>NC_060235.2:37346584-37968507 GCF_021155775.2 Neodiprion pinetum | reverse complement strand
TGCCGAAATTCTACCCCTCCTATTCCGTAACACATACAGATTTGAAAAGTAAGTAAAACAAGATTATATCTTTATTTTTCCACCTGCAAAGACCAAAAAAATAAGGTGAAAAACCAAAATTTGAATTTCTTGAAGCTCCGTAATCGGTAATTTTTTTTTCATCCGTAACTCAACTTTGGCCTCAATAGTTTTTTGTTTTTATCAAGTTTTTATTTCCTTTTTTCAGCAACAATTCTGTCGTTTCTATAGCTCGTTTGAGTGGATACAATCGGCTTATACTGTAAATGGAAGAGAGAAGAAAAAAGGAAAATGATGAAGCAGCAAGAAAAAATGAACGAAGAAACTAAAACGAAATCTTAATCCTGATATTAAATATGTTCAAGTAATTTTTTTACACTTAACGAAACCTTTTCTTCCTACCCGTAATATTGATAATATTAAACTCGACGTATTAAAAATAATTTTTATTGTACAACAAAGTTACGAAAAGAAAATATTATTACAAAAATATATAAATATATAAATTTTTTCTTTCTTACTTTTCACGTCATCGAAATAATTTCGTACCCTTACTTCACATATTAAAAGACCAAATTGTATCTCATACTAACTTTTTTCAAGCATTGTTCAATCCGCCAAAAGAGGCGAGCTTTTGATTCGATCGGTAGAAAAAAAGAAAGAGATCTTCGTGAAAATTTCGCTGCCTTCTGAGTCGTCTTTATGCTTTTATTCGGTTTGGTTTTTCAATAAAAAGGAAATCTACCCCGGTGTCGGATGATGTACCAGCAGCGAGTAGCGGGAGGGTGAAAGAACACTCAAGGATATCGGATGACACCGAAAGCTCACGGATTGAGGAAAACTTTCCCGAGTTCAAATATCTCGAGCTTAAATATACCCATCCAGTACGTAACAAGAGGAACCGATTTTCAGAGTCTTTTTCCGGAATGATTTGTCTCTAGGCTGCAGCTGCTGGTGCGTCTCCAGCTTCGCTAAATTGAATTTCAAAAATACGATGAAAGATTGTTGCTTTTTTTTCTAGAAATTGAAAAGAAAGAAAGACTTGTCTTTACAGCAGTGGTTTGGACTTTTTTCCAACTTTGTTCCGAGCGAAAAAAAAAAAAAAAAAAAACTTACAATTGCGCGTGTTACATGTACATGTACTCGTCACGTATGAAAATAAATACACATGTATACATGTAAAAGAAATTCCAATTTCACCGGGTTAAACATATTCTTATTTACTCTGCGGCGCAGGTAAGCAATTTCAATTATTCAAGGTATTCTGCACTGACATGTTGATTGTTATATTAATACACATATAATAACGTGTTATATAATTTAGGGCAATAGTATTTAATTGTTTTTAAAGCGCCACCGTCGTTTTATACAATGATATTTATAATATACTTTAAAGATCGAAAAAGGTGAAAAGAAGAATCCAAAATCCTTGCGCATTTCAATTTTATTCCGCCAAGTTCTTTCGAGCTTGTTTTATTATTACCGACTACGTTAGAATTCGCAACGATTTGTAGGGAAAAAAAGGAAGGGAGAAAATATTTTTCAGCCACGTTCTGCGTGTAACGTGAGTTCGTGTAATAATTTTACAGGTACGTAAAAAAAAACAAAAAACTACAAATTATTGCACGGCGTTTCCGCAAACGTCGGTGAAAATAATTACAAGGACAAAATTTTGCCAATTTCAAGGGGAAAAATAAAAACAATAAAAAGAAAAAAAAAAGTTTATACATAAAGTCCGAGCCGAAAGAGAAAATAAACATTTCTGTAACACTCGGCAAGCGTACGTGTTACATATAATATAGTCAAGTGTAAATAGACACATAAATAAATATATATCTGTGATGTAAAAGAAATAGACGAAGCTAAGTCGAACGTTTTTCACAATATATTTATACATTATACAAATATTCTTTCGTTCTACTCTATGTATTCAATATTTTATTTCTCAAGGTAAGTCTGTAATATCGTATACATATATGGGGCATTCCACGTCAAACGAACGGGTCATCGGTCTGGCTCCCTGTGATTTTAATGACCAATAAACGTATTCTTTCTTTTGGGTCAAAAATGAAACCTTTAATTTTTTCAAATTTTTCCGCTACTTTGTTAAAATGATTTTGTGAGTGAGAAGTGAGACGTAGATTTCTAAAATTGATCAAAATTTTTTATTGTAAAACCAGGAACTCGAAGACACATCTTTTCGTCATGATTCGAAACGAGGGATGAAAATGAGAAATATATACATATATTTATATATATATATATATATATATATATGTATTTTGTTTAATTTTTGTTTTTCAAAGAAATCTTTTTTCCTGGAATGTGTTCTCGAGTCCCTGATTTTACAAAAATATATACTTACTGTAAAGAACATTTTGGAGTCACCAGACTTTTAAAAAATGGTGGAAAAATTTCGAGTAATCCTGATATATCATTTTTGACCTAAAAGAACCAAAAAATTTATTGATCATCAAAATCCTGGGGGATCAGGCCGATGACCGGTCGGTTTGACGTGGAATCCCCCATATACATACCTATACATAAGTACATAAATAATACGTCGAGGCATGAGACGAATTTTTCCACCACACGCAATATCATTTTACAATCACATCGCCATTTAGCCATTTATTATATGCGTGATAGGGTTATAAAGCATATGTTGTGCCTATCACTGAGCGCGTATTGCGTGGGCGTAGCCAAGGTTCAATTTAATGTTTTGATACGCGTGTTTGCCGCGATCATCTTTACATGCTAAATTCTCTCTCTCTCTCTCTCTCTCTCTCTCTCTCTGTCTCTCTCCAAGGGATTTTCTCGCACGCAACAGTAAATTTCCGATTACCTCTTTCGACTCATTGCCGTTTACGTATAATACACCTACATTATTATTGTTGTTGTTGTTGATGTTGTTGTTATGTATACAGAGAATGCGAGCATAGATCAACATCGAATATATATATCAGATCTATAACATGGTCGTGAGTAATTAAAAAAGTAAAATGAAACCGTCGTTTCGATTCTTTCGTAATTAAATTATTCGCGTGTTTTTTTTTTTTTTCTTTTCCCCCAGAATATAATTATGTCTTGTAGATAATTAATTTGATAAACATCATTGTTTTTTCTGTTCTTCAATTTTCAAATCTTGTCGATTAAAAATCAATTTCCAAATCTTTGTTAATCGACAATTAGTAAAAATTATTTTGAATTCCGAAGCTCGAACGATAGTTATATAAAAACGTTTTATTTTTTCCCCTTGACCATGAACGTTACAAAAAAATATTTTTATACCCAAGCGAATTTCAGAACCTGAACAAACACATTGTTAAAATCGTTACAATTGTTGACTGTATTATGTTTGTAATATATTTTATAAATTTTCATCGTTCGTTCGCAATATTTTCACGATCATGAACGCATAAAATAGGTGATAAATTTGAGAGTGCATGGATGACGTTTATCCGTGTGTAATACATATTTATACTCGATTGTATTATGCAACAAATTTTTTTTGCACAAGGTCACTGTGAGTATAAAACATATGTATACATATACGTATATACTACTTTTGTACATAATAAAAGCAGACTCGTAAGTCCGTGAGATTTTTTATCACCCGCGCAGCGGCGGTTTTCGAGATAAAAATAATTTGTTCTATTTGTTTTTACCCACTCTCCCTCTTCTTCTTCTTTTTTGTTTTTTTTTTTTTTTTTTTTTCTCTCGCCACGCCATCGTAACTTCTCCCATTCTGCAAAGGCCACGTGCTTCACTTTCTACGCACTACGTTTTTCTGCCTGCTACTGCGGTTATCTAATTTCAAAACAAGAGGAAAAAATTAATTTCAACGCGCGATAACTCGCGACTCGACGTTCAATGTCACGGTTCCGTTTGGAATATATACATGCGTGTGTTTAATATATATAAAACAAAAGAATAACACAGGTACTTTATTGCCAGACACTTCATCAATTAATTAATCGATATATCAGTCGTTGTAAGACTTCTGGAAGCGGATGAATTTTAGGCAATCTTATCTACACATCGCAAGATTTTTTGATTTTTTTTTTTTTTGTTTTTGCGTTTTGTTATCAAAACAATTGTTACATTTTTATACCTATATATGTATATATGTGTATAGTGTAATCAGTTGACGGTATGAAAAGATTACATAACAGGGAATCGATGCGGAGAAAAGATATTTTTTGCTGCGAACTTTAACATAGATTTGCATCACCGCGTTCGCAATCGGTATTTAAAAATTGTCACCGGTTACTTATTTTATCAATATTTTCATACACGACTCAAGACAGCAATATTTGGATAAAAAATTCGATTTCGTTTTTTAATATCTAAAGTTTGGATGAAAAAAAAAAAAATAAATAAATAAATAAAAAAGAAAAATTCTAGCGTCACGCAAGAAATGTCGTTTTGCTGCCCTGATTTTTTCCGTGAATTTTGATGTTCGAGAACGAAGAGTTTGCGAATAAAATTGTGATTTTTTTTTTTTTTTTTTTTACACCGAAAACGAAAGCTGAAAGTAAGAATTCGCAGGTTTTTTTTTTTTCTTTTTGCGCAGTCGTCTAGATCGCTTCAAAAGCGTGAAGATGAAAAGACGGGTCATACGACGCAAAGCGCTGATCGAGTTAGCAGTCATGAAGATTATATACCTAGATATATATACCTATATATATATATATATATATATAAAAAAGCATAGATTTGCCAAAACGGCGAATTTCGGAGGAAAGTCGTGTAAAATTAGAATCGCACGTAACATCGAGTTTTACATGTAAACATGCGATACGTTATGTGTATATATATACACACACACACATATATACCAACATAACCATTCTATACGATATGCGTAGTATATACTTGTAATATGTGTTACATGTGCATATGTATAAAGAGAGAGATAGAGAGAGAGAGAGAGAGAGAGAAAATGACGTGACTATTACACATGATTAGGTATGTATGTATGTGTTACGTAAGCACATACATAGTCACGAGCTTAAATCATCCATCGGCGGGGTAAACCTGTAACACGTATGCACGTATCGTGACTGTATATATACATATATATATTACCGTACGAGAATAATTGTGAAACAGGATGAATCGCGAACAACGCGGGGTAGCGAGACGAAGAAGATTATAAAATGGACCGACGAGGAGGGAGTGATTGTTGTTAGTGCTGTAAAAAAAATAATAAAAAAAAAAAGAAGGATTACACAGCCGAAAATGTGGATCCGTAAAATTTGACGATTGTACACCGTCACGTGTGTACGATTTAACAACGATTATTCAACAAGCGTAGAATCGTTAGGAATGTGTATTTCATATTTTTATTTCTTTGTTGTTGTTGTTGTTGTTCATTTTTTTTTCTTTTCTTTTTTTTTTTTATCGAGCAAAAAGCACGCGATACGCAGACGTAAGATTTTGATATATTAATGTGTATATATATACATATAATAAATATATACATATATATATATATATATATATTACTACCTATTCTGCGCACATCGTACATCCGCGATGGGAATTTTGTCAAGAGTTTGAAATGTAGAGGTGGAAAAAGATGAGCGTGGCAATAATGTGCGCGGAATGGGCGATAAAATGAATAAAAATAAAAAACCACAAAAAAACAAAAAAAAAAAAACAAAAAACAAAACATCACGGAGTTAACAGAGAGAGAGAGAGAGAGAGACGCAATGTCCGGCAGCAGCCGCACGTGCGAATGTATCGACAAAGTCAAGGATTTCGCGAGTAACCACGTGCTCCAAAATCGCCCGTACCGCATATGTAACACACACCTGTCCACGTGCATCTGTGGTATCATGTATATATACATACGTCTGCGAAGCGTGTGCCGAAGAGAAAATAAGAAAAGAAAAATATAAAAAAGAAAAAAAAAAACAAAAAACTACGCGCCAAAAATACATACGCGTGTATTGTATGCCCCCCCTCTTTCCCTTCTTACCGCCTTCGTTCGTTTACGTTATCTCATGGTACGACCGTGCGGTGTAAATACGCATGTACGTACCATACACACAGACACATGCGTACATACATTTAACTACGTCCATAGACGTGATGCCCGATTGTGAGTTTTGTGGCGGTCGTTGCTGCGCGGGTTTCGCAAACTCCGTCGCAGAAATCGAAAGATTCTTCAGCGGGGAGACAAGGATTTATACAGTAGAACCCCGGTTTTTCCCCTCTCTCTCTGTTTTTTTTTTTTTCTTTTAAATATTGTACGTATTACGCGTAAATTAGTAAAATTGTATAATTCGCGAAATATATATATATATGGCAAGGGAAATTTACCGTCAATAATTCAAACTGTAATGCGGTTATTGTTTAATAACGCAAATTTTTATCTATTTGTTTATTTTTTTTTTTTTTTTCCTTTTATCGTCTAGGCAAATTTTTATCAAAAGTAAGAAAATACGAATTCGTAATATAATTATTATTTGAAAATTGTACTTGTAATACAGGTTCACTCTTTCACGTTACTCAGTAGTAGGTAACAGTGACAAAAATAAAAAAATAAAATATATATACATATATATATATATACACAACCGCTGCGCATTTGTGCAGTGTCAGTGAGTATATAATACACAAATAAAATACTGTAGATACAATAAAATAATAGAGATTTCAAGGCGAAGGTAACGACGTGTAACGCGGAACAGTATAACTATATATTTGTAACAACAAAATTCCTTCCCTTTCTTTCTTCCTTTTTCTCTCTCACTCTAGTTTTTACTTTACTGTTGTTCTTTTCTTCTTTCTTTTTCTTTTTCTTTTTCTTTTTATCTATCAGGTATTTGCATTGACATTTTGCTTTTTCTAACGCTGCGTTTGACACAGCCGAGTGACGACTTGTGTATACTATGTACACGTATGTAGCCATACGGCAAACTTCCTTTTCCTCTTCCATTCACGCCCGGTAGGTTCGGCTTTACATAAGTCGATTCGTGTCATACGCATCTATGTATATAGATTATACACATTATGTATATTATGGAGAACCTCAGAATTGGTTTAAAATTTTTGCTACAATTTTTTCTGCTCTGAAACAGTACCCTGAATTTTTTCAGATTTTTTATTCAACTCCCCAATTATCTACAAATATTTAAAGTGATTTTGAAAAGAAACTATTTTTTCAAATTGTCGAATAATTCTCAGAAACTGTATTCTCTATTCCAAACATTTCAAGACCGGGCACGTAATGGGCCGATGTTTTTTTTCATTTTTTTTTTTTTTATTCAACACTTTCAAGTTTTTTGCTCAGCTAAAACATTGTTTGAACGTTCTGAAAGTTTCCGTCAAAATTCTCAGAACTTCTATTTTTTCACTTGGAATATTTCTAGACCGGTTCCATTATGAAGTTGATGAAAAAATTTGAATATGCCAAAAAATAGACAAAAATCGCTGAAAAAACAAATATACATACATATACGTGTGTGTGTGTGTGTGCGTATGTTAATATGTGCCGTGAATGAACAAAAAAAGAAATTGGTGTTACGTCATATCTTTCGTCGTCAGAAACATGAGCGATTCTAAAACTACGTATCTATGATATACGCATCATGAATAATACTTGTATGAATAGAATCGTACTTTTTGACGTTATTCTCATATTACGTGGTCTTAGGAAAAATGATTGGAGTACTTGGAAGCTGGCATTGTACAGCGAACGAACGAGAGCGGGAGCGGGAGGGGGGGGGGGGGGGGGGGAATAAAACCCATACGAAAGTCTATATAATAAATAAATAACAAGTCGTTAAGTTTAATTTATAGAACAAAGAAATAGAAACGAATGAAGGACGCGAAGTTGAAACCGAAGAACAGTGAATTATAGACGTTATTTGTTGTTTCATTCATTTTTCATTTTCTCAAACCAGTATAACAACATTCTTTGGATTGATTTTCTCGCGTGTCCGACGATCGAGAATCGTTTGCAAAAACGAAATTGTATAGGTGTGTAACTATAAAATTTTACAACAGATTTCGTTGACGTGATTCAGCGACATCGAAATTTATACATTTTCGTATATATATACATAATAATAATTGCCTATAACGTTGATGTTTTCCGTACCGACGAGGGAAATATTTTAGTAAAAACTATTTTTATTAATTCTTTTTTTTTTTTGTTTTATCTAATTTTGAACGCTCGGTCGTATTATTTTGAATTGGGGAAAGAACCGGGTTAACTATTTGTAAAATAGAGACTGGGACACAGAAACTCTGGGCTGACTTGTAGCGCTTAAACTACGCGTCGCAAAATCCACACAGCATTGAGAGAGAACATTCTAACGCCGCGCTGGCCGTGAATAGTATGGAAAGAAAAAGACAAAAAAAAAAAAAAAACGAAACGAGCGAAAATTTAACCAGTGTTCATTCATCATTCACGGAATCTTTGCAATTATTAGCGTACCCAGCTTTGTAAAATAAGAGACGAATGTTTCGTCATCCGTCTATCGAGAAATAAATTATACGGGAGAATATTCCGAGTCGTTGTCCCGAGTACCAAGTTAAAACTAATATAGAATGAAAGACGTCAGAGGCAGAGCAAAAAATGAAAAGGAAAACCTGAAAAAAGCAACAAGAAAAAAAAAAAAAAAAAGAAAAAAAAAAGTCTCGTGGAAAATTTCACCGCTCTCACCGGAATTTGTATTACATGGAATGGTTTGGTCAGACTTTATTTTTAAGCGTCTGGTCGTCGCACTTACTATAATATATCCCAGGTGTCTCTTGACTTGAGACGCTCTCAATGACTTCTTGGAAATCTGATTTCACAACCGATAATAACTCGCCCGAAATTTCTCACCTTAATACATATCGCCATTAGTACCAGAATTGGAAAATCAAATTTTAGAGTACAACAACAACAACAACAACAATAATAATAATAACAACAACAACGATGATGATGATGATGATGATGATTGATTGAAAATTGGCCGATATTTGCGCGTGACGCAAAAAGCGTGGAAATTTCGATTTTAGACGGAATGATTCGTCACCCATCCTCTTAAATCGGATTGAGCTATAAAAACGTAACGCTTCTCTGTTATATGCATATCTAACGCGTGTAAAATTCCAGCAGTGAGTCACGCAGGAACAACACAACGAAACGCAGAAGCCTCCCGCGAATTAGATACGAAGTATGATGAAAAAACAACACGTGGTTGCACGAAACGCGTTAGATTTTTCACTCGGTTTCATCAGCTCGAGATACTCTCGAATTCACGGGATCGATGGAATGTCTTCAATACATGTTGAAAACATACCATCATTCGAACAGTGTAATTTACGGGTATAACAAAACAAATAACAGCCTCATCTGTTTACTATCTAGTCATAATAATTTATTACACGGTTGTAAGTGCATACGTATACCGGGACGATCTCTTGAAACTTGAAAATGAACCGCGCATGCGCCAAATAATTAAATCTCATTGGTCGGCCAAATCTTCCCGCAGCGATATTTTTGTCCGCGATGCAGGCGGGCCAACCTACGCAAAACGTCTACGTTTTAATTTTCAAAGAGCAAAAGCATTAAATTCCGACCGTTCTTTGAGGAATCAACTTTCCGACCCAATAACGAATGCTTCCCAAGCCTTTCCGAGTCGCTACCTCAATTATTTGAGATTCTAACCTCGAAAATTCGTATCAACCACATCGCCGGCAGAAAGAGTTTGACAGCTGAAACTCGGGATGGCCAGCCTGCAAGAACAGCCGATAAAACTCGCGCATGCGCGGTAGATTTTCAAGTTTCAAGAGATTGTCCGGTATTCCAGACCTGTCCTTAAGAAGAGTGAAATATCGAATTTCGATGGTGTCACCCCTCAAATAAATTAAAAAAAAAAATTTACATTTTTCTTCTCCCCTCCATATTTACCCACCCTTAGAAAGCCTTACTTTTTCTCATAGGAAAAGCATCGATTGTTCGAAGTTTTTAATCAAAAGTTCGTACTGGGTCATCACCGCCCCCTCCGAGTTCCGTTGGTATATATAATCGTTCTTTATCGCGATTTCGGTTTTCACGCGTTACGATCTACGAGTTTACGACATTATATACGTTGTTATTGTTCTTTCTTGTTATGGTAACGCAGCATTACACAAGTCCGAACACGAGAAAGATTAGCCTGGTAGATAGGAACATCCGTTCGGAATGATTATGTTTAAAGGATATCGTGATGATAAAGAGGAAGATTTATCGCTGCTGGGTACGTACCTTCGATCTATATATATATACATGTATAACATGTAATATACATATAATATTTGTTACGGGTGTGTCAGGAATACGATTGGAGTCAAGAGTATGTTGTATGTTTCTACAAAGTACAAATTTGTAGAGTTTCACCGAAAATTTGAAAAATCGTATTTTTATAGCATTCTTTTTTCCTTCCGAGAGAAAAAAAACCGCTTCGAACTTGTATGGAAGTGAAAATGACCGGTTTATACAATGGGAAGGTCGAAACATTGACGAGCAAGAGAGGATACCAAAAGTATTACGATGGAATTCAAGACCTAAAAGCTAGTGTGAAAAGCTATTTGTTTAAATTGTTTTTCCGTAAATTAACCCAGATTTTATCAATTATCACATGACAGGACAATTGCAAACTCTAGATTATTTCCTGAAATTGAAAACTATTTCATTCCTACGGGAGATTAATTCGAAGTCCCGTCGAACATTACAAGTCACTCACACGAGTGTACGTAGATTATATAAAGCTGGGGGTGTTCACCTCTGGATAGGGGGAAAAAAATGGACACCATGATTAAAATTCCGAAGACATTTCTAACCAGAATTATTGCCGATCGACATTGAGATTGAAAATGGCGAAATTACAGCGTTAGAGCCTCGGATCAAGTCTTGAAATGGTTTCGTCGCAACGGACAAAGGTCATAGGTAGCGTTAATGAACGATATCGGCACACTGAGAAAAATTTCATCTGTCACAGTAACTAGAAAAATACAATGAAACAGGTATCGTTAAAAAAAACTGTTTGAATATTGTTGGAATCGCGAAAAACGAGGTACGCCTAACCATTTTGCGATATCGTCGATCCTTTTTTGGTTATCGCAACGCAAAATAAGTTTCTGAGGTTTGCTCTACTTTTTTAGTTAAACAAGGCTTTAACGTCAATTCATCGTTGCACAAGCGTTAAATTTTCGCAACAGTTGGAAGAAAATCTAGCAACAGTGGTCGTAATGAGAAAGAATAGTAACGGATGCCAGACTTTCCGGTAACGGCTAGAAAACTAATTTTCATTTTCTACCTAGAACTATATTTTTCTATTGTGGTAAAAAATGAAAATAGTTAAGGACCGAGCGGTAACCGGAACTATAAATTTCTCTCAGTGCACGAGATGATCGATATTTCGCGACCATATCCCCCTACTAACGAAATTTCAAGTCATCATCCATTTTCGCACGTCACGCATGTGATACGGCGAAAGGTGTTCTACGCACGAGGTTTTTTCCCAGCCAAACCCTGATAAGCTCTCCTCGTCGAACGCCATGGCTTGGATACCAACGGGCCAAACAACTTACGAAACCGTCCATTGTTAGCGAGTACTCGATTCCTCGCTATTCGAAATAACTCTGTACACGAGTACGTGTTCGTTCATTCGTGTTAATTGGTGTGCGAAGAGTAAATTGGATATTTGTCGGTCGATCAATTGTTCGAATTTACGCCTCCCAATTCGCTTTGTCGTCCTCGTCGCAACGACGATAACGCGAATTATCTCCCATGGTGGATAAGTAAACGATTTCACGGTAATATATAGATCGTGTATTGTACCGACATCGGTTTGAGGTCTGCAACCAGTGTTGACGTCTTCGCGTGTTCACCGCTATCAACGAGTCAATTCTCTTACGATTAGGATGCTCCGTGCAAAGTTTTGCTCCTACGGAGACGATCCGTTCAGCTCCGTTGCGAAAACGTTCGATTCCTCACGAATAACGCATTTTCATCGAATAACAATGTTTCTTCTCTCTGGAAAAGTTTCATTCTAGCCGACGGTAGCGATGATGTTGTTTTACGGTTTCGATCAAGGAGTTTCAATCCACGAGTGCAGCGAACAGGTTCATTCCAAGAAAAGCTCACTCTTTGGTTCTCCGTCTTTCCAGTATCCTCTTTTTTTTCCAATTACATCGGTCACCGAAAGTCTAAATTGCCCGAAGTACAAACAATCGGGGTGGCTTAAAATTTTTGGTAACAAAAATTCCATCACATTCCCAGGTTTTCCATCAACTAAAACCTAAGTCGTTCAGTCTGTAAACTTTACATTCGACTCAAATTCAGTTCGAATCGAAGAAGGATATAACGCGATCCTTTTCTCGACGAAAAAAAGGTGAACTTGTTATCTCAAAAAATAATTTCCACTTCCCATAATAGAAAATTGACATCTTCAGTCTTTTCCATTACCAAATTAAAAATCCCCTGACAATTTCAGGTTTTCCAAGACTGTGGCCACCCTGAACAATTCAACGTGCTTCTTCCTCTTCCTCTTCTTCTTCTTCTCTTTCTTCCTCTTCTCACTCATTTTCTTCAGGTCCGTCGACCCTCGATGATTTCGCGAGCGCACGTCGAAGCAACAGCGAAGCGTCGTTAATCCGATCACCGTAACACCAGCGTCTGGCCGTGTGTCGGTAAGCTGCAAGCACCCATGAGACACGAGTAAACGGAAAAGCATCAAATCCATCCTGGACACATAATATTGGCAATATCAGGTCGGTAGTCCCGAAGTTGGCTTCCGTGATCACTGGGTCGTAGTCTTCGCCGCCCCCCCCCCCCCCAGCCCAAGAAGAGGGAAGCCCCTGATCGGCTGAACGGTTACGTAACATGTCGACCTTCAACCTGCCGCTAGGTTACGACGGTTGCCCGACATCGAACAGCGGATGTGGAAGTTCGCACGGGCGTAACGTAGGCATGTGATGAGGATAAAGTTAAAGAATAACGTTACTGAAACGATGCGTGTTTAGGAAACATCGGAACTTGGTAAAGCATTAAAATATACGCAAAATATACCTTTATTATGAAAAGCCAATTCCTTAAAAGTCATCCTAAAATTGCCCAATAATGATTTTTTCTTCTTGCGTATCGTCACGTTAACGTTAATAACTTCAGCCTCGTGGTGCTTGCGCAACTTTTACTAGAAGGGGAGGAGAACTGTTCGTACTCTCAATTTTCATCGTTCGGTGATGTTTTTTTTTTCTTCTTTTTTTTTGCATATGATTTTGGACACCGAGCAACGACTGTTGTCACAAATTTTTTCTCAACATTTTATGACCAGGCCAATGTTGTAATATTTTGCAGAATTGCGTTTACTAAAAGATGTGCAATTTCATCTGTCGCTGCTTATTATACCTGGATATACACGTCAAGCTGTATAAATAAAGTATGATTTTCTAAAACACTGTATACACGTATCGTGTATTTCCGACAAATGTGTTCGTATCAGATAGCACGATGAATTTTTTCTCTGTATTATCGCTACGTCTCCGCTTCCAATCGTTACCTTCGAAAATCGTTGCTTAGTTATTTTTCGCAAAATAACGTAAAAACTGACGACCTAGATCTGTCGCGTTATATTACCAGACCTACCGAGTCTGTGAGTAATCTTGCGATAAAAAAAAAAAAAAAGAATACTTGGATATTTGTATTTATATAATTAGCAAACGTGTCAACGTTTTTTAAAATTTTTTCACCGCAATCTTTTCTTTCCGTGAGACAAATATTCATGGTTGTCTTTCATAACAACTTTTGTAACGACGGACGTGAGATTTTTATCGATACTTTTTTTTTATTTTTTATTTTTTTTTTTCTGATACCCCCACTTTACAATGTTGTAAAAACGGATTGCGATACATGTAAAGGATTTTTCTCCAACTTTAGAATCTAAGAATAACGTGCCACGATAAATTTAAAAAAATATAATAACCATGATAACAGTAATAGCAATAATAATAATAAAAAAAAAGCTTACGAGTTAAAGAGACGCTGCGCCATGCAGCGAATGGAGGCAGCGTTGAGTAATTAAGTGCCTTGTTCTGCTTTTAATATAACATATTTCTCTCCTTCCATCTTTCGCAGTTGAAAAGATTTGTCGACCGTTTATAAATTTGGATTGGGTGTGCATCGCACTGTTTGCTCGAATTTTGTACACGGCACTTGGAATAATGCTGGCTAATAAGTTCAGTATTACACGTAGCTACAGTGACGGTATTTTCACGCGTAAGAAAAATGACTCCTTTAGAGACAATGTGATTATACATGTGCACCGGTTATCAGTAACAACTTTCACTACCCTGCACACACTGATTGTGAGAGAAATTTTTATTTCCGGTTACAGGTCAATCCTTAACTATTTTCAGTTTTTACCACAATCGAAAAATATAGTTCTAGGTAGAAATTGAAAATTAGTTTTCTAGCCGTTACCGGAAAGTCTAGTATCCGTTACTATTCTTTCTCATTACGATCGCTGTTGCTAGATTTTCTTGCAACTGTTGCGAAAATTTAACGCATGTGCAACGATAAATTGACGTTAAAGCCTTGTTTAACTAAAAAAGTAGAGTAAACCTCAGAAACTGATTTTGCGTCGCAATAACCAAAAACGGATCGACGATAGCGCAAAATGGTTAGGCGTACCTCGTTTTTCGCAATTCCAACGATATTCAAACAGTTTTTTTAACGATACCTGTTTTACTCAATTTTTCTAGTTACTGTAACGAATGAAATTTTTCTCAGTAAAGTCGTAATGGGTGCTTATTAAATGGAGAAAATATTTGACGTAGTTGTACAGTTGTAGAGTCAGCCGCGATCGAGGCCAATTGGTTTAAGCAGCTATGCGCAAGTAGATATACCTTACACCAATATACACCTACTTTTATGCATTCTCATACACACCGCGTATTATCTCGAGGACAATAACGACGTGTTTTAAACTACAAACAGAATGGCGGACGCGAGTCTTGCCATCTTTTCGAAACGTTGCAAGGTGCATTGACGTCTCTACAGTAATACGTGTATGTATATACATATACATATATATATATATATATGTGTGTGTGCGTGTGTGTAATACACGTTTAGAGTTATAACGAGAACTCGGAGGAGGACGAGGAGATGGGAGGTTCAATAATGTGGCACAAAACAGAAAATCTCGCCTCGGTAGAATTTCCACCGTTGTTCTCCCTGGCAAAATTCCCACTCCATGTCGTTATAAATACACGTGGACAAGGACCGGCCGGCTCGCTGCTAGAAACGTTGAATCTCGAGATCAAAATTCCCCCCGGAAGTTGAAATCAGCAAAATTATTAAAACTCACCCACCTCTGCGGGAAGGGAATCGTGATCGTCGATCAATGATCGCTAGAATAAGAAACAAAAAAAAAAAAACATATCTCGGTGATTTACATGATTTTCGTGACGTTTTAGATCGTACGATTGTGGTCGAAAACATTTTTTAAAACTTATTCGATACATCCAAATTTCGGATAAAAAAATTTGTCACATTATCCACCGTGTAATGAATATTATATCATTATTTAATTACACTTTGGCAATTATTAAACTTGGCTAAGATCATCGACGAGGATCAGCGACATGATCGAAAATCCAATGGGTGCGCAATCGGCCGAAAGATCGATCGGCGGTGGTGATTTTTTGTTGAATCGGCGTGATAGCCTTATTGCTGTATATTAAGTATAAGTGATACTTTCACCGTCGAGTGAGAATTAATTAATCGATGATCTTGACCCAGGAGTTTTCACGGTCATTTTATGGTGGAATGAACACGTAGATACGTAACTTATCGAAGGATTTTTGAAAGGATTCCGGAGTACCGACTGAGCGAGCGGCACTGATTTACCTAAACTTTTTTCTCTTTTCGATTATAAAGAAGAGAAAACAGTCTCGAACCTTGGGAAATGGCAGGGATTGCAAATTGTGATTTTGTGATGAATGGGAAAAGTCGGAAAAAATTTAAGGAAACATTGAAATATATACTCGTTGATGATTCTCACACGCATTGAGGTGACGGAATGCTAATTTACACCTGAATCTCACCATCGTTGTCTGTTTTCGTCAATTTTCCCAATTTTTTTCAGTCGCAAATTTGTAACTTTCCAAAGTTTGAAGCGATTCTATCGCTCAGGAGAAGAAAAAAGTGTAAAGTACGATTCGTTAAATCTTTAGGTGGAACTTGAGGCTTTGATATTCCCTTAATCCTGAGTTTTTCGAGTCAGCATATTATCTGCTACGTCGTCGAAATCGGTCTCAGGGTTACTGAAGACTTCCATCGATTCTAATAACTTGAGAAAATTTCGGAATACTCCTTAACTGTGATATTTCAAAGAAAATTAGTTATTTTTAGCACATTGACATTTTCAATATGAAAAAATAATCATAAAACAACAAGATACTGGAAAATGGATCATTCTACTAAAAAGATCGTCAAATATTTTCAACTGAAAATTGACAGAGTCACTCTAAAGACACAGATATTTAAAAAAAAAAAAAAAATGGGTAAATACCGCGCGATGAAAAAAGGTATTTATTTGAGTGACTGAGGTTGAATTTTTGGAAAAATCATGTGTGTCAATTAACTATCTTCACGATATTTCATTAATTATCTTGGATCAAATCAGATTAATTTGTATGTTTATCACAAGGAATACGGTGAACGTACAGTGGGGTCATTTTTAAGTTGGTGAGTCGAAATTCAATGACTTCCCCTTGATTTGATTATGAGACGGTCGAACGTTTAGAATTGATCAATATATATTGGTATAAAGCTACAACGATTTTCTTAAAAATTCACCATAAGAGAATAATGAAATTTTAAACAAGAGGTTAAACATGGATTTTTGGTAAATTCTATATTGCTGTTCTTTAATCAAAATCGATATCAGTGCAGTGTTGAAAAATGGAATACTTACCGATATCAACGTGATGAAAGTAAGTGTCTTACAATCAGCCGAATGGTGGAGAATAATCTTAAAAAAAAAAAAAAAAAAAAAACTAAGCCTCCGCTTATTAAAATCGTGCAACGAATCGATTGTACTTTCAACGATTTTTTCTTAATCGTTTGAGATAGAAAATCGATATCTATTTTCCAGTTGATAATTACAGTCTTTTCCTTTCTTACAATCTTAGAAAAATCTTACAATTAGTTGTTCGACAGTGCGTGAATTTAAGGATAAGTAGATAAAATAAAAAAATATCGATTCGTGTTTCACGGCAACTACCTTAGAAAAGGTGAAAAATAAAAAAGAAAAAAAAAAAAAAAAAGGAGAAGGTTTCGCACTCGGCAATGCATTTTTCGCAGTTATAAGAAACACGTCTGTCTGTATTTGCGTGTATGTGATATGAAATTCGTGTAACTTCACACCGCGAATATTCAATACTGTGTGCAATGCGATACGTGCGTATCTAAAAACATAATACCTACGTGGCTCTTACGCGTAGAAGACGTTCTACGAACTAACGAGAAAGAATAGCAACGGATACTAGACTTTCCGGTAACAGTTGAAAGACTAATTTTCATTATCTACCTAGAACTATATTTTTCGATTGTGGTAAAAAATGAAAATAGTTTAAGACTGACAATGAGCGGTAACCTGTAAATGTGTGGGAGGAGATTAACGAAACCCCGAATCATCGTATTATTTTCCAAATCTTCTAAACGCACGGGGTAAATGTTTCTTCTCCCCGTTTCGTTTGATTACGACTTTAATTAATTCTACGAATACTTTACTGATATAAAACGATCAAAGGTTGATTTTGCAATAAAGATAAATAAAATTGTACCGCATTTTTTATCCACATTAGTTTATCAGGCTTTCCAATTTATAGATTAATGCAACGCGCCGTGTGACCTCAGTCGCTGCTGCGATCGGCTTATTATCGCGTCCAAGACATTACAGATACGATATTTATACATCACATCTGCGTAGCGCAACTTCGCGCGATTATTCAGGACACAATTTTTCTAAAAATATTTAATAACCTGATGACGCTGTGCAACATGTCGCTACACACAGTTATACGAGGTCAACGATAAACATTGGTCAATCATTTGTAAGTATATACACAATTCCGCCATGTTTAATTAGCCTGATCACCTTTTCTTATATAATACACTCGAAAGGAACCGCATTAATTTTCTTTTTTCTTTTTTTTTAATTTATCATCGAATGACGTTTATAGTTATAGATATTGCGAATGATGAAATAAAATCTCTCATTTCAAGAAAGTTATGTAGGTATTCCTGTCGATAATATTTCAACTGATGCGATTGAGAATTTAATTTAATTTGGCGACGAACTCGGTGTATTGTTGTTGTTGTTATTATTATTATTATTATTATACAACCTTCACACCGACGGTAAAATAGAAATAACGAGATTTAAAATTGTCTTCAATTACTCGCAGGTTTTTCCCTGTTCGGTTATTTCGAAAACGAATTTAGCCGTGTCATCGGAGGGCGCGTATTATAGTCGGCGTGAAAAGCTGCGTCGCTTGCTTATTTATAATACGTATACAGACACACACGCACCAGAGTCGTTGAATTTTCCAGTTACTGGAAATTTGCCAGTTACTGGAATAATACATTTATGTATACCTAGGCACAGACGATTGAGAAGACAGACGATTGATGAGCGAATTCTCGGGATAAAGATTAGGTCCATTGATCTTTGCGTCGTTTGAAAAACGACGTTTTCAACGTACAACGTGCACGCTCCGCATATAGAAATATACGTGTACAGGCGGTGGGCAGCAGCGTTTGAATTTGAAAAATGTCCATTTGAAATTCAAAAATTCCCCCCTCGTAGAACCGAGATTTCATACATGATAATGGTCAGCGTTTCTTACAGGTATCTTCTTCTCCCACCGCAGTTATCGCCGATTATGATAATAATGATAATTCGGTTCAACCGCCTTGCCAAAGGCCAAAAACCCCGAGTTTAAAGCCTTCCGATGTCAACGTCATCGATTCACTGGACGACGCGAGACATCCCGCGATCATCTCGGACATGTTAAGGAAGGTGGAAACACCGAGCTTGGCTGATATCCAGCCAGTGTGTATTGCGAGGAATTGTTCGCGTCAAGTGATAAATTCACGTACTAAGTTTTCACGTAACCGAAGAATATTATCGGCATTGAAAATTGGCGGGCCGGTCGAGAGGTAGAATAATTGTTTTATTACGGAGTATCGAATTTGCAAACATTAAAAGGTGAAAACACGGACGAAATCAAACATTTTTTGAATCGTCTCGATGAATGCGGATTATTTTTGGGGGATATGTAGGAATTGAATTGTAATAATGTAGAAACTTTGACGATTCTATACTTTTTTTATTATTTACCTTGACATTTATATTGTACTGTCACGAATAGTCTAAATCAATGTAGAATTATAGAGACAAATATGGAATCCCTGACGATTCTACACTTTCGATTTCTGCATCTCTTGACCTTCCTACGTTTCGAATTTCCTATTTTCTAATTTTTTTTTTTAACAAATACGTGTAGAATTATACGAAGATATAAAAAATTTGACGATTCTACATTTTACACTCCTGTACTTTCACCTTTACATTATATTTTCCTGAGTAGTCTTAATCAATGTAGAATTATAGAGACAAATATGGCATCTATGACGATTCTACATTTTCAATTTCTCCATTTTTTAACCTTGCTATGTTTTGACTTTTCTAGGTACCGATTATCGGTTTTTTTATATTTTCAAGTACTATACCGTACAAATATAACAGTGCGAGGATGACCACCTTGGAAAGCTACAATGAAACGCGTAAAGTCGACAATATGCACATGCATACGTTCGTAATTGGCTTTGTTCCGAGAGAAGAAGAAGGAGAAGAAGAAAAAGAAAAATATGGCGACAACGAAACGGCAAAGGCGTCTCTGTTTCGAAGTTCAAAAAATTCACGTGCCCACGTACCGGTGTGTTTTCGCATTCCAGTCTCGCCGCATCATATTCTCGCATTTTTATTTCTTGTCTTTGATCGTTCCTAGATGCTTCTGCAGTTCCCTCGCAACGCGTTCCAGCGGCTATATTAACACACGAGTTTATATTTACGCCAGGAATACAAAGCCTCGTAATAAGTGTTGACCAAGCTGCCGCGGAACGTCGCGTTTCTCTCACTCGGATTGGATCGGCACAAGTTTTTCCTAAGAAAAGAGATTCCACGCTATTTTTTTCCCGCACATCACCCGCGAAAAATCACAACAACAGGTAACCGATCTCGGATGAAACCCTGTGATCAAGTGATACGGAAAACCTCGGAAAAACCGTACAAAAATCTCCGTCCTCCTTTTTTTTTTTTTGACGAAAGAATCTCAGGACGCAGATAATGGGCGCCGTTATTCGCTTGGATTTCAGACCAAGTTGTTACCTCACAAATTTTCGGAATTCGGATTCCCAATTTCCCAAAAGAACGATAATTATATTCAGTTTATTTACACACATCGATAATTAGTGGATTGCACAATCGATAATCAGTAAAATCTTTTCGAAGATAGATTGAAAGTCGAATGAAACGGTGATATAAAGAATAAAAAAAATAAAATCTAGGTCTGATCGCGAACGAAACTGACTAAGAGTAAGAATTTCTTCTCTGCATGCACGATGTAAGGAGACTGTAGTGTGTAGATGTTTATGTTTACCCTTTCAATCCTTTGCTTCCGATGAGAAGCCCGTAAGACGGGCAATGCCGTCTAATAAATGAGACGCGGGTGTGCAAATCATTAATCTACCAGAGAATTTTGTTGAAAATATGTAAATTTGAACAACTGGTGAATTTGAAAAATTAACGCCGGAGCCAGGAATCGAACCTGGTATCTAGCGATGCTTTACCGGAGACTTACTCCACTAGACCACCTAGCCGCCCTGACTCTGTTAGAAACTGACTAACCCTGCAAAGATTTCAGCGATCGATCGACGTATATTGTTGTCCCGAGGCAGAGGATATATTGCGATAGAGAAAGTTCAGAGCCGGAAACAGCGGGCGAGCAAGTAATTCTACGGTAAATATGTGACAAAATGACAAGTCGTTACAGTTCCCCGTGAGATCGTTGCACTTTTTATAAATTTTCCGTAGTATTAGAATGAACGAATGATTATCGAAGAGGCCTAAGCACGTGTAAGATTACGGTGCGAAATCGAAAACGTTGGATCGAGTCACTGAACTCTCACTTTCAATCGTGTTGCAATAAAGATCCGAGTCGGAACGCGCGAGTTAAATGTTCGTCGTGTTGCGGGTTATTCGAAATCGATGAACAAAGAACAAAAAAGCGAACGAACCATCGTCCTATCATCGTATAATCGTCGTCGAACGATAAAAGAAAAAAAAAGCAAAAAGAAAATTGTGTATAATATTATGTCCACAGATATTAGGCGCGTTGTGTTATTCTTCACGGTTCGTTAGTTAATTCGTTCATTCAAGTTTGACTCTACAAAAGTCGCAACCGACCAACCGACCAACCGAGCCTTCGAAAGACGTGACATGAATCAATTACAGCGAGTCCCGCGACGAGAAGTTTTTTTTTTTTCTTTTTTTTTCTAAAAAAAGGCACTGTACTAGTGCATGTTTCAAAAGAAGTTAAAATTTCTACCATCTTCTATTGCAACGAGGCTGAAGCTAGCAGCGAGAATTAACAGCCAAACGTTCCAATGTTCGTTAGAATAAGGTAAGCGAAGACCGAGAATGAAAATTTTGTGAAATACGTAGAAAAGTATCCAATACTTTCATAGAATTATGAGGATAATACCGACCTGTATTATTCTGATTGAAAAAAGTTTATTCGTTCTATTACACCTAGCATGAATATGTATCATAGATGATTGAGAGTTAGAAAATAACGATAATGGGGTGAAGTTAAAGAGATGAGATAAAACCCTGACACTGTTTCCTAATTCATGTAATACGATGTACACACATAACTACTCACACGTCAACACTGCAATAATATTTGCCCAAAGTTGTCACCGACCATCAACGCTCCTGTACTTGTTACCACATAGTCATACATTATTGACGTCACGTAAATATTTGTTCAATTATATCCTGGCGTATACGCACTACGTGTCTAGCATTAGGGGCTAATGTTCCCCATTAGACAACGAGGCGTGTTTCGGAGTCTCTAATAATATTAAGCGTGACTTTACCGATTCCATGATGAATAATTTTTTTTTCATCGATCTTGAATTTTCATCGATTTTTATTGACAGAAAAAGTAAATAAAAATTGGAAAGTTTTTACGGCGTCGCGATATTAATTGAACCAAAACCGTACGTGAGAAGTTGAACAGCACTGTGAATCTTCTTTTCCTTCTTCCCATAATCATCCGGGAATTAATAAAGTTTCCGAGGATGCGATAACAGGTGAACAATAAAGATAAAACGCAGGCGAAGCGTGACTATGTGAACATTCTATTTCAGGTGCAATCGAGTATTGCTGACCTAGGATATCTCGTTTCGAATGGTGACTGCACAGCACTGGTAAATAACCAGATAAACTAGCGAGTTAATGTAAATAATGTACGAGTATGGCGCATTGTTTAATTATAAACTATCGCCTCCTATTTTAAGACTCTCCTTCTGTTAGGCGGCAAATTATGTCACAAAGTATTCGACCACAGCAAGGAAGAAGAAGATATCAAGTTTTAACCAAGTTAATCGGTCATTTTTGGAAATCTTGAATCAATTCCTTGAAACGGATATCAAAAAACACGCAAATAAGCCTCGCTTTCTGTTCTATGAACTTGTAAACAAGGAAAACGTTGATGAAATTTCGGGGTCGTTGTACAAGATGGTCAGAAATTTTTTATAAAATAATTCCATCACTTTTCCAGGCTCTCCAGGACCTAAGAACCTAGTTTTACCAGACATTTTCCCTGTTTTATTAAGTTACTAGAACCTAAATCGTTCGGCTTACCAACTCTATATTCGGTTGAAATTCAATTCGAATTGGTGAAAAATATAAAAACGTACAAAAAAGTCAGCTTAGGAAAATTTGTTTTCTCGGTTGAAAAAAGTAAACTTGTTGACTCAAAAAATGATTTCCAATTTCCAAAATAGAAAACTGATATTTTCAGCTTTTTCCATGACCAAATTAAAAAACCGGCCATGAAACTCTTCCGTCGAGTTGTTATAAACGCACAGCTACCGGTCTACGTGACGGATACAATGGCATTGGCCATGACCGTGAAATTTGACGAGGATGACGATATGTCCTTGTACCTTGTAGAGTAGCGAGCGGGGTGAACAAAGACCGACAAGTTGGCGCAGTGGGATTGAAATTCCGAAAATAGAAATTTCCCAAATTTAGGGAATTCCAAAAAATTCAATTCCCATGAAAAAAAAGCACCGAAAGAAAGTTATTGAAAACAGGTTTTCTTTTTTTCGTTCGGGACTTTGCAAATTCGGTATTTCAAACTTTCGGGGCTTTGTGATTTCGGAATTTTCTAATTTCGGGCGTTTGAAATTTCGCAGATTTTCATTTTTGGAATTTCAACTCCGCCTCCCGTCAGGAAGCCGTGAATTGGTGAGGAGGGTTAGGTTCAGCAAAAGAAAAAAAATTTTCACTGCGGATTCCTCACAAAACTGTGTTTGTGATGGAAAAAAAAACCCTCGCAAATTTTAGCTCGATCGGATAAGATTCAGAGATCCAGCTTTCGAGTTTTCGTTTTTACAGTGAAATAAAACGTAAGCAAATACTTACCTTAACTCACCGTAGATTTCGCGCGAAAATATAAATAAAAACGAAAAAAATTAAGATACCTTTTTTGTAGGCAACAATATTTAGTACAAAAATCGTCTCCGGACATTTTATTCAATTTTGAGAATTTATTGCGACTTAAAACCAAAGAAAACAAAAAATCAAAAACAATCGTATCGAATTCAGGGAAAACAAAAGTTTCAATCATTTTTTTGTTGCCTATAAAAAAAAAAAAAGGATCTCTCGATATTTTTCATTCACGTCCATATTTCCACGCGAGAAATCGACGGTGAGTTATCGCAAGTATTTTTTTTCACCTGTTATTTCACTGTAAAAACGAAAACTCGAAAGCGGAATCTCTAAATCTTATCCGATCGAGCTGAAATTTGCATGAAATTTTATTTTCATCATAAACAACATTTTTATGCTGAATTCGCAATGAAAAAAAAAAAAAAAAAAAACAGAATATATTTTTTTTTTGGTGATTTACTCTAGTACACATTCTAAAACACGTATGACAATACATTGGGTTGCGTTAGGTCGGGGTCACGCAACACTTCCACTGTTATGTTATTACATCAGTTTACTCGGATAAAGAAAGCAATATTTACAGTATTTCTCTTTCCAACTTTAAGCGCTTAACGGCGCAGCTTAGCGCCAGATAATAAACGTAGCACGTGGTATCTACTCAACTGTTGCGTAAGACAACGACGTGTATGTGTAACATACGTAAAATATGGAACTGCGGAGTAACGCACTCGGCAATCTCGTTTTTCACTTGATTTGACTTGTTTTTGTTTATTTTATTTTTTTTACTCCCTCTCTATATATATATATATATATATATATATATATCTCCCTTTCTTATCTCTAACCATAATTAGTAGGTCAAATGGGATCTTGCGAAAAAGATATAACAATTCTGCCGAGATAATAGATGTTTAGGTTTTCGGGCAATAGTTTAAATATCTTGTACAGGAATTCCGAATCGTCGATAAAACTTGGATACCAATCGCCGTAAAGATTTGGGTGCTTGATTTGATAATTTTTTTTTTTTTTTTTTTTTTTCCGTCACAAAATTTCATCCGCACTGACGCAAACTAGCAAAGAGTAACGGGAATAACAATACATTTAGACATCATCAACGCGTCACAGGAACACAATTGTAAGCTTTTCAATTCTTGATTAGATCATATTCAAAATTTTGATGTCCAAGTTGGGGAAAAAAAAAAGAAAAAAATCATTTCACCGTCCTGGGAAATTGGAAAAATACAATCAAAACGCCGTAAGAAATAGTTATACACTGTTGTTATTAGGTATAGTGTAAACTTGAAAATCATACCGCGGAAGAAAATCGCGTTTAGTTTTCACGAGCAATTGAAGGAAGAAAAAAAGAAAAAAAAAAAAAAAAACCCAACCTCTAACGGGGATATAAATTTCACCGTCAGTCTTCGGTGAATTAAAAACGAAATCGCGAAGTAATTCTTTACCCCTTTTTCGCTCAACAATTAGGCAAAGGTATTTAATAATATTAAAACGTCTAATTAGAAATCCAACGGTGTGACGTTTTCTTGTTTTTAATCATTCCGTGGGTTGTTCAAGGCAAAATTCTACGTCTCAGAAAGTTTACGGGTCATATAATACATCGCGCGCTAATTCAACCAAATAACTAAATGCAATGTCAACGCGTGTGGGCGCCGTTTTGGTAGGTAGGAATAAAATACCTCGAAAATCATCGTAACATGGACGGTTTAGGAAAAGTCTGACTCACGGTTTTACGATCGTATTTACATTGCTCGTCACGGAATTAAAAAAAAAAAAAAAAACAAGCAATTTGTGCGTATTATACGCATGAGAGGAAAATTTCAAACAGATGCAGGTGATTGTATAATAGATTCTCGAAATACACGACGTTTAATCTCGCCGTAACATCGCGACGAGTGCTGACCCAAATGGTAAAGAAGAGGCAGGTAGATAGGTTGGTGTTAATTTGATCGATATCTTGGGCAGATTGAAAACGCACGATTACGAAGTATTAATATATTCCGATCGATTAAACGTAGTTTTCCATCGATTGCGCGGAGACAGCGATCATCGGGGATAAGGCGGCCGGAACCTTGGTGCAAATTATCTTGGAGCATAATTTCCGTAAACAAGGCTCAACGATGTCACTCCAAAGTTTCTGTGCAGTGACAGGTTCGTTCTTTGGCACGCTTACAATCGTGCGTGCAAAGTTACGTGATGCGACGCACGAGCTGATGGGAGGTTCGAGGCTACGCCTGACTGATACGCTTTGGGTGTAGCTGGACGTGTAACACCGACATACGTGGATGCGTGACGACGACGATGACGATGACGGTAAAAACCGGCGTGAGGGAGGATAGTGAGTGCATTTATTGTATTATTAGCGACACCGCCAGAGACTTATGATTGCATACGCAAGCGCAAACCGTGACGCAGAATAATCGACACAGTGAGAAAAATTTCATTTGTACAGTAACTAGAAAAATTCAGTAAAACGGGTATCGTTGAAAAAAGTGTTTGAATATTGCTGGAATTACGAAAAACGAGCTACGCCTATACATTTTGCGCTATCGTCGATCAGTTTCTGAGGTTTACTCTACTTTTTTTGTTAAACAAGACTTCAACGTCGATTTATCGTTACACAAGCGTTAAATTTTCGCACCAGTTGCAAGAAAATATAGCAACAGTGATCGTAACGAGAAAGAATAGCAACGGATACTAGACTTTTCGGTAACAGCTAGAAAACTAATTTTCATTTTGTACCTATATTATAAGTATATTTTTCGATTGTGGTAAAAAATGAAATTAGTTGAGGACCGAGCGGTAACCGGAACTAAAAATTTCTCTCAGGGCATGAAATTGAAAAGCGTTGATGATCGTGCATCCGTATCGCCCGATACTTACTCTTCTCGAATCAAGTGCAGCAGCGTCCGCAGATGCAAGGCATTCGAACAATGGGAACCGGTATGTAAACGCGGTGCAGTTGCAGTTATTCATCGACCCGCCATCAATGATATTATTTCGCAAACGTAGGTTAGGCGCATACGTACGTAAACGTACAAGTGCACATAAATAGTGATTCTTGTTTATGCGCGATTGAAAAGCGCATCCGGTGTAAATGCCTGTATCATTTGCCTGCCCCACATATCCTATAAAAATAATCCCATATTCATTGTCAGCTTTCTACAACTCGTCGCTTATGCATTCCATGCGGTAAAAAAGGTCTGACTTCGGTGATTCGATTACACCCACGCATTTGCTGCTGCACCTTTTCCGCGGGACGATTTGTCGCAGTTCAAATCGAATAAATGTTTTCTCAACATTGAGAGGCTAAGACATGATCGACGACTCATTGTCAGCTAAATTATTCAGCGGCACGCGGAATAGTGAATAAATATTTCGGTTAATTTAATCAAACACGTAACATGATGATAGACTTAATCAAACTTTGTTCCGAATACAATGGCTAGAAGTTACATAAAGTAGCCACTGTTCCATTCGATTCATACGTAAATATGCACATTGCTTCACAGTGTTACACCGAGAGAAATTTTTAGTTGTGGTTACCGCTCAGTCCTTAATTATTTTCATTTTTTACCACAATCGAAAAATATGGTTCTAGGTACAAAATGAAAATTAGCTTTCTAGCTGTTACCGGAAAGTCTGGTATCCGTTACTATTCTTTCTCATTACGATCACTGTTGCTAGATTTTCTTGCAACTGTTGCGAAAATTTAACGCTTGTGCAACGATAAATTGACGTTAAAGCCTTGTTTAACTAAAAAAGTAGAGTAAGCCTCAGAAACAGATTTTACGTTGCAATAACCAAAAAAGGATCGACGATAGCGCAAAATGGTTAGGCATAGCTCGTTTTTCGTAATTCCAACAATATTCAAACTTTTTTTTTTAACGATACCTGTTTTACGGAATTTTTCTCAGTATGCGAGGAATTCAGCGGTAAGACGATTATTTTATGCGACGTTTTTCTCGACGATTATTTCTTTCTTTCAAAGTCACACCTTTAATATTTGTAGAAAGAGGAAATAAGACGCTTGTGAAAATTTGAGCCCTTAATGTTGACATTTAGCGGTACCTGAACGGCATTTCTCATTTTCCATTTGATCAACACGCGAAAATAGTTTTAGTTTCATTCTGAATTTTGTGGGTCAGTAACGAGGCAGTTTGCATAAACGTCCGATACATATTTTTGCAGGGAATTCAACGCTCTACAAAAAAGGTCTCTTATAATGTTTTCATAACTCAACTCTTTCATAACTTATTCAAGATTTAAGTTGAAATCATTCACTTTCTTTCGAGATTAATAGACTTATGACAAAGTATTGTAGGTTTCTTTTGTAAAGAATTTCAACCGCTATGAAATCATGTCATTCAATTAATTTTCAACTTGGGCAAATTCATTTTGTAATCATTCCAAGTAATAATATGTAATATATGTAATTCCACTTTAATAGCAGGTTTTATTTATTTTTTTTTTTTGTTTTTGCAAAGAATTAAATCCGCACGTATTATAGGCATTAATAAACAGAGAAGAAGAATTACTTCAATGAGATAGCTTTTTCAATCCCGAAATGCTGTATCAAATTTTTTTTTTTTGTTCTTCATTTATTTCACGTTTTTCAATTCTTCAACCTCGTCGATGTTCGGGTGTGCAATTTTCCGTCGATCGTCGTATCGAACAAACGAAAGAAATTTTTCGCTAAACTACACGATCATCGACCGATTTATGCCTGATTCTAAGTGCATATAATTATAACCACCTGATAATGCTCGCGGAATATTTAAACATGCGCCCATTTGCTTCCGAAACACATGGCAAAACAAGTAGCAGAGAGGGCCAATTTAATCTTGACACGAGCTGGGCGCAAACAGACCAGCTTCGACACCCGGTAGCCCTGACCTAGATTCACGTCATACGTGTATATACAAATTTGTATACACGATCGGTAAATAACGTCCCCCCCCCACGCCCCCCCCCTTCATTTTGGGTACTTTCGTTTTTTATTTTTGGTTTCCAAATCGGGAGCAATAAACGGTCGAATTGACGTAAGAATTTTTTATTCCGCGACTTTTTTTTTTATTCCACAGCACGTGGTGCAGTTAAGTGGATGTAATTAATTTGTTCCATTTCGTTACGGAAACAGAATTTCTGTACAAAATAAGGCGAGTATTAGTTTTTTAATTTTTTAAAAAGATTTATCGCTCCTTCAACGTCGCCAACTGCTGCGTAGTAAAATAATAATTTGCGATAAGTTTCAGTGTGGAACATACCGAAACTTCGATGACGTGTATTATTACAAATTGACGCGATGAAAGAAGCTAAAAATTTTGCTCTCTTCCTTTCTTAATCGCTGTTCAAACAAGAAAGTCAAAAGTTATTATTAAGTGAGAAACGTCTTTTAGAGTTGACTGTATACGAGTGTAATCTCTTTAATTAAATCAATACGACCGCCAAGCTCTGTGATTCTAGTCACGTAGCTGCAGCAGCAGCTACGACATTGGATATGTTATTGTCCACGAGAATATGGGTATTTTTCTTCTTATTCTTCTACTTCTTCCTCGTAATGTTTTCTTTCTTTTCAACCATACAATTGTTTCGAACGTCACTGCGGATGTGGATTAATTATTAGGTCGTTTGTTAACACCGCTGAAAGTATCGAACGAAAGTTTGATTTTCACGACGTGGATGGTTCAAGGAAACCGATAAACTTGATCTTGATTCGTTTGTAATACGTATATAACGATCGTATTCACGGACAATAAACACGCGAGTAAATCATTTGAGAATTATTTTCAAGAGGAGTAAAAATTAATTATCAATGCGCATAATTTTAAACGACTTACCGCAAAGAAACCGACTCTCTCACCCATATCATGTTAAATAAAATTATTCACGTAATATTATTATAATATAATTGCCTGCGTGTTACCTAAGTCGTTGTTTTCTAAGCTTAAAAATATAGACGATGAGTAACCGACGGTGTCCACGCACGTTTCTGTCTAATCAACAAAACGGACGATGCGAGGATAAACAGAATTAAGGTGTCAGGCCTCGATTCGTTAAATATTTGAATCGACGGTCCGTTAAAGAAACAGAATGTAACATTACGTCCGACTATTTTCCGTTAAAAATTGTAGATTTTTTTGTCTCTTAAACAAAGTTACATACCTATGTCCATAAATACGTAATATAATTTTTACGACTCGAATTCTACGTAAGCTTTTAGTTGAATATCGTTACGATTTTCACAAATTTTACTTATAATTACGGGCGGTTCGTATTATAGTTTTAAAATATTTCAACGCGAGAACCGAGAATCCAAATATTGGAGACCCAAAAATAAAAGTAAGAAGAAAAACAAACAATTTAGAACAGAGACTGACCCTACGTTTTATCAACACGTATAAAACGAACGTAAATCTGTCCATATACGTAGACCTATACTTTCGTGATTTCTCACACATTAACGTCGAACGAAACTGGCTGCCCTAACAGGTTTTTGAAGGTGGTTAAGAACCTCCTGTGCCGTGATCCTTGTTACGGATAAAGAAGACGGAGAAAAAAAAAGGGGGAAAGAAGAAGACTACAGGTTTGGCCCGTACAAAGAGCCGAGAAGGCTAAGAAGCCGTACGAGAAATCATTACGAGAACTGTTAAAACTCAAATTTAGATTCTAATTATTATTATTATTTTTATTTTAGAATTACTTTCTACTTATACCAGTTCGCCGTTTATTAATACACGTGAGTACAGGACAAGATCCAAGTCGTTAATCCTAGGGTCACTTATGCTTATGAGTGCGTCTCTCTGGGCGACGTATTGCAAAAAGTTAGCGACAGCGGACAGATTGATAGATTATAGACCGAGTGAGAGAGAGAGAGAGAGAGAAGGAGAGGGGGGAGGGCGCGCGGAAAGGGGGCTGAAAAATGTAGACCAAATGCCAGAAATCGTTAATAAACAATTCGCGATCCAACTGCGGAGCGTATCACGCCACACTTTTCCCCCTGGGTTTATTTTAGCACGGAAGTTTGTAGACGAGACGCCGTGACTCGCGGATCGGTCGTCTCGCGATACGGAAATACGCGTCCATAGACTGGATGAAGGAGAGAAGAGAGAAGAGAAAAAAAACAAAGAAACAAAATAAGAATAGATAAAGTATACAGACCGGAGAAATTACCGGGGATATATGAACTTGTAACAATAATAATGCCATGTACGATGAAATCATGCACAAGTTTAAAGTTCGATTAATAAAGTTTGTAACGTAATTGTAAAGATACATCTTTGGAAGAAGTCATTATTTTGCAGCTTTGGGGTTACTTGAAATTTATTAAATTTTTAATACAGCATCGTCGAACTCAGATTTTGTAAATTCAATTTCTTCGGGTATATTGAAAGTAAAAAATAGTAATCTTTGTTTTGGCCTTTCGATAACGTTAACGATACTAACTTTGGCATCGTACAAAATCAACGAAATCTATCGAAATTTATTCGGGTGTAGGTTGTGAATTGAGAATCTTAAAGGGGCGCTGTTTTTTCACTCGTATACCGCCGGCTGTCAATGAATGCTCTGAAACGAGTTTTCGGATTACTAGGGAGGGAAACGATGCAAATAATAAAATAAATTCCTCTTACGGTATTAAACGATTTGTAACTAACGAAATGATGCTTGGTTTACAGAAATCGATGAAGATTTGAAAAAGGTAGCTTACTGTACCGGTATCGGTATGACGGTAAAAAAAAAAGGCGATTTTTTGCAGATTTTTGTCAGTACGATGAAGGAATATGTAACGGCATTCTACAATGCCTGAATTGTTGAATGGTAAGAAGGAAGTACGATTTTACGTATGTATATTGATCCGTTAAAGAGTAATCCGAAAATCTGCAATCACGGTATTTTAACCAAGTACAGCAGGAATCTGCTATAAACGGTCATTTCAATGTTAATTATCAGAGCCAACGAATCACTAAGAAATGCAGCAGATATCGAAATTCCGCAAGTGCAATGCCGATAAAAAAATATCGATAAACTTTTTTCATTCGCGCAATAACGAGTCCGGAAAATGTACGCCTGCAACTTGGTGGTAAAATAATTTCTTTACACTGATAAATTTTCCGTCATTGTTGTTTCACAAAACAAACAACGTTATTCGCAGATGTTTGAGTTCGGAATTTGGTACAGAAGTGCGCCAATTGCGAGTTTCTAAGATGATCAACGATACGCGAGCTCCGGTTACGGTAGAACAGGCGACATTTTACTCGGTCGGTAAATACCAATTCTAGCATCATCTTAAAGCGGACTCTGGATGGTTTTCAACCGGTCACGTGTGCGCAGCAGACGATTGTAAATCGGCTCTAATTCGCCGTGGCGACCTTTGCTTGCATGATCGTTGGCAGGCCACTGACTGCAGTCTATCGCTGCACTTATCGGTGCATCCTTTGCGTACAAGTACTTATAGCCCAAATAGCGCTGCTCCGCACTCGGTCAGAGAACATATGTGAACTTGTTACCGCAAGTCATCACTCGTCACTGCTTATTGTGGGTTCGCGATTATCGCCTCGGCCCCTCAGCTTATTCGCAGTCCCTGCAAGCGTAAGCGCTGAAAAAGTTTTTGAACGCGATCTGTTTTTTACTCTATTCCTTTCTTTTCTTCACTGAGAGAAATTTTTAGTTCCGGTTGCCGCTCGGTCCTTAATTATTTTCAATTTTTTACCAGAATCGAAAAATATAGTTCTAGGTAGAAAATGAAAATTAGTTTTCCAGCTGTTACAGGAAAGTCTAGTATCCGTTACTATTCTTTCTCGTTACGATCACTGTTGCTATATTTTCTTGCAACTTTTGCGAAAATTTAACGCTTTTGCACCGATAAATTGACGTTAAAGCCTCGTTTAACTAAAAAAGTAGTGTAAACCTCAGAAACTGATTTTGCGTCGCAATTACCAAAAAAGGATCGACGATAGCAAAAAATGGTTACGCGTACCTCGTTTTTCGTAATCCCAACAATATTCAAACAGTTTTTTTTTTTTTTTTTTTTAACTATACCTGTTTTACTCAATTTTTCTAGTTACTGTACCAAATGAAACTTTTCTCAGTGTTCGTTATACAAATGATATAAGTATGTAATTGCGCGTGTTGATTGTAAAAACGATTGTTCTCTGATCCTGAAACACGGCATGATACGTATAATACAGCGTTATTACTGTTTGTTCTTATTACCGAATTACGAACGTTACCGCCAACTTTTAGCGAATTATCAAATTGAATTATAAACATCAAATGGTGCCAACGAATTCGTAACGTTTTACGTCCATACGTCATGTACGTAGCTGCTTAGGTAAATATTACCGCCCGTTTTCGCATAAATATAATAATGCATATAACGAATAGGTCAGTCGGAACATAAAAGTATAAAGCACGTGTAAATTATAATATTGCGAACGTATCATCGGGAATTGGGGATAGGAAAAATTTTCAACCATACGATTATTTTCACACATATTAATATCTGTGTGCATTTCTTTCTCACATTTACGAACGTAAGTGTGCTACAAACGTGTGCCGATGATTTTAGCACAAGGAATTTACCCGTTTACTCGATGCAAATAGAGCTTGCCTCTTTCCTCCGTCGCCGCAATCCTCAAATTCGTTTAATTGCGTATATCACAAAGATGAGCGGTTCTGTTCAATTGCTGCTTGTTTCTCATAATAATAATCAAACTCGCTCGTTCACCGCAATTCATTCAAACTCTACCGAGAATCCAAATCCACCTCCGAGTCGGAATGGAACACTGCAATTCAATACCCTTCAATCATTCGTCGTTACAGACTATCGGTTGTGTATCGGACTTCCGCTCGTTTCAAACATCGCCGAATACTGCCGCCTCTTCTTAATCGATACGGAAAACGTTGTTTCGGATCGTTTATTATATATATATAATATATATATAACAATAGGTTCATCCCGTGGAAAAGGGACTGGTGATTCTTCTCTCCTGTTTGTCAAGAAAACTCGAACTGGTACTTGGCGAGAATCAACGTAATTCGAAATACTCCAAAACAGACCACGTTCCATGCCTACAACGAACGAGCCTTGACGTCGCGTCAGTTTGAACGGCTCACAATGCGCTCGGTTGCCAGGCGAGACCCACTCTTTACTCTTATTTGACCCACGCCGCTTTTTAGATGTATGTATGCATGTATGTACATGTATGAACAGGTTTCCGGCGACCATACGTCTCCTCTCTCATACATATATATATATATAAATATTTCTCTTTCTCTCTCTCTCTCCAAATCTTCGAGGAGAGGATAATTGTTGTATTCATTCGTCCCCGCCGGTTTTCTTCTTCTCCTCTCTACGTCTACTCTCACAATTAGTCCCGAATTGCGTAACCACCGACGGTATTCGTATCCTCTATTCGCCGCGTTTTGAATTCGTCGATGATAAATAAACCTACGCTGCTATTATCAGCTGCTCTCAAACCAATCCGACAATTAGACGAAACTCGGGGACGCCGAACGCTCAAAGATATAATGTTAGCCTGAATATAATTCCGTAAAACCCACTTTGTTATTTGTACAATGATATTCGCCAAACAATCTGCTCCATCTACTCCATACCCGGTGGGCGGAAAGTAAATTCGGGTTAATAATTTACAACGACTAGTTGTTTACAGACATATGATCAATACCTGTTTAAACTTGCGGTTCTACATCGTTGAAACAAATTTGTTCATTGTAATCACACTGACAATGAGTGAAAGATAAATTTCACATTGTCTTCATTTCTTAGATCAAATTTATCAGCTTCGGTCTTCTTTATTTCGTGTTTCGACGAAGCGAATCAGAACCTTGGGATTATAGGATTGTATTTTCTTTTTAGAGAACGTGGACGTTTACGTGTTCTGCGATGCTAGAGCCAAACTAGTTTTCATCATCCGTTCGTATACTAATTTACTTCGGGTGTTGTTTTCTAAATACTTCATACCCTGGTGCACTAACACCCATGCGTTGAATGCCGATTAGCTACAAATCATCGTTTCGTCGGATCGGAAATTGCGATCATCGATACAAAAACTTCGAACCTGGAAGGTCGATCATCTTTGAGCGCTAAAGTAACGAATGTAAATAACGACGTCTCGTTTTTCATCCCGCGTTTGTTGACGTGATTTCTCATATATACGGCACGCTATTAACTATACCGCAGAAAGTGACTAACAAACAACAAACGACTAACTAACGTCACGCGACCGCTATCAAAACAGCACGTTCTTCATTTCCTCGTATTTTTCGTCGTCGTCTCTTTCAACGCACGTTATCAACAACATAGAAAGTACGCTTTTTACAAACGGGGATCTCGAACTATTTATAGAACAGTCATATTATCAGACGGTATACAATGAGTATAAAATTCAGTGCGTGTGTAGGTATTGCGTATTTACAAAACATCGTACGGTTTATAGATTGAATAACATTCCATCGCACGCAACGTTATTATTATACCTACTTTATCGTCGAATCGAATTCGTCAAGATGGTAATGACTGTACACGGTATTCTAAATCGAACAGAACCCTGTAGATAGGTATTTTAAGAGAGAACGTTATCGGTTGAACGGAAAACATGTCATATATTCTCACGGTAAAGAAATATCTCTTTATACCTATCTATGCATACAAACGTTCGCGTTCGTATAATCCGACATCATATATATACCGAATGTTCGCCGTGTGTACAGTGAACGCACATACGTTATCACATGCCGGTTATTTATTTACTTTCACTCTGATACTTTAGCCAAAGATAAATACGAAAATTGATGTACGCATGCATGTCTCTCCGCAAATGTGAAGGAAGGGTTTATACCCTGCCGGTGTCAAGGTTACGAGAGCGTAATAAAAATACGTGATAGAGCTACGTAATAGGCATAATACCGGCAGGTAATCCTCAACACATGCACGCACAGCTTCTAGAAACGTTATGCGTGATGGGAGGGCCAAGATGGCCGACGCGGCACCCGTCCAGACACAATCTAGTAGTTTTTCACTTAAAAATGAACCCTGGCGAGATTTGAGCGAGGGTCGAAATGACCGGGACCTGATACGCCGTTGCGTGGTACGAATGTCCTGCGGCTATCATGCTTATTTACTACGAAAATCAGACGTTTTCTTACGTACCTTCTCCGGCCCGGCCATCTCGCTGCTCGTAGATCACATCGCACTTCTCAGCCCATCTATAACGACCCCAGCACGCCCACGTGTGCTCACCGCTTACCAGTTGGTGAATCAATGCGCGAAACGTGGGACTTGGCACATCGATACCGTAGCCGATATTTTCAAAATAAATCACCCCATTCAAGCAACCCTTACGACTACCAATTCCCTATTTTTCATTCGATTGTTGCGCACTTACGCCGGCGACCACATCCTGCGGAAGGGATCATTGTTTGTAGGCTTTTATTGACAACAGTTAAACGGAGCCGAAAATTATGATAGGAGTATTAAATAATTTTCCAAACCTTTTCACGGGCGATATTATTCATCGATTGTTATAATTAACTGTAGTTTTGTTTCACTATTATTACACAATATGAAAAAACAAAGGACAGAAGAACTATCGAACATGTCGACTAAGGCCGATATTGCGTGCGATTGTCGAACGACTTCAGGACATATCGTGAGATGCTCAAACCAAAGCTCAAACCACGCAACTTGTGGGTCTGTCAAAAAATTTCGACAATTGCTCGACGTGTATTTATCGCAAACGGATTCGTGACACTGCCTCATTTCATTTAGAAATCGTCATGCTTTCGTCGCGGAGATTTTTACGCTTCACGATGAGGTATTTGCACGATTGTAAACGCGGCAAAATTGGCAGCGAAAGTTGTTTGAGGTTAGGACAGACCGGGTACAGCCGCTCGTGGCGGAGCGTTCAAACTGCGAGTATCTCGTCGCCGAGCACGCAAACTGACAATGTGAACGCAGAGGAAGTCGACACCGAATCGGGGGTGCCAGACGAGGTGAGACAGAAGCTGCTGCTCTGCGAGTATCTAGACTATGAGAAAATAGCAGTTGGTCACAAAAAACTGGTGGCACTCAATAAGAGTAGGGCGATGCGAGCGAAGACTCAGCATCTTAAGAGTATAGCAGAGGCCCCGGTATACAGCGTTGTGGTGGACCAGCTTCGACCGAGAGAGGTTGAAAAACCCTTAGAAAATTTTGTCGACGAACAAAACAAAGCTACGACATCCATTCCGGTTCACATGCCTTACTCCGGTACAAACAAATACAATCCGGTTGAAACGGATGTGGAAAAAGATCCACAAGTACAACACAACGGTTTGAACGTGGAGTACAAAGAACTGTATGAAAAATACATGGAAGCGAGAAAGGTACAATCGCCAGACTCGGTCGAGGACTCCGAAACTTTGGACGAGGAAACTGAGACTAAGTCTACGTTTCAGCTCGCTGACAACTTGGCTAGAATTCCACCCGAATGGATGACGGATTATGAGGAGTTTGACGACAGCCAGGAAGACGAAAACTGGCAATTAAACTACGGGACTCCAAATCCAAACTCCAAAGTTAGTTCAGTACCATGCGGTGGCTGCGGTGCGTTGCTGCATTGCAAGGATTCGGCCATCCCGGGTTATCTGCCATCGGAAATATTTTTAGCGACGAAAACACAGGATTTGAAATCTCTCACTTGCCAACGATGTCATTTCATGACGCACTACAATACTTCCCTCGCCGTTAATGTTACTCCTGAGGAGTATCCAAGACTGTTATCATCTATTAAGAACAAGCGTGCTGCTGTTATCTTGATGGTTGACCTGATGGACTTCCCGTGTAGCATTTGGCCCGATATATTGTCTATCATTGGTACCAAGAGACCAGTCTTTGTTGTCGGCAATAAGGTTGATCTTCTGCCCCGAGACACAAAGAAGTTTATCCCAAATCTTATCGAATCCTTGTCAAAAGCTATTGTCGAAACTGGGGTACACGAGGCAAACATTAAACACGTTTCCGTAATATCTGCAAAAACTGGCTATGGCATTGAAGAACTTATCAATCAATTGCACAAGATTTGGGAATACAAAGGTAACGATGATATGACGAGTATTTTTACGCCAGTAAATTGTTTTACGTTTATAGTTCATTGATAATTTTTCAGAATATGTCTGTACTGACTGGTATTTATCGCTGTACTTTACAGGTCATGTTTATTTGATTGGATGCACAAATTCTGGAAAGTCGACATTATTCAACATGTTGCTGCAGTCCGACTACTGCAAGTCAAAGGCCGTTGATCTTATCCAAAGAGCGACCATATCTCCGTGGCCTGGAACAACTTTGAATCTATTGAAATTTCCAATTTTAAGACCATCTGCGTATCGCCTTAGTTTGAGAGCACAAAGATTAAAGCGTGAGAATGAAATCCACCTTTTGGAGGAGAATCTTAGAAGTACACGACTTCGTGAAACGGGAGATGTGAAGTATGCACAGTTAATTGGTGCGTGTATGGCGGGAGCGAATAGCAGCCTGATAATACATTTTGCTGTTAAATGTCAATAACAAAACCTCCTTTTTCCTCATTTTACCGCTAGGCAAGATTGACAGACAAATTTTTTTCCAGGACATATGGGCAGAACTTTTTCTAACAATGACACAGACGAAGAAGACGCCTCGAATATGGGTGTTGAGAAGAAAAGATTGGGTGTAAACATAGACAAACGAGATTATAAACATTCACACTGGTGTTTTGACACACCAGGCACGATACAACCTGATCAAATATTGCATTTGCTAACCACCGATGAACTGATGGCTACTTTGCCAAAGAAAATGATTATTCCCAGGACATATATAATTAAACCAAAATACACAATGTTTTTGGGTGGATTAGGAAGACTGGATTATTTCGATGGTGATTCATTCATCAGGTAGTTACATTATCTTTTCAATTTTTCATCGCAACCACCACCATTGAATCGAATTCTGATTACTAGACAAGGCTGATATTTATTAAATAAAAATTCTCATTTTCTCAGGATCACGGTATTCGCGAGTGAGAAGCTACCGGTGACTATGTGTCGTCTTGAAGATGCAGATCACATTTACGATCAATTATTGTCCACAAAAGCTTTTGTTGTACCTTCGAATGATCCTGAGCGTCTGAAGCAGTGGCCTCACTTGGAAGGAAAAGATTTTGAAATTACCGGAGTTGGATGGGACACGTCTGCGGCTGACGTTATACTTTCAAGTGCAGGTAAATATTTTTCTGGGAATCCTTTAGTGATCTGATTAAGAAAAATATATTCATATTGCAAGTTACGATATTCACTAGTTTTGAAAAAGTTATTATTGGCTTACGGCAATTGAAATTGATTCTCCTAATGTATTTCAGTATCTAAGAATAACAAATACAGTAAATTTCTTGTTTATACTTTCCATCACTGTAGGTTGGGTCGCTATTACTCCTGGACCAGAAAAGACGGCAAATGTGAAAGGCTGGACACCAGAAGGGAGAGGAATCCATCTAAGAACTCCAGCTCTTCTGAAACATTCAGTTAAGTTACGGGGCACAAAAATCAGGGATCTTCCAGTATATCGCCGTCATAAACCAGTATACACTGGAGGGTAACAACCAAATATCGTGTTTGCGGTAGGAACAACAAAGCGACAAATCTGTTTCAGATTAGTGAATTATGTTTTAATCAGTTGATTCACAGCAATGTAGTAGAAAGCAACGGAAGCCAGAATTGGAACCTTCAAAACGTCCGATAATAATTATTTATAGCAATTACTGATATTTAAATACATTTCAATACTTTATTTAATGTATTGTAGAATAATTACTGACATTAAAAATTATTCAGATGTATATAATTTTTATTTGTAAATGTTAAATTCTACCCTAATAATTGCACACTTTTATCATTGCCACGATGACTTCGTGTGTGTGTGTGTGTATATATATATAGTTTGCAAACTCAATGTTTTTCTTACTTGATTAATAGACGATTTAACAACAATTAACAAGAGACATGTTTTTCGGATTTTTCCCGATCCTTCAATGTGTAGCTATCATTCTACTTCACACCTGGTCAACTTCTTCTGCCCGCATTCTAGCCTGCTTATACATTCTTTTATAAAATTTCTCTAGATTTTTGTAGAAACCTTGTCTTCCACTACTTCTGTCATGATTATGGTCACAGCATTGATCCAATTCGGACGTGCTGAAAAGTGGAAAAAAAATAAGTCACAAACATTTTTTAAACGTATTTTTTATCTCTCCTTTGTTATTTTTGTCATGCCTCATTCATTTGATTACAAATAGTAGCAGGACTCTAGCACTATATTATTCTCTTCGAATTATAACTCACAGATATTTAGACCATATTTATGTAAACTTACTCATCCTCCCTGCTGTTGCAAATATAGGACAATTTTGCTTTAGCCTTCTGTAGTTGTTTGATTTTTGCTTTCAGTCTGAAAACAGAGTATTCGCTCAATAACGCTACTCATAGATTATTGTTGAAGTTGAGTTTCGAAGGATTTCAGTGAATATCAGCAGTAAACTGGTCGAGTTACAATCTCATCATTATTTTATCCAACTCACAGCAATGTCGATGGGTCTTCTCGTGGACTTGGTGCACTGCTGGGTCTGCACAAACAGGAACCGTACGTTTTTTGCAACGAGGAATGGCCGATATAATCTAAGGTGTTTTTAGCGCCATGAACCTTTGGTGAATTCCCTCTACACTTGCAAGCGTATCCTGCGTCCTTTCCTTTGCAGTTGCAAGCAAAGTAACACTTGTACTTTGAACAAACTGCGCAGCTTTCAAAGACGTGAGAATCGTCGCGAATCGCATTGATTTCACTATTTTTTAGTGGGGATGACGGCGAGCAGGAACACTTTGGTACTTTTTTAATCCCATGGTAGCATCTGTCTGATTGGGATTCCGAGCGTCTGTTCAAGGCACTTGGCGAATATACACGTTCAATCTCAAGACTGCTTGTCTTTTGACTGCAACTACAAAATGAATGTTTCTCAATTTTTTTTTCAAATTTACAGAGAAATCATTTAAAGTCTTGTAAAGATATCATCCCCCTATCCTTTCGTATATTAATTACCATCTTGTGCACGGTCTGTAAGAAGGAGACAGCAAACGCGTAGCCGAATTCTTTCTTCTAGTACCTCTATAACGTATCAATGATAAGTGAAATCTATTCTGATCATTACGCTTCAGGAAAATTCAAGTCTGAGGTTTGAAAAACATTGGTATTTATAATGAAATAGTATTTATCTGAGGTGAATTTTGACAACTAATTATTATACTCAGAAATCGAGATGAAGTATACTTACTTTCGACATATTTGAGATCTGTGCCTTCCTTGACTGTGGCAAACCTTGCGTTGCCTGATGATACCCTTGTTTGGAGGTTTCCGGCAAAAACAGGGTGCATTCTGCAAAAATGTATTTGAGTTTAGATTTCTGTTTTAAAGTAACATGCGAAGGTAAAGGAACCTTAACAATATTATAATACCTTTGAGTTTATCATCTTTGGATTGACGACATGGGCCCCAGTAGCAGTTGAATCGCAAATTCCTACGACTTCTTCGATCACAGTGCGTGTTGAGATTTCAATTTTTGGAGCCAGTATTCCCTAATGTTTGAAAAAAGTCGATGAATTACACTTTAATACTACAAGGATGGAGGCAGAGAACTTACTGGAAAGTACTTAGTGGGTTCCATTAACAAGTCGACGTCGACTCCGGCCAATAAGCCCTTAGAGCACGGAGCTGGATATAAAAGATCGACCAGATTTGTTTCAAATGTAGCTAAAATAACACCCCGACTATCAGGCTTAGACCACTGTATTAGTTCTGCGTAAAAAAATTCTTCTTCCAAGGAGCGCTGTAAATCTGCGAGCGTTGTTACTCCCGTAAAAACTTTGTTGAACGTGAATTTGTCGTGAAAAAGTAACGGAAATATTGGCGTTATTTGGTGAGACTCTATGCAATTATTGAACATACTTAATTGAAGAGCTATTTTCCCGTTAGGACAAAGCCATACGCCGGGACATGTTATCTGAAAATATTGTAAATAAAATAAGTATGAATTTGGAGAACGATGGATAGTGCAGCTTATCGTACTCACCGCATGTAAGTCCAGCTCTATTTTGACAGAGAAGCCTCTTCCCGCCATGATATCAGTCTAACGGCTAGAAAACTAGAACTGTCAATTTGGCCAAATCTAAATAAAAAAAGCGTACCTCTCTGTATCTAAAAAATCGACTTTCACCTCCATTCTAATTAAAATTTCCAGAGCTATGAAATTTGTAACAATACTATCGCGAGGTGTCGATAAAAAGTTACTTTAGAATAATGACACGTCGGATAAAGACGTGCACAATTTTTATGTTCTAGGCCATCTTGGGTGAAGAGATTGGCAAGAATTGTTTGTTGCTTAGTAACTGTATGTACATCACAACGTAATACATTCTGTATTGGCAGCAGAGCTTTGTCACGAAATTACACTATTACAGGTTATTCAGAACATTTTCTTCTCAATCTAGCAACAAACGATTTCATTGCTAAAACATTTCAATGTTTATAATGCTAATGAAAAAATGTATCCCACATAAGTAGTCAAGGTCAATGCAATCCAGTTTAAAATAGCTGATATCTTCGAAATTGGCATTCACCTGAATTTCATCTTGTGGAACATGCATCTACTACCTCTCTGCATGCATATACATATAATACGTACATACATTATGCATACATGTGATCTTTACTCTTGTCAGATAATATACTGTTGATACTTTTTACCACGTTTTTATTTCATAATAATAACCCGTAATTAAACCGCGATAAGCCGTTGCAATAAATCAATAGAATGTATTTCAGAAAGCGTGTTTGGACGCAAGAATAATAAAAATACCCTTATATTGGTATCAAGATTTAAATGGAACACCCTTGAATTTCTCCTCCGGAACACCTTTATTCTGATGTCTTATCAGTAACTCATTCTTTATAAAGTCACACTGCTTGGCAGGAAAATATAGCCGTGGATCTTTAGATCTTGGTATCAATGGCTCTGTGAACCAACCGTAGCTAAAATAAAACAGCACAATTATAAACTATGTAACATTTTAGAAACTGATGACGCATCAAAGAAGAGGTGCTTCTTATTTTATATTCAAGTTTTACAATTCATGATAGTAAAGTGTAATACGTCTATTTTACTTAAAATTGAGTGGTAGATTTGCTTACTCCATGTTAACAGCGGGTGGACGATATTTATAAGTGTCCTTTGGCACGTAGCTCACGGACTTGGCTATAAGATCGATATATTCTTGCGGAGCATTCATCGATGTATTTGCTTCATGTTTTGCATAAAATTTTCCTGTAATTGACCTATTCTTGGGTGTGGCATAAAAAGTTTCAACCAATTTGGTTTCTCGGTTCTCCTTAGCATACCTCTCCACATAAAATCTTAGTTTGATTGGATCCATGATTAACTACACAATTTACTCCAACACAGACTGTATTTAGTACAGTAGAATTTGATACTGAAAATGTTTACTGCCAATGTAATACATTCAATAAATGCATAACGAAATCTGCAGTTGACATGCTTGAAAATAGTTGCAGATCTGTGTAACATGAATGCTACAAAAGTATGTCTTATTGTTTACCAAATTCAATTATAAACTGGTACAAGATCGCTGGGTGAGAATACGAAAGACTAATTCATTTTAACTCTGCACTTTATTTTAAAATATGTATATCGATAGAAAACACGTACATAACATGCAGAAGACTATGAACCAGTCGGAGAGCGGTTGCAAGTATGCTAATAATAGCTTGACCGACTCTCTTCATCTGCAATTACTGGCTCGAATGATTGTTGTAAAAATATTCAGCGTAATAACTACGCGCTGATAATACAGATTTGCTTAGGCTCTGCAGTATTGACTGTTTGAATTGACATCTATGGTCTCCGACAACTGCTGTCGTTATACCAACAGTCTAATGTTACAATTGGATCAAGCTACAGATTTTTGTTCGATGATTTATTTGACACATAGAAGTCCCTTGGTAATTATTAGGGAGTCGATTCTTTGATAAATCTTACCATAGGCATCAATTAGAGAGTATATTTACCAAGAGACTCTGAGAGATTCGAATCATTATTTACTAAGGGCGAACAAATAGAAAAAATTAGCTAAAAACATCTATGTTATAAAAAAAATTGCAGTATATCTTGACGCAAGTTGGAAACTAAATCCATTATACTGCAATTATTATAATGCTGGTATTTATGCTGCTATCACAATGAAACGTTTCGAATCACAAGAAAAACTCCTGTTTTTGCAATAGCTGCCAAATTTTTAATTTATATTCCTATAAACATTGGAGCCAAAACGAATTAATTTATCAATCGTAGAATTAATTATAACATTTTTCTTCATGTATGCAATACAATTATATACGAATCGTTAAGGGCTCATAATTTTTTGTTTAATAAACTTTCATTGAAAACGTTAACATTACTTTAATTATCAAGATCACAAGCATAAATAATTTAAATAAATATTGACTTGTATACATTTGACAGGAAATATAAAAAGGAAAGAATAAACTAAAACTAGAAACTCAAAACTTGATAATTTATCAAGGGATACTAACAATCAGGCAAACTTGGCAAGTATATTATACTGAAAAAATCTGTCAAACGTAGATTTATCCAAACACATTCAGATAGTCCCTTGAACTACGATACCTGATTAAAATAGTGCTAAAAATTGACCATCTAAATATGTGTGAAAGTCTACATTTGATTGGTAGATCAATGCTACGTTTACTTCATTGCGTATAATATTTCTATTACAACATTAATGTCGACATTACGTAGATAGGCAGCGATCATGTAACGCAAATTTTCGTTGTAAATTTTACGTATTTTTGATATAAAAAGGCTACAGTTTTCTCATTACCTAGTGTTCTACCCACTTTCATCACTGTGCATCTATTTCGTTTCTCTTCGCTTATTGAATAATATTGTTGTCTGACTCAAACGAAGATCTAATCAGTAACGAAATATTATTAGTCTGCTGGCAAGTTGTTTTGAAAAATATTAGTGTAACTTAAAAATGCTCGAATACTTGTTTGGCGTTTGATTATCCCTATAAGATTTAGGAATCAATACGGATAAGGAAAATTTTATTCTCGGTTAGTGGAAGTACTCGGCTGAGGTTCAGACATTGTTGACGACAGATCCTTAGATTCGTTGACGCTCTGGCTCTTGTCGCTGCGAACAAAATTAAATGTTGACATTCAAGCGTTAGGTCCAACGGTGAAAATCAACCATACCTTATTTGGTCCCCGAGCCTCCCATTATTTGTTTCAGTCAGATTCAGTTCTGCCATCTTATCATCGGTCCCAGTAATCTTCCATTTTTCAGCCTTGAATTGTGGTGATTCTAAATTTCCGTTGTGGTATCCGTTCTCACGAGTGCTCAGTGAATCTGCAGACGTTGGAGTCTTCCTCGATGTTAAGTAATTCGAATTATTCGGAGCTAATAATTCTTCGTAATACTCAGCAGTCTTCGGTTCCGAACTCGACACAGTTGAACCGTATTTTCTTGGCAATGTGTTGAAATTTCTGTTAGAATATGATTCTAATGAATTATCATTCAATAAGGAACTAGACAATGGACTTCTGTATGATGTTGCTTCATTATTATCCGTGCCATAGTCGGTACTATAACATTTCCTCCGTATGCTTGACGAATCGGACAGAGTTGGAGATCGTGTATATTTTCGCAGTGGATCGTAAGATGAACTCAAACTGCTTCCATATTGTTCTTTCGGTGATCTTAAATCATTGGTGTATACTGATGCCGTACCCACATCAGAATATCTGTCTCTGTCAATTGGCGATCTTCTAAATGGCTGAATTTCGTTGTTATATATGTTGTAAGATTTCTCCTGGTATCTCTTCGTCGGTGATACGTAGCTATTCAGTTTATCATGATCATTCTCCCGCGGTCTGTTAAAGCTGAACTTTCTTGGGAGTGTTGTGCTGACAGGAAGAGACACTCCAGGCGGAGGAGCGTTCAGTGATGTTTTTCTTTTCCTGTCATTGAATCTCGAGTAGAAACTTCTTCGTCTTATTCTATCCCCTACTGATTCGGTTTGATCTGCTCGAAAAGATGGGGAACGTGCGGGTGAAGTTGGCGATTGTAATTCGCTCCGGCTCTGGTTCATATCTGCCGAGCATATAGACCAGGAATCAAAACTCTCTGTATCATCTGTAGGGGAAAACATCTCTTCGGGATGCTCGATTGGACTTTCCTTTGGTGGAGGAATAGGATTTGGGTTCAGTACAGGTAAGTCTAACTCAAAGTTTTTCTTTGATATTCCTATTTCCTGTGAACATCCATTTGTATTCTTTGCATTGCTAATTTCGTTCTCTTGATGACACGTAACCCTGGTTGAATTGAGTACTGTGTCAGGAAGTGGTTGCAACACTTCGTCAGTAGTAAAGTTAATGTCATTGGTTTTGTTTTGATCGTGAGATAGTTTTGGGCAATTGAATGATTTGCTGATGTCATGCGAAGATTGAGAAGTGCTATTTTCACGGCTTTCAATGTTACTCTCGTCAGCGTCACTTTGAAGCTTTTCCATGTCCTTTGCGCATAATGGTTTATCGATGACGATCTTGTTTCCTGTTATGTTTGCGTGATGAGTTATTTTTGACAGGTTTTGTATCAACTTCTTCGCATCTTCCGGCGAGGTAGATTGTGCTTTGCCATGAGATAACTTTGGTAAATGCGTTTCTACACTTGGACTAGTTTTTGGCAATTCCGTTTGCACCGAGTCTTTCTTCAAAATTTGTGGACTCCTGAATGTGTGTTGTGGAATTTTTGATAAGTCTAGCTTCAAACTATTTCTATTGGACCGTGAATCTGTAGATTTAGCTTGTGAAACATCCTGAATGTTGTTGGATTGATTTTTTTCCATAACTTTTATGCTGTTTAACAACGAATTATTCGTTTTTGACTCCACACCATTTGTTGAATTTTCATTTAACTTGTTAGACATTTCTGGTGTATTATTTTCTGTAAATGCTTCATTATTTTTATCATTATTACTTGCGGGAGCTTTAGATTCTTTCAATGGATCAGGTTTGCTGGTATTGTTTTCCAACTTACATTTAGGGTCATCTTTTCGTGAATTATCAATACCATTTGATATTTGTGTATCAGAGTTCACTTCACCGGATGACAAGGTGCTTTTCTTGCTCAATAATTTACGAGGCTTTTCCTTAGCTTCAGACTTGCTTTCCGAGCTGTCTGGTGATTTTTTCACAACTTTCTTGATAACTTTAACAATCCTTTTTTTCTTAGTTCCATCGACGGATCCGGATTCTTTTCCACCGGATTCTTTAGCTTTGACAGTTTTTTTTGCTTTTTTCTCGCCGTCATCAACTTTTTCAATACCTTTTACAGAATCATTTTTCACTAAGGAGGATGTTGTACCAATCTTTCGAACTTTGTCATTTCTTCTTCCTTCAAGTTCAAGATTATCCATTGTTTTGTCCGACGAAATAGCTTTCGACTGTTCGACAGGAAATATTTCACCTGCAGCCTGATTTATATCACCAACTCTTTCAAGTTGCTCAGATCGATTGTCTGCAAGTTTTTCTGGAGACTTGGTCTTCAAAGTTTTTGCTTTATCTGTAGAATCATTTGTCTTATCAACACTTTTTTCAGGATTGGACTTTTTAAGCTCTTTGTTTATTTTCTCTGGGGAAAAACTTTTAACACTTCTAGATGGTCTGTCGGATTTATGGGTGTCTCTGGGTGATTCCTTCGGAGGAGAAGTCTTATTATTTGGTTTCATTTTAGATATAGATTTTGTTTCTTCTGATTTCTTCTTGGACGATATCAAATCGGATTTACCAACTTTTGTAGGTATTTTACTCGAAGCAGTAAGATCTGCATCAGTCGTTGAGTCAGAATGAGAACCCTTGTAGGGATTTTTTCTCAACTTGCTGAATATCATGCTTTGTGGTCGCTGCCCGTTGGAGGTTGGTTTTGTATCAGTATTCTTGAATAGTCCCAGTACAGAGCTTACTTTACCCTTCGACGGGTTTAGGTTTGCACTATAAAGTGGTAAATCTTCTACGCTAACTGCTCGTTTGATTAAACTGGACTCCGTGCACGGGCATTCCTTCGGCGGCGCAGAACTCTCGCGCAAAGATCGAATTTTTTGTTCAATTAAATTACCGTTATTGACCACTGATTTTGAAGCATCTTCGCTTGATCTAAACTTTTCAAGCTTTTTCTCCAAGGAATGTAAGAAACTGTGCTTCGTGGACTGTTTCTCGAACCTTGGCCTTGTGTCTTCTGAGATAGAGCTAATATCTCTATCTGATCTATCATCCTTAGATGAAATCTCTGACTGTTCTTTGGTGATAGAGTTTGCTTCGTTTTTCAGTTCTTTGGGAGGTTTTGCTTCTGAAGATTTGTCCGCTTTCGATTCCTTACTCTCGCTCTTCTTCTTAATAAATCTTGACTTTCTGCGCTCATTTTCTGCAGCTTTTTGTGCTTCCTTTTCTTTGACATATTGACTTTCTTCGCGAGGTGTATCAAAGAAATCAGGTCGCAAAAATCTCGATATTCTACGCTGTCCACCAGCTTTTTGATGCTTTCCTCTAGTATCGTTATCTTTATTCCTGTCAGGTTTGAAGAATTTACTTAGTATCGATCTTTCTGGAGTTGGAGCTCTGGCTCCTAACGCATCTTGTGATCCAGTGAAAGAGCTGCGACGGGTTTTATTTTCAGTTGGGTCTCTAGTCAATGATCCGGATCTCAATCGTAGGCTTGGAATATAACTACGTCGCTTGTCTGCACTATTGGTTTCTGAAATAGATCCAAGACTTTCTTTGTTACACTTGTCCATATCTCTGTAACTCGAGTTAAGATTTATATCAAGACTTGATGGGCCTAAATTTTTCAGCTTTGATTCCTTTATAAGATTTTCTGCAGCCAGGAGTCTGTTTTCGAAATCTTTTGATGCATCAGATTTGTACGAGTAATTGAAATCCATCAAGTTGGATGTTGATGCATTGGGAGATGTTTCACTTGATTTTGCTGACATGCTAGATGCAGTATCTACGAAATTATTAATGGAACTAGACACAGACATAGAATTGCCCTCCAAAGTTTGACCAATTTCATAACCATCGACAACACTATCCACTTTGATATTAGGAGTCTTACATGACTCATCCAAGGTTTCCTCTTGAATTTTATCATTTTTAAAATTTTGAAAATTTTCTCTGCGTATTGCGCCATTGTTGGGTTTCCCTGAATCTCTGTATTTCCTACCAAGCGTCATGACGTGTCTAGGTAACGGTGGTAGTGATTTATCATCATCCTCAAATAGGCTGACGCTTCTTCTAGGTGATCGGTAATCTAGCTTGTCAGCCAGGTCCCGCGATACCAATAAACTGTTCGATCTCTTGATGTTTCTTTCAGCTGATTTTCCTCTGTATTCTGTTTGATCCGACGTTGTAGAGCTGGGATTTTGACTTTCTATATCGGAGCCTTCGAGTGAATTCATCATTTTTTGAGTAGGCGATTGATAGTTTTTCTCGCGAGGTATCGATGGAGATCTGGGTAACGATTGCCTTGTTTGTTCAATGAAATGTCTACTCAACCTGCGTGCTAAGCTCGGCGTGAAGTTTTGCTCTAATGTTTCTTGCGCCTGCTTCCGAATTTGCGATACCTCGGCATCGGTGTTTTCGTGCTGATTTTTATCTGAAAAATTCATATAAAAATGTTGCTAATGGCATGCAGCTCATATATCACCACCTGTAATGGATATTTATAAGGATATACAGAAAAGCAAATTATGTTTTGAGTATGTACACTCGTTTATTTGTACGTACATAAACTCTCCTATAAAATCTCTCGAAAAAATTAATAAATAACTTCATATATGTCTTGGAAATTTTCTCACATCGTTATCTACGCTTTAAATACTATTACATAATGACAACTTAAATGATGTATACGTTTCAAACATCTAAATGTAACACTAAGAATTACTTCATTTTATGATTGCGTAGAAAATGGAAGATTTCTGTTACTGGAAAACTACTGTGGAAAATGTACTCAACTGCTTGAATCAAAGATGTATGTATATTGATATAAAGAAATGAAAATGTCCCATACATCCGAACGTGGAAACGTCACATGAAATTAACATAGATGCTCATTCCGAATTACGGTAGTATTGTGTATTACACCTATAACGGCATTACAATGTGATAAACTACTAGAACGATGAATCTCAATATCAGGTAAAAGAAATTTTACATGAGCGTAGCATAATTTACTTCTTCATACATAAATAGGTTGTTTAGTACACTATAAATAGCATTAATAAACCATGCTGAGAGCGAATTGTGAAACGATAAAACATTGTTATTTAAACTCTAAAAACACAACAAGTATTAGCCAGTTCAGATTGAGAAGTCAGGAACAGTTAGTCCTTTCTTGTATTACACAATTACGTAACTATCATTATAAATTTCCTATAACAAGATTACTTCAAAGACTGCAGATGCAATATTCAATTTATATACACATGGTGTATGATGTTTAGGCCTCGTACATGATTTATCCTGAAAATCACTTTTCGGACATCTAGCTAGCGATGATTTATAGCGGTTTCAATGAAAGAAAATAATGAAAAATACAGAACGTTTAACGAGTCTTAGGAGACAAATCGATATAAAAATGGACCATTTGCATTTATAATCGTTTCGATAATATTTCGTACACAGTCAAGCTTGTTTTGTCATGAATAATATTTTCCAGGATAAATCAAATCATGAACAAATATATCTTTTATTTTCAACAAGGGTTTACGAACAAAACAGATTTTCAGCTCAAAGGTTCACAGCAGTTAGCATTGTGTAATATTTCTTGGTATTTATTTCTCGAACAAATGTTTAAAGTAGATGGCAGAAATTTTCGATTCGTCGCCTTTATGTCTTGTTCGTGTACAATTTTTCTATCCGATGCAGCATGAACTTGATACATTATCACTAATATCGAAGAGAACAGTTGTTTGAGAAAACAAGGGTAAGTGTATGTGGTACATTGGCAAGGTTCTGGTTTTATGTGGTCAAATGGACAGATTTACTAGATTAGGTATAGTATAGTACCTAACTTGTTTTTCTACTGGGGATTAGCGTCGGCCCGCCTACGCAGAGTCACTCGCACGGTCGCTGCAACAACCGTCATAAAAGACCGTCAATGAATTATACCACAGAAAGCTGATGCTGACAATTGTAGAGTATATTTTCGGTAGTGGCTCAGTTGTGTTTTTCTGTATGTTAGTCTACTTACTTGCTACTAAAAAAATTATACAAACAAACAAGGCCTTCGATATTTTTTTTTCCTTTAAGAAATTATCATCTGATAGCAATCTCTAATTACAATAACGACTTTATCTGCAATAGATTATAGAGCTACTTTTATTTTTTAATTGAACTGAATTTACTTGCACACGTACTTTATTTAGAAACATTGTGGTGAATATTATTTTTGATAGAGTCTACTTAGAATTTGGATGCACATAGATTTACATATGTGAGCGCAGATATCTTGTTTTACGGTTTTGTATCATTCGTTAATTAACAAGTTTAACAGTAATTGTGGTCATTTTCAATTGGCTATAATGAAGGGACCGAGAAGGCATTGTTATAGAATATCTACGAAAAATGATTAAGCAATAGGAGTTGCATCATTCAAAAGCAAGCACAATATGAACTGTGGCGTACCAAAAATATAGTCTGTCAAATATCAGCCAGCAGAAAATAAATAATTAGATTTAATAACTGTTTGAAGAGTCGACGATAGACTTTGAATATTTCGTTGAATTTTTCACTAGTAGGACGTTTAGGAATAGTGGAAGAGAGTTCTTGTTCTTCTGTATATATGGGTGTGTGCATCCATGCTTCAAACAATAGTAAATTCAGTGAGATAGGAAATATGTCAACTACTTCAAATGTTACTGGTTCATCAAAATCAACAATGTACATGACAGAAACAATACAATAATTGTTACGAGGTTTTATATTCAGAGAGGGCTGGGATTTCAATTACGATTGTTTATAACTTACTGATTTTCACGGCAGAAGTAATGATACCGAAAAAAATTGTTTTAGTGAACAGTGTGCTAATATAGCAAAGAATTAATGTCAAGAACGAACCTCAGGTAAATGTATAATCTTGTTTGTTTGCACATGTATTAGCCTGCACTGTTCGCTCTTAGCATCCACTGATTCGTCAATTTATTACAAACAGTAATTGTGACCCGACAATTTTATTTTCGATTTTTCAACTCCGCACAGAATTCATAACGTTGATTCCATAGCTTAGAATTTTGCCAATGTTGAAATAGGGACTAATAAAAATTTATTAAATCATTGGCTTTTACAACTAAATGTGCGAAGTTACAACAGAAATAGTTGAGAAAGTATATGTCAAAAAACTTGTTCAATGCCTTTTTTCAGGTAAATAGTAATCAATATCAGTAATTGCCGAATTTATTTCCTATCTCATTGGATAAAGTATGATCACATGTTATGTACTATACTGAGTTTCTGGTGTCTACAGAACTAAATAATCTCTTGGTTAGACGAAATATACTGATGGATAGTTAAAATATTGTTCAGAATTTTGGATACAATGACAAACGAGAAACTGAGCATGCCTGAAGTATCAAAATGATAATATCATTCATCAGTGTTGACAGTGAGACTACATGGGGAAAAATAAAGTAGAATGATTATAAGATAGTCAAATTCTATGCTATGGATACATAACAAATTTAAAAGTGATTCCATACGATTAACATGTAATACAAAACAGAGATTTTGGTAATACCTTGACTACCCACCTGTTCAGGATATATTCCTCTATTTAAACTAGTGTTAGTACCAAAAACTAAAAATCGCAAAAAACATGGCAAGGCGAAAATTAGGAAAAAAAAGAATATTTATATGTATACATGTATATAATTATATATACCTAAGAAATATACAGCAAAAATAAAATTATTCGAAGGAAAAAACAGAGAAGTAATAGGTAAATGAATATAAAAAAAATATACATATGCTTTGTCTATCAACGACTCGACGACAGCTAGGTACTAGGAGATGCATGGCAAACTTCCCGTTAAATTTTTTCACTCTGGTAGTTCTATGTATAATATAAGTGATAAAATTCAACAGGATGCTTTTATGACTTAACAGTAACTAAATACCCACCTTCACAACTGTATAAATTGTAATAATTGTAATGATCAAATCTTTATTAAAATGTACTAAAACCAAAAGTAATTTTAGCTTCTGTTAAATCACTTTAAAATTCTATATAATCGTCAAACACGCAATTATACAATGTAATACGTATTCTGTTCATAGTTCATCGTGGAATAGACACTGCACTGCATTTTTGTATGCTATTGTTCCTCAAAATGCAAAAATTACCAGTTAATTACTGCACTCCAAGTATAATAGATAAAAATATACAGAGTTTGAAAAGGTAATGTATATTCCACGGTGAGCTGTACACACATTCTATTGCACGCTTTTACCTCGTGGAAGTGTGTTGCTACCCATTTCAAAGATGCTCTCTCGTGAGGGTGTATTACGTGGGCCAGGACTGTTCGGAGTTCCCGGGTTTGAAGGCTCCTTTCTGCCAAATCTATCCGTGTCACGACTCAACGAACGTCTGAACTGCGACTCTGACAACCGCCTGTATCGCAGGACAAAGTTCAATCAACATTGACGCGGAAAAGTTATCCCGGAATAAAAATATTTTACCACAATGTGTGATGAATGAGAATTGAAAAACAGTGAAAAATACTGGTGTTAAAAACAATATGAAATTCGTTCATTTAAACGTGAATATGAGTGATGGTTAGTGTTTCGAACTATTAGGTAATACGTATACTATTAGCAGTTTTTTGATAATGGGCAAGTGGAGGAAACAAAATTCAGGGAATTTTAATTTGGATATAGTACGTAAGGGAGAGACGCGAATATTTTCGATATCGATAAATTGGAAGTGTGATGCATAACAGGCAAAGAAAAGATATTACGGGAGGGTTAAGAATCAGCCGTGATCATGTATGAGAAAAAACAAACTGTGCAATCTATAATCAAGAAGTAACTATTCACCAAATCCCTAAGAATTTCTCTGACTGGACTCACGTTATTACAGTCCTTGTCTCGGTATAGCTTTGGTAGCTTGCACAAATAAGCACTTTTGTTAAATGCGATTTTTAACTCCATCAATATTTACCAAGAAATGTTTTAAATACCGATTTAATTGCATAAAGCAAATGGTAGTGTTAATATAACCAATTGATATCACATCATTAACACATATCAAATTTTAATGCAATGGAATATAATTTTTGGAAATTTCAATCTGTATTACCTGGATAATGGTTCGTGAACACCCCAAAAACCTTGCGGCGAATTAGATCCTAATCTACCGAGTAGTCTGCTGCTTGGAAATCCTGTACTTCTGTTGTCATCTACATTAAGTCTTTGAGTCAAACTTCTAACTCTAGATAATAAAGTGGAAAACAAGTTTTCTGCAGTTAAAAGTTCAAATCCATCGTCGTCGTCATCTTCTCCTGATGACAAACTATCTGCATGTTCCGGTGCTTTCCTAGATGGTCTGGAACTTCTTAACCGATGCATATGTCGTTGCAAAATATCATCGTTATCTCTGTAAAAGATATTTCTTTAGTTTATAATCAAATGACGTTAGTAATTTTGAATCAATGTCATTCAAAAGTCTTTAGCTACATATCGTTTATGATGATGAATATAACCGAATTCTTTCAATCGAATTGCACTTGCCTATGCAATGTTGAGAACGGAGATTCATCTTCACTGGCATCTGATAATAAAGAACTCATTCTTCTTGGTCGTCCAAATCTTGATCTGGGCGCACTAGTGCTAGTCGGTGTGCTCGCCTTACTTTCAGGTTCTAAACTGCCTGATCTGGGTGTGACATATCCACCACCCTCTACTGCGATGGGAATTATATATTCCCTAGGACTCTTTCGAATTGGTTCAGGTCCCGTAGTCGAGCCTAATGCACTGTCGGTATCAGAGTCAGCAGTAGATTGGCGAGAAAGTGAACCTGATCGCTGAGACATGGAGCGTTGCGGCATTGGTGGTTTTGACGGTGGCGTTGATGGTCCTTGCTGCGGGAGCTGACGCCCAGATTCAACCTAATGCAAAGAAGTCCACCAATTTTTATAAATAAATTATGGTTTATTATATTACTGTTTTTTTTTTTTTACTGGGATACATTTTAGCAGAATATTCAAAAGCAGCTTCCAACAAAGGATTGAAAAGGTAAGGCTTAAGATATTTTGTTCCCTTGAAAAATCTATCTATTAGAATCAATAAAATGTATACCTGAATAGGTATAATTCTTTCCTTTGGTATATTTTTCATCCTGTTTTCTGGTTCTAAGCTGGAGCTTCTGTTAGCCTGAGGTACGGCAGCAGCGACTGGGAAAGCAACCTCTGATCTTTGTGTTCTCAATTTTTGTGGATGGAAGGCGTCAATCTTGGCCTCTACTTCGGATTTGAATGCTGTATTGTCTGCTGATTTGACTCCAGCTAATGTAATTTCGGCCTTGCTAGTCTTTCTCGGTCTGGGTAAGGTGGCACTCTTCAAAGTGATTTCCATTTTACTCGACTTCTTTGGCTCGTCTGGAACGGAGCCACTCATATTTGATGATTCAACCGCACCTGGCACCTGATAAAACAAATAACACATTTTTTAGCTTTCAAGACGTCATTAGCGTCGCACATTTATTCTTAAGAGAGAAATGTTATATCTGTGTTATAGGAAAAATGGAAATAATTTTTTTTTTACTTTAAATTTTCTCTCGTCCTATAAAAATTATGAACAAAAACTTCGTTCATCATATTACTTCAACTTTGAATTTTAGTATTATCTGCATTTACAGGTATACAAAGATACAGGTATTGCAAAGTGATGCCCTGTTTGAATTAACAGATAACTCACCGCCTCTGCCTGCAAAACTGGCTTTGATTCGAATGGGAACTTAGTCTCAACAGGTGTGGAAACTGACACGGTGGCATTTCTCAAGTCATTTGGTCCGACTTGCACTTTCAGTCCTAATTTGTTGGCACTATGATTCTGGGGAGAAGTTGGAGGTGATCCATTGGTTTTTTTCATTACCGGTGGTTTACCGATTGCACCGGTGATAATGTCTACAGCACGTTTCTTCTCTTCCTCGAGTTTGCTCTGCAAGCATTTGTCCGCTTTATTGTTATTATTTTCCGTACTTGGGGTGTTGCTGATCTTTTCCGGTATCTTATCGTCCCTTGCAACTGCAGGCACTTCGATAATAACTTTGGATGCACTGTGTTTCGTAGTTTGAGGTGGTGTGATTGACGAAAGACTGGCCTTGCGCTCAAAGGCACGCTTGGCACCTCCGACGTTTACTCCAGGAATGAAAATCTTCTTTGGTTTATCACTTTCGGTAGTAGCTGCCAGCTGGTTGAATTTTTCAGCAGTTTCAAAGATCTTAGATCGACGTCTCTCAACTGGCCTTGCTGGTACTTCTGAAGTGTCATTAACTACATCAGAATCTAGAGAAAGTGATTTTTCCTTTAATTTTTTTACAGGCTTCTTCTCATCTTTACTAACTTCCTCGGATTTGACCACAGCTTCGGAAGAAGACTCTTCACTTTTCAGCACAACATCGTTATTCTCAGCTTCAGTCGCAGCAGTTATACCCTTTGTCAGCACCTCAGATTTGGTGTTTTCAATCTGGCTATCTTGAGAGAGTTTCTCATTTGTCTCATTAGACGTCACAACTGGTTTATCGTCAGGGCTACTTTGTACAGTTTTTTGTATTGATTTGGCATCAGTTTCCTCCTCGTGGATATCCACTGTCTCACTGTCTACATCTTGTTTCACAGCAGTCTGCACTTTTAGCTCTACTTTTTCATCCGACAACTTTTTACCTATCGTTTCTTCAGCTTCTTGCGTCGGTACTACCGGTGTTTTACTTCGTTCATGACTGAGTGCCTTTTCTTTCGACTCTTCGATCAACTCGAGGCAAGCTGCCGCACCTTCGAGTTGGTTTATATCAACTGTTTTACTTGTAGGAACAGTTACCAGCGCAGATGGATCCACTTCCATTGCTTCCTCTATTGGGTTTGGTATAGGAGCTGAATAATGTCTGAAATAAAATAAAAAATATGTTGTGAGCCACTGGTGGGTACTAAAATTGAAAAGAGTAATATGAAGTAACTCGCTTCTCTTTGTTAACTTCTTTATTGTACAAAGCGAAAAAGCAATCACGTACCTAGTGCCAGATCTATACTGCCTGGGTTCCCTTTCCTCCGTCCTTTCTTTTCGTCTGGATCTTTCTTTCCTTTTAACACCAGCCGCGGCTGTTTCGTCCATAGACGGCGTAGTTTCCAACTTTCTTTTGGCATCACCAGTTGTCGCTGCCCTTGGCTCTTCGTCAACCATTTCTCTTATTCTTCTGTCGGAATTATTCTGATCTAATTCCATCAAGCTACCAACGGAATGACACCTGGTTGGAACCAGAGTCTCGGTGGACATATTGCCGGTCGCATCGCCAGTGGCTTGCTGATCGCCTACGACTAATTTGTCAGCACTAGCTGACTGAGGTACCAATGAAAGTAACAGATCCAATCTGACCGGAGTTTGAGCTGCCAAATCTTCTGCTATATCGAGGCAATTTTGTTCGTAGCCTTCGTTCACCCACCAATGTGTGCAAATTTTTTCAACATCCGCTCTTCTCGTCGGACAAACCGTCAGCATGTCCTTGATTAGTGGGGAGGCAGCTGAAAACACAGTCATAGATAGTATAGCGATTACTGAGCCTAACCATCATCGAAGGATCTAATATCTGCTTCTGAAATTGTATCGAATGGATAATGTTGTAATATAATGGACATGTTCAACTTACGGGATGGCTTTTTTGGTTCGAAATAGTCCGATTGTGAAATCTGTTTGACTAGTCTTTTAAAATTAGAGCCATCAAATGGCATGGCACCGTAAACTAATGTGTATAAAAGTACTCCCAAGCTCCAACAATCAACTTCTGGTCCATGGTAAGGTGTCCCTTTGACGATTTCAGGACTAGCGTATAACGGACTGCCGCAAAAAGTGCTGAGCAATCTCTGCTCGTCGAAAACGTTTGAGAGACCAAAATCGGCAATTTTTGCATTTCCAATTTGGTCCAATAGTATGTTTTCCAACTTAAGATCTCTGTGGCAAATCTTATGCTTATGGCAATAATAAACAGCTGTGGATATCTGACGAAATATTCTTCTTGCTTCGTGCTCTGAGAGAACTTTTCGCTCGCTTAAATAATCATAAAGTTCACCACCGGCTGCATATTCCATGACGAGTACCATTTTTTCCCGATTTTCGAACACTGCAAGATATCAAATAATTTATTAAACATTGTGAGCAGCGAACCTGAAAGTTTCACATTATTATAACGGTGTGTTTGCTCGAACATTTATTTACCTTCATATATGTGAATAATATTGGGATGCTGTACACTCGACATGATTTGTATCTCTCTCCGTATCCTAATAAGATCGGCCTCAGTTTCAATTTTGCATTTTTTTATTGTTTTTATAGCAACTTCTTGGCCAGTCTCTTTATTTATACCTAATTGGACTTTACCGTAGGTGCCTTGTCCTAGTTTTTTAATAATATCGAATCTAAAATAAAACAATACACATTAAATATGAATGTACAATAACCACAGAATTTTACTACAAAAAAAGCTCAGTCATCGCAGGAATGATTATTTTTATTCGGATGGCTGTCGGGCGCCTAGATGTGCCAACAATTAAATTCTCAATCAAATATCTTGGCACGGAATGCAGGCTACTTGAATAAATGTCAACAACGAATTAACCAGCACTCAATCTACATAACAAATGAGGCTTCTTCGCTATAATGTGAACAGCTACAGTTCCAATTTAAATGTTATCCCAAATATCAAAGGATATAAGTGAGATCATCCTATTTTATATGCTTACCGCTGTTTTAATTTTCTCTTGTGATTGTGAAGACGCACTCCTCCTGTGCTCTCCATCCCCCCCATTATATTGTGTATACTTGCTTCACCGACCACCATCTTGACTGTTTTTTATCTGAAACCAATGTAAAATATGTTCAAATTACTGACTGCCAGTCTAATCTTAATTATTACATAGAAATTCCATGGTTGCCCAGTACTATCATATCAAGTCACTAGACGGTTCTCGTCTCTGTTAATTATACGACAATGTATATACCTATATATAAAAATGTATGTAAGGCACTGAGGAATGTTTGAACAGAATTATAGATATGTAAGCCTTGTATATGTGATGTTAAAGAATAAAGATATTTTGTTTGCTTTTTTTCGTTTTAGTTTAAAGATCTTTGGTGATACATTCACTGGATTTCTGAAGACATTCGTGGATTATCAATTACTTGGCTCCTGGGGGAAGAATGGTAAATTAATTTGCATGTCTGTTGCAGATGTCTAAACAACCGGCTAAGTGAAGTGATTAATAAGCTGAATAAATCGTTGGGAGTCCGGGTAAATTGTAGAATAAATCCAAGGAGTGTTCAGACACTTGTCCATTCGTACCATTAAAAATTGTACGCATGATCACCAACCACGCCACAATTGTTCAAGGGTAAAAAATTTGAAATAAATTGTAAATATTTAGATAAAAGAAATGTAAGTCGTATTTCTCACCCAGTTTCTTGTCATACCGATGACCAGAAAGTTTGTTTCAGCTGGGCTTATAGCCGAGCTTTTTGCGCAAAAGTTTTTATCACTTTTCTTTAAAAGACGAGTAACGACGGGATTTTCTACGAGATTATCTCGAACTATAGATATCGCAAACAATTCCCCAGGGCATCAATAACAAAAGTTTGCTCAAAAAGCCAAGAAATGTGTAGACTATTCTCTTTTTCTTCTTTCTGCTACTCTATCCCAGCTTACTACCCACGTCCTAAAACCACAGGTATACCTACACGGATTTATCTGTTTCTTCAGTTACCCAGGTATAAAATTTGACCCATTTATCTACATCGCATAAATTCATCGTTAGGTGAATGCTTTTAATTTCCGTTGGAGCGTTTTATTTACTCCCACAGCTTTGAAGGAAGAATCAAATTCAAAATTTTAAATCTTTGCACACACTGAAACCAAGAAATGTGAGGAAGAGAAAAATCGTTTTCTCCTCAACCTATTTCGCTGAATTACAAAATATGGGTCAAGAAGCACCTCAATGATGATGACGGTAAGGGTCTGGACACTTCTATGCTGGTATACAAGAGCGACTCTATCGGGTACTTGAAGCTGTACAATTGCATTAGAACAGTGCGACTAATGGATTGTCAAGTAGGCAGAGCGGTGAGTCGATTGTTTTAAAAATAAAAAATCAGAAAATTCCTCTAAAATACATTGAGAAATCCAAAATTAACATACAACGATTAACGCGACGGATTACGCGCAGACCACTTAGGAGCCCGATGAATCACATAAAAATAATTCACGGATTACGGATGATCCTATCTATAGTCCTCTAAAATCCGATTGAAAGCTTTGGATTTAGATCAAGCGTGTTTCGCGGAGAGCGGCGACCCCTGTTGACGTAAGCATAACTATACAGACGAGATAGTTGATTATACCTACATTATACGCACATTACAAGCTTCTGATAATCTCTTGCGATATGTTAAAACTGAAATTCATTCGTTTGGGACGGATGGTTCGGACTAATACCGGACAGTCTTTGGCAAGGTCCGATGTTTCCTGTAACCTGCACGGGATGCACAGGGTGCAAGAAGAGGGTGCAGAAGGGTAGGGGAGAAGACTCATAGAGAGAGGGAGAGGGCATAATAAATAGGCGATACATTTTTTGTCTCTGCGAGAGGCGGCGGATGACGCGCTTAGAGTCGCTGGTATAAGTTTGGGTTGTATGGATGTGGGCACGAACGTAGATGAAAAGAGAGAATGCGGAGGGCTATTTTCGGCGTCGAGACGCCGTGTGTCGCCTTGCCGGCTTTTACACATCCACCTCTACCGGCGAGAGCCGTTCGTCCGGCGTCCAGGAAGCCCGCGGACCTTGCAGAAGCCACGGCTAGCCATCAAATCCGTAAACCCAGGTTCAACGGGTTGTTTGAATTCGCGAGACAGCCAGAGAGTTTGATCAATTTCTTTTATTCGGTCGTTTATTTTCTTCGCCTAGGCACAGCGCCGCGGGAAAATGAAACTGATTAATTCTCGAATTTCCAGAAAGAAAAAGAACGAAGGAATATTGAAGAAATTCAAACTTTCATCGTAGTTATCGTTTGAAACGCGCGCGCTCTTTGTGACGACATAAGTCACTGGCCAATGGAGTAAAACTGGCTCCAGCGTGAACCGGTAGATGCCGAAATATTGTTTCAGCCAAAGAAGTAACGTAGAAAAGTTGTGGCATTTTATAAAAAGCAATTTTGGAAAAGCAAAATGTTTTGTAATTATTCGTTGTTTCAACGTTTTCACAGCGATTTTTTTTTTTTCTTTTTTAAGTATCTTGTACGTTTTTGATCAAGTTTTGAAGCGGTATAAATGACGAGGGTCGATTCTTGATTGAGATTTGAGACACGCATTTTAGCCCAGAGTAAGAATTCAAACTGCAATTCGTATGTAAGTCGTATGGCTGCAGACGCAGATTCCTGTCGTTAGAAGTGCAGCGTTGCAGTTGTAGCTGCATCGGACATTATTAGCATATGGAGTGGTGAGATGATGAGTCACGATCACTTTAATCGGTATAATTAAAAGTGAACTTAAGTTTCGTTAACCCCGGCGCTGTTTGCTCGTGCCGATATGGCAGAAGAAAAAATCTGCACAGTTGAAATTTCATTTTATACGATTGGATAGTTTATACCCCGAGATGACGTATCAATTATAATTAATGAAATTAAGCAACACTGGGTAATAACTCTAGTAAATGTACCTACAACATTGTGCATGTCAAAACGGTTTGTCAATTAAAAAAATCAAGTTACAGAACCCGCGAAGACTGTATAGTCAGTTCCGACGACTGGTATATGGCTAAAATTATCCGCGACGTATTACACACATGTATAAGCAGAAACGTTACATACGATACGTACGTACTATACATACGTGCCTTGACGTAGATGGTAAGTAATTAATTGACCAAGATCGAATGTGTATTTTATATATGGACATGCGGCATGTATAAGCGAATAATAATGATGGCGAAAGCAAATCCCAGTAAAACCGGATCATGTAATATTGAAATATCGGTGTCACGATTTGCAGGATAAATCATTGCGGGGAAAAAGGAGCGGTTTCAATTCATCCTGAACTTGTAAGGTCACAGGCAAAGCGAAGAATTTTCTGCAGTAATACGTGTAATGCGTATAGTTTTAAAAATTATTCGAACGCGGTTACAAGTTCTAAAAGAAAAACACTGCTCGGCGTACACGATGGAATAAAATATGATGAGTGAAGGTATAAACCAAGGTGTATCGTTTCATTTTAGCATTGCGAATTGTATATTCAGAAAATATCCACTTTGTCTCGCATGCATACAGCAACTTTGGCTCTGGTCTCTCCTACGAACACGTGGAACGAATTTCAAACGGTAGCATGAATTTTAAAGAGTAGTAGGCAGGCATGAATCCGACCCAGTTCTCGATCTACGCTGCACGATTGCAGAATACAACAGTTTACATTTTCTCGGCGTAAAAGACGCACTTTCTTCTCAGTAAATTGATGCAGGATAATCTCTGAGCGACTACAAGAAAACCTTCTTCCAGTATAACGCTGTGTCAATTTCCCGAAAGCATTAGGCGATTGATATTATCGGGGATATTATCATCTCCTAAAGGTTGCAGGCTCGCGCGTTATACCCATACTTTGACAAGTACGGAGGAAAAAAATTTAACAACGATTGGAAGCATAGATTTATAGTTCGATTAGTTAATGGAAGTCGACTCAGGAACACCGGGGGTCCGAAACTCGAATTTTTTTGACAAACCCGAATGCGCCAAGCATGAGAAGAAGAAAATACCAAGAAGAAAAACCAATCTTTTATTCGATTTTGTTTTTTTAAACTATTTGTTCAATCGTTTAAATTACTTCTAGATTTACGTCGATGGTTTCTGGTATATTCAGACGGAAAATCAAGGCACATTTATTTTCTGACGATTGGTGGAATAATTGGTAAAACAACGGTGTTGTCTTGATAGAATTTATTCACCGAGATGAATTTAAACAAATATGAATAAAGAGGAGTAGGATCAAATAAGTTGTACATACTTATGTACAACTGTTCGTCAAAAGTGAACACATAATCAATCTCGAAGTATTGAAAATTATTACAGTATAAAAAATTCCTCTTTAACTTCTTCAGCTTTTCTGCAATACTGTATAACAATAAATCTCTTCACTTAATAGAATGATTAGTAAATATTTCTCTAAAATTGATTTTAAATTGTTATCAAATAGAATTTTCTGATTGCGTTAAATTTTTCGTAGTATAATAAATTGGAAATTCTGCGGATTTGACAGGTTTTCCGTGTATGAAATACATGGGTATAATAACGCTAAAGCCAGAGATATTTAACAATTTGTATAACGAACACTGAGAAATATTTCATTTGTTGGAGGAACTAGAAAAATTCCGTAAAACAGGTATCGTTAAAAAAAACTGTTCGAATATTGTTGGAATTACGAAAAACGAGGTACGCGTAACCATTTTGCGCTATTGTCGATCCTTTTTTGGTTATTGAAACGCAAAATCAGTTCTTTCGGTTTACTCTACTTTTTTATTTAAACAAGGCTTTAACGTCAATTTATCGTTGCACGAGCGTTAAATTTTCGCAACAGTTGCAAGAAAATATAGCAACAGTGATCGTAATGAGAAAGAATAGTAACGGATACTAGACTTTCCGGTAACAGCTAGAAAACTAATTTTCAATTTCTACCTAGAACTATATTTTTCGATTCTGGTAAAAAATGAAAATAGTTAAGGACCGAACGGTAACCGGAACTAAAAATTTCTCTCAGTGTATATTGTACATACATGATACCAGAGGAGAAGTGAAACAGCAGAATTTGATGAAATTTCGCATAACGTATCGGTATTATATATTTGTAAATTTTCAGCAACATTACGCGTTAGACATCCACCGTAGACGGAGTTTCAGTTGAGCGAAAGAAGCAGGAGGAGGGAAACGGATGCGGGAAGGGAAAAAGGAAGGTGGAGGGTTGGTGTTTGCACAAGTTCGTATACCTCGAAAAGCAGCTAGGTTGGTGGACATAACGCGATGCTGTCTGCATATTTTAGCAAGCCTGCGGGTTGCATTCATGCCTCGTGTCGATTTTCTCTTCTGCGTGTTTTCCACGCAGAGATGCACGGATGCATGCATCCACGTGTGTGAGGCAGATGCCTGCACACACGGATGAATCTACCCGCAAATGAACTCGGGGGCGGCGCATGCAGAGTCGCCGAGTTGTGTTTCATTTAACGATTTGCTCTTATATGCAAAACGCGCAACCGTCTGAACGAACGAACGAACCTGCAAGGAACTATAATAACCTGCAACGAATGGAATGGAACCGATGTTTTTACAACGTAGATGCAAGCGAGATATGTTTTCGTTCCTAAGTGTATATCCTGCGTTCATGGTCCCCGTCCCTCCGCCAAACATGGAAGGAAAGTGAAAAAAAGAAAAAGAAGAGAAAAGAAAAGAAAAACACAAACCTTTCTACTGTAGCTGGAAGCGCGTTTTTCACGGGGCTGAAGAAATTAGTAACGACGTTGGCTTGACGAAATATTGGGGGAAAAAATTGCCATTTTACTATTTTGCAATTTTTTTGTGACTTTGAAGTGGACGAGTTTTGAAATTATATGAATTACCGCTTTGCCCTATTATGATTTACTGAATTCCAGAGATTCCTAAAATTACTAAATTGCCGGTCTTCCGAAACGTGAATCGTTACTATACATATAACGTTTCTAACTTCAGCCTCGTCATTTTTCTTCTCTAGTTTTCTGTTTCATCAGATATAACATTGAACGTGAAATCAATTTCCAGAAATGGATTGACGAACGACCGCAACTAGGTTGGGGTAAAAATGTAGGAATATAAGAAAACAGAAGGCACGTAATATCAAATTTTCTAAAATAAAATCCATTTCACAGAATTTTAAATCGTGTATATAGAAATAGTTGTAATATGATAGAAGCGTCATCAGAATGCAGAATATGTAAGAATCGTCAGGATTTCTACGATTCTACATTGTTTACTGCTATATTCTAGTTCGTTCTGACGATTGATATATTTTAGCTCTGGATACTTTCATTTTTCTACATTTTGACATTTCCATATTGCGACTTTCTTCTACACTTTAAAATTCCATGAAATAGATTGTCGCGTAATTGAAAATTCGGTATCTTAACCCTTGTATCTTTGGATCTTTCTACACTTTTACTCCCACCCAACGAAACTATACGATGCCATGCCCCGAATGTTTCCCATAAACGTTAAAAAAGAACTAAAAAAAAAACACGTTTTAAATAAACGAATGACGATGCAGTCCGATGGATTACCGTATAAACCTGCCACGGTTATCACCGTATAACACGCGCTCCTCCTCCTCGGATCCTCTTCCTCTTCTTCCTCTTCCTCTTCTTCTTCTTCTTCTTCTTCTGTATCGGATTTCCGAACAGCTATAACCCCGGTAAACGACAGCGATACTATTTCCGCTGTAATGCAGCTGTTCTTCGTCTGCGTGATTCCCTCATGCAAGCTTTCCTTATCTTTTATTATTTTCACTACAGTAATTATTCCAATTTTCGGTCACGCTATCAACGGCATCATATTATTTACGGTACAGCTGACATATGTAACGCATAATACATACAATGAACTGTGTAACAATGCGTCTGTTTAATTGGACTGATCGTAACTGCCACTGGGAAAAACAAAGTTAGATCCAAGATATGATTTACTCAAATACCGCTTGGCAGGTAAATATTAACGATTCAAAAAATTCTCTCATTCCATTTCAAATGAACTTTTCTTGCCACAAGTATGATAACCATTTGAAATTTAAACAAATGTCTCTTGTAATAAGTATTTCCTTTGAATAAACTATTTTTCGATTACACTTTCGAATACGCTTCCAAAATTTAATCCAGATTTTGGTACGGCATAAAAGAAAAAGAAACTCATTCGCGCGGGTATGCGAAAAATTGGAATCTCGAGTGTTCGATATTATCGATAAAAGCGTCGCGCGGAAACTGCACCCTCAATACTATCACTAATCGGAATTTCGTCACCGCCGCAGCGTAATTTCGTGCATGCCAGTGTCTTTTGAGATTTGAGTGTACATGTATATGTATATATATATATTATATATATATATATTGTGCCGTGGAGCAACTCGGACATGGGCAATCCACTTTTACCGGACTATTGGCAGCGTCGAGGTAGCGAGGCGCACGTGTTCGCGTTTTGAAGGCGTTCTCGATACTCAATCGGCGTTACTGATATATTTTTAGACGACAGCTTGTGCGAAGATCGTGTCGCATGGCTCAGGATCCTGAACCACCGCGTCCTAATGCTTCTTTCCGTCTTCGTCGAAGAACATCGGGAAGATTAGAGAAGCGGAGGAGCCCCGAAACCCATAATCCATCATTCGTCATTCGTCGTCATTCGTCCCCGACCGGTCCGCCGATCCCTCTCAGGATTAATTTAACCGATCCAATCGCTCGTTTATAGGTAAGCCTTTTCCCAACCTCGTGCCAATATTTTACGCACGATCGGAGGGAGGAGGACCGTTTTAGAAGTCACTCTGTGCCTACCGTCGTGCTTGCTGTAGGTTAATCATAAAACGGGAGGCAGCTGCTCCGAAACCACGCGAGGAAATTAGCGATTTCGGTCAACTTTCATCTTTGCAACGACGGTTTTAACCCTGTTGGAATTATACGAGACAATTTTGTACGAGGAATGTTACACGTGTACGGTCGTAGTTGTCAATTATACCAAATTTTCTGGTTATTGTTAGGTCAAGGTTTTATTAGACGGATATTTTGAACGAAGAGTGAGTCTCGGTGAGAATATCCGACCAATAACACCTTAAATTTGTTCGTTTAATTTCCTACATTTCTTTCGTTCAGACAGGATCTCGGTAAGAATTTATTCTTACGCCGATATCAAATTACCCCGATAGTTACGAGAAAATAAACAACGTTCAAGTTAGTAACGTTAACTTGAGCAAACATTACGAGTTAAATCGTTACTTCGCAATTTTAGAATGAATTTGAAGGAGGTTGTTGTTCAAAAAATGAGCACGATTTGCTCTATTCAGGTTTTTCACAAATTTCAGATAATCTTAAATTTGCGAAATAACAGTTTTTCCTAAACATATATTGTGACGCTAACGTCATTAACTTCAACCTAATGAATATACAGTACGAGTGACCGTACACTGAGAGAAATTTTTAGTCCTTAACTATTTTCATTTTTTACCATGATCGAAAAATATAGTTCTAGGTAAAAAATGAAAATTAGTTATCTAGCTGTTACCGAAAAGTCTGGTATCCGTTACTGTTCTTTCTCATTACGATCGCTGTTGCTATATTTTCTTGCAACTGTTGCGAAAATTTTTTAAGTAAGTTTTTTTAACGATACTTGTTTTACTGAATTTTTCTAGTTACTGTAACAAATGAAATTTTTCTCAGTGTAATCAAATACATAGAACAGTAACACATAGGTGCTAGATTTTCCGGTTTCTGCCTCAAAACTCATTTTCATTTTAAACCCAGAACCACGTTTTTCGGTTCCGGAAGAAAAAATTCAAACAGTTGAAGACGGTATAAACCGAAAGACTGATTACTGATAGCAGCGATATTTGAATAATGAAATCACAACTTCCCGTGAAGAACGGTAACTCGATGAGATAATCAAATAAATCCTTGACTCATACAACTGTTGTTCTTCTTAAAATTCTAAATATCATTACTATATTATCGTTTTTTTCAAATAACCACAACGATTTCGTTTCCCTGCTTCTGTATATTGGTTCACATTATACACACGATATATAGGTATTTTAATTAAGAGACTTCCGTCTTTATTTTATAATAATAATATTCTTGCACTCGGTGAGCAGATAGACTGTATTATACATATAAGCAGAGGTCGTGTATCGTTTTACCAAGGATGGATGTATGAAGAATGAACATATTGTACATAGTCATCGTGTACGCAACGTATATTACATTATACACAGCAGTGAATTTGCGATCACTCTATGTCGTTTAAACAAATTTGCCCGACAAATTTTATCTCGGCCTTTTCGACCTTCCACCTTAACCAGCTGTGTGGACATGATAGATTATCGCCCCGATTCAGAACCCCTGAGATCGTTTGGCGAAAAATTTGTGACAGCGTAAATCCGTTGCTGCAGAAACTCGATTTCACGATCTGCCCAGTAATATCAGTAATAGAAAAAATTTTTATCGTAAAATTTCACGTTCGTTATTTTCATTCCAAGAATAACGATTCAATTAATCAGGCAAGTCAGAAATTCTTATGTACCGACAGCAATCGATGAGAGAAAAATAAATTAGCTCGAGAAATGTGTAAATATTGATTATTACTTTCAGCTGTGAAAAATTGATGAAGTGTACAAAGTTAAATTTGTGGTTTGTTTTTTTTTTTTCAATTTTTTTATAGCATCTATTACTTTTATGCGATAACTCGAAATAAACTGAAATACTTTATTGAACCCTAACGACGCGGGTAAATTGTTAATCAATTTATCGAACGTGTTTGCATTTTTACAGGTTACGATTTTGTTCGTCGAGGATCGATAGATACGTGAGGAGATACATTGCAGCACTCTTTGGCAAATTTTTTTCTATCAGTTTTACGATTGAATAATTAATTTACAAAACAAAAAAAAATAAATAAATCTCTGCAAGACATTTATCAAGTGAATTTTATCTTCGCGAAAATTTTGCAGCGCTGACTCGAAGTTGGAGAGATGCATTTGAAGATAACAACGTATAAGAGATAAAATGATACTAAGTAATGAAAACGGTGTTTCGATTATGGGTTCTGCGCAGGAGATTCGTTTCGGAGTCGGCTGCCCGTCTTTCAAACAACCCGTCAATCCGTTTCTATCTTGAACAGAAGCAGGGCGGTTTGAACAGTAAGCTAACTAAGAAAAGCACATACAATTTACACTGCGTTGGTAAAAAATGGAAGCTGTACGAAATAGTTAAGATCTAAGAAGAAAGGAGAAAGAAAAAAAAAACGTAGCAATCACTTACTCCAATACGACTCTAGTTCAAGAATAATAATTGAAAATGAGAATTAAAAAAGGCTGTGACTGTCTACGATCAAAAAGTTTCAATAGGATCGAAAAAACACCGTATTTTTTTTTTTTCGCTGCATAGTTATATTCATTGCTTGAATTCGTCTGGGGAATATTTTTGAAAAAAAAAATGGCACTTGCAGACTTTATTTTAATTCTCTTCTTCGATTATTCAGAGGATTTCGGCAAGTAAGTGTAAAATTCGAAGCCACGATGAAAAATTTGCGGAAATATCCGAGGGGTTATAAAATTCGCTCACGAGTCGACATCGAATGACCCCAATGCATAAAGTTGACTAATTTGCAAGCCGTGCCATGCTTTCGACGCGAATTCACCTGCGAAGCGTTATCGATCTTTCGAACAACCTGCGTAACACATAATTCTCTAAGAAATCGAAAAAAAATAAAAATTTCATGAACATAATAAGTAATAAAAGCTCGATATTATTAAAAGAGCGACTATTATTGTAACACCGCGCATTCGGTCAAGGTTCCAAAAAGTAGACTAGTACAACTTAAGTTGTAGGAATATAGCTTAAGTTGTACATTATTCGCAACCTTGTCGCATAGTAGCGTGCACAATGTATCGGCAATTTATTCGAATATGAGAGTGATGAGAAGAGAGGGAGGTGAACACAAGGATATTCATCGGTGACGTAATTCGGCACAAAGGTTGCGGTCATCAACTCGTGATTCACATTTCACGTACGTGAAATGAAAAAAAAAAAAAAATAAAAAAAACAGCGACATACGTATCGTGTAGCGTTCAATTAAGTTACTTTATTATTATTCTTATAACTTCTTTCCCTCCCCCCCCCTTTTTTTTTCTTCTTTTTATTTAAACTTAGTGATCGTTGGAATACTTCAAGTGGGTCATCGTTTCGTTCTTGGAAATATATATATATATACGTATCTACGCGTATGTACGTGCTGCCTGACGATGTGTTTGAAGTAAAAAAAAAAAAAAAAAAAACACGAGTTAGCGAGTATAAGAGAGAGAATGAGAAGAAGAGATTAAATCTTGAATAAAAATAAATCGCAAGTAAATGTTGTTGGCCTGATTTTCTCTTTTCTTCAATTATCTTCGCTGCTGCTGCTGCTGCGAGAAGCTTACTTACTCCAAAAAAGATTTCAATTTACACGAAGTATATATCTGTATATATATATAATATGGCCTGTGCGACAGGAAAAGCTTGAGGACTAGATACCAATATCAAGATGTTATGCTTGCGCATAAAATGATAACCGTATTGCGAAGAATGACTATTGAATTCTTCGTAGCAGAAATCATAGAGAGAATAAGAAGAATAAAAGAAAGAAGAAGGAATTGTCCCGAATATCTAACAATTCTATACCCATAGATATACTTGTACACGTACGTGATATGTTTATTTTGAGAATGTCGGGAGTAAGTGAACGGGGCGTGATATTTTTGACAAAAATAAAATTATGCATGATACTTCGCAATCGTTGTGGTCTTGCGAAAAATAAATTTCCTCTAACGTCTCCTATGACCACTGGATGTCCTTACGGTTACTGCTATGAACAACATATATTTTATATAGGTATATTACACGTAGACTATTCAAAGGCAAAAGAACGCGAGCGAGACAACGATTGTGATTTTTTTACCCCGACTGATAGATCGATTTATTTTTTCTTAATGATTACTCCAACGCTCGGATTCACGGGAGAATATAAATAATTTTGGATTATTTATTCTCCTCTGCGGTAGCCGTTTCAATATGATGTTAATTTTGTAAGTTCGTCGATTTGGCGCAGAATTCATTCGTTAAATTGAACATTTAATCGGCTGATATGTGTAATGGAAATGAGTGTGGGGTGAAAAATGCGTCAACTGTTCCGATTCGAAACCGACGTTTCGGACTGTCCATCACGATTGCTTTACGCCGGGTATTCAAAGGCGGGAAATCCTACGTTTAAAATATGCACTCGTTAGCCGTACCCGCGTAATCGTCACGTTACGATATAATTTCTCAGTTGGAATATTTCATTTCTTCCCTCTTTTTCGCGCTGCACGCATATTTGCCAAATGAAAAGAGGCAAGAAGCAGCCGAAGAGGGTTCAACCGAAATAAGTTTCTCGAACAAACTGGGGTAAGATCGAAATCGGGCCCCGGGATGAATTAGTACCTAATTCTATCGAGTAAATCGTTCGAAGGTATCGCGTGAGTTGATGGGAAACTGATCGTCATTTATTATTACCCATGTCACGTCGGTATTTGCGCAGAGTGAATAAAGTTTCCGGGAAATAAAAGTTGACGCGACTGGAGATGACGATGAATAATCGGAAATATGTACGTATCGGGAAGTTTGCGACGGGATTGTCAGAACCGAAAGCGTAGGTAGGGTAAAATGTGTCAAAGTGTGTTCTTGTCGCGCATCGGACTTCGGTATGTAGGTTTCTGGTGGTTAAAAATAGCAGGTTGATATTTAGAGGAGGCCCTTTCTAACGGTGTCGATTATTCAACTCTGACGATCGGTTGGAGACAATTACATTGAAACAAATGAGAAATAAATCAGCGGCACGCACCGTACGCCGAGTTTTTAAACGTGGGTGATCGAATAGGTATACGGGTATTGCCTTTCTTGAACCAGAGAGAATAATTATTATTGGGCAATCGAAAACGCCCACTTAACCACGCCGCGATTTCTTCCTGCGTATACACACAAGCTTCCTATTCTCTCTCATTCACGATAGATATATTATCGCCTTCTTTTATTTACCCAGTACTATTCATCGCACCTTCGGGGATACTTCGCGTAACTTTAGGTATAGTTATGTGTACGTTAAGACTGAGTTAGAGCGGACGAAACTCGGAGTTAAAGTCGAAAGGCTCTCGAGGAGTTACTATAAATAGAATAAAATTTATACCTTGCTCTGAACTCTGGAGAAAAATTATCCTCTTTTTGTTGCAGTTCCTCTCCGGTTACTCGGCCTTACATAAATTGTAGAAAAGAAAAGATAATATATACGTATATGCCTGTATGTGTATCGTGGTATATAAATATATATCGAAATAAAAGATAAACACACTATTTACACGTCGGCTGGTGTCCTTTCTAACACCCCTAACACTGGGTCCTTGTTTTGTTTTTATTTATCGACGATATCACTCCGGTTTTTATTTTCCACCTCATTTTATCAGACATTTTCCGAGCAGCGATACGCCACACAGCTCAAACTTTGCCACCATCTTTATTTACTAATTTTGGAATTGAAGTAGGGAACGCGGAACCGTGAACCAGAGTGGCGCTGCTCTACGGGCGGGAAATTCGAAAACTACCATCGAATATGTAGGAAGCCATTGTAATTGTTTACATTAGGTCTTTCGTTTATTTACTCATTTGATAGCGAAAGATAACGAATTATCGCTCTTACTTTGCGCAGATAAACATGTTATTGAAACACTGACGAGTTGGTTTCTTCAAAAAATGATTATATCCAGTATCGGTACGCTGTCACAGCAGATTTAAATCTACCCTAGTTTTCCATGCAATGTGTTGTAAATGTGTTTAATCAGCGTTATTCCGTCGAGTTATGCAATGGTCACGCATCATCGTGTTGCATGAAACAACAATCGTACAGATCACGCCCTTGCAGTGACCAACCATTGATCAGATTCCGTAACTGACTTTAGCAATTAAGCCTAAAATTACATTTACCCTCGTTGAACATACGAGTCCTTCGTTATAAATGTGGTTGACCGCACTATATGTGTAATATAATTAAGATGAAAATTACGCTTGGCTCAGAGATTTTTTTGTCGTATATATTAGTATGTAAGTAGCTCCGTAAATTTCGGGGGAATAAGATCACAACGTAATCTTTGGCGACGATCAATAAGGCGGGCAAACTTCCTCGTTCTTGAGGAATTGCATTGTATTCGAAAGAACCGCATATTATTTTTTGACAGCTATCATCTTTTGTTACGGAATGACATTGCGGGATGCGAGATTGACGAGGCTTTTAATTGGCTGCGCAAAGCGAGCCGTATCTATATGAACTTGCGTGGCCAATCAGAGGCTGTCCTTGGCATTGCGCGAACGACTTACGCAGAAGCTGTAGGCATAGGTGGTCGTCCGAAGCGGTCTGAAGTACTGTGGAGAACAGCCGTCTGAAGTGGGTGGGAAAAAATAATAGTTCGACTGGTTCCGCGGTAGGTGAAAGATACCTTCATCAGGCAAATAATGTCACATCAAACGGGAATCAAAGGTAACGATGAACGAGGTATGAGGAAAAAACGAGGTGGAGCTATGCGATCGAACGATATTTGTGTTTGAAATCGTTTTTCGAAAGATTACGAGCAATTTTTTTTTAACCTCAAAACAGGTCGCTCTCGCCTCCGTTTTTTCTTCTTCCTTCCTTCTCTTTCTATCTAATTAGTGATTTACGTTCGTCCTCTTTTTTTTTCCAGCCAACGAAGCGCTCAAGAAATTATTTGCCAAATGCCGAGATGGAAAGATACGCGTGCTCAAAGTTTCCATCGAAAACGGTGAGGAAACCTTGTAATTGTTTTTTACACTTGTAATGGACTTATATGATACCTTGTAGCTCGTTTTTATTATAACGATTCCCGGTACGCGACGCTTATCGCGAAATTTAATGCTTCCCGTATAGACAACATAACGAGAAACTCGTAAAAGTTCTATAAATAAAATGTTCATGCTAGTTGCTGCATGACCTCAGCCAACCAATTTTTAACACACACTCATTATTTCTCTCCCTCTTGCTGTCATTCACATTTGACAGTAGACTAATTGGTAATTACAAGCTGAGTCTACATATGATTCCTGCTGCCAAACGAGCCAATCTAACTCAGGGTTTAACCAGGCACCTGGGCATGCTATATTACTCAAAACTTGATCAAGTTTAATCATCAAATAATAATTTCAGAGGAGTTGGTACCTGCCTTTTCTTCCAAGGCTGTCGGGAAATGGCAGGACGACTACGACAAGCTGATAAAACCGTTGATTGTCGAAAACCAGCCAACCTACATCCTTTATCGGCTTGATACAAAATCGCCTGACTCCGGCTATGACTGGTTGTTCATTTCTTGGTCACCCGACACTGCGTCTATAAGGCAAAAGATGCTTTACGCCTCAACGAAGGCTACGCTCAAGCAGGAATTTGGAACGGCTTCCTTCAAGGAAGAATTGCATGGCACAGTCCCTGAGGACATTACGCTAGAAGGATACCATAAGCACAAAAGGAACGACGCTGCTCCCGCGCCCCTGACAACAGCTGAAGAGGAGCTGGCTGAGATCAAGAAAACCTCTGTACACACTGATTACAGTGTTGAAACAAGACAGCAGACTTTGAGCGGTGTCGCTTTTCCTGTTACGGAAGAAGCCAAGCAGGCCATTAACGACATTGGTAAAGGAATTACCGAGTATGTTCAGCTGAAAATCGACCTAGAAGAGGAGAAGATACATTTGGTCATGGCCTGTGATGTCTCATTAGATAAACTGCCAACTAAAGTGCCAGCTGATTCTGCCAGATATCATTTATACAACTTCAAACACACTCACGAGGGTGATTACATGGAGAATATCGGTATGCATTCTGCCCTTTATGAACTATTGGCTCACGTGTTTGGTATTACTTGATGAAAGGAGATCATTTACACTGTATTTCTGCAATAACAGTTTTTTTTTTACAACCTTGTACTTTATATCTTCCAGTTTTCATATACAGCATGCCCGGGTACAGTTGCAGCATCAAAGAACGAATGCTGTACTCTTCGTGCAAGGGACCCCTTCTAGATCTTATTCAATCGTTGGGAGTCAACATAATCAAAAAGGTGAGCCAAATTAAGTTACTCTATTCAAACGCTTTCAGGGTCGCAGCTTTGTGGGTATATAACAGGGCAATGCTCGACGAGAACATGTATTTTTATCTTGGGTGACTGAAATTCCTGGAAATTGAATTTCAATAATCTCCAGCTTTTGTACAGAACAGATAATCTGAAAAAGAGACCACTGTTGCACACTTTTGTAAAAAAATGAAAGGAAATCAACAGGAAAAAATTGTGCAAATTACATATTAGCCAGATGTTGGCATTACATTGTTTCGAGTTGTGTAATTTGTAAAGTACATATAGAAACTTATAAAGTACCATTGAGAAAAGTATAGCAGCAATTTCCATTTTCCAAAAGTGGGCTTGCTTACTAATTTTCACACTTGCTTGTGATCACATAACGGATAACGCGTAAATTTTAGAATTAATTATTGGAAAGTAATGAAATTCATTTAAACTGTGACAGTGCAGGGAATTTATTGGACTCAGAGAAATTAGTTTGTGCCGACTCTACTTAGTTATGCAAATATATGAAAATTTAAAAGGAGAAATCGTTGAAATTGATTGGATATTTGTATATAACGAATCACAGTTGGAAGTAAATAGCGGCGAAGAGTTAGCGGACATGTTGGAAGATCCTCCTACCATAAAAGAAACTGCAGCAACAACTCCTGCCACTCCGTCAACACCTTCTGCCCCTCCACAAACTATACCTGATAAAAAATCTAAACCAAAACGCTCGTGCGTCTTGAGTTAACAGGTTCTCCAATTAATATTTGCTGCTTCAAAAACGGTTCTGACATTGCAAAGGGAGGTGATATGATTTCCACTTGGAAACATTAAATTTGCAGTTAAAACTATTATCGATAAACTACGTCAACCTCAAATTTGTTAGGAATAACAACAACCACAAGAACAACGCATGCTGATTACACCACAAATTTTGATTTTCCAAGTTAGGAAATATTGTTTTTATAAAATTTTCTACATGTTATTGTGTAGATTGAATTGAAGTTTGAAAACATTCTAAAAGTAAACGCATTTACTGATACCAACATCTCTGGATTATTAGAATTAGTTGTTCAAAGTGATAACATGCATCTATTTAGTAAATTAGAGTAGACCAAATGGTGTATTTTTCTAAATTCTAATACCAAAATTGGTAAGCCAAATTCTTGTCTAAGTAATTCGTATATACTATATATCTCTGGTACAGAGAGAGAGAGAAAAAAAAAAAGAAAAGAATATTACGTACAGAAAATATATCTAATAACTATTTAGATTTGTTTTGAACGAGTATGATGTATCATTTTTTTATTCGTTTGTTTTTTGGAGGGAGATTATTATCAACTTTCATCGCAACAAATTATACGTCTCAAACAGTTTGGAAAATAGGCCCTTACTGCTGGGTTTTTATGACAAGTTCGCATCAAAAATATTTTACTAGTACATTATTTTCGTACCTATATATTAATGTTAGTACACTTTACATATGAAGTCGCATTGTAGACTCGATAGCAGCTTGGCGCTTTGTCACTTGCCGAATTTTAGCCCTTAGGTTTATTGAATATAATAATAATGAAATTGTCACGTGCCAGATTTGAGTTAATGCATTAACTGGAGGATTTTTACCTTATTGGAAAAGTCGTGCATACATAACCAGAATCAAAAAACTATATATAAAAAATATTTAATCAATAAAAATATTATATTATAGTGATGACAAATAAAATAAAGTTTATTTCTCAGGTAGCTTGCACTAACGAATACGTTTATTGATTACTCAAATTAATTCAGAATGGTTGAAACTGATAGATCTGTCGCGATCTTTGCCGTTTGCGAGTTTTAACACGTAACAATGAGAAAGAAGAGCAACAAAGCAATTACTCGCACATAGTTGTTTAATGTATAAAAACCCAGTATATAATATACCTTGTCTCAAATTAGTTCCTAGTCTCAAATCAAGTGATACGTACATATAAGTTGTCTATTAATGTCTTTAGATGAAACTTAAGGGCCTTAATTCCAAACATCAATGTCGACACTAAATAGAATTTAAGCGGTGTAGGACGGTATTGTTATAATTTAGTATTTTCAGCAAGCCACATATAGCTGAATGTGATTATTAGAGAGTTAGGAAAGAATTCCATGTGCTCTAGCTAGCTAACGCCACTAACCTGACTGCTCTGCATATTCTAATGATAACATTGTGTTGACAAATGATAAAAAATGTGCAAATGTTATTGTTTAACGTCAGAGTTGAGCTATATTCATTCCACATTATCGAGTTATTTGCATTTTAATAGTGACGATAACAATATATATGTATATAATATATATTATATATATATATACATATTGCGTTATATATATTATACTCTATACTATTATATTATATATAAATAATATGACATATTAAAATTCACAAATATATATACGACGTAAGACTGAACGCAGCACATCCCACTTGCTGTATATCTGTGAGCCTTGAGTGCGGAGTAAGAACCAAACAATCCTTATGATGCGAATCAACTGATTGTTTCAAAATTCTATCTCAAACATTCGTATCTTATTTAATCTGGATTTTTTCTTTAAATCGACAAAGCCATTTTATGAACAACTATGTTGTTTTTGAACTGTAATTTAATTTTCTAAAATTTGGATCAAACATCATGGATTATTTTTTTAGCGGTTGAGATTTTCGAAAAATCTAATATTAGAGCCGAGAAATAATGGATTTGATGTACCTATCTTGTTTTTACCAAACGAAATCAGATGACTCGATTCTTATTTCCTTACCCAACAATTTTTACCAATTTTTTTTTTAAAACTAAATACGAATATCTACTGAATGTATTTATTGCTATGCAAAATATTGACGCAGCTGATTTAAATACAGTTTAAAATCATATGTTTCTTTGAAATCTTGAGTTATTATCGAAGAATCATTTCTTATTAGTTACACGATATTAATAGATACATCTTATCTCTTGACTTTCCAAGCACTTTGGGTTGATGTCCAATGGTTAAGAGTGATATATCTGTATCATTGCCTGTAAGAATCATTGCCCAATCTTGTTGCACAAAGCTTTTTTTTATCACTGATACAAGTATACCTTACTACACGATAAATATTTCCCCAGACATGATATCAAAGGAATATAAAACGAAATTGGAAATTAGATGTTCTATGATTAACGATACAATCAGCGAAACTGATCAATCGTGATTCGAATTTGCCAAAATTGTTATATCTATGTATAAAGTTAGCATAATATTGATCAAAATTTACACAGTTATACAGAGTGGGAGAGTTGTCAGATAGGCAACAACAAGATGATGATATTCGAGAGGCATTATATTTTTCGTGACGTGTATTTTTTAACTCTTGTAGCTTTTTATAAGCGTTTTAGAAATCTTTGGATTTTAACTTATGATCTGGGACTTGTTAAAAAAGAAGAGAAACATGAAATTGAAAGTATGCAAATTTACGTGGTCACTTTTTTTGCATTTTTATCTACCTTTGATAGAAAAAATAATTGTGAATTCCTAATCCTATCGTAGTCACAAACTATCTTGAGAAATTGCCCCCCCCCCCCCCCCCCCAGATCCCCCGCCACTGTTGAAATAACTTTTTGCAAGTATATGTCTCAACGCTCAATGTAGAAATACAATGGCGATTGATTGAATTCATCGAATTTCCGAATATGATATTTCCTGCATATTTTTTTTCTATCTGAATAGTAAACCATATAAATATGAATAACAGAAACGATTTACGGTATTATTCATATCACAAATTTACATGGGCTGTTTTTGTGGAAAAATCGTGATCATCTAAGTTTTGTATGATAGAACTATACTAAAATTTTTTCGGGCCCAATGGTTTTCTATACGACGCTCAAAATTTGAAATTGTGTTCCGATATATGCATAAGGGGGAGACGCACACGTTCGCCCAGGCGCAAATTATGTTTATAAGTACCACTGTTCCAGGCCAGGCCTATTCTGTAAGATGCGTTCATTGTATTGATTGATTATTTATAAAGAAAATTTTGTTAAAAACATTATAGGTTCCTTCTTATGAACAAATAAATTGTATATTCTTGCCAATATTAAATATATTATGAATAATAAACACAATTATACAATTTAAAAAGAATATTTCTTGCTTTTGTCAATATCTTACTGTAATCCACAGTTCTTTCAATAATTTTATTTCGCTATATACGTATATTGTAAATGAAAATAGACAAATAAAATTCAATAGGTGGGAATGAATGCCAGGGTGATAACATCATCGTACGGGTACGTAATAGCGTTTAATATTTAGTAATTATATTTTATAAGCTTACAGTATAGGCCTGACATTGGTATACCCTGATTTTTTATTGTAAATTATTTATATCCAATCGTAACATTTGGATGATAATTTGAGCTTGAAACGTCCAAGTATCTCTATTTCTTGTTACTGAAAATTGTAGAAATTTAATTCTGTTTATGCAAAATTTTTCGGTCTGTAGCTTGAGATTGATGACGGAAAGGAACTAACCATGGAATTTTTGCAAGAGGAATTACATCCGAAAGTCAATTTGCACCGACCTAAGTTTGCCAAACCCAAAGGTCCGCCAAACAGAGGTGCTAAACGTTTGACCAAGATTCAAACTCCAGAAACTGCAGAACAAGAAACTTAATATAAAACTCTGATGAATTATACAATTAGGACAATAACAAATTCAAGCAGGCTGTAAGATTTTAGTAAACTGCCCAACGCTTTATTACTATTTATTCCGCAACATTACTCTTTGCTTAATTTTGACTGTCAAATTCAGTGCTTTTATTCACTTCCAGTACATTTCTCGTTTATTATTCATCCAAATGGGAAAATTCGGTTTTCGTTTTATAGTGTACAATGAAATATTGATCGAATGAAGTTGACTAGACAAGAACTTTTTTTTTCTATACATTTCTAATTTGCATATCGTATATGTCGTTGATTATCAGGCCTATTCTGTGAGCATATGTAGTATTTATTGCATACACGGTAACGACTTTGCTAACTTCAAAACTATGCAATAAACAGCTGCCTCGAATTTCCATCAGAACTTATGTTTAGTATTGAGCATGGAAATTTTCAGTATTAATACTTGCCTGCAGAATAGGGCTCATAAAATATCGAATTAGGAATATCTCTCAATGTTTGCGAATTATGACCAGTGTTCTATCAAGAATATTTTCGTTTCATTGTGAACATGCATGCTGCTGTAGATCAGAATTTTACATTCAAATTATTCGATTAGAGGGATCAGTAGACATTTTTCAGCAATTGCTCAAATTTGATTATGTATTTTATTGGCACAATCGGTATATAGTTTATTGCAGTGATAGAGAATAAGATTAGCGATTTTTATAATCATTATATAAAAATTGTGTTATCCAAGGTATCATAATTTAATCACTTGCAGGAAATTGCATCAATTTGAAGGATTGAGAATTTAACATGTTATAATATAACAAATTTTTCAAGTATTGGGTTAGACAGGTGTAACTAATGTTGAAAATAACGTAAAGAAATATAATTCGCACATGATCGACACCCATTTTCTTAAACGTACTCATATACAATTTTAGCAATTATAAAAATGTGCCGTTGCCTTAGGTACTAGTGAATTAAGTCTGCATGAGTTATATACATATAATGTACTTTAAAGAAACAGAAAAAACCACATATTATTATTAGAAATTATTAATTAAATTATAATTGTTCTCTGAACAATTTAAAATAAATTATAATTATGTATAACAACGAATAAAGTCTAATATCTACAAGACCAATGGAAATAGACCTACCTAAATTGAGTGACTATGCTTTACTTTTCTTAACCTCTTGCTCTTGCACCTCTAGACTTTCCACTTTTTTGTCATGCAACATTTCGATGTCTGTTGGCTGCTGGATAACGCGACTCATAGAACTCTGAATTCGCCTGTAATGAGAGAAAATACTTTAATTAGAACGACTTATTCATACACACTGTACGTAAGTGAGCTAAAAATACTTGAAAAATGATAACGGCACGTTCAAATCAGTGACCGTCTCTCACTTGTCTCTGCTCTTCTTCCAATTGTATTGCCAGTATCGGATTTCCTCCATCGTCGTACCACTTATTTTTAACAATGCTAAACACAATGCACCAGCTACACCGCCGAAAACTCCTCCCACAGCTCCGCCAACAAGCATTGCTCTCGGACCCAACATTGTTTTATACATCGCTCCAGTTATAGTACCCGCAGTTACATATTCTAAAAGAGATGACTTGCCACGATAAACTGCGATCGAGGTTGTCAGTAATCTACAATTTTAACATACTTTTAGGACGACTGTAGTTGGCTAAATCTGAAACTCAAAATATTCTAAGATACTAGATTAGCTTGTTGCGTGAAATTTTAGCGTAAGATTCTCACACATAAGAGCCAGTGAAAAAGGCGATTCTCCATGCCCAGTGATAAGCACCCTTGGCAAAACTGATTGTAACAGTATCTTGCAATTTTCTTTTCGCCTCGAATATGTTTGTGAATGCTGTCGCCTGATTTCTCTCCATGAAATTTACATACGCCATACGTGAATTCAGTGAGCCTCCATATACGAGTCCAACAAACGTTCCAAAAAATGTTGCTTGTACAGCGAAGTGCATTTCAGGACTTCGGTTTCCATACTCGCTGTAACGTAAACGGCTGCATTATTTAATGGATTGACAAGATAGAAGACAATTCGATGTGCGGATGTCAAGAAAGGAACAAAGAACAAATTGAAGGCAACAGAGGGTAGAACGATTTGAAAAGGGAAAAAATTAGTTTTGAGAATGACACATGAAAGTGTCGTGCGTTGATTGTAACAAGCGGGATAACGAAGGTCTACTATTAATAAAACAAGTACATACTCGAGACTGTACATGTTTCTTAACCTATCCCAGCCGGTTTCATTTTCGTTCGCATCAGAGTTAAATGATTTGGCAGTTTGTACAGTTTTATCGGGTATATCATACTGCCAAAACGGTAAATGTATACCTATCAGATACGGTATTCGTCTTCCCGCGACATTTAACATTTTGTAGCTATTGAATTGGGAATTGTTGGTCCTGATATCTCTGCAAGTCAATGGATGGTGCGATGTAACATAACCTAAAAATACAACTCAAGATACAAAATTTTGACGACGCCATTGGCCAAACTAGCAGTTTAAAATATCTCGAAAATGTCAGGGGCATGCGCGATGGATGATCCGCTCTCTCGGATTTTCCGCAATTGAATCAGTGAAGTAGTCCGAGGTTAAAAAAAAATGAATGTTTGTTTTTTGCCGAACAGGCAGCGGTAAAATTTGGCTAATGATTTTGTCACGGGAAGAAGTTACCTTAGACCTCAATAAGTTGTTTCAGCTTAACATTCACGTAAGAATTGCATACAGATCTGCAGCGAAGATGAAAAATCGATGCTGAAAGGTTGAACATCAAAAAGAAGAGGTTGATTTTATACATAGATGTTGCCGTTTTGTAGGCAGCGAATAATCACACAAGGCTTACGGGTTGCAGACGTTAAGGCGCGATTCGGTAACATCGATTATTTAAAACTTGAAAGCTACCGTAGTTGTATGAAAAATGCATCACTGCAGTTTGCTGTACAGTACAGCAATGAGATTAGAGGCTAGATTTATTACGGCTGGAAGGAGAGGTGCATATAAAATGCACCCATTTATATCTCTTATCTTGACTGAGCCTCCTGCAACGTTTCACGTGCTATAGTTAAGAAAATTCAGTTCAGATTGGTAAGATCAATTCGTTGTTGTTAGAAAACTATGCAATAGAATCGAATAAAATAATTTGTTTCAGTTTCGATAAAGATTCGAAAATAGATACCTTAAGTTCGAACCGACTGCTTTTATATTCCTTCTAACTTTGGCTCGAGAAGAATGGTATTAACTATTTATGATTCTTGAGCATACTTGGTGAAATTCTGACATATATCCAGTACAATATCACGAGTAACAGCAAATTACTAAAAAATCAGTAAGTAATGATTTTCATAAAAAACTGAAGCATCACATGGAAAAATTTTGGAATTAATTTCAGCGATAATTGCGTTATATCGTTTGAATATATTCTCTTGGGCATTGAATTGTATATTGGTCACGGGTATAGTTTATCGAAACTTGGATATTTTAAATTATATTCAAAATCATAGTTATTTTTTTTTTTACGGAATTTAAATCGGAGGGTAGACCGGAAGCTGGAAATGGTGGTGAAAAACGGCGCACGATGCTAATCCCGTGGTTCCCTCAGTGTACCGCTAGGTGTGCTGGCAGAGACGCGCCGTGACGTAACGGCATTACATCAGGCTTCTTTTCCACCCCCGAAAGCCGGGGGCAGGGATGAAGGAGGGAGACCGTCGGTGGCAGCGAGGGCCGGGGGAGTAGAAACTCGCACGTCAATAGGACCGCCGGCGGCTGGGGTGTGGAGGGGGCGACGGCCGGCGTGTGCCAGGGGGTGGAAAAGGTAACAGGGGCGATAGGGGTGGTTTCCGAAGCGCCGAAGAGCGAGGAACGGCTGCGAACCGTGTGGTTGTACCGCGCAACGCCAGTGTCACACTAAAATGTGACTCGACGCAACGAGCACAGAACCGAAATTCCATTAGTTTAGGGAAAAGCCGAAGTATTTGAAAAAAAAAAGGAAAACAAAGAAAATATAGAAAAAATAAATAAACCGAAAAAGTGTGCACCTTGGATTATATGCATCCGTTACACCGCTGACCGATCGCTAACACTAGTCGGAGATATAATACATATCATTTTATCCTAGTTGAAAAAGACTCTCGCGTAGTCGTTGAGGGGGGTGAAAGAAAAAAAAAGGAGCAAGCATAAAGAAACCATATATATAAGGAAAAATACAAATAAAAAAAAAAAAATAAATAAAAAATATATATACATATATGTTATGGTTAAAAAGTTAATAATTTTAATTATATAAAAAACAAAAAAAAAAATAAAAAATACAATTCTATGTACACGCATATCTACGATACGATATTAAATTATAAATTCATGTTGTAAGAAATATACCGCGTTAACGTTAAACGGGGAGGGGGAAAAAAAAAAAAAATTATATTCGTTGAACGTAGCAGTTGGCTAAGTTATAATTACAGTGTGGTGATTTTGGAAATAAAATTGGTTTTCTATTTGTTTTACTTGTTTCTTTTGACGCAATAAATAAAGGATTGATAAATCTGTGATTTGTGTCGCGAAGATAATATTCTCGGGAGACTGGTGCAGGCAACGGGTAAGTCGAATACGTACAATTAATGATTCAGCTCCCTCAAACCGTATTGCATAATGTATATAACGTAGAGCCACTTTGTCAGAGATACAAACCTAATAATAGACTCGCAAAAACTAGACTGATAAGGCAATTAGGCACGTATTTAACGACAAAATTACCACGACCAGTCGGAAGGGTATACGTCCTATGAATATACCCATGAATTTCTACCTGTAGCTACGACAAGACGATCATTTACAAACGTAAACAATTAGCGGTAACGTGACACCTCCGTCAGTATCCAAAAAATAAGCAAAGAAGACGAGTGACATCTCGAACGTGTATGGTTGCTTAATCGATACAATTAAAGAAATTTTATGAAAATTTGTCGCGTTTCCGGGCCGATTGTAAATAAAGTCTGCGATGAATAGCCTGTTTAGTTAAGTAATTTATCGTACTTCAGAATGTTTCGAAGTATATTTTGATTTTTTTTTTCTTACGTTTCCTCCAAGGATTCTGTACTCATTCTGAGATACGAGTAGAGTTTGCGGTAAACGAACTTCGATATTCATCGGGGTTCCATTTCGTCCGATTATGTCTTGTTTCGTTCAACAACTCCCCGTGCATCATTAACATAATGCAGTTCTCCGCAAGAAGGGCAACGGCAGCGCATAACAAAGCTGCATAGTGTCAGTTTTCAGGTCTCGTACCACCCCACCTGCATAATTGATGATTGTTCGTATCAAGGTGCCCGTTTTCCCAGGGCTCTGTGTACCTGACCATTTTGTTATAAGTGAAAAATGCGGATCGATCAAGTTTCTACACCGTTCACGACACTGAACAGAGTGGTGGAAATTTACGAATTACTCCTACATCGTTTTCAAAAGCGATATGATATGAATAAATATTCGATTTCACTCAAGTCCCGGTTGCGGGCGTCCCTTCCGCTGAGTGGAACCGTGTAAAATTTAAATCAGACTCCGTTGTACCGGGCTTTCGACAAATTCGGAAGCATTAGGCGTATACGCAGAGCCGAAATATAACTGCTTTCCGAATTGGCTCGGGGTAAATTACAACGTACCGCAGAGGCGAGCCGGAGGGTTGATCGGTGGTTAAAGCTCCTTCTTTGTTCTCTGCGAGTTTATTGCGGGGGCGAAATGTAAACTGATAACGGGATTCAAGATGCCCTTGTTTTCGCTTCTCTTGCCGAGGCTCGGCTCCATTGATGTTACCGATTCTGCACGGAGAACCTTTTGATACGAATGTTTGCTTTATCGCTTGCTAATAATTACAATAAAATTTAAAAATTTAGGGGCGATCGAGGTACCGTAATAGTCACTAGTCCTACCAATAATAGAAGATCACACTATTTCTTTACGAATCATTATAACCTTGTTCCAATTTTAACCGACGGTTAGACCCGCCATTTCGTTAGTTCGCGGCAATTTGGATGACAAGTCCATGATCTCACACACAGGAGTGAAGCGCTACGTGTTTTTTTTTCACCCGTGCACGCCGAATTTTAGCTTACCATGACAGCACCGGAAGAAGGAACACTGAAAGGACCTTCCTTTCAGTCAGACAACATGAGCACACAAAGCAGCCCGATATCGGTTACGTTGCATCGATATAAGCATGATGCAATACTACTTGTTTACTCTCATATAACAGATATAACGTAACTCTAACCGACTAAAGAACATCGGTTACGTCGCATCCATATCGACGACTGTAATGTAACATTTGTGAGTTACTCCTATACACCAGATTTAATAGATGTGGTGTAAATTCTGTGACCAGTTGTTTATCACTGCAATGTTACGCAAGACCCGATACTTGACTATAATGTTACTGTTCGATCTTGGAAATGTAACATGGTTACATGCGTGTTACGTACCTACCTGTTACCCTGATCCGAGAGAGCCAATAGCTCCAAGTAACGAGACGGTAGCTTGGGACTAGCCAACCATACAGCGTGTTACCTTGGGTTTGATAAACGTTATCTTAAGATTATTATCTTAAGCTAATTGCGTCTGCCAAGAGGGTGACGGTCCAACGCCCGAATGTGATCAAGAATAAATTTCTACCCGGGATTAGGATATTGGCTTCCAAGCTCATGTCCCAGTCCCAGAATTCGTACTTTGCTTCGGCAGTGATAGAATCAGCTTTTACATAATTTATCACGGCTACGCAAACTTACGATGTTTAATTTGATAATGGAAACGCGTCAAATGTTCCGTACGTCCTTGTTGGACTCGACACCGACTGTTGCTTTTCAAAATTTACGACACAATTATATGTATTATACTTCTCTCGCCGCAATGACTGAGCTAGCTGGCTAGCTACGGAGTAATTAATTATTACCAATAACGTACGTCGTTAATTATACCGACGGCTGACCCACCGAGGCGGTTCACCTTTGTCACAAGTTATACGCGTATAGGTGTAATATACACTCACACCTATACCGCACGCCGTCTGACATATCTATCGGAAAATTAACTACTTCTTATAAAAGTCTCCGGCTCTCAGCTTGGGGTCCCTGAAATAGATTTTTATTACTTTGATAAATGCGCGCGAGAAATCGTTGAGATGGTGATTCGATATGGATTCGCCGTTGGGACATTTCGATCCTCTTGTCATGCGGTAAGTCACCAATCACCGATTGCGGATGCTTGGAGAATAAAAGATGAAATGAAAAAGAAAAAAACAGCGACTACTCTTTGTCACAGCGCTGCAGCGGCGTTTTGATACCGCCTTACAACGTGGATAACGACGAACCATCGTTACAAGAGCGGAACCCATATCTCTCCCAATTAACGATTCGGATTGTGTGCGTTTCCTCCACGACGTCCATGTTCCCAGGACCCTCGTTATCCTGGATTACTTCTTTGTCTCGTTCCCACTACCGTTCTCTTAGCGAAAAACTCTTCAGGCAACAACGCAACCAGATACTCGCGGCGAACGATAGCTGTCCGGATTTGCGAAATTCTTCGTCGGAATGAGTAACGAGGAAGGCACGCCTTACAACACAAGCATATACCAAACAAAGTTGTGCCCTACGGAATGTCCTTTGTGAAATTTGAAATCGATGTTTCGGCCCGTTGCACCGGGGCTGGATTTCATCATAGCTATAATCAGATATTGAAAATCGTTGACACGCGTCAAGATTAACATTCCTCTCTGTATCATCTGGTCGTAAAAGATTTTTCTCGCCAATCTATCCTTACTTCGTTACCATCCGTAATTCACCTCAGGACGAAATATTTTCGTCCGCAAATAAAACTACGAACGGTGCAAACGGTGACACGACTACTGCAAGGCCGCAGAGTCGATACCCCGCCATCTTGCCACCCTACACGTAGGAACGGAAATATTTCCCTCCGGGTACCGGCATTACAACCTGCAGGTTTATCAGGACATTCGCTGTATAATACGCGTGACACGCGCCAGGCGACGAGTGCTCGTCTTGTTATCGAGCCAGTGATACAGTCGTATTACGCATACGTCTAACAATAACATAAACGCTTATATGTAACAACAACAATAATAGTAATAATACAGCCGTGATGAAATTCGCTGGGTAAATTCTAACAATTATCATCCCCGTTCGCGCAATGCTGACTTTCGTACAACAAGAGATGTTCCGTGTATGCCTGGAGGGCGATGCTGTGACTGTTACAATTCTCTAAATTCTCTCTACGGTTTATAGTTGTTTCGATTCGGCCAATGGGAGAAAAGAGCTGCCGCATGACATGGGGGGGTTGACGCTAATAGGACAGCCGGAAGTTGGGAGAGTCGGGAGTAGATGAGCTGGGATAAGTCCGCTGCATTCGGAGCCGTCATATTATTATATATTATATGCAGAACGTGTCTCGAATTCGGTTTTAATTATGCGCGCTCAGACAGGTGAGGTAAGTGTGTAACCAGTTATCGACCCTGTCGCAATTACTGACAGTTTTTGGTTGTATCTGTTTGATCGTTAGTTACAAAATTACCAAGAAATAAATTTGTAGTGTATAATCTGCAATTGGTTTTAGTTATCGAGGAATTCACGATTCGTGCCGGCAATTTATAATTTTGGAAAATAAAAGGGTCAATACTTGGGTCCAAACGTGCCATGTTAAGAACTGGTTGCTTTCGATTCCACAAATACGACGCACGTGTCACAAGTCTGAAGGTTCTCCGACGTTTGACTCGTTCAACAATTTCTTCAGCACTTTGTTTCGTCCTTCACCGTATTTAATTATTCACAATCAGTTGAAAGAAAAATGTAAATTGAAATACAAGACATCGCGTGGAAGCACTGCTGTAAAAATTCAACTCGGAGGTTTTAACGAGATCCATTATGTACAGTGATTATACTTATACAAAGAAGAGAAACTTTCTCCCTTCTCTCACGTATCCAAAGCACCGCACCGTTACAATCACTCTTTCCCAGTTTGAATTGAATAATACCGCTAATCGGAATTCATTTTCCCCTAAATTTCTCCACCGCCGTTGTAAAGTCGTGGAAAAATAGGAACGAACGAATGGAGGGTCGAACAAGGTGTAAAACTTTGTCCCAGCAAGGTGATTTCGCAGGTGATCGGAATGAGAAAGAAGAGACCATCGCTCCGGAAGGTAAAGCCGCAACCCCCGGAGTGTTTGCCAAGAGATATTTCGAGTTGGCAGTCGGCCGTTTCGTAGCCGACAAGTGAACCGTTTTCCGCGGACAATACGGCTCTTTTGAATAGGGGGTGTTCGCGTTTTTTTTTTTTTTTTTATCCCTATTATTTCTCTCTCTCTCTCTCTCTCTCTCTCTATCTCTCTTTCAGGTATCGACTTTCCCCGTGTTCCCATGGTGAGAAAATACACGCACCTGTATACCTGTATACGTACATACGTATAACAGACGAAAACGGTATACGGATATCAAAGGCGGCGAGCGAGAGACGCGGAATCTCCGTTGCTGGGGAGGAAATGTAATGTTCGATGGGTTATACTCACCGCACATAAACACAATCCGTGCCTGGACAAATGCCAGGTTTTTCTATACACGAGAGAACGAAATTTCGTGACTAGGAAGCCGAAACACACCTGAGAAACGTTGATTCCGCAACGTTACCGGATTAGGAAATATCCCAGCAGCCTCCGCTGTCCTCCTAAGCTTTGGCTTATGTTTTTATCCTAATTGAGCCGCATTGCTTCGTGGATCTCGCAAGGATATTTTATATATATATATATATACGCACTCCACAAAGAGGCCAAGTTATAATTCTGTCAAGGAGTTGGGAGAGCGATGCGACAGACGCACGGTTAATGAAGCAATTATAACTTGAACGGGGACTAAGTTCACCTCGCGTCTTACCGTAATTCACAACTTTACCTCTGCACCGCGATATCAGTTCGTTTGACCTTGTTTTAAATTGAAACCGAGTCGCGTTCAATTGACAAAAAATAATCAGTAACACGTCTCACGGTATACCTACATGTGTACAGTTAAACTTGTTTCGTGCGTTTGAAATTGTGGAAAAAATATGATAATAAAACAACAGCTTTTTTTTCTTTCACTTTCATTTTTCCGTCCAAGAACAAGTCCGCAAATTTTAACGAACGCAATCGTGAGTTTAAACTTAATTTAAACAGCGTCAAACACTTGCGCCTGCACGGTCGTATTCTCACATGAGCAGTTGTTTGCGTGAAATCTTTGCAACATCTATTCCGAAACTGCAGTAGGCCCGAATCAATGTTTGATGCGATAATTTTCCGAGCTATTACCATCTGTCAACAGTGTCTGTCCGAGGGTCCGAAGTTCTCGGTTAACCGTGAGAAATGTTCCTGCATAGAGCAGATGCGGGGTGTCGGAAACGTTCGTCGAAACCAGGGAGGAAACGGCAAACGCGTGCGGGTTGGCTTGATTAATTTCTCACCTAAAGACAGATCGATCGATGACCTGCGGCTACAAGTTTACCTCCGATGGTTTTCCCCTGACAGGTATATTTATGCACACCGATCAGGCAAAAGGTCCGCGGATTTTTCCTAACGATTTTTCAACCCGTTTCAAACGTGTCATAAGCTTTCGACTAAAAGTCTGTCGCACCGCGTTTTGATCGAGTGGCTGGATGTGGAAACGGTGTAGCCGATTCATACCAGCGTTACCATTTCAATGCCCGCGAGGTCTCTTTCAATCCCGGCAATTCGAGCTAACGACCACTTCATATTTCGCCCCCTCAGCCGCCCCCCACGTCATGATCGGCAGTAGTCGGAGCAAATGTACGGTCAGCCTCTGAAGCGCAGCTGTTGCGAGGCGGTTAACGATGTCGTAACGAAGGCGTGTTCCGGGTCCGATGATTGATCCGAGAACGACGAAGGAGTCCAGATTCGACGACGACGAGGTTTGCTAGTGTGTAAATAAATTGGCCAAGGCGAAGGGAAACCCTCTCGAATTCCTCCGAGGGGAGGGTTATTTTTTTAAGGAACGAATGGGTGGGTGGGAGAAGATGCCGATGAGACCGTACGCGCGAGGAGTCGATTTAACGCAGGCTCGACGGGGAAGCAGAGAGAAGAGATGTGAGAGGTTGGAAACGGGATGATGGGAGGGATATCGTGATAAGGGAGAGGAGACGAGGCATTGCGGGAAGTAATAAGGAGACGTGGGAAAACGGGAATAATAGAGAAGCGCGAAGATCAAATGCCCGCAGGACTGCTCGCTATATGTCTGATCTTCGAGGAGAAGAACCGCTGATTGCATGTCGGCACTCGCGGTGCGCTTTCTGATTGGCTCTCCGTTTCAAGTGTCTTTCTACTACGCTAGAAAATTGAGGCAAACGAGAGTGGAAAAGGAAGGAGGAGAGAAATGAGATACGCGGTCAGAGTTCCATCTCCGACCCGGCGTCGTTACCCGGTGTGTGATAGCGCTTGAAATGTCCTTTTCCGCTGTCGTTTCGGGCGTATCGGGTATTCTTTTATCGCACCGTCACACCGCGCCGTGTTATACAATATTCCGAAAGACGATTCTCCTTTCTCATCGCGCAAGGGAAACGAACGCCTTTAATTCCCGTAAAGGAAACGCTCTTTTCCTTTCTGTATTTCAACCGTCGACAACCGTCGCGTCGATTGATTCACCGCAGGATCAAAGAGAAGAATTTAAAAAAAGATCGTAGGTGACATTTTTATTCCAAAAAAATAAAAAACCAAACAAACATTCGCCATGGCAGATAAGTACTTTCCGAAGCGCAACATTGTTTGAAACAAAAATGAAAAATGGTACTCGCAGTCTTTTTAATTCTCCTTTTTAATTAGTCCCGCAAAAATTCTGTTCGGTATGTACATTTCTGCACCCTTTATTCCCGAACACTGGGCACTCTGTTCCCGATCTGTAATCGAATCAGGATGAGACAGTGGTATGTTTGTAAGTCTGTACGGGTTTCCGTGTAAGAAGAAACACGGAGATAAATTGCGCTAGCGGAATAGTAAATAGCGGAGAAGGATTCGATATGCAAATTTGGAGTTCCGAATTTCCTGAGCCTTTGCCAAATCCAAAGGCGTATCTGTATCCGGTTCTATCGATTTCGCGAGGCCGTTCCTTAGTTATAGGAATATATAGCCGACGAGCCTTTTCCTGTCCAAAACACAGGAATGGTTTAACAATTTTTCAAGTTTATTAATTATTCGTTTCGGGGGGTCGATCAGCCCTGTCAGCAATGCACATCTCGTTTCCAAGTCGGCTGGTGCTCGAACTCCGAAACTCGCCGAACACTTATTTCCATTAGCGTTTTTTAAGCACATGATATATCTTTGGGAAAAACCTTTTGTTTCGAAAGCCGGCGGCGAATGCGGCTTTATCGATCGCTGCCAGGATTCGTGCGGCAAAACTTTCCTACAGTTTTTCTTCCCCCTTTTCCAATTTTTCCCTTTTTGTGGAGGAGATTCGTCCGAAGGGGAATTTATCAATCGGTGTCACTCACGCTCACCGTGTTTATCGAGTTTTTCGAGTTGGTCGTCACCCGAACTGCGTAGCGTACGTTGATACACATTCTGCTCTGGTGAGCGCAAAAATCCTCGTACATAAGGTGCAGGCAGTGGTGGACCAGGGACGTGCAATCTGGACGTTGATTTGAACAAAGAATTCCCACGGAACGTATATTTTCCACCAAAAATATGTTACAGATCAGTTAATTGGACGAACTTTTTTATTCCACGTTTACTACGTTTTAATTTATTTTCTTTGTACAGTGCTACGAGTTGGCGTTATTCGCATTGTTTTTTTCTTTATGAAATCGTACGCATGATATATGAATTCTTTGAGTCGCCCCGAAATGAAGAAATTCGTTGAATTTTCGAGATAATAATAAACGACGAAAAAAAAGTCGGCGAAACCGTACAAAGACTTTCAGAAAGTTGAAAAAAAAAGAAGCCCGAGTATATTACAGAACTCTGAGAAATTCAGAAAGAGAATTTATCTCCGCGTACATCTCCAAGTCTCAATTCGCTAGACTTTTGTACTATAATTCTGGTTTTTTTCTTCACATTATATCATACGTATACACGTATACATTCTTTTTCTAAACGAGTTGTGCAGAGAAATTTGAATCGAAAAATTCCACCGTGGATATGACAGGCAGGGAAATATGTGTGCAAGCCATTCGTTCTCGCTTGATTTAACAATAAGATGAAAATATACAGGTATACAAAATGTATGATACAACCTCGGTGAGAGTGTAAAAAAAAAAGTGAGAGGTATCGCACGGCGAGAGAAAGAAAGAGAGAGAAAGAGAGATTTGGTTTGATTTATTTAACATGCTTTGGCATGCCATTGGCAAAAATGACAAAGAAAATATTACATACATTGAGAAAAATTTCATTTGTTATAATAACCAGAAAAATTCAGTAAAACAGGTATCCGTTAAAAAAACGGTTTGAATATTGTTGGAATTGCGAAAAACGAGGTAGGCGTAACCATTTTGCGCTGTTGTCGATACTTTTTTGATTTAAAAAATGAAAATATTTAAGGACTGAGCGGTAACCGGAACTAGAAATTTCTCTCAGTGTAGATACGGAAGGAAGAAGCGTTAAATAAAGAAAGTAAGTTCAGCAGGCAAACAATATGACAAAGCTAGGAGAACATAAGCATGCAATAAGATAAACAGGGTCAAGAAATGAGATAAAGTAAAGTAACAAATCGTAAAGGACAGAACGCTAGAACTAGAGTGACACAGGCATTAAGAAAATAATAGAAAGGGAGAGAGAGAGAGAGTAAAATTTGAATGCTGTTTCTGCAATGCCGGTGCTCTGCCCTTCTTACCAGAGTTTCGTGCAAATAATAGCATCGGGTTGTAATCGCACTTTGTCCCCTGCGGGAAAAAAAGCCGCGACATTAGTCTTCTTTATCGGGGGGAACAGGTTGTCTCACCGTCTGCATGTGTTGGCAGAGTTTCGTTTCAAGTAATTATAACCGAGCCGTTCGAGTGTGCGTCCGTGGAAGGAAGGGTCGCGCAAACAAGTCCGAAAGAAAATAGCGCCCTGGAGTTTTTCTCCCACCTTTAGCCCTTAGTCGCTCGACGTGTCTCCGTGGAGAGAATTCACCGAACATTAGCTCGCCCCGAGATACGCGGTCGAATAAAAACACACGCCCGATTGCTCCGGGGGACCATTTATTAACGTTTCCTTTATTTCATTTTAATTTCTCTCATTTCACACCGCACGCGTGTAAAAGGTTAAACGTTGATGTGGACTTTCAAGATGTCGATAAATAAATGCCGAAATCAAAGGCGCGATTAAACGAAAACCCGAAAATTTCATCGTGAAGAGTTACAAATTTAATCGATTTTAATGAATTCTCTGTGCCAATAACCTGAGTTGAGTTTTTGCCTTAAGTTATTGTAATTAATCACAAGAACATTGAAAACGATATTATTGAGGACGGGTTCAAATGAATAAGGCCGTATTATTTTGAATTGATGAATCGTGAATAAAGTGAACTCTGATTTATGAAAATCGTAAAATGAATTGGAATTTTCGTATATGACGAGAAAGAATTGATATTTGCCTGGTTAAATTTTTCTTTCTTCCCTGACAAAAGGAGAATGCTTTTAATTTTAATTCAATTCGCTTTCACATCTTACCGTTTGATTTCCTGAACTCCGATTTTACACATACAAACGGTTGTTTTGACCAACCGATCCTTCGAATGAAAATCAATTTGAACGTTGTTAACGACCGATGTAAATTGACGAAAAACCTGCAGTCAACTAATCAAACAGATTTATCGTTGCAATCACTGTTTTCGATTGAAAATTTTCCTTCAACTCTAGCAATACTTTGATCGTTGTTGTAAAAATACCCATTTTACTACAATTTCCTAGCAGCTACGTCAATGAAATGAAATGTTTCTCAGAGTGCAAATATAAAAGGGCAACGTGTCGACGAAGCGATCCAATAAAACCGATCACACACTGAGAGGGGAAATCGTAATTCGATCGTGCAAATTACCTCCGAGTTAAACGGCCCCGGGGAACAGACTGCAAGAATTTACTGTGTCGTATCGCTGAGCTGACTTGAACAATACAATGAAAATCAGCCGGGTAGCATCGGCTCGATAACGCGGCGTTACAACGGCGATAACGCGGTTTTGTCCGCGGGTGGCATCCGGTCGACGAGTTGGAGATTATTTCAGTAATTTTCTACCGAATACGACCCCCGGAGCGGTGCACGATTTATTTCACGATTGGCCAGCGGATTTTTTGCTTGTTTGTTTGTTTTTTTTTTTTTATTTTTGTTTTTTTTTCCTTTTCCTCGCTTTTTAACAGGATCGTGTTCAGGAGTCTGCGTCTGTAATCCCAAGTACACTCGTTGCTGCGTACTTGAACCGATTCAATCAACGAGGCGGGAGCTTGAAGTAATATTTCAACGCTCGCACCGGATTTAATTCGCCTCTTTATCCCTTCGTTAAACGCCCGGTTTCAAAATTGAAAGGGTGAATTTTTATGTCTCAGAATTTTTTTCACGACGAGAGGGTGAAAAATTTTTTCTGTGTCAGGCAGAGATGAAGAGTTATATACTGTACATGTATACAGGGATAGAAGATAAATTATTTGTTGATCATAAATTTCTACTGTTTGGCTTGAAAAAAAGAACAAAAAAAAAAAAAAAAAGAAAAAAAAAGAAAAAAAAAGAAAAAAAGAAATAAATAAATAAAAGAAATACAAGTGGCTTTAGGCTGGCCGTGAGCCAGCCCTCGAACTTCCCAATTACATACTGCAGGTTCCACGTTCACAGGAAAAAACAAATACTAATATCCAATTCGAATTTCGAACTGCGAATTGAGAATTCGTAATTGACGATTTAAAAGGACCCAGGTACCGTATTACGTGAAAGTATGACGATTTTTTTTTTAAACTAAAAATTTTTCAAATTTGACCTCACATTCGTGATCGGCGACCCGAAAACCTTGATAGTATCAATTTTCATTGGAATTGATTCATTCATTCTCAAATAATATCATCGTTGGTATTTGATTTTTTAGAATTGTGTTATTTGAATAATTGAACAAATAAGTTCTAAGTTTGGAAAAGCCGCGTCGATTGTGATCGAAGTCATTGAAATCGGGTAACTCGTTCTCGACATATCGTCGGACAAAAAATTGATGATAACTTCCTTTTCTCTCTGAAAACAGAGAAACGATAAGTTTAGAATTTCTGACCAATTTTTACCCTTCAACGATTTAACAAACTTTAGTCTAGTCGTGATCCATAAGGAGAATTGTCCTCGTCAAATTCGTAAGTACGTAACAAGTAAAGATCGTGTATCGTGAGTTTCATCGAAACGTTGTATCGTGAACGTTCAACGAAGCCCGTCAATTTAAACCTAATCCTTCTTACTTACAAGATTTAAGTAGGTAAACGTTTTTCACCAAAATAGGATGCACGGTATAACAAAGTTTTTGTTCTCGTAGTCCACCGAACGGTGACTACATTAATCACTTTACGAGAAACTCCTCACCGTCGGAGTCTCCTTGACGATATTATAACTTAAGTGGTAAATAAATTCGTATCCATTGACAACTTGGCACCGTACAATACACGTAGACGTAAGTAAGAGACGAAGCAAACAAGATGCCAGCGTTGTATCGGCTGAGGTTAGTCGAGTATGTTTCTATCATTCGATCCTTACACTTGTAGAGGAACACCGTATTTCCTCGAGATATCGGAAAATCCTTTTACCCTTATTCGAGGAATGAGATTCCAGTTTATCTTGTACCTTTCACCCCCGCCATTCTATATAGACACATCCTGTAGAAACTCGAACCTTCCGGATCTTAAGGGATAATACGACAAAGCGCATCTCGGACTGCAAATGCTATTCAAGTAGAAAACGTACTCAGGCGTTGCGACCTAAGACCTACAGCCGGATACTCCGGCACCTCCGGACAATCCGGATCGTCCTTAATATCGGAAGTTCCGGTTAACCCGGTAACTTTGAAAAGGATCGCTCTGAGTTTATTCGCCAAATTCTCGGACCGTAAAGAGCTTTTTAAAAAAGAAAAGCCCTGTCTAGTGAAAAAAGAACATTTTGATGAATCGTTTTTGCAATTATTTCTAAGCTTCCTGTCCTCGAACGGTTGATTTTTCTGTTTATTTCAAGCGTCGCAAGCTGCTATGAATTGAATAAGATCTTTCGATTCCGGAAGCTTGCAATTTAAATTTCATATAATTACGATCGATTAATTATCGATGGCTACTGAAGTGAAAATTTAGCGAGGTGACTGACGACGAGTATTTCGTCGAACGATCTGAGAAACCGCATTTCTCGCATCCAAATTACTACGATTTGACTGATCTTTGATTTCACTGTATTCGCCAATTACGGAAGTTAACGCTTTGGCCCCTTTCAATATCTGCATCTCGATTTCTCTACCTATCCGTGACGTGACACGCTTTTGTTAACGCGAATAATGCCCGTCTGAATGGACGGTAATTAGGGAGCTTTCCAAGCATACAAATCATTCTGGCACGAGTGGATATCCCTCGCGAGTTTAGGATGTCTGTGGATTGTGAGGAAAGGCTGACGTGCCTACCAACCCGCTTACATTTCGATTCGAGCTTTAGTTTCGGTGTGTACATTTGATTTCTGGTTAGTCGGGGGGGATTCCGTGACGTTCGGTGGATTCCTTCGGAGTGCCAGGACTCTCTCTAAGCTATGGCGAGCTTTTAAGCTCCGCGTGTTTGCTCGTGGATCGCAACTTCGACACGATATTCAAGTCTGTCTTTGCAGAATTTGGCCGAAGTCTTTTCCCTGCCGCTAAAATCATTCTCCTCCTTTTTGACTCTCTGGCGAAATGTACGAGGTAAGCAGCCGCTTTGATATTTGACAATAGCTTAAAAAAAAAAAGAAAGGAATCGTGCGAAGAGCATCTGTGACTCGTTCTCTTGAAAGTTCACTTATTCGGTTATATAAAAGGATTTGTACTTGCGACCTGCGGATTGTAGAAATTCCAAGTGCGAGTTAATTTCATTGATGTGTGCTTTGAATGCGAGTCTCTTTCCTCGGATGATAGTCGTTAAAATTTGCTTGCATCTAAGAGCATGATCTTCGCGCACAGGATATTTCACTGGGTATTCCGATGTGGAAGATTTGCCTGTCGGACAATCTCGCGTCTTCGTTAACGAGGATTAATTGCGTGTTAGTTAGCCCCTTAACGTTTGATTAAAATTTACGCATCCCTAATTTCCTTGTTGCAGAAACATGAAGCTGGAAATGATGAACAGGGAGCAGGGCCTGCAACTCTTCGGGAAACTAATACGGACAAAGAACATAGAAGGTCTCCAGGGTGACCATGGAAAACCGGGACCCGAACCGGCCGAACCACCCGATTCAAAACAGAAATTACAGGTAAGCCATAAGCGAACAACGTTAATTTAATGTTAATTAGTAGGAGTTTTGACACCGAATAACAGTTTCCTAGTCCAACTAGAGACGATTACGCAGTCATTTGATTCTATTCTTAATGAAATTAGAGGCATCCCCCGGAGATTGGGTAGTTTGCAAATTCTCTAATCGCCGAGTCGGCGAATCGTCCCTTGCGTGTGGATTTTCAAACGGTTGGAAAGGGACGAGTTCGTCGTTTCTTGACGAGGAAGTGGATTAAGATTCGGAAGCTTCGGATCCGACGCGGGGTTTCGTTGCCCGGGAGAGAAGCTGTCAAACTGATTGAGCTTCTCGCCCCTCGAGCCACAACATGTCTTAAATATTTTACAAGACCGAGTTGCGTGACGAACTTGCGAATAATTCATTATTTTTCGTCATTCACGGATAAAAAACGCTGACAGGCAAGCTGGGAAAAATTCGCGACACAGATTTTGCGTGACGAGTATGCTCGTCGAATTATCCCGAATGGCAGATTTGTTCATCCCCAATTCATCCCCCCTGCACAAAAAACGATTAAAAGTCTCGCGAATCGTTTTACTCTACAGCAAATCATAAGCCGTCACTTTTCTGTTTCGTTTCGTTGTCGTTCGTCAAGTTTTAACGGGGAGCGGATCGGGTTCTCTTTTTATTCGCTGTCAAAACCGGGTTTCACGATGAAAAGAAACAAAAAAAACCAACGAATAGCTACACCGATAGAAACGCGTATGACCAAGGGGCTTCGCGTCCCTCGGGACAACCTCGAGGTCCCGGGGACTTTTTTTTTTTTTTTTTACTGTTTCCCAACGATCCAAGCCCGGCTTCTGCACCCAACTCCTTTGTATCGGGAAAACAAAGTTCCCCCCGGTTATTGTGTTTCACCAAATAGTCCGTCACCCAGTTCAAAACTTATAAGTTATTCCGCTCTGGTATAAGTTTCGGCGCATGTGTTGCGGAAAATAACTTTCGAAATAACCGCCGCACCGGATGTGATTTATTTTTTCTCAATTCGGGGCTGTCGTTTTACTTGGCGAGAAGTTGACAAAAATCGCGTGAAATTAGACCTCTCGGATCGTTTATGGACAATTTCTTTTTTTTTTTTTTTTTTCATGTTCTCTTTCTTTTTTTTACCCGCCAAACGGGCCGAACATTATCCCTCGGGAATCTTCGGGTTTTTTTCGATCAATAGGTATTACGAAGTTTCTTATTTCACTTTTCAAGCCGAACATCTACTCGTTCTCAATTACCTCAAGCAGTTTAACATTGTAGCTAATTTTCAGTTTTAAGTTATTATAGGTATTCACACTCGCCTTTGTTCACGTTCATTGTCGCTGTGCTTCTGCACACGCTTGTCATAGACATTATTAGCATTCTTATCGCAACGGGAAAGGGAAGGAGATTGTTAGAGGATCCGAATCGAGGCAAATTCAAGAGCGACACGAAACAGCGATGTAGCCACCTGTCCGCATTTGCGGTGCTTTTGTCACGACATACGGCTGTTCCATTTCCTTGAAGATTATGTTTATCGTAACGAAAGAATTCCCATTTGCACAATGGCTTCGGTTTTATGAATGATTTTAAGATTGTTTACCGAAGTACGCAGGCGATCGCACTCCTTCCGGTACCCCTGAAATACTTTATTTTCCAAGTTTGAAAAATTAACGCGTATATTATTAACCGACTTTTGAGTAGACCGCAGAAATAATGCAGCCTGGTTGATATGCGGTGCCTGAAAGTGTTATAAGATCGTGTGAGGAGGATATCGGAGTGGCCACGTCGCAGTGATAAAATATTAAAAGCTCGCTTACGTAATGGTTGAATAATTTACGACGGTTTTGTTGAAAAGAAAATCAGAAAATCTCTTGAGAGCTTTTCGTCTCTCCGGGAGAACTTTAGGCACGTATCTTCGAGTCTCGGATCCATACGAGAAGAAATTACCCGTCGTACCTCTACTCTAGGTATATATAATACACAGTTGGAAAAAAAAATATCCCAGCAGGTCCACTCAAATTTTTGGGTTGATGTAAACGTTTTTTAATGTATTATTATGAGTGAAAGAAAAGTACAAGGTAGAAATTAAATGTTGATACGACAATTTCAATGTTGAAATTACAATAATTTGTGTCGTATTCAGGTACTAACAGAAATATAACAAATAACTTAAACATAAAGCGGACCTGCTGAGACATTATGTTTGGTTAAATTTTTCTAACGGTGTATATATACAGTAGCGCTCAAAAGTATTTTGATTATACGAAATTCGTAATTACTTTGATCAATCGTTTTTCTTACTTTTCTTTATTTTCACTTTATTTTCGAGCAATCGAGAGTTCATTTTTAACAATTATGCAGAACACCGAATTTCTTTCAACAAATAATAGTATTGATTTTTATAGTTTATACTTGCATTTAATTAATTCCATTACTATCTTTGTCAAAATACTTCTGAGCGCTACTGTATATATATATATATATATACAATAATCTCTTGAAACTTGAAAATGAACCGCGCATGCGCCAAATAATTCAATCTCATTGGTCGGCGAAATCTTCCCGCAGCGATATTTGTATCTATGATGCAGGCGGGCAAACGTACGCAAAATGTCTACGTTTGAATTTTCAAAGAGCATAAGCATTAAATCCCGATCGTTCTTTGAAGAATCAACTTTCCGACCCAATAACGAATGCTTCCCAAACCTTTCCAAGTCGCTACCTCGATCATTTGAGATTCTAACCTCAAAAATTCGAATCAACTACATCGCCGGCAGAAACAGTTTGACGGCTGAAAACTCGGGATGGCCAGCCTGCGCGAACAGCCGATAAAACTCGCGCATGCGCGTTTGATTTTCAAGTTTCAAGAGATTGTCTCGGTATATACATCTATCGGGAGATTTTCACGCATGATTGAATTGAATTTGAGAAACAGATCGGAGTTCTATAACTCGGACTCCCATCCAGCCCCGACGGAATTTCACCACCGTAACTTCGCCCCGATGATTCTCTGTTACAGAAGTGCCTCACCACCCTGGACCTCACCTCGCTCGGCGTTGGATCCTGCGTCGGCACAGGGATGTACCTAGTGGCAGGAATGGTGGCGCGCAGCGTCGCAGGACCCGGCGTCGTAATCTCTTTCATAATCGCCGCCATTGCCTCGATATTTTCCGGTCTGTACAGAAAGCGATTTACCGCCGTCCTTCCACCCCTCGCATTAACCTTTACGATCTGGAAAGTATCCGAAGAGTACCTCACCGATTTTTTGTCCCACTCCGCGTCGCCTTGCAGCGCATCAATAAACATTCGACACGTATTTTTTTTAGGTGCCAATTCGGCAGTTCAAGACCAGTAAAAGCCACCCCTGAAATTTAGGTTAAAAAAATAAAGGATGAAACCACCTGAAATTCGTGAAAAAAAAACATTTAGTTTTGGAAGTAAACTTTAGAGGTGGCTTTTACCTCTCGAACGTCCGAATGGGTACGTAAAAATACGTGTCTGATGTTTTTTTGTGTACCACAACGTACGTCACGGCATGAAGAGACACGCTTCGAGTACATTCCTCGTGAGCCTCGACATCTCGATCACCTCACCCTTATTCCATTTACCACGCAGCGGGTCAAGGGCCGGTAGAATTCACCAAATTGAAATCATTTGCTTGACGAGTTGTTGGGGCCATCGGAGTGAGCCACTACCATCACGGTACACACCTATGTACAGGTAGACAAACGAAACGGTCTTTTCCGTTTTCCCTGAATTGCCTGCATCGTTCACTTCCCGGTGAGTGGTTAGGTTCCTACGAACACGGACGTGACAGATAACGTAACTCACTTCTCCTTGTCTAGCACCTGCGCCGTACACGCTTGATAAAAGTTCACCGAGGCATGAACGGCTCGGAGCTGATGAAAATTTCAATATACTTCACATCGGCGAATAAGATCGAGGGAAAGAATTTTTCCCCCGTGTACCAATTCTGCTGCTGCTGGTGCTACTGCCGTGAAAAATGGGGTTGACATTGAACGTTTAAACATTATACGAACGATTTGACGAACCAAAATTACTTTTCCATTCCCGCAGCGAACGATTAAAAAACGTTGAAAAACTGGAATTCTCGTTTTGTTCTATTTGCTTCGACGCGTGAACCTCGACGTAACGATTCGTCGTCCGCAACGCCGTGCTAGAACATCGGCGTCTATTCCCGCATGAATAAAGAAAGTCGTTAATTCTTGCGGTGTCACGTTTCTTACGCCCCCGCAAATACCCCGACGGTTGCTGCACAAAGAGGGATACACACCAGGCCGGGTAGAATTAAGGGTTCTTCTCCAGCTCCCGGTTACAGTGGTGGCTGACCTTTGACCCGTGATCGGAAACGGCGAACAGGCTAAGCTCGAAATCCTTAGGGGGCACCTTGAATCCCTCCACGCGTTCCTTTCCCAAACCCTTAACCCTCGCCTTTTACATCCCGTTTTTCCGCCGCAGTAACTATACCGTCGAACATAAAGTAACAAGCATCCATGGATGTTGACGTTTCAGCCCTTTGGTGGGGTACCTCCTCAGAACTGTAACATTTATTTGACATACTTAAGTTACGTTGTACATTATCCACTTGACAATAACGAACAACAATAAACAAAAAACGAGAAAGTACTTCGGTCATCTGGCACAAAGACTATCAAGAATCAATTGGCGTTGAAAATAAAACAAACAATTGAAAACCAATTTGACATAAAAGGACCACTTAAGGTTAATCGTGCTTCCAGATGTTGGTTTTCTTTACATTTAAAATGCTCGAGTAGGTTCAGCGATTGATCTTAAGTGGTCCTTTTATGTCAAATTAGTAAGTATACCATTGGTTTTGAATCGTTTATTTTATTTTCAACGCCAACTGGTTCTCGACAATCGTTGTCCCAGATAACCAAGGTGATTCCTCGTCTTTGGTTGTCGTCAAATGAATCACTTGCAACGTAAGTTACGTTCAATGAATGTTACAGTTCCAGAGAGGTCCTCGACCAAAGTGCCGAAGCGTCACCATCTGCGAGTGTCTTTTATCATCGACCTTGGATAGTAATAAAAAAATTTCTCGTACGAACGAAGACGGTCGATTAATTCGTTCCCACAAGGTAACAAGATCGTCGTTTCAGGCGCGTGTTACGCCGAGTTCGGAGTGAGGGTGCCTCACACCTCGGGGAGCGCCTACGTCTACAGCTACGTCACCGTTGGGGAACTGATCGCCTTTATAATCGGCTGGAACATGATCCTCGAGTACCTGATCGGCACCAGCGCCTGTGCTTGCGCCCTCAGCGCCTGCCTCGACGCCCTTGCAAATGGCGCCGTTTCCGGGGCGATCGCCGGCAGCGTCGGCACCATGTTCGGTAAGTTCTTGGACGCGGTTAAAGGAGGAGCGATCAATGGTGTCGTGAACGCGGCTTCGACACTGCAGTTTCGTCCTTGCTGTGACCGAGTTGGCTGTACCTTACAGGCCGCTGCACTGCACCGTTCTCGTTCTCGTTCTCGTTCTTCGCAATCACCGCAGTCATTATCCCTGCGGATGTAACAGCTTGGCTTGGTTGGCCGTAGAAACGGCACGTGCAGGTTACGAACCACGGTCACGCTATCGATTCACGTGTCAGAAAGCTCTCCGATTTATGCGAGATGGGCTCGAGTCGGAGGAGCTTTTTTCATCCGGGCCGGGGGACGAGGTTATCATTTCTCCTATCGGGACCACCCTTAAAGCGACGCGGAAATATCAAATTTTCCTCACAAGTACAACTGTAAATACTCGAGGATTTCGTACATTCGCGTATTTGATGTTTACTCTTTGAGTTATTTGCAAAGTTTATAGACCTTATCTTGAATAATGTATCAATTTTCTTTGCGTCCAAAGTCAATAGACAAGGGGAAGTCAAATCTTACGTTTCGGCACTGAGGGTTTCCCTGCTCAAAAAAACTAGAAATACACACTTGACTTTATTATATGTATTTCGTTGAATTTGGCATTCCGAGTCGAAATTTAACGCCTACATTTGATCCTACCAAGGTTCATATAAACCTACTTTGAAGGAAACTGCACCTAAATATCTCACATTGACTCTCTAATTACTAAAGATTAAAGAACAAACCCCACTTTAACTCTCTGAGGAGACGAATGAACCTATTTTGATGCTATTCTGTATAGATATATTATTATAACAGCGACATTCAAGTGTTCACAATGAATAAATCATCCAATGGCCATTTCGAAAAAATATTGATAGGTTTCAATAATACTTGCAAATTATGTATTGCGTTTCAACTATATTTAATGAACGTTCTGACGAATACAAAAACCCTTTCAACTAATCGAACACGCAGAAAATACGATTAAACGCACGTGTAAACCAATTCATATTTACCAGGATTTTAATTTTATTTCATAAGTTTTAATCGTATTTTTTCGATGCATCCAAATCGATGGATCTTTATCAGCGGGGTAGGATTTTGAGCGTTAAAGAAGGGTTTCAAACAAGCAGGTTCTGGCTGATCAAAGAAGGTTCTAGACAGACCCTACTTTGGGCCTGAACTTGGGAAATCGGGAAATTTCGAACAATTTTAGCGTCAAAGTAGGGTCTGATATCGCATTCAAATAGAATCTACTCTACTATCCTTAAACCTTACGTAGGGTTTAAAGCAAGCGTTAAATTTCGACTCGCGATCTTGTACCGTTAATCAAATTCCGTGACGTACTGGTTCCGTTGACTCTAACAATAATGTGCCTAACCAAAACTCATCAGACCCATCAGATCTGAGGGGTTGAAACTTTAATCAACTGTCGGTCACCTGGTTTGACAATATGGAAATTATCCTCCAGGCATGTCATACAGAGAAAATAATATTCATCAGCCGCATGTTTTATCCCTTATTTAACAATAATCCATAATTCCACGGCACGTAGAAACAGGAAAATTACAACGAAGTTGCACCCTGCAGGGCCGAAGTATTTCGTCCTTGAAACGAGGGTCGACAGCGTCCAGACTTCGAGAGCAGCCTGTACGGCACGGAAGGAAAGGTTTGCGTGACTAGAATTCCTGGCGAAGGTTTGGGTCCACGGTGCAAAACTCTATATTCACGGTATAGACGACTGGAGCTCAAAGTGAACTCGTTGAAAATTTCAGCGAGAATCCAGGGCTCTCAGTTTACCCGAATTCGGTGTTCGCGGATCTTTCAGCCAATGTCCTTGCGGAGGTTAATGGAAATTTATACCACCGGAGGCTTCGAGGGATCTTCTCAAGAGCTTGTTTGGTTGAAAAGCACAAATGCAAACGCGGGCCAGTCTTCTATTTCCCGTTGCTCTCTTAGCCGAACCCTGACAGCGATGTCGTTTTAGGAAGCAAAATATACTTCCCTGCCATCTCGGTCCGATTCTCCCCATCGAGTTTCGGTGAGTAGAAAGGGCTCCTATTCATACCGAGGTCTCTGCCCCTCGGCAATGTCGATGACAAGAGACCGAGTCTCCCAGGTTTTAACTTTTAATTGATTTCGGAGTTTGAGGACTGCTGATCCGAACTTCTTTGACGGCACTCGATGGTTGTTGTTGAAATATTCAACTCGCGTAAAGCGAAATTAAAAATTACTCCCCCTCGGGAAAGAATTCGCCGTTTGATTCAAGTCTCTGGCTTTTCATTCATCGTTTTCCACGATCCAAGGACTACGTATTTCTACTTACCTACTCCTGGGATATATGTCACCTGAAATATTGTGACGTCAGGGACTTTTCCCGTGAAATCATACGGAGGAGATCGATAATCTGCCAACCCACCCCGCCTACCGCTCGCTCTACGTGCCGGTGAATGAGTCGGGTTTTATTAAAGACTCACGAGTCGGGCTGCTGCCCAGAAATGTAGTTAAACTCGGGTCACGATGCGCTATATTTTCACCAAAGTGTCGTTGGGCGTAATGAATGTACCGGGAATTTTCTGTGAAACGCAACGCGCTTAACGCCTGCAGATATACAACCGTAGCTGTTTTTTGTATTGCCGAGCATTTGAAAGGTAACTTTGGTTGCCTATCTGCTGGCGTTGAGCGTTGAGTTTCACGGAAAACTTTCGGTACGAGAGCTGAAATTTCATCCAATAGGTAGAAGAGTCGAGAAAAATAGAAAAAGGCGATGCAGGTGATAACAGGTTGTAACGTGAATTACGCGGGTCTGCGTTTCTTTTTTTTTTCGGAAAGTTTTTTAATCGGAGTATTGATATTCGTGAAAGTAATCCTGAATGTAACGTAAACCGACATTCATATGATATACGCCACGTCGCATTCAGCAGATTTAACTGAAACTCTGTTTAAATGAAAAATCGGTGGAAACCACAGGTTGAATGAAATAAAACTAGATGTATATAAAGTTTTGATTACACTCGTCAACAGTCGCTTTGTTGCCCTTGACATTTGAATAGTCTTAGTAAGATTTGGTGTCAACGACTCTAGGAGTAAGCGTAGATTTCGAAATTTTCATATATGACTTAAAAAAGCAATATTTATCAAAAAAGTACTACACAACTCGAGAAAGAGAAATTTTTTTTCTGCTGCCCTGATTTGGAAAACTGTTTTTTATCGCGAATTTGCGTTATCGGTAATTAAAGCGAAGCGAGTTTTGCGCTGACCTAGCGTTAAAGTTATCTTTTTTTGAGCTTTACGAAATCGCACAATGAGACGTAATTCCAAGGGTCCAAATCTCGAGTTCAAGTGTTCCGGTTTACCCTGAAATTCCGTTTCCTTCCTCGGCCGTATCTCGTTTCGCAGTTTTTAGTAAAAATCAAGATTTCCGCCCTCACCCTTCGTCCCTCAAATCTCGCCGCAGGGACAAAAGTCTCCGGAATAAAGATCGCAGAGAATCGTAAATCCCCGAGAATGACGTCGCGATTTCGATGTCAAGTGGAATTTCCGCCTCAGACGATTCTGGAATCCGATATTTCTCTTTCCGCGGAAAAATTCTACGGATTCTCCGCGCGGACCCCGCGATAAGGTGTTAAAAATAACCCTCGGGGTGTTCGGTGATCGCGACAAAGTCGCAACGCGGCTAGACGATAGAAAAGGCATGCGAATGCACGTATACGCATACGTACACGGACAGATACGAATAATCGCGATTGCGACACACGCTTTCTCGCGTCTGCGCGAAAAGCCAATCCGCCGGCACCTGTGGACGGCATTGATCGTCGTGGCAAAAGCTTGTTTCACACTCCGTACCCGACCGCCCGTCTACAATGCGATGCGGCTCTTTTCTTCCTTTTGGGCCCTAATCTTCTTCCCGTGTCATTGTAATTCAGCAGGGGTTGAAAAACGGGAAGAGAAATTCCGCCCTGGCCATTCCGTTTCCGGATTACTCTCTCGCTCTCTTCGTTTGTACAAGCCGCTGTTCAAATGGCGACATGTGCATTTGTGGTTTGACTCCATGGAGATAATGAAAGAGCAGATTTTACAAAATACTGCAGAAAAAGAGGGACGTAGCAGATATTATAATAAAATTCCCTTCGTAAAATATAGAATTTACTCGAGAAACAGTGAAAAGCACAATGTATAGAAAAATATAACTAATACATATGTTTTTTTTTTTTTTTTTAACCACAAGCCTTGATGTGTCCCTTTTTTCCTGCAGTATTGAGTAAAATCTGCTCTTTTTCTGCTCTCCGCGTGGCTCTTCCATCGTAATGTATGCAGCAGACTTTTTTAGATTGGAAAAATATTCTGCTCTCCTTGATGTATCAAGGTCGGAAGCTACGAAAAACCCTTTCAAACAACATGATTTTCAGTTCAAGTCTGTACGAGGTCCCTCATGGTATATGCATTGACTCTTCCTCGTCGTTACACTTATTTCGTAGTATTTGAAAAAATCATCCGGTAATACGGTTCGACGGTTGATCTGGCTTCATTTCAATGTAAATAATATCGGATTTGTTTTCCAATATCGAGGATGTTCGGCTTCGGTCTCCCACTTTGTAGAAAAAGTACAAAAAGTCCTGATTATGCTAACATCTGGTTTCTGGTTGCTTCGACGTAAAAGAGAGGCATTGTCATTCCTGACGAGAATTTAATCATCCATACAATTACATCCAGACAAGACTGTACCCGCGGTTGTTATGGAAAATTTCGTGAAATAAGTGGAAAAAGTAAATTTTTTTTCAACATGTTATTTAATTAAATGAAAAAAAGTTACGTGCTGTGAGGCATCTCTTACATTTCGGCTGAAAGTCTTATCCTTCGGGAAAGTTTTTTTGCGTTAAATAAAATTAGAAAAAAAAACAGTAAAAAATAGTGTTTAGATGTCGTTCTTCTCGCCGAAATAAAAAAAAAAAAAAAAAAAATGAAAATACACAATGTTGTCCTGATTTGAAACACCCATGTTACGCTCACCGGAGAACAATCGAAGCCTGGCATTGTCCATTCGGCTTTATACTTTGCCTCCGGAAGCTGGCAATCGAACGGAGGTTGACTGCTGGCTGCCGTGGAGTGAACGGAAGTGCTTCGAGTGACCCTATTCTGAGTAATTAACGAGATTCCAATGTACCCAACCCTGCGGGCCTCGGACCTCGACGTTTCCGATATACCATAAACCACTTTCCCATAAAGTATCAAAAATTATTATACAGACCGCAAAAGCAGCCAGGCATGACCGCCGGTCCTGGGCCGATGTATCGAGTCGCCGAACACCGTGTATAATAAATTGATCAGCCCCTAATTAATCGACGATCCAAGCCCGCTCGTGTATTAAGGTCGACGGTAGAAATTTCGATCAGCAACTCCTCAAAATATAACATCGTGCGATGGTTACGATCAGAGGAAGTCTCCGGATGAATTTTGGAGTTTTCGCCCTGAAAATGAGTTTTGCAGTCTCTTTTTAAAATATTTAAAAATACTAGGTCATTGTTTTTCATCCACTTTGGTATGATTCCAAGCAACCGAGTTATTCGCAGGTTGATCTGCTTGTTCATTTTCGTCGATGAAACGAAAATATTCAAACGAGCTTATTAAAAATTTAATGACCTAAATGAACTTGGGAATTCAGTTTGAGCCTGTGTTTGGTACAACTGCGATGTAGTTTAATCAACAAACGGGATGAATTGCTTTTAAAACAATTTTTTTCGGTATACAGACTTTGCTGAACTCTTGGGAATGAAAATGAATTTCCGTACAGTCAGATTTCAATTTCATGCCAGGTACGCGGCGTATAACAACACGAATAAAGAATCAATTATCAACGCGTCTACAGTTTGCAGGACAATGGAGATCAGAAATTCATGATAAACATACGAATTTTGCCGAGAAAAAAGATGGGTAAAACTTTAATAGAAAATTCAAAGACTTTCCCACTTTTGGAAAGAAATGTAGAAAAAAAAAATTAACACGGTTTAACATCACGTTATAGAATCGTACAGGAGTGTTAAATAAATTCGCCACAATTGACGAATTTCTTTTTGTTACTTATACATTTTTTCGAACAAGTACGAATCTTCAGAGGAATCGAAAAGCTTGTCGAAGAAAAATCAATGGCAAAATGTTACGACAGGTTACACGGAATGAAAGAAAAGCGCGACAATAACGTCAGAATTCGATAAACAGCGTTTATCTGCAGCGGAAATTCTCTGCGCAAAGTTTTACGGTGAGAATTGTCGCCGTTGCGTTGAAAGGAAGAGAAATATGTTGATCAATACTCGACGCGATGATGAATTTCTAAACTTTCAGGACACCCACCGGATTTCCTCGCCTTTGTCATCACCGTCCTGATGATGATACTCCTCGCTGCTGGCGTCAAGAAGTCCCTCGTATTCAACAACGTCTTGAACGCCGTTAATCTCGCTGTCTGGGTATTCGTCATGGCCGCCGGAATGTTCTACGTTGATACGAGTAACTGGTCCGAGCACAAGGGTTTCCTTCCATACGGTTGGAGCGGGGTGAGCATACTCATTGTCACACAATTTCGCCGTCGATTACAGGCCGACTTCGAGCGAATACCGTTCCAGAGAAAACTTTTAAAGGACTCGATGACGGGCTGAAACAGAAAGGACGATTTACTCAGGAGTTGAAAAATTCCAAAGGGTTTTTTTTTACTGCTAATAACAATAACTACAGCTGAGCGATCTAATGCCAAAACGTTACCTGTAGTACTTTTTGTAGTGGGTACAAAAAAGTTTGATAATTTCGAAATTTGGGGTTCAATTTTGAATGAATTTCCTACAATAGCCGAAAAGTCACGTTTTTTGGATGAAAAAAAAAAGATATAGAGTTTTCTCAAGTATTTCTCTGAGTACAATAATTTTACTGTTTAGAAAAAAGTCTGAAAAAATCTCTATTTCTACCGTTTACTGTGAAAGTCTATTCAAAAACGAACCAATTATATTTAGAAAGATTAGACTTTTTGTAGGTAAAAAAAAAAAAAAAACCATGGGTAATATTTTTTTTTGATGACAGTATAATATGTGCTGAAAGTTTGGTGGAATATAATGACTCAATGTAGCGTCTCGTAATCGGGATGTTATCTGTGTTTTTTTTTTTTTCTGTTTTTGTGTGTCTTCTTTAATCGCCAGTGGACAAGGAATTACCGCAAGCCAAACATCGCGTGCACCTAATACAAACGGGGGAAAAATAAGGAGAAATAAGTAGACTCCGCGGTCCGGGAAAACTAGGGAGGTCGCAGCATTTGCCCCGGGGGCAAACACCGTCTACTTTATCAAAGCGAAACAATAGAAAAGTTTCACATACAGGAGGAAGGAAGCGGCGGAGCGTTCGATATTGTAAAATTCCACCTGTATAACAGTGTAAGCTGGGCTTATCCGATTATTTTACGCGACCTACAAAGCTCCGGTATCCCTGTTTATTCTATGTCAAATAAATTGAAACGCGTTCATGGCATTCACATTACCCGGTATCATCCCTCGACTCGTTCCTTTCGAAACTTTTAATCAATGCCTGATATTCACGGACCGAAACAGGCAGTATCTACAACGAAATTCATCGTGCGAACGAAACGCGCGTTTCCCTCAACCTTCGCATTGTTTTATACGTCTTCTCTCCAACGTTCGTTTCTGATCCGCAGCCTATATTTATTGGGTCAAGACTGCGACGGGTCTTCGACGAACCGTAATTTAACTTGTTGAGACGAGACTAGTGTGGAGAAATATAATTTTTTCGAGACAAATTCTCCTCATCCTCGGTAGCTGGGGACGAAATAATTGACCAGGTCTTTCTTTTAGACGTGTAGAAAGAGAAAGAGGAATAGTGGAAGAGAGAGAAAAAAAGAATATAAAAAATAATCCCTACTAGAGTGGTAAATTTTTCTGAATTTCAAAATTCCGTCGGGAGAAGTACGAGAAGAAGTAGAAGAAGAAGAAGAAGCGGAGGAAAGCAAAGGTGGATGCAAGACTTGGACTTGATTTAGTGAAGGAAATGTATTTTAACGAGTGTTTATAAATCGGGGTCTCGCTTCGCGAGAGGCGGCTGAAAATGCGAAAACGACCGTAAGGCACTCAGCAGCTTCAAGGATGAAATATTAATTATCCGTTGTTGGGAGAGGGACGAGATAGCTAATTTACAAAGCAGAAATTTCAGTAGAGAAAACAACGGCAACCATATCATAACAGATGTATAAAGAACGAAAATTGATAGGTAGAATTTTTCTATCGAAGCATAGATACGAAGATATCGGCGTATCGTGGGTAAAGCTCGATAAATTCGATACGTCTGTGTCCTTTCGTGGAAATTTCGAACGTACGCAAATTCTCGTCGTGACGCGTGTATATCATACAATTTACATATCGTATACAGGCATACAATGGCGTATGCGATCCGCGGCTTTGCTCCCGACCGTAACTCGACACAGGGTGAAATTTAATACCCCATAAGGCCGACTGAAAACCGAAGTAGAATATACGCCTCGGTCGCGGGGTTTGAGCGACAAATGACGTCGTTCGGAGAGATAAGAGCTAAACCAAGTGAAAGCGAATAGTCTTGTACGACGAGGATAAACCAGGGCGTATGTAATGTGAAATTTAGAGTGCGACCAAGTCGGATGTAAAAAAAAAAAAAACATCCACGTTACTTTTCCAGGTTTTTACTGGCGCCGCTACGTGTTTCTACGCGTTTATAGGATTCGACATCATAGCAACGACGGGAGAAGAGGCGACGAATCCAAAGAGAAGCATACCTCTCGCCATCGTCTCGTCACTGGTCATTATCCTCATCGCGTACGTGACCAGCAGCATGGTTCTCACGTTGATTGGTAATTTTTTCCCTATGCAATTTTCCCCGTGTTTGCAAACGCATTTTACGGTATAAGCGTGTACAGCAACACCCCTGAAGTATATCATTACTTACGGTGTTTATTCGTAAATTTTACGCGTTGTATTGGTTCAAAGTTTATCGTAAATACTCGCCAGTTTGAGCCTCGAAACCTCCAGGGTGAAGCACAACTTGAATGGGTACTTGCATCCTGCCAAGATTGTTTCATCGCATTCTGCAAAGTGTCAAACCATCGAAATGGAAGCTGTTTAGAATATTACAATGACGGTGTATCATATCAGGCACGTGCGCGATTTCCCAGAGTTCATCCCTTAATTTGCAAGGGGTTCGTTTCACACGTTCGCAGCGCTGAATATGTTTAACAGGCGCTGTGACAGGCTGTTATCCAGTCTATAACGCGTGTCGACGTAGCGTAGATACGCAGTAAACATTCTTTGTGTTAACGGCTGTGATATTCTATTCATTTCAAGTGGCGCGTAATGGTGCCTTTTTTTAAGATCAAATTTTCACGGATCGAATGACACGGATCAAAAATTTCGTACGTGTAACCCGTAGCATAACTGCTATATCGGCATTTGAGAATAACAAAGAGGGGCTTGGGTAAAACTGTTATTAATCGGCAGAGGTCACCAGAAATAGTGAATTACCAACTATTTCATTGATAATATCAAATATTTTATAATATCTTTAGTGGAAATCATTATTATGTTGGCTACAGTTTCGTCCAAGCTCGACGAATAATTTGTCCGTGAAACGGTAAGTGTATAAACCCTGTTTCCAGTCGAGTATAAAAAGTCGTTCTAGTTAAAAAATTAACCGTTACAGGTACGTGATTTTTACGATTTGCAGAATTGTCGAACTTGAAGAGCATATTTTGCCGTATTGCACCGGTGTAAAAGTATATCGCGTGCAGCCTGAAATGGAATGTGGTCGTAAGCGCGCTGACATACGACCCTTCGTAACGTAACGTGAAAAGTTGCAGGGTCATGTAATTCTTATTATGTTGTCTCCGCATCTTCGCTAGAAGTGTGCGGAAGCATTATCGGCGAAACGTTGAAACGCGACGGGTCGTAAACTCTCAAGCACAAAGCTCAGACGAGTCTCTCCGCTTTACAGTTCCGTACGATCAGGTAGACCAGGACTCTGCATTAGTGGAGATGTTCGGTGAGGTGGGCGCCTACAAGTGCAAGTACATCGTGGCCGTCGGTGCATTGGCAGGACTGACGGTCTCAATGTTCGGCAGCATGTTTCCCATGCCAAGGATCGTCTACTCGATGGCCCAGGACGGTCTGATATTCCGGTGAGTTCGCACCGAGCCGCGTGTTAGGTGCAGCTGCATGCAACAGCGAATGAACATTCAATCGAAGAAAAGCTTCCATATATTATATAAGTGAGTTTATCTATTCGCCGAAAGCTGCGTGCGCCTTATTCAAGCAACCAAAGTTATAGCTCTCGCTAGAGGTTGAGCATCGTATCTCGTCTTGGCCATTCCAAACGTTGTCAAAACAAATGATGTTCGACGCTGTTAAAACAAACGATATTTGACGCTGTCGAAAATAACGATAACTGAAGGTGTCGAAACAAACGATATTCGACGTTGTCAAAACAAACGATATTCGACGTTGTCAAAACAGACGATATTCGACATTGTCAAAACAAACGATATTCGACGTTGTCAAAACAAACGATATTCGACGTTGTCAAAACAGACGATATTCGACATTGTCAAAACAAACGATATTCGACGTTGTCAAAACAGACGATATTCGACATTGTCAAAACAAACGATATTCGACGTTGTCAAAACAAACGATATTCGACGTTGTCAAAACAGACGATATTCGACATTGTCAAAACAAACGATAATCGAAGGTGTCAAAACAAATGATATTCGAAACTGTCAAAAGAAACGATATTTGACGCTGTCAAAACAAATGATATTCCACGTCTTCCACGCTGTCAAAACAAGTGATATTCAACATATGCCACGTTATCAAAACAAATGATATTCGACATATTCCACGTTATCGTAATAAATGGTATTCGACATATTCGACGTTATCTTATCAAATGATATTCGACACTGTCAAAACAAATGGTATTCGACGTTTGCGATGACTGGCAGGATACGACGCTCAAGCTGAAATGAAAGCTGTAACTCCAGTTGGTTGAATAAGGCGCAAGTATCGTTCCGGAGGACAGAGAAACTCACCGTACACATACATACATGCACGACGATGTCAATACGATCCTTCGTTCACTGGGCCTGTTAACCCTATGCCGGAATCTGCCGTTTTCCAGGACACTGAGTCAAGTTTGGCCGACGACTGGGACTCCGGCTTTGGCCACCTTCGTGTCCGGTATCTGCGCAGCTTTCGCCGCGTTGTTGATACAGCTTGAGGTCCTCGTCGAGATGATGTCGATAGGTGAGTGTTACTGTGAGACGAAAATGGGACGAAGCTGGAATGGAACCTCGCACCCTTTCCAGGCACCCTTCTCGCCTACACGCTGGTATCGACCTGCGTCCTGATCCTGAGGTACCAGCCGCACTCCACGAACCTCGTCGAGCTGCTTCCCCAGAGTCTTCGAACGCCTTGCAGATCGCCGACGAAGGAAGCCCAGTCCAATGGCCAGGTGGCCTATGGCAAGGACCTTAGGCCTGATCAGCTGACGACGGCGCTGAACCCGATTTCCGGTGCACCGGCGGAAGCCGCCCCCGGGAACAACCAGCGTGTTATGGTAACGGGTTTTCGGGTGACCGTGTGATTGCCCTTCGATCGTGCATGCGATCTTTGATCGTCGTTTCACCGCAGGTACGGAGGATCACGAGGAGGTGCAACAGCTCATCCCCAGACTCCGACGACACTTACGGCGGCGAGGAGGACGACGTAGGGCTGGGAAAGGACGATCAGTATCTCGTCAGCGATCGCACGGAAAACAAATTCTACGGCAGTGTTCACGCCGCTGCTGCCGGCTCCAGTTGCGGAAGCAGTCATCAGTACCCCGGGAACACGCCGATAATCGGACCACCCTTGAGCTACCTTCAGCGTCGTCTCCAGGTATTCGCGTCATTCGATTCTCGACTTAGCGGGGCATTTCAGAATTTTAAATTGCGAAATCTCGTATTTTATACACGGACTTTGACCGTTTCCGCTTCGACAACTTCGGCCTCCGATTTTTACGAATAATTTCGTTACCTCGTTTCCCTGTAATAATAAATTTTAGAGCATTTTTGCTCAATTCGTATACATAGGCTAATATATTATACCTTGCATTTGTGAATACATGAATTTATGAATAGCGAATGATTATCGTATACATACATATATATATACCTATATATACTATCCTTACGACCCGACTACGTGATTCCGTATTTCATCGATTAAGGTGCGGTGAAAATTGGGTGGATAGGCTGTGCGTTATGTTCGTAAAAATTTGGGAATTCAAGTAGTCTTCGACGTTATTTGTTAGGTGTGTGCATAATATGTAGGCACCATATCCGTATGTGCACTAGGGTGGTCCTTAAAGAGGTCATTTTTGAATTTCGAACGGCCCGGCCCGAAATCGGCTCCAAATAATTCAAAAATGATTCCCTAATTTGTTCAGATTTTTATCTCAACTCTAATCCGTGCCCGCAAGAGGGCGGATTTTCCGATTTGACCATTTCGGGGGTACATTAAATGTACCGAACAGATTTCGATAAAATTCGGTTTAAGGAGATTCCTTGGGTCGCCATTTACGAATCTGAACTCGAAATTACAAAATTCAAAACGACGGAACCAATATGAGAGACAAAAAACCCAATAGTCACTTGATGTTACCATATTGAATCCACGGTTTTCAATTTTGGGAATAAAAGTTCAGATTCGTAATCAGTGACCTCAAAAACCCTTGAATATGGAGTTTCATCAAAATGGAATGAAATTTTGAATTTTGGTCTGCCACATTCGATCCGACGTTTAGAATTTTCAAATTTCAAGTTCCAATTGATAATCAGCGACCGAAGAATCCCCGCTGTAGCAATTTTCATCAAAATCCGTTGAGCAGATTTAATGTATCCCTGAAATGGTTAAATGGGGAAATCCACCCTCTTACAGGCACGGGTTAGAGTTCGGACAAAAATGTGAAATAATTAAGGAATCATTTTTTAACTATCTGTAACCGATTCGATGAACGAACTGGTAGAAATTCAAAAATCATCTTTTCAAGGAGCACCCACATGAAAACAAAGAAGTTACACCGTGACATTGAATTTCAAATGTAACAGCACGCAGTTTTCTCTTGGGCTGTGTTTTACTTGAAAATACGGAGTGTCGCAATTAGAGCCGTGTCGATGGAGGCTTGGTATAATTAAGCTAATTAAACTCTCTCTCTCTCTCTCTCTTCCTCTCTCCGTATCCCTCAGGCAGCGCAGTACCTCTGTCCAGCGATATTCCCTTGGGTTGACAGGGGGCCAGCGACTGAGGCCTCCGGTCGTTACGTTATGAAGATGGTCGGCGTGCTGTATATATTAATTCTGATATTCGACTTGATCATCGTCTGCGGAATGGGTGAGTTTTACTAACTCAAAGCAATAAAGCAACTAGAGGGTGCGAAATTCATGGAATCGTCGTATCGCGGTTATTGCAGATCCGTAACTACAGCTCTTTGCCTTTGAAATTTCGTATAAATTAGTCGCGCTAATTACTGTGCGATCATTCGAAACGCTAATCTCTCTAAATATATTTATTCTATATGTCTAGTTACTTGTACCACGTTTACTTGTAACCCTAACGATATTTGAAACGTTTCTGTAACGATAGGTACGCGTTTGACAGAATTTTTTAGCAACTGTAAATTTATTGACAAGGGATTTGTTTCGATAATAATTAATCAGTGTACGACAGGATCGTAGATACGATTTTATTATCTTCTTCAAATCAATCGCCCGCAGGTAATATGGGGACCTTCACGACGCTGTTGACCTTCATTTTCCTATTTGCAATAATCGGAGTCCTACTGGCCATCAGCAGAAAACCCCAAAACAGGTAATACCTGTCATTTTTACTTTATTATACAAAATCAGCTAAGCAGTGCGTAAATACGCCGCAAAGATGCGAAGTGATTCGCTGATTCGGTAAATCTTGGGACTGATTCGTGATTGGTCAGAAACCAAAAAAAAAAAAAACTAAAATCACATTAGTGCGAAGTCAAATTCTGCTGTCTAGAGAACAAAAAAAAGAAAACACTGTAATTTCAATGTACATATTTAGCCGAACGTTACGATTGTCTCCTTAATTTCTTTTTTTTTCTAAATGATCTCTCTCACACTCGATCATGGATCTATAAAGAAGTTGTTATACCGGAGCAGTTCAGACATGGAAGTGAAATGAAAGTAACATGAAATCCAAAATTATTTTATTTTCAGGAATAGCCTGATGTTCATGACTCCGGGACTTCCGTTTGTGCCGGCGATCGCGGTGACGGTGAACATGTACCTAATATTCAAGCTGAGCATCCTGACACTGGTCAGATTCACGATTTGGATGATAATCGGTGAGTTGAACGAGAGACGTTTCGGGGCAGGGTTGAAGTTTAAAATTTGAAAGGTTCCGAAAGCGCCAAATTCCATATTTTTTGGTGGCGAAACTTAAAATAAAGAAATCAAGCTTTGAAAGTCATCAAAGTTTCGAATGGTCCGGAAACCGAAGCTCAAAGTTCCGAAAGGGCGTAACTCCGACAAGTCAAAGTTCCGAAATTGCGAAAATGAGAAACTTAAAAAATCTGAAACATCGAAATTCCGACCAACTCGTCGAGTATACTACGCTGCGTGAGTATGTTTTGACTTTCGGAATTTCACTCTATCAAAACTTGATTTTTCGCAGTTTTATTCTATCGTAACTTGAATTATCGGAATCCTGCATTTCGGAACTTTGTTGTTTTTTGAAAGTTTGGTTCTTTTACTTCGGATTTCGCGAGTAAATAATTTGGAATTAGGCGTTTTCGGAACTTTTCAACTTCGTAACTTCAACCCCGCCCCGGCGTTTCGCGTCAGTATCGCAAATCCTGACTTCCTCCTCTTCTTCTCGATTCCCGCAGGTTTCGCAATGTACTTTTACTACGGTATAAAGCACAGCACCCTCGAGGAGCAGGACTGCGGTGAACACGCGGCGGAGAGCGGAGATTCCGTCGGCGGAAACATAGAGCTGAAGGTGACCGAGCAACAAAAAGCTTCGAGCTTTACGTTCAACAGCAGCCAGGGAACGGAGCGTGGATTTTACGAGGGTCAGCAGCTCGACGCTTTCGGTCAGCCGGTATTCGGCAGCACGAATTTCGGGGGGACACCGAGTCACGTTGCGAAAACGAATCCGCAAGGAAACGCCGGAGAGGCGAACGTGCTTTTCGTATCGGAGCAGGCTTTCCCGACTTGGGACGACTAGAGAGCCGGCGTCCGTCTATTTCACGTAGAATACCGTTGAGAACGAAGGAAACATGAAAAATGATACGCCGCAGTATGAAATAATAATATTACACTGCTAGAGGTATTGCGGGATTATCAATATTATTGTTGATATTATTACACAATATCCCATTGGCTGATTCTTTCGGGTAAATTGTTGGTACATACTCGCCCGACATAATCGGGATAAACCTTGAATCATATTCGCGTCGGTGCGAAAGGAAACTATGACAAGCGTTGTGAGAATCGATTTATTTTCTGCTTCTTTATTGCCGCAAAAAAGGTTCATATACACACAGCCGGCGTATATAATTTATTTACGTTAGCGTTACAATTGTCAAGTATTTATACACACACAGGCCGTTTGCATAGACCGATTTTAATTGCTCAAATGTTCAATCTTGCGAGTATTTTTTTTTTTTGCAATTTTATAATATTACATCAAAGGGTTACGATGTTTCTCCAAAAGATGTGTAATTTGTTGATTGTACTGTAAAAGTCTGTCGGGACAGATGATAGCGTAAATAATCGCGGCAATATATACATTAATACATACATAATATTATCACTATTGAATTCTCATCGTCATTATGAATGTTACTGTTATACTATTATCATCATTATCATTATTATTATTATTAATATTATTATTATTATTATTATTACCAAGGTGAACCGGAGTTAGTGTAACCGAAATTTTGTTAGCTTGTTTTTTCGATGTAAAATTCAATCGAATCGTACGTTGTACGAAATACAAATTTTACTTCTGCATACTTATTAAAAGTAAACAGTTATGTAATTTTCTGATTGCGATTGGAAAATTCTAGGTCGCACTTTCCCCGAGTCCCCTGATCCAATTACTTCGATATATAAATATGTATATTAGGATGGTTCAAGAAAATCAGTTGATTCTTTTTTCAATTTCACACCTTAAATAGCTGAAGGAATAGGAAATAAGATGCCTGTTAAAATTTAAACCCTTAATGTTAATATTTAGTGTACGCCATTTTTCATTTTCCATTTGATTAAGAGGCGAAAATAATTTTACTTTCATTCCGAATTTTGTAGCTCAGTAACGAAGAAATGTACATAAATATCCGATAATGATTTTTCGAAGGAATTGAATGTCCTGGAGAAAGGTCTGTTATAATTTTTCGATAACTCAAATCTTTCAAAAGTTATTCAAGATTAAAATCGAAATCATGCGAAAATTCACTTTTTTCGAGATTAACAACGGAAATACTAGACTTATCACAGAATATTGTGGTTTTTCTTTGCAAAGCATTAAAACCGCCGTAAAATCATGTCATTCGATTAATTTTCAAGGTAGGCAAATTTCTTTTCCAATTATTGCAAGTAATAATACGTATTATATGTAATTCTGCTTTAAAAGTACCGTTTTTTAGCAAAAAATAAATTTTCTCGAATTAAAAATTAATTTAATGACATGATTTTATAGCGTTTGTAATGCTTTGCACAGAAAAATCACAATATTCTGTGATAAGTCTAGTATTTTCGTTGTTGATCTCGAGAGAAAGTGAATTTTCATATGATTTTAACTTTAACCGAATAACTTTGAAAATAGTTGAGTTATCGAAAAATTATAACAGACCTTTTTTCTAGAACATTCAATTTTATACAAAAGAAATGCAGCGGACATTTACGTACATTGCCTCGTTACTGAGCTACAAAATTCAGAATGAAAGTGAAATTATTTTCGCGTGTTAATGAAATGGAAAATGAAAAACGGCATTCTGGAACCACTGAATAGTCAAATTAAGGGCTTAATTTTTAACAGGCATCTTAAATCTTTCCTCTTCCTACAACTTTTAATGCTGTGACGTTGAAAAAAAAAATTTGTCGACTTTTTTGAACCACCCTCATATATATATATATATGGGCTCTTCCATGAGATCTCGATCAAGATTCTGCGTTGATGACTCAGATCTCTCTGAATAGATATTTTTCGGCCCATATTAAAATGAGCTTTTATTTTCTTCCTTATGTCAAAAATGCAATCCAATAATAATAATTTTTGTTTCTTTCATTTTTCTTATTGATCTTTTGAAGTTATGAAATCTCCATCTTCCAATAGGTTTACAAAAATGTTATTATATTTAATGAGATTTTTCTGAATTTTATCAAATTTCAGAAAGCAAGTGTTTTATTTTAAAGTTTTCAAATCGTACTTCAGATACGCTGGGTCGAAACATTGTGAAAAAAATTGCGATTACGTTTTTCGTCGTACAATTTCCCATAAAAAATTATAAAGCTAATCTGATATATCGACGTAGAATCTCGATCGAGATGTCATGGAATGCGTCATATATATGAATATGATATTGACATACTATTATTATGAGATATAATTGTGATTACGATCGATGATATTATCATTGTGTACAACTGTTGATGATGAAAAGAGAGACGAAAAAGAAAAGCAAAAAGCTATAAGCGCGCGAGTTTATAACTAACGAATTCGTTGCTTATATACATATATATATATATATATATCATGAAACATATTACATAGAAAGCAAGGAAAAGGAAAAAATTGCCTGGACGCGTGATGTGACAAACAATGAAAACAAAAAAAAAAAAAAAAACAACAAGGACAGAATTAAATTCAGTAGACGGATTAAACGAGAATATAAAAAAGGGAAAATAATGTGAAAGCACGCGCTGTTGATATAGGTCATGTTATTATAATTATTAACTTGTAGTACACGAAGAAAAAAAGAAATGAAGAAACGCCCACTATTTTGTATTGTAGGACATGAGAGAGAAAAAAAAAAAAAACTTCAAGTTTTCCGTTATACCTGTAATACGCAAGATCATCTTATTATACCTAACTCATAATTACGCATGTAATTTCATTAAGTTCACTGTCTAGTTGAAAACAGTCAAGATTGTAAGTATATACAATATGCATTATACCTATAATTATAGGAGAGCCACTTAATATCGCCTAAATCTAGTCTTTCCCTAATGTTACAACATTGTTATACAATCCTAAAGCTTAAACCTTTATGTAACATCGTCTATACGTCTCACCTCGAAACAAACTTATACCTATATATATATACTTACCTATACAACATACATACCTACCTACACAATAAACAATATAATGAGGTTGAAATGCTGTAAAAATGATTTATTAAACCAAAATTTCGGTAGATACGTCAGTTACACAATTTACGGCTGTACGCATTTCTTGAAAAATTTCTTCTACTCAATTTGCTATTATATATATATTTATATATATATATATATATATATATATATATGATATATATGTTAGCCGGAAGAAACTTGTTGAAATCTTTTCCGACTAACTTTGTGAAACGTGTTGACGAAGATGAAATTAAACGATAATAATAAATCGAAAAGAAAAATACGGTTATATACTCTTCCATTACATCCACGTTTATATAAAATGTACGTTTAATTATTGAAGAAAGAGAAAAGCTACGTTTTCATCAATATTACACCCACACCCTGCAATGTGTAACAAATTTAAAGAAAAAATTACGGATGAGATTTGTTCGAATCATCTTCGGATTATTTAGATTTCTCCCCCACCAAATATACACGAAAATTATTAACCTTTCCCTCTATCCGTATACATACCTATGTACACAGTTAATTAATGCATTTCGATCTTCTTTCATTTTTTCCGCTTTGCGGTTAAAAGACAGGTATCGGCGCTTGAAAAACAAATATATCCTCGCATGCCACCCTTGTCAAACCTGCAACACTTCGAACACCGCGGAGGATCAATTACACGACACTTGGTTCATTACACCCGATCGCGTAAGTATAATCGTAAAATGAAACGATCGTCAACGTAAAGCGAGAAAGTACGCAAACAGATGGCTTGTAAATGTGACGACTCGCTGAAATTGAACAACAGCCGTCGCACACCTAATTAGAAAATTCGCAGCGAATTAGTGTGTTTAATTAATTCGAAGTAATTACGCTTCTTCGATCCTATATCATACCTGGTACTAATCAATGCAATATATACACAATATGAAAAGCATACATAACAGCGTAGATTACGTAAGATGTAGCTTAGATGTTACGTATATTATGGAGCGAAAGCGGCGGATTGAATGAGAAATTATGGGCTCAAAGAGACGACCGTTGGAATTTTTTTTAATCGGATTAATAATTTTAATAATATTAGGTTTAAGCTGTTGTTTAGTAGACGGTAGATTCGCTATGCGTATACTTACATATGTATATTGTTGTGCATATAAGCGTTATCAGGGTGATATTAATATACAATTGCAATTTAATTAAAGCAAAAACTTGTTGTATTATATAATGCATAATATATTATATTATACACCTAGACGTTCGATGTGTAATTAGCGGTTTACATAGTTCGACAACATATCACGCAAAAGTGCTTTTGGTCCTTCTGACTCTTGTCACTATTATTATTATAAAATACATATATTACCAACGATTACTATTACATTATATATATATTTAATCGTTATACATATCATTAAAAGTTTATATAAGATTCGAAACGCGATTATTGACCCTCGTACCAAATAACATTCGGCTAGACTCGGAAATCTGCAAATTTATAAATAGTCGGAATAATAGTTGGCTCTCGAAAAGTAGTTTAAATACCAGTGCAAAGCTTAGACGCTTTTTTCTTATGATTCACAAGCACTGAGTTTATGACTTGCTCGCATTTATTTTTCCTCGGTTTCTCCGTTCGTGTACCGAATATCCCGTATGAATACACGCTTCTTTTCCATGTAAGATAGAAAACCAGAGAGTGAGAGGCTAAGCAAATCAAAGGTTGTCTAAAATTGTACGTTAAACACCCTGTGTACGCATATATACATTAATTACCTGATAAATTATTGTAAATGTATATTACACTGTTGAATATTTTGAATGCGCAACTTTACAATTTATGACGATTCAAGAGTAGAAGAACTGAAAAAAAAAAAAACAAAACAAAAACAAAAAAAAAAAAAAAAAAAAGAAGCAAATAAATTACGACGATTTGTTATAATTAAAATCTCGTCAATACTTATAGAAATATAGTGTTAAGATTGCCGGAGCTGCTGTTTTAATAACGTGTGAAATGACGAGGAGCGCAATGAATCCAGTCTTAATTGTTAAGAAAAAAAAAAAGAACCTAGTTGAAACAATGATAAAAAAGAAACCAACCGAAAGATTTTTGAAAAGTAATATTACATCAAAGCTTATATGAGCTAATACGTGCGTAAATATAATATAATATATTTGTATTTAATTTTATTATACATAAATATTGTATGTATAAGTATAATATATACATATGTATAGTTCTTTCGCTGTATATCGTGCATAATTATTTCAATCTTCGAAGTTTTCTTTTAATATAGATTACATAGTTCAAGTTTAGCGTAGCTTTAATTTATTAAAAAATTTCATTCAGTGTGTAAGTGTCTAGTGCGAATAGCGCCAATGTTCTTAGTTTCTTGATAAGCGCGGTGAGAAAAAAAAAAGAGAGAAAAAAAAACAAATGAACCATACCTATGCACGTAATAAAAATGAGGACGACTTCCGTGCAATATATATATATATTATATATATATGTACACATACATAATATCGATTACAGTATGTTGCATAATTTGTATTATGGGCGTGCTACAGAATTTTACAATCACGTCGCGTCAGAAGAACGTTATGACAAGAATATTCTGGTAAAATGATGCGATATTAGATTCCTTAGATAGAAACCTGAAAACGATTTAATAAATTCATTTTTAATCTATTGCTATTATCAAGTAAGAACATACATTATTAGCACATACATATATACCTATACGTATATTACATTTTATCAAGAACAGTGCCTGTACCCCAGACGCTAGAAAGAATTGTGAAGAAAAAAAAAAATGAAAAAAAAAACATAATAAATATTAGATTCCTTCGAAACTTCAAAGATGTAGTGGAAAATTACAAGGTATATACATATAACGATCTATTTTTCTGAAAGTATGAAACTTAATTTCTCCGCCCGTATGACAAGCATTAAAAAAAATATACATATATTTAACGTAACGATATTCATCATTTTATTATACCCTTGAAGTTCGAGTAATACATGCAAAATTCACAGCACATTGTACTTTCTTACATTGACAATTTTTTCCCTCTTTCATTTCTTATCTTTGTATAAAACGGAAGAATTTATATTATAGATAAAAAAAAAAAAAGAATTATATTTGTATCTGCGTTGATTCTTTGAATTTATCGCGAAAGTGAGAAAAAATTAATTATTCAACTTCATCAAAGATTACGTCGTTATTTCTTCTCACGCATAGGCGAGAACAATCTACGATGTGAAATTATTATTTACACATAGTGATAACAACAATGATAATGAATAAAAAAAAAACGCTCTTTGCTTTTTAGTTAGAATTTCAAATTCTTAGATAGGAGGAAAAGGCCTGTCATAATATACTAACCTATGTATATATGCAGGGTGTCCGATAAAATTACAAGCAAACGGGAATTTTTTTTTCCGTTTTCTTTTCTACGTCTTCTCGCGTTTATTGTCTCTTCGTTTCTTTTTACGGATCGAATATTTAATTATCCGCACTGACCAACGTCATGATTTTTTTTACAGATCGAATTGACCAATTTTTCGAATAAAATTTAACGTGATATTCGAAGGGGATGCCGTGCATGTATGTATATGTTATTTGTATTTTGAAATAACTGTAACTTTAATTGGCGATGAAAAGATATGCGAGAGTTATGGTTAATTCAAAGGCGCATCGACATAAAAATCATCTTCCAATTGAAATGCAAGGTAAAGATTGAATCGAAGAGAAAAAGAAAGAAAAAAGAAAGAAAAACGACTAACAAAAACTAAAAACTTACGAATCGTTCGAGATGAGTGGATTTTAAGCTAGACACAAAATTATAAAATTTGTATAACGATCTGTGGGAAAAAATAGAAAAACGGAAAGGAGAAAAAACAAAAAAAAAAAGAATTAACAATAAGAAAATTTTCTCTCTAACTGGTTGTTGTATAGACACGTACTAAACCTTGTATATTATAATTTATTACTAAAGCGAGGTATTGCAACATTTTACTGTTATTACGAATAGATTTAAATTCAAATTTAAAATATAAATTTATTATCAATATTATACTTCGTGAATCTAAACTCGCTCGAAGTACGCGAGGTCAACGTTGACGTAACGTAACGTAACGTAACGTAACGTAACTTGTATCCTGTACCTATAATATATTGGATTTAAGAAAAGGAGGAAAATTTCATTCGCACGCGACTAATACTCACGTATTATAACGATATATAATATAATACGCATATATATTGTAATTTGGCCAGGAAGCTTGGATCGATGTCGATCGATTAATCAACGCCGTACGAATTATAACAACGATCGGTATGGTATTTATATCCTTCAGCTACCTTCATTATAACTGATAAATATGCCGCGAGCATCATACCGTGTATGCACAGAAATGAATATAGTAATTTGGGGAGTATTGTGGCTGAAAGGTATAACAAGATAAATTTATGAGATATAAATATATAAGCGAATGATGTGGTAGGCAAGAAAAAGAAAATGGATAAAAATTACGTTCGAAATGTTACGGAAGGTGAATAAAAAGGGGATAGAATTTTCCATGTAAAATATATATACGATATATATGTATATATATATACCCTGTGTAACTAACTAATTACGTTATTTAATATCAATAAGGGTATAGAAAATAAAAGTGATTATTGAAAAATATTTTCAAGTGATAAAGTTAATCTCCATTCACCCGAATCCCGGCCATCGTGATTATTTTGTATGTAAAGTGGAGAGTTGGTCACCATCGTTGAGTAAAATATTGTTGTTCGCCACAGTTGTTTATATATTTAGAGGAATGTATCGTACGATAGACGGAACGAGATTGAAATGCTTGACATGAACAAGTTGCAAATGATTTCTCAAGAGAGAACGAAGTATCCGGACGACAAATTTGGCCATTTGCAGAAGCCGTTTTTCGAGAAAACTTTCGCGACATGTTTTCAACCAGTTCGAATTCCATTCACGACGAAAGCTTCGCGAGCTAAAATTAGCCGTAATTTGCTCTCGCTGATTACCGTAATTTCACAGAAGGTGACGAAGCTTAGACTTCTCTGAAGTAAAGTGGGGTTCCCTCGTTCGCCAAATTTCGCATTCGCATTGGTCAATCGTCGAAAATTTCAAAGGACGCGAAATGACGATAACAAAATACAAGGCTTTTAAGACCGTTGTGGAAAGGACAATATTTGCAGACATGGGTGGGAAAGGTGGGTTTGAATTTTAATTTCCTTCCCGTCATTTACAGTTTCGAAATGCAAACTCGATTATCAAATTTTTTTTTCTAAACTGCGTTCATTTCGCCGTAGAGTGACTCTTGGGAAAGTTGCTTGTTTATCATTTCAATTTTACTTCTCGTCTGCGAAACACATTTGCGCAATGCGTGAGTTGTATTTTTCCAAACGCACCTTTCTGCCCAGTTAGTATATACAATTTTTCGTATCATTATATAACGCTTGGAGACTTGGAACGAACAGCTTCAACGCACAACTCCGCGACGATATTAAATTGAACGAAAGTAAACAGGAGCGCTGTGAAAACGAGCCGGTGAAAAGTGGCTAAGCGAGTTTCCGTCAGGAATTTCGTTTCATCGACACATTATTAACACCCTAGGTGAAATTTAGTATTTACTTACTTTGATGTTCTTTGCATCGTTCTTAATTAGCAAAGTTATTCACCAGAGGTAATTATCGGGGAGTCCCGGGATCAGAAAAATTTTCATTCCAAGTAAACGGAGTTGAAAGTTGGCAGCATAAAAATGCCTACGAATTCTCGAAGAATAAAATTATACCGTAAAGTAGAAAAACGGGTGTTAACATTTGCAAGTCATTAGCCGCCTCCTACACGTGGCATATTAAATTCCATGTGCGAAAAACTTTTGTGCTAAAAATAAGGAGTGTAGGAAAAGGCAGAAAATTAGCACAGATCAAAATCAAGGTGCTCTTAAACTCTCGACAAGAGAACTTATCTGTAAACACGTTTACAAGGGTTAAGCTCCGAGAGGTGTGAAAAGTAATTGCTTTCCTCGCTTTATATTAACTACGCATTTTAAGCGGCCTTTTTAATTTCCCGGCACTTGACGAGTACTCGAGTATATATAATACATGTGTGGGTGAAAAGTGTGTGTGCCTACCAATTACACCGGTTAATAGTAGCCACTGAACAAGAGAGGCTCGCCGAAAAAACCTCGACTAGAAAGGATGAAAGGTGAAAGGTTTTAAATGGTGAGGAAAGTCGTTCGTTAGTTCGATAATTGTTTCCCCGGTTAAATTGTTGGATGTTGTCGGATCGAATTTCCCATCAATTACCACACCTCGTGTGTAATTGTTCCCGGGATTAGGTCTGTGCCCTTAAATTACACGAAATTTGAGATTCTTTTTCCCGAGGGTGAAAAAAGTTGGAAAAGAAACGCAGGGAGTGAATTAGCGGGTTTTTCGGGCGGCTTGCGCGCAGCTGGCACTTGTCCCGAAGTGAGTAAACACGGGTAAACAGTGCCGAAATTGGCGAATGACAAATTGAATCTAGCTCGACCCGTCCGGAGGTTTCGCGTCAATCTTCGTCGGGACGTTCAAGCCGGCATTTCCAGTTTGACGAATTTCGGGGACACTACTCGACAATTTCAACAGTTTGAATAAACACGAGACTCCCATGTGTATTTACACTTGGCATTTGACTCCGAACCCTGGTTCTAATTCGGCGGTTTTCAAATTAGCTCTACGCGTCGAACGGATACGCGAAATGCCCGAGGAGCTTTGATTCAATCTGCAAGGGAAGAAAAAACAAAACGTAAAAAAAAAAAAAAGAAAAAAAGAAACCGAGATAAATAGGAACACCGAAACGCAATTCCCCGCTCCCGAATTTCGCGAAATGAAATTTCGCGCTCATCCGTATGAGGTGAGAAGAGAACAGAGGAGGCGGCGAAGAATCGGCAGCCTATTTCGTATTCTTCGAGTGTTTTTACCTCGTGCACGCCCGGACGAACATTCACAATACGATGTATTATACCTGAAGTATGAAAAGCTCGCTAACTTCACCGCGGACGGAGAAAGGTGATGATTTGACAGCGCCGTTTTTCTCTCTTCATTCGCTTCAATAAGGCTTAATGATAATCAAAAAATAAGAAGCTTCCACAGCTGCGCAGCAATGAACACCCAAGAATTTCGTGTACCTTGGTGGAAGAGATTTCACGTACGTGTAATAAGTTTTAGAAAAACCGTTCAAAGAATATCCTCCGGTGTTTCTTATGCCAACGATGCCGAACGCGAATGGAACAGAAACGAACCTGAGAAAAACTTTGACCGTGCACTGAGAAAAATTTTATTTGTTACAGTAACTAGAAAAATTCAGTAGAACCGGTATCGTTAAAAAAAAACTGTTCGAATATTGCTGGAATTGCGAAAAACGAGGTACGCCCAACCATTTTTCGCTATCGTCGGTTCTTTTTTGGTAATTGCAACGCAGAATCAGTTTGTGAGGTTTACTCCACTTTTTTATTTAAACAAGGCTTCAACGTCAATTTATTCTTGCACAAGCATTCAATTTTCGCAACAGTTGGAAGAAAATATAGCAACAGTGATCGTAACGATAAAGAATAGTAACGGATACCAGACTTTCCGGTAACAGCTAGAAAACTGATTTTCATTTTCTACCTGGAACTATATTTTTCGATTGTGGTAAAAAATGAAAACAGTTAAGGATCGAGCGGTAACCGAAACTTGAAATTTCTCTCAGTATGGGAAGATTCGAGACGGTTAAACTGTGGTATTTTTTATCCGTTTCTAATTTCTTAGCCTATAGTAGACACGGTATTTCATCGCGTTCGTCAGCACTGTTACAATTATTAACACTCTTGAAGATTGCTTACAGTTTTTTGTCGATTCGTACAATGGTTACCAAATGCAAGCGTCGAAGGAGAACATCTCAGGCTATTTTTCCTTGGCACAAAACCCTGATGTTTTCCTTCCTGGTTACCTCGTTCCTTCCTTCGTTCTCCTCTCTTTCCTCTTTCAGCAGCCACAGCACTGCGCCGTCAATTTCGCGACTATTCTGCAGGTTTGCGAGTCATGATACAGGTTATAACATGAATCCTGCCGTGTGCGGAACCCGGATGTGCGTAGGTCGAAACTTATTATACCGCGAGGCGGAAAACAGCCGAAGGGGATCGCAATTCAAGCTCCCTGTGTGCAATATGAGTGGAGAGCAGGTGGTCGGAAGATGCGAGTACCCACATGTCGGATTAAATGCTTCGTTTGTCAGGGACCGTCGCTGACAGCTGGTATATGAAATTTCGGTAAATTTTTTAGGACCCCCGAAGGTCCCTGTCGTCGTCATCTACACTGAGAGAAATTTCAAGTTCCGGTTACCGGTCAGTCCTTAACTGTTTTCATTTTTTACCACAATCGAAAAATATTGTTCTAGGTACGAATTGAAAATTAGCTTTGTAGCTGTTACCGGAAAGTTTAGTATCCGTTCGTATTCTTTCTCATTACGATCACTGTTGCTATATTTTCTTCCAACTGTTGCGAAAATTTAACGCTTGCGCAACGATAAATTGACGTTGAAGCCTTGTTTAACTAAAAAAGTAGAGTAAACCGAACAGACTGATTTTGCGTTGCAATTAACGAAAAAGGATCGACGATAGCGCAAAATGGTTCACAATTCCAACGATATTCAAACAGATTTTTTCCACGATACCCGTTTTAATGAATTTTTCTCAGTGTACTTTGATATCTCATGCGAAGTGAAAGTTTGGCCGATTAATATTCGCTACCTAATATCATACGGAAGAATAGATCGGTCGTTAATCTCCGTGTCATATTACGCTCGAGCTAATTGGGCCTCGGGAGAAAATAACTTTTCTGTAAAGAGTTTGATTTTTTCCGCACGATTAAAGCCGGTAAACACGAATTTTGAGCCTGGGTTGTCGATGTCGAATTTTGATTTCTTCTACGTAACTGATGAATGAAAAAACTGTTTTATTTAATAAAGTTTGTTTTCGTAGAAACCAGAAGGATATTTTGGATTTTAAGAAAAATTGCCTAGTTTCTCAAACATCAATTGCAAACAACAACCAAGCAAACTTCAGTTTTGCATTTAAATCACTTTTATTCGAAAGCAATAATTAATAATAAACTAAAAATGTAAAAGAATTGATGAACAAAGTTTAAAAATGAATATTTTTCGTACTTCTTCTATTTTCGTATGGACTTTCTCGTATCAAACCCCAAACGTAATCTCCCATCACGCTCTCATTATTAATAATGCATCTGATAATGTTAATAACGATAAAGTCCATCGCATCTTGGTGAAAACATTTTCATTTTTCTTCCGAATAGGCACTCATATTAGCTATCAACCAAAAACTTCGAGACTTGTACATCAACGTAAAAACGACAAAAACGTAATTTATAAGTAATAAATAAAGGTTTTGGTTATTATTCGATGTACAAGATCGAAATTTACTTATCTCGATAGAAATTTATAAGAAGAATTTTTTTTTTGTTCACCCGTGGAATGAATGATTCGGTTGTATAAATATTAATTGCGTGCACGTAGGGTTGAAATTCAGGAATCCACTTCCACTTTCGAGATTTCTTCTCACATAGTCCCGTTTGTGAGTCGCGATTTGGTTCGAAGTTTGAATTGGTGAACGGGCGGCTGTTTGAAGTTGAATACTGCATCTTCATCGAGGCGAAGTGGAACAGTGGAAAAGGGAAGGAGAGATCTCAAGGTATTCGAATTCGAATTCTCCGCAGAAGATTGCTTCGAGCGTGCAAACAGTGAGAGACAATATTCCGTCAATAAGGTCAGACTGAGCGAGGTCAATCTCTCGAGGAATTTCGAAATCTCCGCGTATTGAGGAGACAATATTTGTCGCCGAGAAAGCAGATCGCGGTTATTCATCTTGGCGCACACGCGGGTCTCTCAATCTTGTCCCTACTTATTGGCAGCCTGTCGCTGTAGATTCCTATCACTTGTTGATTTAGGTCAGTCGCGAAAATCGCTGGACGAGAAGGTGAATTTTTATTTGTCGATATTCTCCGTTAGAAATTCGTCTAGGAGTCGTCCGAAGACGGGAACGAGGAATAAATGATTTAGGGGCGATCGATGCCAGCAATGGCCAGGGTCGAGTAACGAGTGACGTAAGAACCAGCCAAAATACAGGGCCACTATTTATTTACGGGAACCCTGACCCCGTTACAGGAGCGAGACGAATGTGGCCGAAAGTTTCTGCCAACGTAGGGGGTGGAAAAACGAATATCGCCATCCGGCTACGTTATGCATTATTTTACAAGTTTTTCCCTCCGTGGTTTCCTCGAGGGCTAAAAACGATCAAGCGCGGAAACGATAGTCCAAGAACAATAATAAAGGACCTTCGGAACTGCCCTTTCCAGTATCTGCATCCCGTTGGCGTTTAACGAAAATTGACGTGTCATACTTTCATCCCCGTCTGAGGTAATCAAGGCAAGGATTCGTCGAATTAGCGATGCTCCTAACGCGGCAGGGCAATCATTGAGCAAACTCTGGCAGTAATTATGTCAATCCCTGCATTATCCAGTAGCTGTCGAACAGCCTCTCAAGCACAGACAGCCTCGCCTATACCCGCGATTTAATGTATCCTGTTTTAGTGACTCGGGTTTAGGCAAGCCCCAGGGACATGTGGGTAACGACAGCAGCAAGGATTGTTATTGCGTCTTTGATCACGATCAAAGAGGAGCTTCTAAGATGGACCCTCTTCCTTCGCCGTTTACACGGCGTCTAGGTCTGTAGCTTCGGTGGCACGGAGTCGGAATTTGGTTCTCAGGTTGCATCACCTACTTCCTGAGGTTGCCCGAAGTACCGATGTCTTCGGAAGACGTGCCACTTCCATTTGAATGAGGCGCTTTTTTCACCATTCATTCTTCGCTGGTCGTGAGTTGGTTCGAAAATAATGACATTGCGTTTTTCATCTACCGACAAGTTTTTGTTTTTCGCAGATTTCGAAACTCAGGCTAAAGTGGCACGGTTTCTAAGAGGAACAGTGCTTTGCAAAGTCACATTGTACCAGCTAAGTTCTACCTTCAACTTTACGACAACCGGCAGCTGGTTTTCCCGAAGAATGGACCTACGAGCTAACGATTATGTCCTTGTCGTCAATTGATTGTGAGTAAAGTGCGTCTTTTCATGTATATAAAGCAGCAAACGCGAAGAACGAAATTTCCGAAACAGTCGGTATTTGTGGTGTACTCGAGGAGAAAATCGATGTTTGCCTCGTGTAATAATCCGTTTCCACGACATATCGGTACCCTTATAATTGGCTTTAGGTTTTTTAACCGCGAAAACGGATGCATGACAGGGAAAAAATTCAAAGCGAGTCGTCAAAGCGTAAAACGGAACTCTTTATCCGTGCAATATACGAGGAACCGTGGAGTACGAAGCAAGCTTTTCAACTTGTCGAGGAGTGAAATGACAGTTTAACAGACGTCATTCCTACCCGTGACAATAACGTTTCACCCGGTTGGCGTGAAATCTGCCAACTTTTTCGCTTTTTATGCCCACCTCGACAACCGAGAGACGGCGTAATAACGATCCTTGGGTATATTCACTCAGGATTTACGTTACATTTATACCAGGTCGATACCAAATATTCAGCCTAATCGAGACCTCGGAGGAAATGCGCGACGGCCAACGGTTTTCGCTGGATTTACTCAAGAGTCAGGGTGGAGTCTAATCTTCTTGTGGCTTTGATTGAATTATGGTCTGATTGCGGTTAGACGCCAGGTTATATAAGGCTGTACGGAACATACGGGCAGGACGAAAATCTGGAGGAACAAAAACGCGAGAGAATATTCAAGAGTTCGAGAAGTGCAACTCGAGCTACTGATCGAATTAAATTTGATAAAATTACGTAAGAAAGAGACGAAAAAATAAATCGTATATAAAAATGATCGAATATTATAGTATTGAAATCCCGAAACTAACTTTTTGTCAGACGATTTGATTGGAACAGAATTCATTTATGAATAAATCGAGGTATTATTCACTGGAATCAGACAAGCGATCTGGATTTTGCAGCTGAAATGTATGAGTATAATAACGTAATGTTAATGCAATGAGACGATTAAAACTCGGTGTTTAAAATTAGTTATCATCTATAACGGGGGTTTGTTCCTAGCAATATGTAACTAATTTGGCTTTAGGGAAATATTTCTAAACTTTTGGTTCGTCACACTTTGCTCTCTTACACTTCTCTTGAATGAAAATTGTGAACGTTTTTGGCGGTTTTTGTCGTGTGGAAAAAGAATTTTGAAAAATGGTCAAAGACATCAGTGAGCGCGAAGTTGCGGAAGGTTTGCAAAAAGGATGGTCAATAACCTTTGGTTGAAATTAGTTGTCGTTGTTTGGGAGGAAAGTTTGAGCAAAGGGGCGTGTGCAAATGAATCCATATAGGACGCGCAAAGTACATCGAATAGGTACCTTTGGGTCAGGATTCGTGATTGTTTGCTTACCCGGCGAGTAAAGGAGGGGGATGGAAACCGTGGGGGATGTAAATTGAAGTACATGGAAAGGGAGTTACTCAGCCGGGCAAACGCGAATGTCACGTGAAACATTGAAGCCGGTCTTCCTAGGATTGCGTAGCTTTCGCCCCCCACCCTTGGGAGAGACGAACGGATGGGGTGACATTTGGAACAGCCCCAGGGAGACATTTGCTTCTACCTTATACAGCCAACTTGTGCGGTACAAGACTTGCCGGGCTGACCGAGCGAAGTTATAACCGACTCGTGGGGATTTTTTGTTGGACTTAGCGTCGCGGGAATCGACGCTGAAAATCCAAATATACAGACGCCGAGTGAGACGGGAAGTTGATTCGAATCGATTATCGTCAACCGGGTCCGTAAAAGATGTTCAGGGAACAAAGTTTCGGGAAATTGAGAAAACGCTAACGCGCGGTTAGGATAGAAGTTAGGCGAGTTTGTACCATCGGTGATCCCCCCCTCCCTCTTTTCACATCTCTTCTTCTTTTTCTATTTCACGCTCATTCACAGATACTGTGAGAAAGAATAGCGCGAAATGATCTCTGGATCCAATCAGCGTTGAGGGATGAAGTTGACCTACGAAATTGGCTCCGGGCGAATTGTTCGCGGTTATTATACACTCCCCTGATATCAGTAGACTCCGCGCAATCAAGTTCCCTTTCTTTCGCCCCGGCCCTGCTCTACCTCGGATAGCGTTAATTACCATTCTGCATGAAATTGATTTAGCGCGGAAGACATTCGTTAAAGTGAAACTCCAATCTACCGTCTCACCGGTACCCGAAAGCACAGCTTGCGATGTTCCACCCAGCCGTCCGGATACATGTAAGGTTCGTTCGCACGCCTGCACGCCTCTCTCTCTCTCTCTCTCTCTCTCTCTGTATAACCGCGTACCTACCCACTCTCCATGGGCCAGAGTTGACAGAAGCGACGACGTTCTCATAATGAAATTCTACCGTAACAGCTGCAGGCGCTTCGCCGAGATCTTTCCGCCGGTTGCATTATAAACGCATTTCACCGCCTCGTTTCTTCTTTGCACTGCGTACCTACTTTCTTTTGCAGAATCGTGCCAATTACCTGTTTTTTTTTTTTTTTTTTTTTTTTTTTTTTAAGCGGGGGTTTTTTTATTCACACTTCCAACCAAGCGCTACATAATTATCCTCTATACAAGGTCTTGGTAAAAATTTCAACAGTCGTAACTTACGCTCCTTTTCAACATCAAAATCCAAGACCATGCATCACGGACATTTTTATCCAGATATCCGGTAAGTAAAATTTTCACTTACACACGCATTAATTATTAGAGAAAGGGATCAGTGAAATTTCGAGATATTTTCAAGACTGCGCTTTGGATGGAATTATTTTCAATTTTCTTAGCACATCTTATTGCTCGGAGAGAAACTGCGACGAGAATAGGACGAAACTTGAAAATAGAACCTAAGCGAAGCGGGTTTGCGGTTTTTAGAAACTCGAGGATTGAAAAACGGCTGCAGTACGTTGACGGGGTAAGAATGCGAAAGAAACTGAGAAGGTAGAAGAAATGGGAAAACCATTAACACGGCATCCTTTGTGTCGGTCGCGTCTGGCGACGGTAAGATCCTTTTGACGAAGGGTAACGCGTGCTTCTATTTTCCGGCTAACCCTCCGACTCTGTGGACCAGTCGAGCTTTTCAACGCTAGGTCAAAGATTACGCCCCCGAAGTTCGTCCGGTAAGCCCTGAAGGCGTTCTGATTAATTTACCGCGGATGCAAAGCACGTCGGACGCATAAATTGTTTACGAAGCATTCCCGGTCGCTGACGATATTTGCAAAGGATTGAATCGTTTTTACTATACACACACACAGAGGCTTACACCGAGAAGGCTTACACACGGATTTTGAAACCATGTTAGGAATAATATTTGCCGAACGCAAGACGCTCTCTTCATATTTCTCCTATTTCCATCTGCATTTACGGGGAAAGTACTCGAGGTGTATTTATGAACCGATCCTCTTCATTCTGCGATGTCTTGTAGTACCAACCAAAAAAAAAAAACGCTCTGACTTACGTCGTTGTCGAGAAATCGTAAAAAAAAACCGATCTCTGCTGGTAATTTTTAGGGGTATCTTTCATCCATTCAATTTTCGAATTGGTACTAAGAAAAAAAAGTTTTAAATTTCAACAATTTTGAAACAATTCAAATTTACACGAGGAATGAATTTTCGAAGATTTTCATCGCTTGAATGAAGCCAAGCGAATTTGTTTCTTTGCCTCAGACAGTAATTAATTCAATATTCTTCTCTATCATTCGTTTCATCTTGTTATCATTTCACATTGTATCGTAGCTTTTATAATTGCTTTGAACCGGCTAGCTATGCGTCAGGGCTACGTGATAAATGGGTGCCTAATTGCAAGGAATAATGATCACAGAAATTACTCCTGTAGTTAGTGTTGAACAATATGGACACGAAGAGTTGCGAAAACGAACGAGTATAGTTTTATGCTTGGCCTCGTTTGCGGCGAAAACTTTTCCCCACAAATAACCAAGTTCGGTTCGACATTACGTACAGGTGGAATAATTGATTTCGGCGATAAAACCGGCCGGAAAAAGCTCCAAGCTCTGAGCTCAGTACACGATATTGATTCGCAGGGCCTTCATCGATAAATTGGGCAAATACATTTATACGTACATGTGTACCCATGGCATTAATTCTCGGGAAATTGTAAATACCGATAATTTAAGTGATAGGTCGAATCAGGTATATTGCAGCAATTCTGACAATCAAGGATAATAATTGGAACGCGCGGGTTTTTTTTTCCGCTGTGATTTATTCATCGCATTAAAAATCAGCTCCTCATCGGCACCCTTCGGCGATCGCTCAAATGTCAAAATCAACATCGATGCTAAAAACGAACGCGATAATCAGGCGATATTCCGTACATGTGGCAAAACGAAATACGCCGGGGATCCGAAAGGTGAAAAAATGTCAAGGAGAAGGAGGAACGGAATAATTTGTGCCGAAGACGATTTTCACGGGTCAAAAAAAAAATCCTCGGACAAGAATAACGAAGCGTGATTAATAATTTTCCATCAAGATTCGTAACGTGGAGTGTCGAGTCAAAAAAGTATAAAAGTTAATTCGACGAAATTACGTCGGGAATTTCTGGACGTGCCGAATCATTATTTTTCACGATGCGAAATCTTCGGGTTATTATCCTTGAGGTAAGAGAGGAATCCTGCAGGGAACGAAGGATCCTATCGCCTTCCCCATTACCGCGGGTGAGGTGAGGACCGGAAATGTATCGTTTCCTATCACCTATACGGGAACGGAACAACGCAACATTCTCTCTTTCGAGTTGTACTAACACCTCGTAACACGCGGCCAAATCCAACCTTTCGCCGAGTCTGATCGTAACGTTTTTTTTACCGCTGCCGAATCCGCTCACTTCGTACTTACACGGCTTTCGTATATTCGCGGAACGTTATCTGTTGTAGGTACGCGATAAAGGTGACAAATCGACGCGCGCGGTGAGACAAACTTTATTTCTTCTCTTTTCGCGGTGTGTACAACGAAAAAAGAAGCTGAAGAAAAAGAAGAAGAAGAAGAACAACGAAAACAACACGCGAAAGAGTGCGTAATTAATCAACGCGGAAGGATAAATTTTTATTGTTTTTTTCTTTTTGTCACCGGATTTCTCGCGAGATATTTTTTCTATACATTTTTATCGTAAACGCGATTAAAAGCGAAACGGAAGAATATTTCTGATTCGTATTTATGTGTAGATTATATCATGTAAACCGATTGGGACGAGCATTTGAGACGTCTGCCTATTTAGCAATATCGTTGTGACGTGACAGCGGAAAGCTCGATGCGTAAATTCGAAACGACGACCGAGCCTTGATTTATTCACGCTGCAGGATGAAATTGGATCGTTGTCAAAGATAATTATGACTCGGTGGAATGGAAACGAGGAACGGGGCAAAATTGAACAACAATTAACGGCGGGAAAAGGAGGAAGGAAAAATAAAAACGAGGAAAGGAGAAAACGCTCTTTGAATCGTGAAAAAAGAATCCATGTGTTTTTACTCTGGCCTGAACGAAAAAAAAAGAAAAACATATTTCATTGAATATTCGCGCGAGAGCTTTTCCGGAACCAGGTAAAATAAAAATGGTTTCACCGTCTCACGTATTCTTATAACTTAGACTTATCGTAACAAGGTTGGATCAGTTTCGGATAGAGGAGAGAATGGCAAGACATTCCGAAACCGAACAGGACACGCCAGGATTTTCGAGTTCTATGGTACATATTCCGCAGAGGCATGAGGGGCTTTTTTCTTAAGAATGTAAGGAACGCCCTGAGAAGACGAAGTCAGACTCGTCTCCGATTTCACCTGGTATCATCTCAGACAGAGTCTGCGTTCACAATTCAAGGTACTCGAAGAGTCCTTTCATCGAGGATTACGCCTGCGGGATTTTTTTTAAAGGCTCAGGGTTTCGCGTAAAATTTTTACTCGTTGCAGAGAAAATTTCCGCCCTTAGCTAAGTACTCTCGAGATTTTCAAGAGATGTTAAAAATCTCCACCGTACCATCTCATTTCGAGATGTGAAAAAAGGATTGCTCTATCGAATTTCAAAGCGTAACCCTTCCCGATCAGATTTCAAAGAGAATCGAAACTCTTGGGAGTTTCCAAAATCTGGGCTCGGCTTTCTCAGCCTGCAAACCTTATCACGTTTTAGCCTCGTCCCGCAACCGAGCGACCATTTATCAAAGGAAATAGTAAATTTACAAGGTCAGAGAAAGATTTTAAATCCCAGGAACTCGAATGACTCGAATTTTCTTGACAAAAAAAAAAAACGAGGCGCCTGGTGAATAAAAAGCTGGAATCGTTGAGGATCCTTTGAAATTATACACGACAAGGTTGAAGAAATCATAAAAACCGTAAACCTCGAATGGTTTCATGTGATTTCATCTAAATTCTCCCGAGTTCCGTCTGATCGTGTCCTTTCGTTGATTTCCGTATCGATTTCCAATGATATCTTGCAATTCAGTCCTATCCGAAAATCGTTGAGAATCAGGTTTGCGGTTTGCAATCAGTGCAAGTTACACGAAAGGATGGAAATCGATAAAAATCAGTGAAAAGCGACGTTAACGATTCGGAATAACTTATTCGATTTCCAAGCTGCCTCCGTCTTTCCGAAACGTCAGCAGCTGATCGACGCAACTTGAGATGATAAGACCGGATGTACGTCGTCGGTACTTTAAGTGAGAGGATGAAGATAGGCGACAGGACCTTCCTAGTTTAACTTTGCGTTTGTTTAGGCGATTATCCCGAAATCCCTTCGCCGGCCTCGAGCATCGTCGAAGTGTTCTCGGCATTCCGTGATGATCCGGTTGACGAATATCCGTCACCCGGCAGTCGTGTCGTTTGCCAGGGGATTTGATATTCGAGGAACGTCGAGTTGGCGATGCTGCACGCGAGACGGGACGATCTATGAAAATATTTTCAACGTGATGAATGTGGGATGCGAGAATTTCATCTCGCCGTTTAGCCGTCCGTGTCCTTCCGTCGAATAAATTCACGACTATACCTACACTGTGTCCCGGGTAATATCGGCTAACAAACGGCTCATAAATTCACCCTCGAAAACTCTGCACAAATTACCGTATTTCGCACTCAACTGCAGGGGAGGTGAAAATCGAACCGAAGACACTTCCGTTCTCGATGTCACGCTGCCGATAATATTCAAAATTCCAAAAATACACTACCCGATTTTCTCCTCCGATTGCCTCATTAGAATTGAATATTCTATTTAAAGCTTTCAATCGTCTTTTAAGCTAGTAATGAATTTTGGAATATTAATGCACGATTGAAAAGAGAGAGAAAAAAAAACTTCCGTCGATCTGAAGTATTTTTTTTCATACACTGAGAAAAAATTTCAGTTGTTACAGTAACTAGAAAGATTCAGTAAGACAGGTATCGTTGAAAAAACTGTTTGAATATTGTTGGAATTGCGAAAAACGAGGTACGCGTAAACATTTTGCGCTATCGTCGATCCTTTTTTGGTTATTGAAACGCAAAATCAGTTTCTTCGGTTTACTCTGCTTTTTTAGTTAAATAAGGCTTTAACGTCAATTTATCGTTGCACAAGCGTTAAATTTTCGCAACAGCGATCGTAACGAGAAAGAACAGAAACGGATACTAGACTTTCCGGTAACAGCTATAAAACTAATTTTCATTTTATACCTGGAACTATATTTTTCGATTGTGGTAAGAAATTAAAGTATAAGTTAAGGACTGAGGGTAACCGGAACTGAAAATTTCTTATATTTTACTCTTCCACTGCGCACTTTCCGGATAATTAACAAGGAAAACAAATCAACGGAATCGACGGACAGCCGAGTTTGTTCCGACGAATTTTAGGGCACCTTCGTCGTGGTTCGCAGAGTTTCTCGTTACACTTTCGTCTGGGAGAGAAACAGAGCGGTTCTGTCATAGGCATAGAAGTAAAGTACAGGCAATTAACGCATCTCTCCGACAGGAATTCGACCGAGGTCAGACCTTCCCCTTTTTAATTTCCACGACCGACCTACTTTACAGGTTATACCGATATTATTATTCCCCTTCTCTAATTCCGACGAATCATCGCGGACCCCTAAATAAAAAAGGTGAGTTCAATAAAATCTGCTATCTTCCGCGCATCGAAAATGTTTAACAATAAGTCCACGTTTCTGAAACGCGAAAACGGGCTCACCAGTCCTATTCTATACACAATTCTGAACAAAAACATTAGAACAGGTTTTCGTTTGACGCAGAAATAAAGAAATGGTACGGATTCTACAAAATCGCGATACACTGAGAGAAATTTTTATTTCCAAAATTATAGTTCTAGGTAGAAAATGAAAATTAGTTTTCTAGCCGTTACCGGAAAGTCTAGTATCCGTTGCTATTCTTTCTCATTACGATCACTGTTGCTATATTTTCTTGCAACTGTTGCGAAAATTCAATGCTTGTGCGACGATAAATTGACGTTGAAGCCTTGTTTAACTAAAAAAGTAGAGTAAACCTCAGACATTGATTTAGCGTTGCAATAACCAAAAAAGGATCGACAATAGCGCAAAATAGTTGGGCGTACCTCGTTTTTTCTAATTCCAACGATATTCAAAACAGTTTTTTTAAAGGATACCTGTTTTACTGAATTTTTCTAGTTACCGTAACAAATGAAATTTTTCTCAGTGTAGCAAATTCGTAGAGTCCGTGCCATTTCTTTATTTCAGCCTGAAATAAAAACGCATTGGAGTGTTTTTCTTCAGAAATGTGAATATAGAATGGGGCTGTCAAGCCCTTTTTGCGTTTGAGATACGTAGACTTAGCTATTTGGAGATATATATATATATATATATATATATATATATATGCAGGTACGTCAACGTTGAAACTGACCAGGGCACCCGGAGCCTTCTCTTAAGAATAGAAAGACACGCGTTGTGGATTATTTCAGTGGAACAAAAAACAAAAAAAAGAAATCAGTTTCTCTCTCAGAGTTGAAAAGTAATCGCGATGACGGAAATGAAAGCTTTCAAACTTCGTGAAACTCGTTTCAGCTGTCGGTTTTCACCGACAGAATTAAGTTCGGGGAGAGAAGCCGTTTAAGTAACTAAAATTCTAGTGAAAAAATGGAGAATATTTATTTTGTTTTGTTTTTCTTTTTTTACTTCAGAAAAGATCGCCCACAATCGAGCGTAATTTATTGTAATTCGAAAATCGCGACGCACGTCTTTGACTTTGAGAGTTGAAAACTTGTCCTTCGAATTCGACGCCGGCGATGCGACGAAGCGCGGAATTCTCACGCTCCTGGTATGTGTGCATGCACGTCCCTGTAGGTGCGTCGGCATGTCTGGCAGTCAGACGTGTCGGTCTCTCTGTCCACTTCCGAATGAACATGCGCACGATGAACTTGGGGAAACGCGATACAGGCTTCAGTAGCGCGTCGCACGCCAACCGCACAGCCGACACTCGCGGCTTTTCATTCCGATTCGTCGATGCGCTCGAGGTTTAAGGAAAATTTTTCCACCAACGTCTGAGAAAACGGTCGCGTTCGCGGGAATTTTACAAATTAAGAAAAAAAAAAAATACACGAAGCGGGAAAATTACGCGAGAATTAAATTTTACTTCATTTTCGTCGCGTCTTAATTGCGGTAGATTGTAAATAACATCTTGGTCAAATCTCGTAGTAACAAAGTTTATTTTTTTTTTTTTCTTTTTTCACTTCTCACAATTTTCCTAGATTCCACGATAATAACAGGTTCAATTTTTGAAAAGTAACGGATCTTATGCGAAAACGTGCTGATAATTGTTTAACCGACACGTGCAGAGGGCGGGGAAAAATTGCCAATTTTTTGAATAAAAAGTATCGCGAGAGGTGCGAACTTTCTTTTAGGGTGAAAATTTCTTTCGTTTTATGTTCTTGAAGTTCGACCGTCGGCTCTCGATCTAATTCGCATGGTAAGCGACCTGAACTCTTGCATTATAATAAAGCTTAATTAATCGCTTCGTTGAGAAAATAAATTTCAACTATTTGCAGAAATGTTCCTATTTTTTCCACTACCTCCTCTCGTTTCCTCATAATTCCTCGATAAAAACTCACCTCGCGTACAATTGTACAATTGGAATTCCGCACGTGCCTCGATGTACCTTGCATGCAATTTTTTTTTTTTCCCCCGACGCGAAGCGAGTGCTCTAATCGCACCCATTCCGGGTATCGGGATTGAATTTCCTGTTCTAGTATCGCCTAATACTGATCCGAATTGTCCTTCGAATGGAATTCGAATTCGAATTTTCCTCCCGAGACGACCCGTTTGATCGACTAGCCGCGTAGCAGCCAATTTCAATGCCCGATACTCGTATTTACAAGAAGATCACGCATAATTTGTGAACAGAAATCACAACATCGTTGTAAAATAAAGAAGTAAACAAATGAGCAAAGACGGTGTTAATGAGTTTGAAAATTTCAAAGATTTTTTTATCATTTTCCGCTACACTCTCACCGCCAATTTTCGTATTTGACAGATGTACGTATACGTGTAACTGAGAGAGAAATAAAAAACGAAAAGCAAAAAGGAGAAACAGACTTTTTATGCATCCCAGGGTCGTAAAACTGGCGACGGGAAGAAATATTGGAAAAGTTTTTCGGGGGCTGCTTCCGATAATTAAAACTGTGTAACTTCCATATCGTAACTTTTGGCTTGGTAATTAAACAACCGAGTGGTTAATTGGCGGTGCGAAGAAGCGGAAGGAAAGGTAAGGAAAGGTAAGGACAAGAAATAAAGAGGAAATATTCGTTAAAACGTGCAAGGCAAAAACAGACTCGGCTGGTGAACGGAAATTGCAAGATTTGAAAATAAAACAAGGAAAAAAAAAAACATTAGAAAAAATCTCCCTCAGAGCCGGAGAAAAGGAGCTCGTAATAAAAATGCGAGAAGGTTCAATTTCGTTGCGTTACGTTAATACGGTTCGTTCGAAGAAAAACAAGGGGAAAAGGAACGAGAGGAGGATGAACAAAACAACTTTTGTTTGTTTTCTCTGTTTGATTGCAAGAGGAAAAAACGACGAGAAAAATGTATAATTGCTTTTGAATTTTGTGAGGTATTTTTTCAACTCTGCGGATAAATATAATATCATATAGCGTTATATCCTGCGATGTTCTATGAATTTTCGTTTCGCGTTATACGCCTTCCACCCGAGTTACATACATTATGTATAGTCGACGGAGTTTGGAGCAGAAAACGAAAGAAAAAGTCAGTAGTCTGTCGGGATATTTTATCCTAAAAAGATTTTTCGCCTTCTTTTTACCTTCCCTTATTATTTCAGGGGTTGATTTTTTTTTTTTTTTTTTTCCGAAGATGTGGCTGGAGGGATGAAAAAAGGAAAGAAAGAAGGAAAGAAAAAGATAAGTTTAAGTAAAACATTGCGGAAGTAAAACGACCGTTGTTGTGTTATATTCAGTTCGCGAAAGTCAATAAAATTATACCCTCGCAAAACAGACGTTGTAACGGAATTGCGCGAAGTAATCCCTTCGCGATGGGTTCCCTGATACTTTTTAAAACCGGCGCGAAATAATCTACGCATCGATTAATCGGTTCCAAAAAAAAAAAAAAAAAAAATAATCGAACACGACTCGATTGACTCGGTAAAAATTAATCGATTGTTTCGTATTTTTTTCTGAAACGCTGCATTTCAAACCAACATTTCGTAAATAGTACGCGCGTAGTCTTAATAGCGGAAAAGTTTTTTCATAATTTATGGCGAAAATATTCATTTATCTTTCACTTATTGTTAGAAAATAGGAATCTTAGTATTTCGTCGTTCGTGGGAGTAAAATAAAAAGCCGATTATGAGGTAAAATAATCGAGGCGTTCGATTAATCGGGCAAATAATGATCGAAAATCGATTAGTTTTGGTAATTGTTAGCGAAAAGCGAACGGTCCTAGTACGTATGTATGTATATATAATATGTACGTATGTTATAATGGGAGCCGGAGTAATCTCGACGCTGTAATATCGAACTTGACAAAGAAACCCTTTCACAATGCCCTGCAACTCCCGATCCGGTCACATCAATACGATATTTCCGCGCCGCGCGTTCCGATAATCTTTATCATCGCAAAGATAACCAACCCTTTTCCTCACCCCCCCCCCCCCCCCCCCCCAATTTTTCCTACACGTCACGCAACGTTCGACGAAGGAGCAATCGAATCTATTGGCAATATTTCTCGGCCGCTCGATCCCCCTTCCAAAAGCTATATCTAGAGGTATATAGGTACCACCTGTGCTCCTTTTCCTTCGATTGGGGCCTTTTATCCAGTTCCCGAAACGTCCTGCACCGGCTATTCATAGCATTGTAGTATAGAGAGAGAGAGAGAGAGAGAGAGAGAGAGAGAGAGAGAGAGAGAGAGAGAGAGAGAGAGAGAGAGAGAGAGAGAGAGAGAGAGAGAGAGAGAGAGAGAGAGAGAGAGAGAGAGAGAGAGAGAGAGAGAGAGAGAGAGAGAGAGAGAGAGAGAGAGAGAGAGAGAGAATGATTTATTACAATTCCAGGCATATTTATTATATCTTTAGAGAATTTAATATCGTTCAATTATTGCTTCGAGATGCATTTACACCGTCAATTTGGGATCGACCATTTATTTCAGGTCCAGGGTGTGAAAATTTCGAAAGATCGGAAAATTAAAGAATCACAATGACGAGTTTTCAAAGACGCGAATATCTGTAGAATCTTGTAAATTTACAAAGTGGATGAACGCGGTGAAAACATTGAAGCCCCGATGTTGAATCATTTTTAGTCTGCTATATTTTCACTCGTTCCAATGATTCTGTACATTGCGATGCTTTCTATATTCTGGCCGTTCTAAGTTTCAAAAATTCGATACTGCGGTACACTTGTTTTTCCAATCTTTATACACTCTTTCCACCACACGCGAAATCCCTAAAAACGGAGCACTTCGAAACGTGTCCTTATAAATACTCGTTACCCGCCAATTTTCTCGATCATTTAAATTTCAGATGACGAATTGAAGCCGATCAATTTACACGAGATGGAGACTCTTTACACGGGCGTTGTGCACGGCTTCCCTCAGGCGAAGGGATTGGCGGGGGGAGGAATTTCCGGGGGGATTGGAGGCGCCCTGGACCAAGACGGAGCCCTCAGCCTGATCGTGGTTTTGGGAGGAAGTCTCTCCCTTGTGGCGCTGGTCTTCGCGTTTATCACTTACAGGTAGGAAATCGTCCGATATTCAATTCGATATATCCTCGGACCTCGTTCCGGCGATCTTCTTGACTCACTCGAATTTACGTCCAAGTAGATAATTCAACTAAGCTTGCGCTGTTTCATTGGGCCTGAAAATAAGGACCGTTTTTAACGACGAATGGATCGTGTACACCGAGAGAAATTTTTAGTTCCGGTTACCGCTCAGTCCTTGACCATTTTCATTTTTTACCAAGATCGAAAAATATAGTTCTAAGTAGAAAATGAAAATTAGTTTTCTAGCTGTTACCGGAAAGTCTGGTATCCGTTACCGTTCTTTCTCATTACGATCACTCTCGCTATATTTTTTTGTAACTGTTGCGAAAATTTAACGCTTGTGCGACGACAAATTGACGTTAAAGCCTTGTTTAACTAAAAAAGCAGAGTAAGCCTCAGAAACTGATTTTGCGTTGCGATTACCAAAAAAGGATCGACGATAGCGCAAAATGTTTAGGCGCACCTCGTTTTTCGTAATTCCAACAATATTTAAACAGTTTTTTTCAACGATACCTGTTTTACTGAATTTCACTCACTGTAATCGTCCTTATCAAAAACATCTGCCACATCGGTCGAGAGAATTGTATTCAATTCACGCAGGCGGCTGTTAATTTTTAAATCCAAAATAGCAAATTATACCTGTAAGATAAAACGTGTGTTTGAAAGAGTTGCACGGAGTAGCCGAATCATTATCACAATTTCTCTGGTCGGTGCAAGTAGAAAATAACGGCCGGATTATTTATCCGTGGGATTTAGCGGGGCAAAAAGTTGCTTGTGTGTGACAGCTTACACGTACGCCTAATACGTATTTACATGCTTATAATGCACTTTGGACCAAGCTTTGAGGATATTTTTACAAGAGAAGATGACGTAAACGAAAATCGTCGCCTCCAAGATTGAGAAAAGAAAATGTCCATCGATCCAATGGCCGATTTATACGCAGGAGCTTCTCGTATGGAGTTTCTTCTATTTCTTTTTCATTCGAGTGCGGAAAGCACATCTGTATACATATGTAGATAGGTAGATAAGTGAGCGACGAAATTGCGACGTTTCTTCGTACGGCTGGACCTTATTCTTTGCTGTACGTATGGCATCTATCTAGGCACATATATATGTACATATGTATACATTATACATAGATGAAAAATTCAAAATAATGGAAGAGAATAAAAGTAAAGTGAGAGGAGGAGAGCTAAAAGCGAGCGCGTAGGTATTGTTGAACCGTTTTTGCTAAACGACAGCTGCTGACTCGTTGAAATCCAGGTGCTCAGACAAAATACGTTTTGAAAGCCCGAGCAGCGAAATGAAGAGAGGAATAGAAGTAGATAGTAAAAAAAGAAAAAAAAAAAAAAAAACACGTTCTCTTTCATCCGTAAATTCCGTTTCACATTCTATCACGCTGCTGTGAGAATGGATTGCCCTGTGTCTACAATGGCATAAATATCATCCGTATACGATAAATGTTACCTTACGATATACGAATTTGAAGGATTAAATTCTTGCACCTCTGCACGCAGGATTTTCCGCCCCTGTTTCCCAGCAATTTACAGAAAAAGCTTTCGGCCCGGTTGTTCGTTGGGATAACGAATGAAGAAGACTCGTGCCTTAACTTTGAGTTTGCTTCGAGGAATCGACGTTTGCAACAAGCGTGATTCGTTTAACAAATTGGTCGACGGCAGGGTGCCTCGACGGTTCGTTTTTGGAATAGGTAAGCTAAGCTGTAAGCACAGAGCGGTTCGTCACTTCAGAAGCTCCCGCCGCAGGTTAACAAAGGCCTTTGTATACGGCAACCGAAATCGAGAATCACGGCGCCCGCACACGTAAACGAAATTCCATTAATACGACTTTTATTTCTGTACTTAGTTAGAAGCTTCTCCTCGCTCGTTTCTCCTCTTGTACACCTCCTGTTTCCGTAACGGACGAAACGAAGAATCACGAAGAAGAAGAATAAAAAGAAAAGGAAAAGGAAAACGACTTCTTGCAAGCGCGAAGGGAACCAATTTTCTCCCGTCTCGTAATTAGCGAGTATTTAACTCTGTTTCTTTTTTTTTTTCTTTCTCTCTTTTCCTCTTCCCTTTCTTTGCCCCTCGATACGATCTCAGATCGCTTTTATTTCCCGCGGTCGGTGTAATAGGCCGAGGATCTGCTCCGGGATTTCTCTCGCTGGCGTTCATTCTCCGAGAGACTATGCAAAAAACGGAGCTATTCTGCGTCGGTGTTTTCGGCGTCGTATCACGTGTTATTCCGGAAAATCTTCGCCGTTCTAGAGAAGTTAGAGAGAGAGAGAGAGAGAGAGAGAGAGAGAGAGAGAGAGATTTTGAATTGCCCGATCATCGCGTTTCTTCAATAAAAATTATCGCATTTATATTGAAAGTAAAATTTTCCGAATACACTCTGTATCTTTTCAATATTCATACAAATTTAATTCTCATCTCATCTTCATCGTATACTTTACAAAATTTGAGCTTACATTCCGAAGCGACTAACTTCTTCGAACAAAGCGAGAGAGAGAGAGAGAAAAAAAAATAAGAAACCGTTTATTTTTTAACCCTTCGCATGCGCACGGAAAACGATGAAAATGTCGAAACGGACGTTTCGTTTTTTATTTATATTTTTTTTTTTTTTCTTTATTTGTTGCAGATCTTGAGGACTCGCATTGAAACGAATTTCACGATCGGAAAAGATCAGAATTCCAACTCAATGTCGGGGGTCCGATTCGAAAAGATGATAAAATTGATCAGGGCGAGGTCTATAAGGGCCCGAGAATTAAAGGATTTTCATACCTATCTGCAGCCCGTTAGAAATTTCGACTCTACATTAAAAAAGAACTCGACGAAAGTTAACGGATCCGTTAATACGTGTACACATTTACCCTGGACGTTTCGTTCCTGATACCTGAGCAAGCAATTTCTGGCAATAACCCGGGGTTATATCGGTGAAATTTTTACTCCCGCATGGTAATTAATTATCTGCTCGGGCGGTTTTCTTGCACATATATATATATATATATATATATATATATATATATGTATATGTATGTATGTAGTATGTTTAACCAAAAAAATATTCCAGACGTAGATCCGCGAGCGGGGATAATTTTCGGGGTGAATTACGCCGTTCGTTATTGCTTAGTTTTTTTGTTTCTCTTTTTTCTTTTTTTTTTTGTTTTTTTTTTTTTTTACCTCTTTTACGGGAAATTAACCCAGGCGCCGGGCTGCTGCGGCTGTATACGTATATTAAATCCTGAGGGCGCCGAGTGACGCGCCAGGAGATCATGATTACGGGGTGATGATATGTGAATTGAATTCCGGGAACATTAACCGCGTCTTTTCATCCCCCAGACGCGCTGGATGTGGGAGGTATAAGGTAGATTTGAAAAAACTGACGCATGTACCTCATCGCGGTCCGGGGCTCATACATCATGCGCGTTTCCCATTCAAACGATCGGCATCCCCGTGACTGTTATAAAACCGGCTTTGTTCACGCGGCGCTCGGGAAACCGCGAAAAGGATGAAAGGAAGAGAAGGAGAATGTAAAAAAAATTTCTACTCCGTTGTAAATTACCGCGCGTGTGATATATAACCGTCGAATATAAGGATCGGGCGTGAAATATGATCGAAGTTATCATCGCCGATCTTAACATTCTCACTATTATACGGCACAGATCGCTCGTCTGTGTACCTTCGGAGTTTCAACTCCCGTTCGCGGATGATCGATCGCTTCGGTTCTTGCTTCGGGCATTTGATCATTTTCGCACGAGTCTCGGATGAAAATTCCACGGAGAAACAAAAATAAGACGGAAAAACGGTTTTTTCGCGATATTTTCTCATCGTCATGGAAAAGGAAGAGTCTGTCCGACAAACTTCCGCGATTATCTCGGTGACGGCGGAGTTAAAAATCTGATACTGACGGTACTTTGCGGAGGAATGAAAAAGTTTTGAGAAAAGCTCGAAAAAAAAAAAAAATCCTAAAATATAAAACATTGATAAATTTTGGAAAAAAAAAAATTGACATGTAAACTGGGAGAAGAAATGGTAACAGATGCGGCTCGCCAGAGCCGAAGGACTTCTTAAAAAATTGAAAGACTTACTTCCAAGTCGCAAAACCGATTTACCCAATATCTCGCTTAATTAACGCCTTATATACCAGAATACATATAATCCGCATATATTTATTGAAACAATTGAAACAGGTCACGTTTATACCACATACATATATATCTAACAATAAGTTTGACTAACAATAAGCGAAGGCGGGGATAGAAATATTCAGAGATTCCACCGCCTTCGATTCCACATTACACATTTGTATCGTTTGCATTTCAAAACCCGGGAAAGGATAATCGGCCAATCATGTGTTATTAATATGCCGGGTTTCTTACAAACGATGCTTGCTTATCGATATCTCATTTCACCAAATACTGCGGTGGAAAAATCAAAGTGTTGTCTTACATACCAACGTAAATATATATATATATATATATATACATTTAATACATATTTTTCTAAAACAAAATTGATTTATAACAATAAATTATACCGAGGAATTCACCCTGTTTAATTGACTGTAAATTTTTCTCCAGACACGACAGCGAATTTCGCACAATTTCTGTATTATAAAAGCCCCGATGTACGGATTTTCTTAACAATACGCAGTCGTGCCTGTATCGTAAATAATAACGGGCGTCAGGGACCTTCGGTGAAATTTCTCTCCCTCGATTAACGGGGAACAATTCAGGTAATAGTTAATAGAATGTGGTCAGGGGGTCGGAGGTTGATTAAGTGACGTTAGGTGACGTTAGGTTGGATAGGCAATAACGCACGTGGTGTGCGAGCTTCTCCTTCATCTGAGTGACACAAATTGAAGGGTGGCGCCGAGCTGGAAGTGCCGGAGTTTCCACGCGCCTCGCTGCAAGCTTAGCTTTCGCGGGGGTCTCGAAACCTTTCGGGATGACGAGCGAAACGTCGAGGTATAACCTAAGTGCCCGGTTAGGTTATGAAGTTGAAGTGCCGAAACATGACGGAGACACCGCAGAGACCGGTAAGTGAATATAGGAGGAAATTAATAAAAAGGAGTTCGACGGAATTTTCGCAAAAACGAAAACGGCAAACGGGTCAAAATTTTGCCCGCGAGTCGGAGGAAATTCTCGCGTCAACTTTTTCGGCTCCGTCTTTCTTCTTCTTCTTCTCCTTCTTCTTCCACTTATTTTCTTTTCTCACTTGACGGAAGCGGTGACGCGAAGGGTAGAAAGCTCTGTGATCGAGTGCCTTAATGCGGAAATTGACGGGAAATGAAAGAGTAAGCTTTCATAGGCGGATTCGACCTGGAACCTGGAAGAACCTCCGCGTCGTTTTCTTTTCCCGTTGTAGAATAATATCCAGTGCCGAGAATTGGTTGAGAAAAGGAAAAACTTTACCGAGGCGAGTGTTCCAGTCATCGAACTTTTTTGGTTGTATCTGTTCGATCCTTGCTTCTAAAATGATCAAAAAACACATTCCCAGGGTCGAAATCTCCAGCAATTGATTTTAGTCATCGTGAAATTCACAATTTGTGCCGTCGAGTTATAAATTTTGAAAGTAAACGGTCCGATGATTGGATCTGAACGTGTCGATAACTGCACTGAGAGAAATTTTTAGTTCCGGTTATCGCTCAGTCCTCAAATATTTTCATTTTTTACCACAATCGAAAAATATAGTTCTAGGTACAAAATGAAAATTTTTTTTTAACGATACCTGTTTTACTTAATTTTTCTAGTTACTGTAACAAATAAAATTTTTCTCAGTGTGGTACACCTGCCTGGTCCAAGGTTCAGCTCGCTACGACAGAAAGAATCGAGTCTGCTTTTCTCTCCCTTCCTTTCGACCAGATCAGCAGGATCTATGAGGGCACGGACTGCAGCTGCAATCCGAGCTTTTATGGATCGCTTGATTTTCCCCCCTGCAGCTCGTTTAACCGGCTTGCAATAAACCGTGGCTGCACTGCCGGTGGAAAGAGGATCGCGATGAACCGGGTGCTTCGTGAAACCAGCCGCGCTGCCTGCCTCACGTCCCAATCCTGCAGCTTCTTTCCCTTCCATCCAGCCTCTATCCTTGAGAGTGAAAAAGGCGCCTTTTCGCCGTTATTCGAGATAAATGTGCGAACGGGGCGGCGGGACACGGACACCTTTTCCCGAGGGGTTGATCGTTCGGGAATTCAGTGTACGCACCTGAGTTCAAGACCTGACTTTTTATACCTACCGTAATGGGTTCGGTTACGTTTACGTATTCGGGCGATTAAAGTAGACACACCAATGAAAATCCCACGTTCGGAGGAAAATTTTTGCTTTTTAGAAAAGTCAGTTTCTGGACAAATTTTATCAAAGATATTCTCGTGGAAGAACGGTATTTTCTTTTTATTACCAAAATTAATGGAATAATACTTTTTTAAAATTACAGTAATACGATAATTTTTTCAAAATAATTTCACCGTGTAGATCCGATTTTGCAATCGCAACAAAATCTATGGAATTGTGGTTTCAAACAGTTTAGACATTATTAGAGCATTTTGTTTTCCGCACGCTAGAAAATCAACTAAACTTTTTTTGGCTGCATGAGAATAATGTTTGGTCGGATGTACATTAACCTTGAAATTTGGTTGCCAGGACCAAAGTTTGGTCATTACAACCAAATTTTTTTCCGAGCGCACGTTTGTTCGGTTTACCTGAAATTCTATAATTATATCGCGGTAATTGCGGTTTATTCGACCAAGCATTTTCCTGAAATCGATGTTCAAAAAGCTCCTTACTCACTTATCAGCCTCCCTAAGAGTGACTTCGCGCACTGAGAAAAATTTCATTTATTACATTAACTAGAAAATTGAGTAAAACAGGTATCGTTAAAAAAACCGTTCGAATGTTATTGGAATTACGAAAAACGAGGTACGCATAACCATTTTGCGCTATCGTCGATCCTTTTTTGGTAATTGCAACGCAAAATCAGTTTCCGAGGTTTACTCTACTTTTTTACTTAAATTTTTTAGTGTTTAGTTGAGTTGCAAGAAAATCTAGTAACAGTGATCGTAATGAGAAAGAATAGCAACGGATACCAGACTTTCCGGTAACGGCTAGAAAACTAATTATCATTTTCTACCTAGAACTATATTTTTCGATTGCGATAAAATATGAAAATAGTCAATGACTGAGCGGTAACCGGAACTAAAGATTTCTCTCAGGATCAGTGAACGACTTCCGGTATCTTGTGTAATTAGAACCTCGATCTCTCGAATCTCTCCACGATTACTTCCGAATCTCGAATGTCGGATACTGATCCTAAACGATCTCGAAAAAATCTTCTAAGATCAAGGTATCTTGCGGTATTTTGCGACGTACGTTTTAGGCGAACACACGCGTGCACATTTGTGTCACATGTACCGGCGATGAGGGATTAGGTATACAAAGGATGGAAGGACATTGCGCAGCGGCTCGGCTTAGCCTTGGCAACATAAATCAGAGAGTACGGGAAACTATAGTCTGAGGTGATTTATGATCCAGGAGTGTTGGCTGCCTCGTAAGCAAATTGACGTTGCGTTCGAAGACCGAAACTTGTAGCCGGAGTTACAAAGTCAACCTGTTCCCGTATAACGTAGTATAACAACGAACCCTTCTTCCTCGACTTCGTCCTTCCTCTTCGTCTTCTTCCAGTAATCGGGCGATTATACACGTAGATTGTGCACGTACGGACAAAACAAACTGTCACGACGCATCCGCGCTTCCGGCCGTTCGATAAGGATCATAGCCTCGGGTTAATTTACGCTTTTCAACACGTTTTCTTGAACGAGCTGTAAAAACTGCGCGGTGCTTGATGCCTTTTTAAAGTCTCCTTTGAAAGGAGAGACCCGTTTGACGCGCTGAAAAGAAGCTGATTTTTAGGAATTGATCCTTTAAAATGTTTCACAGTATTCTACCGTAAGTTTGAGCGAAAAAAAATCAATCTTTTCTGTTATCAAAAAAGCTTATCGCAGTAAATATAAATTCATTTGTTTGGCACGAAATCGTTCGCGCGATGATTTGTGTTGAATTGAAATCAAAAATTCAGAACAATTCAATTTCTCAAATACTGTACGCTCGATTTGAACCTGATTAAAAAAAAAAAAAAAAATGTAAGCCAAGTTGTACCAGTGGCAAAAGAAAAAAACAAAAAAAAAAAAAAAAAACGATTTTAACGAAAAATTTTCACGTCAGTTATGAAATTACAGCAATGTAACCAAACAATATCGTTGCAAATGTTGATTCAAATCGTGCGTATACTCTTTGAGAGAAGTAATTGTCTTGAATTTTTTATTTCGGACGAATACGCGCTGCAGGCCGTAGGCGTCATTTTTCAAATCAACAAGCTTTGAACGTGTCCGTAATTCGACGGTTTGAAAATTCCCACCCCCTTGCGAATCGAGTATTATACCCTGGAATTATTTCGTCGAATTTTTACAATTTCCACTGCTCAGTTTATTGCTCGTTTAATTGCTAAATTTTAATTAGCACGCGCGTTTATTGTTCGCCTCGAAGATATCTCGAAACCTTTGAGCCCTTCTTCGCTCCGAGTTGACGGAGTAACATCAAGGAACCTTTTGCAATTATTCAGACGGCGATATCTCCTCGTTTGAGGGGAAACGGGAAGGCAACGATTCGTTTGCGTGATGAAAAACATCAAGGTTCCGTAACTGCTGTTACGTGCAGGTATATAGATCTATAGATCGTTGCTACCTACACTCAATTTCCAGACAGCGAATGGCCTAGTTAGGCGATCGTGAATTTACCCTTGAATTCAAAACGATCGATTAATCATCCTCGCGCTTGATCGATCGAACACAGGGGGAAAAATTTGAATAGAAAAGTAAGAAAGTCGGAATTTAAAAAACAGATTCACACTGTAAATAATATTTTTACACTGACTTCTAATAGATTTTCGAATTGAGCACGGAAATTGTTCAATAGAAATTCGCACGAACCAATTTCAACACCAAATTTCTTAAAGTACAGAATTTATTTAATCTCGTCTTATTGTTTACTTTATAGAAGCTGAAATGTTCAATACGCGTAAATTTTCTCCGTAAGTTTTGAGAATCTAGAGCATCTCCCCGAGCTAAGAAAGCATCTTATAAACATGACTAGAGGGCTGAAATATTAAGCGAAAATGGGGGGGAAATGTACGTTTGCATAACGTGGGTATGTATGTATAGATTGTACAACTTATGCATAAGGGATCCCAAGCACCAAAGTTCTAGAACAGAGCAGCATGGTTGAACTCATGGAATATTGAAGATGAACCAACGCTCGTTGCCTCTTCCAAGTCAGTATCTTCGAATGATTACAGTTGCGCACATGCGTACAAAAATCATCACAGCGAATACCGTCGCGGTGAAACTTCGGAATGGTTTGCAGTGCCTTTTATCCACCGAGCTCATTTTTCTGGAGCAGAAGTTCCGAATTTGAAAAGCTCCGGAAGCGACTAATTACGAATCATTTGGTAGCGAAACTTGAAGTAAAGTAATCAAACTTTTATCACACAACAAAGTTTCGAATGGTCGGTACCCTGACGGCGCAAAATTTCGAGAATTCAAGTCAAGATAGAGCAAAGTTTTGAAAAATGAAGTTTCGATAGAGTAAAATTGGAAAAATTAAAATATACTCACAAAGCGTAGTTGGTGTAAAAAATCAGAAAAACCAAAAATCAGAATGACCAGGATTCCGAATAAAAAATATCGAAAATCCGAAACAAAGAAAGGTCAAAGTGGTGAAATTTCACCAAGCCAGAAATTCGCGCAACTGAAAATGTTCGATAATTCGGAAAATCGATGCTTCAGAATTTCAAATTTTCTCATTTTCGAACTTTCGGAACTTTGACTCGTCGGAGTTACGTTCTGGAAGAGCGTAACTTTGTCCTTCAGAAAATTTGAGCTTTGGGTTTCGTGCCAACCATAACTTTGATATTTCTTTAAAGTTTCGCGTCTCTGCTTTAAGTTTCGCCACCAAAAAAATTCGGAATTTAGCGCTTTTGGAACTATTCAAATTCGGAATTTCAACCCCGCCCCGTTTTTCCGCGTTCCGATAAACCGGCCATGTTCTGACTTTAATGCCACGCTCGGCAGATATACAGGAGGTACCTACTTTTAAAGCTCGAGTCCGTCAGTCCTCATCAAGCCACGCTGTAATACGAACAGCTTTCAGGAAAGCTCATCCGTTCCGTATAATAATTAATACGAACAATTTGAAACGCACCCCTCCAGGATTTATGCCTAAACGGAATGCGCGAGATTCTTTCGAACACGTGTCGGGGCGTTCGGAGCTTTCGAGGTAGGATCCTCGAGCTTAAATTGGGTGTACACAGCGAATGAAAGATGCGACGCGGTCGAGGATAAGCTAAAATTGTAAGAGGCCGCATTGCGACTGTGACGTAATATCCGGGTCCATGTATGCGTGTCGGTGCAAATGTCTTGTGCAACACGCCGGCTAAAAAATTTGCTCAAGTTGTTCGTATATCGCGGTGTGGCCGATTAGCAACATCGGCTGTTAAACCTCGCCGCAAATTTTCACCGAACTACCACGAGCCGTAAATCAACGAGGCAACGAGTTAATTTTCATTAGTACGGAGAGAGAAAACGTGTCTCATGTAATAAACGAGCTGTACAGAGCTAAATTGAACAACGTTTTTTTTTATTTTCATCCTTGAAAGTCGCATCGTACTGAAAAACCGCGCCCTCTGTACGCCTACATGCGATGTAGGTATAATTCATAGTTCGCGAACTTTGACGCCGATTCTTTTCGAGTCCAGCTCTTTACTTCTACATCCATGAGCTTGCCGTTGTTACACTGACGGTGAATAAAGGACGAAAAAACAGCGTTTGGATAAAGCGAAATATCGCGTGTACAAATATATATGTGTATATATATATATATATATGAAAGATGGCGAGCTTTCTTCGACCTTGACACGTAAGCTCCATCATTTATTCATTCATTTCCAAGGGGATCGAAGGGCACCGAGTGTCCATACGATGATCGAGCGTTTCTGTCAGACGAGCTGTCGGAGAGTTTATCGATGTTTTATTTCCGCTCAGCGCGTTAAGCGAGGCTTGCGAATTGACTAAATTAAAAATAGTTGCACGAGTTTGCGGCGCCGCAGTTTAGTCGGTTAACACAGAACCGTGAATTCGTTTTTCGCTCGTTTCGTCTCCTCGGATGTCTGCACTGTACTCGTATGACAGAGGAGTGGGGTGAGAAAGTGCGAAAGACCGTAAAATTCGACGGCGCGAATACCTGAAAGTCAAATTAACGGCAGTTAAAAACATTGAAGGACCGTAAATACGAAAAGTTGTTTTGTAAAAGAATAAAAATTGAGATCGCAAATATGTATAAATAAATTTAACCCGACTTTGTTTTTCTGCGAATGGGCAAGATTAAGACGGGGAAAATATGGAATTGCAAAAATACCGAACAGTCAAAAAGTCGACTTTTCAAATGTCAGACTCGTGCCTTTTTCGAAAATTTAGGAACCCGAATTCATCAACAAGATCGTTTTTTTTTTTCAGATGACACAAACGATTGTCCGATATAAGGAAATAATCTGGATAAAACTAGCATCGAGTCGGGGAATTCCACAAATTCCGAATTCACAGAACATTCGGTATTTCGTCCGTTCGGAATTCTGGTCCTTCCGCATTTTGCGGATCGAAATTTTGTTCCTTCTGAACTTTGATATTCGACAAATAATTTTTTTGTTTTTACGACTGTTCGAATAATTGGCCGCTATCAATTTTTAATTTTGGAACTTTCATTTTTCTACATCTTTACATTCCGTGCATTGTTCATTCGTAATTCAGACTGTTCTGAAAATACTTTATGGGATAAAAGAACTTTCGGTTAAATTAACTCACAAGAAAACATTTATCGCACCGGGTGATTTATCCAAAATCGCAATGTCGTTGCCCTGATCGTTCGTTGTTTCAAAATTCGTATGTTAAAAGTTTCGATTTTCCACCGGCAGACTTTTTGCTCTTTCGGAATTTTGACTCCAACCCACGTTCCGTGCGCGTCGCGTCACGCGGATAAAACTACCGCCGTTCTTGAAAATTATTCATCACACCGCGTTCGATGGGGGAAAATTAAAACCGACGAATCTATTCACCGCCCCATGGGATCCTGAATGATTGGATGGGACTCGACCCCTTCAGCCAATCAGCTCCTTCGCCATTCCATACCGATTCACCCTTTATATCCAAGAATGCGTCGTGAAAGCTACTCAGCAAAATTCCTCCTTCACGCACAGTTCTTGAGACTCCGAATGACTGGGGATAAAAAAATTGGTTCAGCTTGAATATCCTCCTAATTTATTCAGCGTAATTATGGATGATACAAATCGCGTGTTTCGTTCAAAGAACTTCACACGAGGAAAGAAAAAAAGACACTCGCTTTTAAAAAATCGATCGATGTATGGAATTGGTTGAAAACTTGTTACGCTTACCCATTTGACACACTTTATAATTCATTCGTACAAAATGAGTCTTGTAAAAAAGTTAAAAATAAATGCAATTCACTCGAGAATTTCCTACCGCTCTCATCGTTTTCCGTGCCCTGATCAATAATCTATCCTCGACTGTATATTTTATTCCGCGGAGGTGCGGGAACGCTTAATTCCCTTCTCTTTAAACCGTAATTAACATTTCATCGGCAATCAAAAGGCTTTCTCGCTAATTGCGGAGTCGGAAAAAAATGGCGACTACGGGTAGGTACTATATAAAAATATATATATATATATATACATTTTAGGTAGAATCACCTCGCACGAATGCTGGCTGACATAGGTAGTTAAACTGAGTAAAAAGAATTAAAAGGGAGAGCTTCTGAGGTCGGTTAAATGGGTAAAAAATAGAGATCCACCCGGCATCGGAGGAAAAAAGCTTTAAAACCAGTTTTTAAAAATTCAAACCAATCCCACAGCTGATTGTTCCAAGCCAATCTTCATTTTCTACCTAGAACTACATATTTAGATTGTGGTAAAAAATTTAAATAGTCAAGGACTGATTGCGAGCGGTTACCGGAACTATAAATCTCACTCGTTGTCAGTACGCATATAGCTTAGCAAAGATTATCATCGACGCGCGTGTGTCCAAACGTAATAACATACCCCTATACATATGTATGTTTGAACTGAGAACAAGGCGTGCAGCATGCGTGACCCACGAAAGAAAAGGTCAACTTAACAAGCGTGTGTTCATAGCTACACGTATCCTTTTATAAAGGTCAAATTTGCTCGGTTTACCGGGTCGGAACCTTCCCGGATATATCCAAATGCCCCCGACGTCTATTGTTCCTGTTTTAAAGGCCACGAACAGCCGGTCTCGGGGTGTTTTTCCCCAGGTAATCGATGCCCCCTGACCAAAACTCGAACAAGCCTGCAGCCGCGAAAGTTGTAACTTCCCGAGTTCTCTTTCCATTTTCATCCTCCCTCCGTGGTCCGGGATTGTAGAGGAGCATCGTCTATTCTCTCGAAGAAACGCGTACCTTAATTCCAGTGAGTTGAATCTTTCGTTCTTATTCTTCTTCTTCCTCTTTCAGTGCGTACTTGCGCGGGTGTGTGTGTGTGTGTGTGTGTTTTTTTCACCCAAGAGGGGGAGGATTCCCGATGTTTTTTTTCCCACGATGGCGCACTTGATTCTTGAAGTAATGAACCTCGTTTCACCGGAACATTCTCATCGTAACGAGGAGCTATTAAAATTTTTTAATTTTTTTTCTCCTCTTTCTCAGAGATTATACCGCATCCCGTGTTTACCACGGAAGAGCAAAACGACGTACATCGCGATGTTATCCGTGCGAAATATGCCGGGATTAGCATGTGTGCGAGCGTGTATCCGTCTGACACACGTACCCTACGTATAATGGACGACTAGAACGAGATGGTATAATCAATATTCGCAGAATCGAGTCGTAAAGCTTGCTCTGTGCAGCAATACTAGCCGTGAAACTTGCCTGCAGAGCTTTCGGATTTTCTAGGTCACGCACGTGACTGCCGGGGATTGGTATTATAGAACAATTGTGGGGCGTTGATAGAGCGCGAAAGTTTGACGAAAAATCCATAATACTCGAAAGATGAAAACGTTCGCTTGGCTTAACTTCGCGATAAATGTCCGGTGATCGATTCGACGGAATTAGCAACATTCGACCCCGAACAATTATGATAAATCATCATTCTTCACCCTTTGCGGGAATTTGTCGAATTAAGGGGGAGGGGGTACAGCTTGGACGGTCTAAAATCGAATCTATTTTTTCAGGAAAATGAAAACATTTAGAACAATTTGAGTGCGAAGGCTTTGTTATTTATATATTGAAGAACATTTTGGAATTTTTTCATTGATATTGTTAACAAAATGGCGGCATGGCGCATAGAAGCAGCGAACGACTTTGAAATCGAGGGCTTTGGCGGTGGCGCATCTCCTGACATTAATGTGCAACTTGTTATGTATAGAAATTTTTTCGAGAGTTAAAAATACCTTTTCATAGTCGAGCGAACGTTGCCCAAATGCTGGGGAAATTCTTTGGTTTTCAACTATACAGGATTACGATAAAAAAAAATGTTGGTATTGAGATTTAAAAATCTAGTAAGCAGCTCGAATCGATAAACAAGTTTCAAAGATCGTGTTAAAATTTCAAGTCGAATAGACAAAAATTGACCGAGAAATCTGCGCCACGGGGTTGAAAACGTGGTCGTTCGCTGCTTATATGCGCCGTGCAGCCATTTTGTTATTAACTTCGGTGAAAAAATTTAAAAATATTCTTCAAACTATAAACTTCTAAAAATACGACAGTGACGAAGATACGCTTTTATTCGTTGTCGCAAATGGTTGCTGGTAACCAAGTTACAGGGAGTTGATGGTCGACGATGATGTCTAGTGGAGAGAGGAGGAAGACTTAACTTCGTTCACCTTTAACCGGGTTAAAACTGCGCCACCTAATAGGCAATTAGCGGGCCGAGGGCGGGCTTGTTGATTTTAAGAAATTTCAAGTCAATATCAAATTTACTCAGCTACACATCCACGCGAAATAAACAACAAGCCGCAGGAATTGATCGGCCAGACGCATCGGCAACATCGAATGACATTGATTTCATGAATCTGGACGTTGTTGGACACTGGGAAAAATTTCATTTGTTACAGTGACTAGAAAAGTTGAGTAAAACAAGTATCGTTAAAAAAACTGTTTGAATATTGTTGGAATTACGAAAAACGAGGTACGCGTAAACATTTTGCGCTATTGTCGATCCTTTTTTGGTTATTGAAATGCAAAATCAGTTTCTGAGGTTTACACTACTTTTTTAGTTAAACAAGGCTTTAACGTCAATTTATCGTCGCACGAGCGTTAAATTTTCGCAACAGTTGCAAGAAAATATAGCAACAGTGATCGTAATGAGAAAGAATAGTAACGGATACTAGACTTTCCGGTTACGGCTAGAAAACTAATTTTCATTTTCTACCTAGAACTATATTCCTCGATTGTGGTAAAAAATGAAAATAGTTAATGACCGAGCGGCAACCGGAACTGAAAATTTCTCTCACAATCAGTCTAGTGTCAAACGTAACGTAGACGATCGGCCGAGTCGATATTCCTGACAAGTTTCACAAGATTTTTCGAATCGTTTCACCCCGATACGAGGGGTAGTAAAGGGGGTGAAGAAACAAGTGGCTGGGCGAGATGTTGAGAACAAGAAACCAATCAATCGGTCCTTCGATTCTCGGCGACCTCGACAAATACGTTAACTCCAATTAGCGAGCGCTGTGCGGGGAACTTCTCTTTTCATAACGGGGTGGATAATTCAACCGTGCAAGAGAAGCGGGCGGCTTGCGGCTCCGTGTAATTTCGAGCCATTCAACGACAAGCGGTCGGATCCATTTTGTATAATACGTCATTGACCGAAACGCGTAGCGCTGTCTGGTCGGTGTTTTTTCCTTCACAGTGCGTGGGCTGGAATATGATATGGATATATATGGAGTGAGTGGTCGGAGGGAGGAAAGTTTCGCATCGCGCTACGTCATTCCTATTTTCATCCCCGTGATTACTACTTTCCCACGGGAATTTGCGTACGACTTTGAAGTGAATCGAAACAACGACAATTTTAGCCTATGACGTACGATGTGGGTAAGGAGAAAAGGGAATCGACGTATCCTTGGATGGGGAATATTGTGTTGGCGGTGAGAAAATATCGAGGATGTGAGAAGATGCGGTGTATTAAGGAGGTAGGTACGTGCATTAGGAATATCTCTCACTCCGAATAGCATTTTGCCTCCCTTAAGCGGGTTGGTTACAATAATTTAGTTTACTTCCGCCGCACCTGCAGCAGGAGTGGAAGTTCTGCAAACTTGTTATACTGCAAATTCCCCTGTCTATAAAAGAGGGAAAAAGGAGGAAAAAAAAACGATTGCCTCAAGGGATGAAATTTCTTCGAGATATAAGATGCAAAGCTGCGCTGAGTGTTCGCCGTAAGTTGCTACACATCTACCTCCGAGCGGTACAAGGAAAATCTAATCGACGAATATGTTCAGCCTTGAAATCTCGGTTTTACCTCGGGGTAAATATTGTTTCGGTAGGGCATCTATAAGAAACGCGTTTACTCTCATCCATGATCGAGAGCAACATGGAAGGGTGCGATATATACAATTATACATATATAGTATATAGGACGTGATTTACAGGATGAGCATTACAGACGAACTGGAATCGATGCCTAATTTCAGTTTTCACAAGTTTTGTCACAACCACAATCCCCGCGATGTCGAAAAAAAAAGGTAAATTGACCGTAAATTTTTATAGAAATTATTCATTCGTGAGTTTGCAATTAACAATTTGAGACTAATCACAGTTTTAGTTGACGAATGACAATAATCGATTTTCTTCCTATAAAATGAAATTTACATTTTGGTTCGTAATTTTTATTTTTATTTTTCTCCCCGCTAATTATACTTGACAAACCTCAGCCGCAGTTGTTCGGTCTTTGTTTCACAATTATTTCGTTCACAGATATTATTTCACTATAGTCAGAGAAAAAATTTGGCCGCAATGACTAAAATTTGGTCCTGGAAATGAAATTTCACGATTAATATACATCCGACTTAATATTAGTTTCACATAACCAAAAAGTTTAATTGATTTTACAGTACGCGGTAAACAAAATGTTTGAATAACGTCTAAGAAAAGGTTTGTCAACACAATCCCGTAGAATCTGTTTTCGATTGCGAAATCAGATCTACACGGTGAAATAATTTTATGAGGATTGAAAAATGGTTCTTTAATTGTTGTGACTGAAACAATTATCTTTTGATTGTAATTTAGGTATGCTGGATGAATCAGTGTCACATTAAAACGACGACAAAGAAATATGCAATTTGTGAATTGACAGGCTGATTCAATGGTATCAGACCACGAATGATTCAGTTCCGGTGATTATTATATTGTACAGATGCCTGAGTCCCTCCTAACAACCGCTCATCTCACTTCTCTAGCGATAAAGGATTTTTAACGCGTTGCAGAGAGTATTTTGCAACTTTGCGAGATATTATCTGATAGCGGTAACCGATTAATAGCTCTCACGATTTCGTAAATTTTACCAATCTTCATCCACCGAATAGATTTTGTGGACTATGCGAAGCGATTCAGTTGAATCCACCGGAGCGTCTTCGATATTTTGATAATACCACGAAAAGTGTGTTGTTTCATTAAATGGAATGAATTAAAATAGAGATTTCGTATTTACAAGTATATTGTATCCAATTAAATTTTTTAGCGATTGTAAAACAATCATTTCGTTAATTTTGCTATTCACAACAAAATGCTGTGTCTCCGCGACAAGATTTGCTATAAAATGTGTCTATAAGTATATTTCTCTGAGCGATACACATCCTTGTCAGACGCCATACGGTCAAATCCTGGGATCGAATGACAGGCCAGAAATAAATGAGGGTATAAGAAACCCATATGTATATATATTTTATAAATACATAACGCATGCAGGTATATAAGTATCGGAATCGATTGGCACTTCGGAACACGAGTTATAGTTATCACCGTTGCAGAGTTGCAGGATGGAAGCCAGGGAGTTTATAAGTAAGCACTTTCCCCCTTCTTAAATCCTGACTCGGGTGGCGGATTCGGAGGGGTGGAAAAATAAAAGGAAAGAAAATGTGGCAGAGATCGGATAAGGGGGTGAAATATCGCGCCCTGTTACCTCAAAGGTTACTCGATCTTGTCAGGCACAACATCGTATCTGGGGGCCAACATCCTCGTGTACAAGTGGCACTACAACCGCCGTTAGAGAAAGTAAAAGAAATAAAAAAAAAAAAAAATAAATAAAAGGAGAACAGGAGAACTCTCGACCGTGCTTTTTGCCCTTACGGGACCGCCGGATCTGCCAGTCCCATTAGCGAGACGGGCTCGAAGTGACGGAGAAAGAAACGCAGCCGGCAAGAGCTGGAGAAGTTTACTCTTATTGACCGAAAGTCTCTCGACCTCGAGCTCGACACTCGTTGATTTCAGTCAGCTCTTGGCCCCGAAGAACTCTGCCATGCACGTAGATACCCACGTGAGAAAAGGGATCGATGAGTCCTGCGGGGGGGGGGGGGGGGGGGGGGGCGGGCGTAACCTCCGTTGAGAAAAAATTCATTTCTTACAGTAACTAGAAAAAATCAGTATGACAGGTATCGTTGAAAAAACTGTTTGAACGTTGTTGGAATTACGGAAAACGAGGTACGCCTAACCATTTTGCGCTATCGTCGATCCTTTTTTGGTTATTGCAACGCAAAATCAGTTTCCAAGGTTTACTCTACTTTTTTAGTTAAACAACGCTTTAACGTCAATTTATCGAATAGCAACGGATACTAGACTTTCCGGTAACGGCTAGAAAACTAATTTTCATTTTGTACCTGGAACTATATTTTTCGACTTTGGTAAGAAATGAAAATAGTTAAGGACTGAGCGGTAACCGAAACTTGAAATTTTTCTCAGTGTGGGTGAAAAAATTGCGGCAAATGCTCGTATACTTGAGACCCGATTGAACGAAATTGCGAATCCGCGAGTCCTAATCGCCGATATTAGACCCTCGTGCATCCCTCGGGACGCTTGAAAAGGTTCCGGTCATCGTCGGAGAGGTATTTTTTGTCAGTGGATTTAAACCCCAGGACGAAAGTGCGTCGACGGTGATAACGATGATGGAACACACGGGTCGACACTTTTTAGCTCGTAAAAACTGAGCCGATTACTCAACCGTGACCCAAGAATGAAGGACACTCTTGCCTTGTTGAACTTTCGCCGTTCGTTCCAAATTCGAATGTCAGAAGTGAAAATTTCATAATAATAATCATAGAAACGATCGGTCTCCAGTGTTTTTCATCCGTCTTTAACGTTCTTGGGTTATTTCGTTCATTATTCATCACGCAAAGTTATCGCCCGTAAGTTTTTCAATAAGGTCGTCTCCTCTCTTTTTCCAACTTTTGACTCACGCAGACGGTGGATTCGACCCATCCTTAACCGGGTTCAATTCTTTAACGACGGTAGAAAATTTCCGCTCGTCGGTTAAATCGACGATAAGCAAAAAAGTGTACGATGAAAAAAGGTATCTGAAGTATGTCGGAAATAATAGCGTTTGAAAGTTAATCGAATTCGACTCAGCGACGTGTCTCGTGTTCTACGAAACATAGAGACGGTGAATAAAATACCGCGGACATTTGTATCAGTTGAGGAAGAATTTCGTCCAAAGAAATTCTTTCCTCTTTGCCCTTGGTCGTCCTCCGCTTTTCTTCTCTCTTTTACTTTTCAGTCGCGAAACCGATGCTCCGTGTCCTCTTCTCGTCCTTGAGATAAAGTGGAGAATTTTTATTGGCGGAGCAGGTGTTTTGCGGGTATCACGGGATGGAAAAACAGAACGAATCGGAGGATAAAATGACCGAACGACCGAGAGCCAAATCAATCAGGTCTTCTCACTGTGCTTATGCCGCAAAACTACGCGAGGAAAAAATCCCGAAGGACTTCGTTATCTTTGAAAATTTGTTAAACTTTTTTTGCAAGTATTACGCGTATTACACGCAAGTTTTTATCACTAGATAAGATTTAGGATCCATCACTTGTTCCCGAGCCAATCTAGTCCTCCGTTTAAGTGCCGTAATTTCCCCTCGCGATTCAATAATCCTCTTGTCTATAGCTTAGCTTGAACTGAATTCCAAGTTGACTTAGCGTGAGGCTTGACTCTAATTTCAAAGAGAGACTTTTCGTCGCGTTGAAGGAAAGCAATCTGTCCCAGATTGAGATTCTATCAAAACATGGATTCCGGATTCACATATATATGGGGAATTACACGCAAGCCAGACCAACGTCCGAACCTCATCATTTCAAATTTTGTATAAAAAATTTTCCCCAATTTTCCCAACTCTGAAACAGTGCCCTGAATTTTTTCAGATTTCTTATTGAACTGTTGAATAATTTATAAATATTGAAAGTAATTTTGAAAAGAACGTTTTTTAAAATTTTCAAAGGATCCTCGAGTACAATTTTTGTGTAAGTGAATACGAATAATTTTTATTTTTGCTTTATCGTGTCATCTACCGACATAAAATATGTTACAACGTATAATCGTCACGGACTCAAACGAGAAGTTTTTACGAAAAATTATATCAATATGATATCAATAGGTTAATTAATTTAGGATAAAAATAATCCGGACTTCGTTGAATATAAAAATTTGAAGCATACCTGTATTTGGAAAAGTTACTACCAAGAAACTCGCGCCAGTTTTAAAGTCTAATCACGATATTGTTGTATTATGTATAATATCTCCTCAGAGAGTTTCGAGACTCTGGTAAAACGTAATTGTAGAAAAAGTAATTTCATTCTCGTTAGATGAGCATTGTTTCATTTAACTTTTACAGGTTATTCGACCCGAGGTTAAATCCGATTAGAAGAGAACAGCGGTTGCGATGTGACCGCTACGCAGATCGTTGGTGAAATTTTTCCCCCTTAGAAATATACCTATATATATATATACATGTATGTATTAGGGTGTTTCAGAAAAAAAATTGTGAATTTCCACAGTGACACTCCTCAAAAAATGTGTTAAGGTCAAAAGAAAGTTTCTGTTAAAAGATGAGCGTTCTACGTTACACTGACATTAAGAGAAATTTTTAGTTCCGGTTACCGGTCAGTCCTTAACTATTTTCATTTTTTACCACGATCGAGAAACATAGTTCTGGGTAGAAAATGAAAATTAGTTTTGTAGCCGTTACCGGAAAGTCTAGTATCCGTTACTATTTTTTCTCATTACGATCACTGTTGCTGGATTTTCTTGCAACTGTTGCTAAAATTTAACGCTCGTGCAACGATAAATTGACGTTAAAGCCTTGTTTAACTAAAAACGTAGAGTAAACCGAAGAATCTGATTTTGCGTTCCAATTACCAAAATAGAATCGACATTAGCGCAAAATGGTTAGGCGTATCTCGTTTTCCGTAATTCCAACAATGTTCAAACAGTTTTTTCAACGATACCTGTTATATTGAATTTTTCTACTTACTGTAACAAATGAAATTTTTCTCAGTGTATGTGGAAGATCAGACTCATTTTATTTTACACTTTTTTCACACATTTGTTCAAATTTTTGAAGAAACACGTTGTAGCACTTTGATTGTTATTTCTTTCTTAACATTTATTATTCAAACCAAATATCACGATCCATAGCACAACGATATATCAACCGAGAATCTTATTCTCCTAAATTGAAAATTCATATTGAATTATGACTAATTTATGAGAGTGAATTAATAATGAAAAAGTCGTCCGATACGCTTCTCAAACATCAACTGTAGACATTTTATTATAATTTTTGGTCTTCTTCGTGACGTAAATTTACATTATGCTTGATACAAGTGATGAAAAAAAAAATGTAATCTTTAAAAATGTACCAAAGTGGAAAATCAACTAAGCGTGATCTTCCACATAACTTAGAACGCTCATCTCTTGACAGAATCTATGTTTTACCATAAACAAACTTTTTAGGAGGTGCCATGGTGGAAGGTGGCAAATAATTTTTTTTTTCTCAAGTACCCTGACATATGTGTCTAGACATACATATATATGCCCACCGAAAGCGAGTCGGGAGAATTTGTACGAATATGAAAATAAATTAGGGAAAGCCAAACGGGAGGTAAAACGACGTTCTCCGCATCGTTACCCGGCTCAAATTGGCGATCCGTTCGTTTCAAAGCTCCGGAAAGCTCGACGGTGCGACCGCAGTCGCGCAAAGCAAACGTGACGTCAAGTCGGCGAGCCAAAAGGACGAGGAAATAAAGGAAAAGCCGAGAGAGAAAGAGAGAGAGAGAGAGAGAGAGAGAACGAGAGGTGGGGAAAAAGGACATTCCGGCATTGTAAACATTTAAATTAGCGAGAAGCCCGGCCTTGTTTCGTACGCGAAAGTTTGACTCCCCTGCATTTGTTTAACTCGCCACGTATATACTCGATTCCTCATCCCGAAAAGTTTTGTAACAAACTTTTTTTTTACCGAGCAACCGCTTTCGATCAAAGCTGTGCCGACAGGCGAATTTTATAGCCGGGTAGCAACTGGCCCATTAAATACGCAAATACTCGCCGGGCCGATTTATTCTCAATACGAATTGCATTGCCACAAAATTCTCAGCTCTTTTCTTTTCCGTGCAGACGCGCGTGATTTACGCCAAGGGCTGCGCTGCTGTACGAACTCTCTGGAGTGCCGTGATTTATGTACGTTTCTTTCTAAATCACGAGCGATCGAAGCTTACAGGCAGGCTGCGCGATTAATCGGTTAATCGTTGGCTTGGATCAATTGTTATTAATCGGATTTAGACGAGTCAAAATTCGTGAACGACGGATTAGTCGAAACGAAAATTAGGTTAATGGGAAAAACCATTAGTCGGGAACGCAAAAAATTGAAAAAAGATTATTGACTGGAAAAACGATTGAATAATTGAAAAGGAAAATTAACCGATCGATCGAAAAGAGAATTAATCGAAATTCCTGATTATTTGAAAAGGCAATTCCAGTTTACGATTAATAGATTAATCGCGTGAAAAAACTGGGCTCCAGGCGTTTCTCCGGTGTAATCGGCAGAACCGAATCATTCGTGGTCTACGATCGATACGTGGTCGAAATTCTTTCGCGTAATTTTTTTGTCAGTAAAAACGAAGCCTCGGATTCTGATGTCGTTTTACGGATGCAGAGCAGCGAAATTGAGTTGCGGATAATATGATACGTTGCGAGAAAATATAATACCTACGTGAATCGATCAGTACGAACTCGAGCCGGATTTGCCGACGTTTGAACATCTCGTCACGTGCTCGATGTGTATACCTATACGTATAGAAATGTACCATAAACATTATACCGAGAATCTAGAAGCTTGATGAGATCGGAGGTAGATCCGATTTCGGAAAAAACGTTTACTCTTCTATTGTTTCTATAATATTCGATTATGTGATATTTGTTATTTGATGGTTTGTAAAAAAGAATTGAACGTGATGTCGACAATTTAGAGGATAATTTTTTTTTCTTCTTCTAATTTTTTGTTCCTTTGACTTTGACTTTGCTTTTATTGTTGATATTGTTTTATTTGTTTCGCATGTGATAACAATTTATACATTTGCGCTAATGTACGTCGAGATAAATTTCGTTTGTTTTAGTAACTAAAAAAATTCAGTAAAACAAGTATCTTTGAAAAAACTGTTTGAATATTGTTGGAATTACGAAATCGAGGTACGCGTTAACATTTTGCGCTATTATCGATCCTTTTTTGTTTATTGCAACGCAAAATCAATTTCTGAGGTTTACTCTACTTTTTTAGTTAAACAAGGCTTTAACGTCAATTTATCGTCGCACAAGCGTTAAATTTTCGCAACGGTTACAAGAAAATATAGCAACAGTGATCGTAATGAGAAAGAACAGTAACGGATGCTAGACTTTCCGGTAACGGCTAGAAAACTAATTTTCATTTTGTACCTGGAACTATATTTTTCGATTGTGGTAAAAAATGAAAATAGTCAAGGACTGAGCGGTAAGCGGAACTTAAAATTTCTCTCCTTGTATACCATAAGCGTATAGTTTCTTTTTTACCATAGCGTAAAATATGTGACGACGATTCTTTATTCGACTGCATTTCTTATTTCTCCTCAGGTGTAAGAAAGTACCGACGGGCTACAGTGTTGAATAAATATCACGTAATAAGAGCGTCTCGCCTTTCCCTACTCACATATCGAATCTGGATGAGGATGGGACTTTTCCAGGCTCGTTTTGCATGGATACGATTAGATTATCCGGTAGAAGTTTCGTCCCTCAACCCTTCGGGGAGCGAATTTATTCTCACCGAGTATTCTTCTTGGAGCAAAGTTCGTTTCTCTCCTGCGTAATATTCTTGAAGAAATCGAGCTTTCGTTTTTACACGTGTAACGTAAGACGAAATTCCACGTTTTACGGATCTTTGATCATCGCGGTGCGCGATTATCGCTTCTTGCGTGGAAGACGACGAAACGGCAAAAATATAATTCCGTGGCAATAACGGGGATCGAAACGAATCGTTCCCTTGTACCGAGTATCGTGATAAACCGAAATAAGCAAATAATCGTGATGTCACAAATTTCTAAAACGCCGGAAAAACGTGTCTCGTCAGATCGCAATCATCGAGAGGCAATAGCGATCACGTCTTCTGCTCCTAGACTTGACCGCGATTCCTTACATTCATGAATTATTCAGATTCTTAGCTCGCCGCCCTTTTTCAACGCTTCTTGAGGAGAAGATCGATTCAGGTAAGACGAAATGTGATTCGTTACTCGGTCGGGGCGACGGCATTGCAACTGTTTCGGTGCACGGGAATTGGAAGAGATATTTTCGAGTCTGAACGTACAAATTTGTAACTCTACTCACCATTCGATATTTTATTTAAACGATATTTTAATCTACTTTTATTTTTTATCATAATCGAAACGAAAATGAATTTTAAATCTGCACCTGAAAAGAAAATTGTATACTTTATTTTTCATTGCCGTTTCGGGATCACACGAATTCTGCGGTTGAAATCAGCGAGAGAAAATGAATTTTGAAGATAGCCCGAAGCCGCGAGGTGAAAAGTATGAAATGTATAATTTTCATAGAAATGAAAAAAAAAACGTAACATTCCTTTAAAATCCTCACATCGTGCGCATACGCTTAATTAAAACTCAGAGGTGAAATGTTAAATGGCCAACAGAGTTCTCTTTGACGCCTGAGCTTTTTGGTCTACCTATATGTATATATGTTTATATATATATATTTATATATATACTATACACATACCTACATGCGTATATGCATGCGTGATGTGAGTATTTTAGGAATATATGTATGTGTGTAAATTGCGGCTTCAGATTTCCCGGCTGTACAACGATCTCTGAAGGCTGGCGTTTCTCTTTAATTAAACGAAACGTCGAAAGATTGAGGGGTTTGAAATGTGGCTGCTGGGTGGATGCAGAGAAGGTGAATTGTATATATTGGAGCAGGATTGAAATTTAGAATTTGAAAAGTTCCGGAAGCACCAAATTCTGAATTTTTTCGAGGAGAAACTTGAAGTAAAGAAATGAAACTTTGAAGAAACACCAAAATTTCGAATGGTACGAAGCCCGAAGCTCAAAGTGTCGAAAGCGCGTAACTCCCATAAGTCAAAGTTCCGAAACTGTAAAAATGAGAAAATTTGGAAATCTGAAATATCGAATTTCCGAATGACCGAAGACTTTCAGTTCCCTAAATTTCTGGCTTGGTGAAATTTCACCACCTTCACTTTTCTTTGTTTTGGATTTTCGATATTTTTACGTTCGGAATCCTGGTAATTCTGATAGTCGTTTTTATCTGATTTTAAGATCCACTCGTCGAGTAAAGTACGCTGCGCAAGTATATTATGACTTTCGTAATTTTACTCCATCGAAACTTTATTTATCGCAATTTTGCTCTATCGTAACTTGAATTTTGGAACCTTGAGCCGTCGTGTTTCCGGCGATTCGAAACTTTGTTGTTTCTTCAAAGTCAGATTTCTTCAATTCAAGTTTCCTCAGCAAATAACTCGGAATTAGGCGCTTTCGGAACTTTTCAAATTCGGAATTTCAACCCCGCCCCTCCACGTATACCACATATTCATATACATCCATAAATCTGAAAGATGCGGCTCGTCTTGTACCCCAGGACTCGAATTACAGGCTTCTTCCCTCTCAGAGACGCGTTTCGCGCATGATGTAATATTACACGCGTGCGTAATGCTCTGGCACCGTGCGCATACTTTATCCGTACGTAACGCGTCGGCGGATGAAAAATCGGAAAAATATGTCTGTCTGGGCCCCCGTTGGTGCAAGCTCATGTATTATTCTATATATGCGCCCATCCAGTCGTAAGTAACCCGAGATAGCTCTGATCCCCTTTGACTTGACTTCGTCCCTGTCATGCTTAAAGCTGAAAGCTCTCGAGCGTTGTCGCAAGTATTATGCTATCAGAGCGCTGCAATCGTACGTGCAACCATGTCGAGATATCTCCACCTCCAGCTGTGATATAAAGCTTGGAATTCTCCACCGGAAGTGTAAGAAAAGTAGCCGTAGTATAGAACGAATGAATTTTATTCTCTCGATTTCGTTCCGAAGTTCATTTTATATCCGGAATAGAATTTATTATATATATCCTTGAAAGCTTTTTAAAGGTGATGAAATTTTTCTTTCTTTCTTTCTCTATTTCAAATTTTACCAAATTTCTTTAACAAATCATCTCAATAAAATACTTCCAAAATCTTATGAAATTGTTCAAAATTTGTTAAATAAGGATACAAAATTTATAAGCCGTGTTAGGACTTTGTCGTGTGAAAATATTCTATCGTTTACTGCTCGTTATAATTATTCATTTCACTTCAAATCCCGATATAACAAGAGGAAAAATTAAAAGCCAGTCTTTCTTTTTCTTCGTCTTTTCGTTTTGTTTTTTTTTTTTTTTTTTGTTTCTTTCGCGACTCCTCTTTTCTCATCAGCCGTCTCCTTCGTTTGAAGAAAAAATTCGGAAGACGAAGCTGCGGTTTGTGTATTCTGTTAAAATTACCTAAATAACTTTCGGGAACATTTGCTCAATACATACGCAAATATTTGATGCTTTCAATGAACATTTCGCGGAATAACAAAAACATATACGACGCACAGGTACGCACAAATTTTCCTTATCGATAACTCATCGTTTTGAGATATGAAAAAGAGAGAGAGAAGAAAGAAAAAAAGAAAAAAGAACAAAAAAAAAAAAAAAAGAAAAGGAAAAGGAAGAAAAACAAAAGTAGGTATACACGTGTTAAAATACCGCGGGATGTAGGTACAAGGTTTCACATATGTACAACATACATAGGTACGCACCCACGACTCAATACTCGATCTCTAAGCCAGCGGGATTCTTATCTTCGGCTTATCTCGACGTCCATCGCGATGTAAGAATTGTGTTTGGTAAAGGAGTTTTCACGTGTCAGCTTCTGCCGTGAACTGACAATGACTCGGGGTGAGTGCGAGGGAGACAGAAGGTGAGAGTTAGACGTAGGATTTTACTCTAAAGAAAATAAGTCTCGAATGATAAAGAAAAGAGCGGACCTGCCTGATCCACAGGGTGAAAAATTGATCCGCGTGAATTGAAGACGAATGAAGCGTATGTATGTGTACGTATTTATATAATATAATACATACAGACATACGTACCTGTATATACGGGAGATTTCACGTTAAATCGACGGGTCATCGGCCTGAACCCCTGGGATTGTGATGCCCGATGGATTTTTTTGTTCGTTTCGGTCAAACTTGATACCTCTAATTTTTCGAAATTTTTCCACCACTTTGCAAAAGTGTGACGACCGAAAATATCCTTGACAAGAAGATGGACACTCTTTAAAATGAGTGAAACTTTTTTGTAAAGTAAGGAACTCGAAAACAAATCTTTTGGCTATGATTCGAAAGCGGGATGAAGATGCTGAATATTGTTTTTGAGAGATATTTCGTTTTCAATAAAAAAAAAAATTTCCAGAAATTTATTTGCAATGACGGTTTCTTGTAGTAAAAAAACAAATTAAAATTCGATTTCCTTTTTTTTTATCAAGAGTAAAATGAAAGAAACGGTGCTTAATACGAAAAAAATTAATTCGTGTTCTCTTTTTTACTCTTGAATTAAAAAGAAAATAAAATTACATAACGATAAAGCTTCCATTTATTTTATATTTTACTACAAGACACCGTCGTTAAAAATAAATTCCAGGAAAATGTTTTTTTTTTTTTTTTTGCACAATACTCAGCATTTTCATCCCATTTTCTAATCATGACGAAAAGATGTATTTTCGAGTCCCTTATTTTACAAAAAAGTTTCATGGACTTTAAAAGTTTCCGTTTTCTTCTCAAAGATAGTTCGAGTCGCTCTACACTTTTACAAAGTGGCGGAAGAACCTCGAATAATTACTGGTATCATTTTTGACCGAAATTAATCAAAAAATTCATTGAAGATCAGAATCTCAGGGGATCAAGCTGGTGACACGTCGATTTAACGTGGAATGCCCCATATATCAACGTACAATGATCCTGGAGGGTTAGGAAAAAACTCGAAATCCACTTCCTCGGCTTGCCCAAAGTCTCGTTGCAAAATTTATCAAGTTTCGAGTCAGGGATTGAATACGAATTTTAACTCGAAAGTCCGATCAAAGTTCAATATCTTTTTTATCGTTTCACCCGATTCTCCGCAGGTTCACGGTTCATTACGGGCCAAAAATTTACTGCGAACGATTAACCTACTTGCAAAAAGTATCCGACAACACCCAAAGATGTATTTTACAAACAAAGGTCGATTAAATCGCGTAATGAGATTTCGAAGGCACGAGATTGATTATATTATACGTACGCATACCCGTGAATTAAATCGGAAGAACATAAAACCCTGAAACGATCGTGGAAACAATTATTTGGTTCATTAATCGGGATCGGGCGGAAAAGTTAATTGAATCACCGCGCCCGAGTCTCGTTCTATTTTTTCTCTTTCTCTTCGGCTCGGCTTTTTGAAACGATACGGTGATTATTATTATTATTATTATTATTATTATTATTATTATTATTTTTATTCAGGTGAACCGAGAATCGAGGGACGAGCACTTTCAAAGGGCAAATTAATTAATGCACAATATCTGCGACTTCTTTCCTTTTTACACCTCCGGCAACGAACGAACGAACGAGTATGAATATAAAAGCAACGAATTTAAGGTAATACGGATTCACGCAGCGCAGATATACTCGTCCAATTATTTACGAATCAAGAAACAGCATTCTCTTGTACAACGATGTATAGGTAAATTGGGCAGGCTACAACTTTCGACTTAAAACTTTGTAACTGAACGCGGGGAAGGAAAAGCCAACCTACCGTTCAACCTTTGTCATCGCAAAGTTATTTCAGTTTGTTTAAATTGCTAGCAAGTTACTCAGCCACCGCTTATTTTCTCCTCCCCTCGAGACATCGTCTCATTTTTTACTCGTTTAAGAGGATGATGCTTTCCTCTCAGGACAATCTCTCGATCAATTCTTTTAATTTACCTAATGTGTTTTGTGTTTTTTTTGAATATGTACCACGTACGAAATGTAATGAAATATAATTACTCCGCTAATTTCGCGTTTCATTATTTTAGGAAAGATTTTTTTGCCCGGCAAAATGTTTTACCGACAACATATTTGTTTTACTGTTTCTTTCGAACAGTCGCAAGCTGCTGTGTAAAAACGAATGAAATTCATTAGCCTGATGGAAATTTAATTATGCTGAAAAATTGTAAAAGCATAGCGAGAGGATCTGAACGTTTTTCATTTGCCAAAACTGTCTCACACTTTCAAAATTAACCAAAAGCAGGAATGTAGTATAATCGAGACGGTCGTATTTTTAACCGGATTTTTGAAAATCCCGGGCAAAATGAACCACTGTTGTTTGATATTGAAATTATCGAGAAAGCAATTTATCCTGTTATAAAACATGTTGAGCGGTGAATGGGGTGAATTTTAATTGTCACATTTGCGGTGTATAGAAGAGAGGGAAGGATTGATAAAAATTTGTCGAGTAATTGGCGAAAAAAAAAGAATTTCGCACGATTGGAAGATGGGCATAACTTGATAACCCCGTCATCTTTATTTTAGCAAAAAATTCTCCACCCAGACACCCTCAAATTCTTAATTTAGTTTTTATTTACTCACTTGGAACAAAATTTGATCCTGGGAACGAAGTTTCAGGGTTAATACACATTCGACGAAACAGGATTTTCACATAACCAAAAATTTTAGTTGATTTTATAGTGCGTAAAGTAGTAGTAAAAACTTTTCTCCGCGCTCTGCGCTCTTCGGATTAACTTGACGATATATAATCCTCGACAGAATGATAAATGCTTTGTCTATTCGTTGGATTGTTCTCTTTAGATTCGTTTCTCGTTTTGACTTATTTTCTTCTTCTTCGCTTAGGCAGACGATCGCGTCAAGTGTACACGTCATATAACAGCGATGTATAAAAAGCTACGCAAATTAAAATATCCACCAGCCATTATACCGTGTCTCGCAGTGGGCGTGAAAATCGTTGAAATTCTTTCCAAAAATGAGCCGAGCTTCGCTAACGAGATACGATAATTGGTCAATCACTATTGATCGTTGGCTCTTTTTATTTATTTATTTTTTTTTTTTTCATTACCTTTATCACGAAGAGGGATGATTTTATATATAAGATTCACGCCCCGGCGTTGCCTGGAAGAATTTTCTCAGTACGATATCATCGCAACTCATTTATCCCAGAGGGGGAAACTTGATGTGCAATTCCGACGTTGTACATATATTTTCCTGCAGCGTGAATATCTGCTGCGATAAGAAATGGGAACGGATGCCGAGATTGTGTAGGTTGTGTAAGTATACCTCAGGGTAAAAAGGAAAAAAAAAAAAAAAAAAAAAAACAAAACGAAACAAAACCAAACGAGGGTGTATCAAAATCCTCGTTGAACATTTGGGGAAAATTGCCTAACTTTGAAAATCTACTGAAAGTTATTTCGCGGGATGATAATTCGGTGAAAAAAATGATAAAATTCCATTACCAAAATTGAAGCTGAGTATTACAGCGAGACGGGAAAGAGGATGAAAAGCTAAAAATTTCCTCGCCGCAGCAAAGAATCGATGAAATTGCCGCACATACACACGGTAAAAAATTTGTCGGTGTTTGAAAACCCCTGAAGAATCGCGTCATTCCGCTGGTTGAGACGACGTTTTGTCTCTGGGACGTGAAACTAATATGAAACCATTTTTTGAAACTCTGCGCTTGCCTGAACAACCGCAGATAGCCGGGAGCTGCAATGCTGAAGAATTTCAAGCCGTCGTTTTTCTCTCTTCCCGACTCGCAGCTAGTCTCTTCACGGTTAAACTGAGGCTGCAGCTGTTTCGAATGGAATTATGCAAAATTGAAGGAAAATGAAACAGAACAACAACCACAAGAAATGAAATGAAATTGTCCTGTCATTCATATAGCAGATATTTTTTTTTTTTTTCATTCGATTTCAATTTCCTCAGTTTGTCCGGTTTTCTGGATTTCTATAACGGAACGTGATACTAAATATATTATATTAGGTACTTACTGTAAAGGTAAGGTATACATATTTACACATGTTATCGTAACATATAGAATTTGGAACCCGGCGAACGAATTTATGTCGGAAACTGCGTAAACAAATGCGAGTGTAAACAATGCCGACAAGAAATTTTTGAACCTTGGGGAAAAAAATATAACGACTCTTTGAAAATATTGATCAGATTTGGAGTGTAAAAGAGGGAAAGTAAGAGAGCTTCTACGGAGCGAACGTCGCATGTACATAAATCCTAAAAACGAAAAGACTCGGGGGAAGAACGCGAACTACGATCGTAAATTTTATAAAATGTTTTTTTAAGCGCAAGGTTAAAGTTTAAACCATATAACACGGCACGGTAAATCGATTCTCGCGGATACTGCTCGTCGAGAAAGTAAATTAACAATTCAAGGATTTAATCCAGAAGTAAAATGAAAACGAGATGAGAATATTGGGGACGATATTTCACGGGGTATAAAAAAAATCAGGTCTAATATAAATTGTCGGGCACGCTAAAATCGGGCTAATAAGTAGAAGAAGGAATCCGATTTTCAAAGTTCAAACCTGCACACTGAGAAGAATTCATTTTTTACGCTTACTCGGAAATTCGAATAAAATCTGTATCGTTACAATAACGTTTCAATTGCAGGAAAATGTGGCGTACAAGTAACACTTTACTCTGATTACAATTGTCGACAGTAAATTTTCTTGTTCCAGCAACGTTAAATCTTTTTCCGTCTTTAACTACTTTTTTCGATCAAACAGGGTCCTCACAGCGTGAATTTATCGTAGCGCGAACATCGAATTCCGATATGATCAGTGTTCGTGACGAAAAAGGATGTCCAAGTATGAAGCTGTGAATATTCTGGTCTCAGTTCCACAAATCCTTATTTTCACTTTGTCCATATAACACGTTGTAAAACGAAACTAGTTAAGGACTGTACACACTGAGAGAAATTTCAAGTTCCTGTTACCGTTCAGCCCTTAACTATTTTCATTTTTACCACAATCGAAAAATATAGTTCCAGGTACAAAATGAAAATTAGTTTTCTAGCCGTTATCGGAAAGTCTAGTATCCGTTACTATTCCTTCTCATTACGATCGCTGTTACTATATTTTCTTGCAACTGTTGCGAAAATTTAACGCTTGTGCAAGAATAAATTGACGTTGAAGCCTTGTTTAACTAAAAAAGTAGAGTAAACCTCAGAAACTGATTTTGCGTTGCAATAACCAAAGAAGGATCGATAATAGCGCAAAATGGTTACGCCTACCTCGTTGTTCGCAATTCCAACAATATTCAAACAGTTTTTTTACCGCTACCTGTTTTACTGAATTTTTCTAGTTACTATAAAAAATCGAAATTTTTCTCAGTGCAGTAACCGCAGTGCAGCCAGAAATTTTTTCGTTGTAACGGGTCGCTCGAGTTTTCGCCTCCCGCGAATGAATAATATTCATGAATAACGAAGGTCGAAGGTTGAAAGGGGCGGAAATCGGAGCGGCAAGGGGGCGGTGAAGCCTCTTTCGGGGTTGGAGTCGAGAAGTCAGGCACAGTTCCGTTCCATTCCGTTCCGTTTCGTTCCGTTCGGTTTCTGGGCCGCCGACCGGACCATTAAAGGAGGTGGCAAATGGATTAATGGACCCGGCGACCAGAGGCCCGACCGCATCGCCGCTTTTTCCTCAGGGGTTGAAAGGCGGCCTTACTAATGGTGTCGGACTCGGATCGCCAATACGATCGAGCCGTTTTCCCGTTTCTCCAGCTCCGACAGCCAGAATCTAATTACAACTTTTTCCCCAACGAATCCAACCCCGCTCTAAGTTCTATCTCCATTAACTGGTTCGCGACACTCCGATCCGTGCCAATAGTCGAGGATAGAAATTTTAGAACACGAGCCATCGTTGCACCCTTTTCATCGTACTTGTCAAGTTTTTCACCCGATCGCCCGTATAAGGACAAATCTGTAAGATTGGATGATTGAAACCGAATCGCGAAAGCTCGATTCTTAGAGTTTCGGAATTGAATTCGCAAGTGATGAAAACGTGCTTGTTTTCAAACCGTATACTTTTTTAATTTCATACCGTTTGTACTTTATTTTTTACTAACAACCTCCTCATATATTCTCAACATATTTCGCGGTACAGATTGCAGAACACACGAAACACTTCGGGGGGATGAAAAGTGGTTTTGAAATTCAGGCCGACGGGTGAATCCGCCTCTTGATAGTCCGAGCGCTTCGCGGAAACGAGACGAAAGCACTCGAGGGTTTTACTCTCGACCGGAAACGGCGCCTCGTCCACGATTATTATTATTATTTGTTTAAATGTAACAGCGAACCGCGTCCGAGGGTAAAAAGTTACGGGGTAGAACAATGACGATTCTGTTTTTTCCACCCTTGGGAACGTTGACGATGATAACGAAAAGCCCGTGGACGAAAGAGAAATTCCCGGATGCAGCGGAGCTTTTCGTAAACGGTGAAAACTCGCGTCCGGAAAAAGAGAAACCCGCTATGCCCGAAATACAACGAAGGTGAACGAGACTCTCGAACTCAAACCTGCATTTACACGAACCGTGCAAAACTGCTGCTTGGCTCGTTCATTTCTGGTTTGAACGAAGAGCCCGACCAGAGATCAGGATAATTAATCAAGTGATCGATTAAGAGCTTGTTGATCGTTAAGGGCGAGAGTCTGCAACGTAGCGAGATAGAAAAAAAGGAAAAAAAATAAAAAAATGGCAGCAGTCAACGAAGCGTGAGAGTTAAATTACATCCCGGGTGTAAAAATTGCAATGCAGATGATTCAAAATTAGCCAGCCTGCAAATTTACTCTCAAACCGGAGGGTTGAATTCCAAATCCAGTCGGTTCTCCGGGATGGATAATCAGAGTTCCGGAGGTAAATTGAGAGGCTCGTGGTGATTATCATCAAGGGACTCAAGAGGAGAACCCTACACTGATAAAAAGCATTTGCGGGTAGGGATTGTAAAAGCGTTTTCGAGTTGATTAGGCCGGTCCATGAGGCGGCACGCGGTGCCGGAAGTTCGCGCCCGAGCCAATCGTCGCTACATCGACGAATTGAAAGGGTCGATCCGAGAGAATTCATTCGAAGGGTAAGTTTGAGAGGCGGGTAACCGCCCATATGCTTTTCACCCTGCAGAGGCATATTCGCGCTATACTGAAACGCGGGGATCAATCGAAGGTTAGCAGTTGGCTGAGAGTCGAGACTTTTTGTAAATTTCGTTACAAGATATAGTCGCTCGTTGACTATTTACAGAATTATTACGATCGTAAGGTACGAAGATCTCTCAACCCTTTACGACACAGCGTTTCGTATATCGGACACCTTTTGTGAATCGGTTATTCAAGATTTATACTAAATTTTTGAGTTGTCGCAGGCATTTTTTTTTTTTGTTTTTGTTCATAATCCGACTTCTAAGACGTCAATGTCGATGTATTAAAAGTGGTTATTATGATTCCGCGAATACAGTGAGCGATATTAATAAACCAAGTGTTGAAAGTGCCTGTTTTTAAAGAATATATGTAATTGTGGGAAGGTTATGGGGACTAGAAAAGTGAAACTCGGTAATCTTGGATTTTCGGAGTCGCTGAGAACGAATCTGACGTCAGAATTTCAAAATTCAAGATGGCGGATCCGACGGGACGAGCTGAAAATATAAACATTGATCTTACTCGCTCATGTCAGATCCGCCATTTTGAATTTTGAAAATTTCTCAGATCTGACCTCATTTTTTCAAACCAGCGACCTCGAGCACCCTTATAATATACCCAGTTTCAAGGTATTTGACTGCAAGGAAAAACGTATGGTTGAAAGGTTAAAAAATGCACAAATTGAAGATGCTGGAGTGATGAAGAAACGGTTATTGTTAGACATCAATGCTCGGTTTCAAATCGTTTGGAAACCGTTAAAAATCTCGCATATCCGTTCAATTTCATCCTACGATAGACGCTTTTCATGTAAACGAATATTTTCTACAAATTTACCGCAGCGCCAAAATTTTTTCAGCAATTTGGCATTGTTAAAAAACATCGTTCAAAAAACAGATCGATTTCAGGATCGATTTTGTAGCAAATAGTTTTTCAAGTAAAGTGAAACCGACCGAATTCTACTAGATTTCTAATAATCTTGAGATGATTCGAAGCAATGCACTGATATTTATCGTATAAACTTTCGTTTATAATCGCGTGAAAATTTTTTACTTCCAATTGTATCATCAAAGAGATCTCCTTGTACCTGCGCAAGTGCAATAATTTTTTCAAACCATCCTCTTTGAGCAGACGACGCTTGGTTCAAAGCCCCGAGGTTCGTGTTCGTCTTGATTTCCGACTCTCGGAGAATTCGCAACCCCAAAGGTAATGGGCTGGTTCGTAACCAACGAGACACAACAGCCAGGCCGGTTTACGTGTACAGAAGCTAATTATACGCAACGGAATCAGCCGTGCCTATCGAATACGTCACCAATACACCTCGGAGTAAACGCTGCAAGCCAGCTCGATTCGAGGCCCGATTCAGATATCTGCGTGAGTTCATCCGTCCGGAAATTCGATCCCACGATCGTCAGAGCAAAGGCGTTTTTTATACGTCCAAAAAGCTTTCGCGATAAAAAGTTCCCGGCTAATAGAATTTTCTTCAACATTTTCTTATGTTTTCATTCGTATTAAAATCACCGAATTCCGCGCGTCGCGTCTCGTATTCGATCCGATAATTATATCTCCGTAAACTTTTACAAACTCGTTTTCTTAAACTATACGGTATAAAAATGCAATTTCACACAGAGTCTTGTTATTCTAATTGTTAAGAATCTTTTTTTGCTCAAGTATAATAAGATAAAAATCGACTGGTTCTTCTTTGTAAAAAAAATTGCAGACTGTACATTCCAAGGTTCACTTCCGGTACGGTTTTCAAAAATGGTGATGCACAAGGGTGTGCTCGATAGTTTGAGACGGTCGTTATTTCAGTCCACAGAGATTTTCACCTGCAGGTCGTTCAAAACTCGAATAAAACATCGCTGCCCTACGGAGGTTGCAATTCGAACCAAACGCTCGATTTGGGAATACAAGGATAACAAAAAGCAGCGGAACAAGAGGAAGAAAAAATAAAATAAGAGAAAAATTGAAATAAAAAGAAAGACTAGGTATGAAAATAATTTTGCATCATAATTCTCAATCCGTATTTTCCTACAAATTGACCAAACGAATTCCTCTCGTCGTCTTTCGTATCTTGCACGATAGGCGATATAATTACAATCGGACCCTGACCCATATTTTCAAACTTAATTTCACCTGCAGAGCTGGTTGATTACCGCTTTCGCCTGATACGTTATTATTAGCACTCGCTGCAATTATCTTGCTAATGGACTTTCAAAGCGGGAGTAATAAATATACGCCACGTAGGTACGAGGCACGTTACATAAGTACAGAAGCCCGAACCTTATGTACTAAAACACGGTGAGATTCCCTCGTCGCATCGAGTATAGTCCCCGGAAAATTCACCTCCTTTCACCGTTCGCGTCGTTTCTATTCCAGGACGCTATAAGCTTTCACTCTCCGCGGTCCTCTTATTCTTATGCCACGCTGTCCTCTCCTATTCGTTCCGCTCCAAACGACATAATCCCGTCTTCCGAACCTCTTCGAAGTCGCAAAGTGCTCAGGGCCGTTCAACTTTTTTCCACACAAGGCTCTCCGGCCCGAATCCTGCAGGATATGTCGACGCCTCGAGGCATCCGCGAAGCGTATATACATATATATATATATATATATATATAGGTGTATTTGTCTCGGGACTGTTTCCCCTCGTATCGAGATAGATAACGAAAACGGAATGAATTTCGCTCTGTTTAAACATCGCAATTTTTATTTCATGCTGTTTTTTTTTTTTTTTTTTTTTTTAAATTCTGTTTCATCTCTTTTTGCTTCCGTCTCATTTTTGTCCTGAATATTGCGAATGCATCAAAGTGTGCCGAGATACGGAGGACAAAGGGAGGGTAGATTTCATCTTAAAGTCAAATTAGCAGAATAAATCCTGTCAGTTGAAAGAAACAAATTCAAAATTACAAATTATCTTTAACCCTTGTTTGACACTCTTGGGTACAAACGACCCCACGCCTTTTTTTTTCGTATTTAAAGTATCTAAGTATAAAAAAATCGGGTCTGCGGCACCATCTGGCATTAGTTTCAAAATTTCGACAAGTCACCTTTAAAGAATTTCAAAATTAATTTTCAAGTGCAAATATTTAATAGTTTATTTTTCACAACGAATTTTGACACTGGGTCACAAACGACCCCGGTGTGTCAAGTGAGTAATTCTACAGAGGTATGTTGAATAAGGATTAATATTATAACGATTTGTTGGACTTTTGGTTCGCGTTTTTTGTTTTTTTTATTACACGAGGCTAATTTATTTGACTTGTTGCAAAAACAGGAGACACGGTTAAGGGATAGTTTTAATTCCCTTCGGCGAACAATTCATTGGATAAAAATACAGCACGGTACGAGCATCTGTTTCGCCTTTGGTAGAAATTTACTTTCACACGGTAGAATTTAACCGCTCAATTATTACGTACCTTTGAAATATCAGGCTCACCTTTGTCTCTCTCTCTCTCTCTCTCTCTCTCTCTCTCTCTCTCTCTCTCTCTCTCTCTCTCTCTCTCTCTCTCTCTCTCTCTCTCTCTCATGTTTCATTATCAGCTCAACACAAAATATAAACACATAAGCTGCGTTGTATTAATACCGGCAAAATTGATAAAAGTTCATCGTATATTTATCGGTACCAACAGCGACCGCTACTGCATGAATTGAAATTAATTTTTCCGTTCTTTTCTTTGTCTAAAAAATGAAAAAAAAAAAAAAAAATAATAAAATTTCCTCCGAACTAATTTCGAATCATGGATAAAACCGTTGTGGATTACGTCCCGTGGTTAAGCCGGCAAAATCTGAATCCCCAATTACAAGTCCCAGGCAGCAATTCGTCTCTGAGCTTTCTACCGACAACTCTCCGAGAGAAAACTGAATTAACCTCCGAACTCTGGAGCGCGGCGATCGCCGTAAGCTTTGAAGATTAACAACACCGAGGATTATTCTTATTCTCCTAGGCTGCCAAGCAATTTGTATCACTTCATCTCTGAATATAGGAAATAAAATTGAAAAAGAAAATGACTCTTTTCCTTTCCTCCCCTACGAAAATTTTACCCAAAATTTATTTCATTTTCCAAATTGAAATTCAACATTTAATTTACCGCGCAAGTTTTTGCCCGTGTTTAATATTCCTGCAAGATACCAACATCTGAAAACTACTGCAAGGTTATTAGTTCGAGGAACAGCGAGAGAAAAGACGAGAAATATTCTCATATATTCAGCGAACATATCCGTATGAAAAGAAAAGGAAGAAAAAATTTTACAGCAGTTATCGAAAACCCCGTGACGAGACTTGGACATTTCCAGACTTATTTCAGCTATTTAACGAATGGCGAGAGGCAAGAGAGTCGGTTATGAATTTCATATTCTCCTGATTCAAAACCGCGGTGGTCGTTTTGACGTCGAGGATCTTTTTCTCGTTACAAAAGTGGCAAAAAATTTATACAGTCACGTGAAATCCTTGCGGTAAAAAAAGGGGGAAGAAACCGAATCGTTCGCTAAATTGTGTTTTTCTCTCTAGTATTGCGCGCATGTATATTGGTCATAATTAATTCAAAGCACGGTATTAACTACGATCCTGAAATTATTCATACGATGTAGTGATAAAGTTTTGAGGATAGGCATCTGCTGCCGGTACGTGATACTCCTTTTACAACAATAACTCTGAATAATGCACGCCGAAAAAAATAGTTCAACGAACCAAATCCCCCGACGACGAAGTAAGTAAATTAAAAAAAAAAAAAAAAATGCGTGCATGCAAAGAGTGAAAAATAACTCCGAAACAAAACGTTTGTATTAATTCATTTTTTGCGATAAGTCTATGAACTCCGCGCCGATTCAAATTCTCGTTTCAAGGGGCGGGGATTCGAAATTTAAAAAGTTCCGAAAAAAGTACGAAAATGAGAAAATTTGAAAATCCGAAACATCTAAATTCGGAACTATCGAAAATTTTCCGTTCCACAAATTTCTGGCTTCGTGAAATTTCAGCATTTTGACCTTTCTTTGTTTTGGATTTTAGATATTTTTACGTTCGGAATCATGGTTATTCCGATTTTTTACACCCACTCGTCGAGTAAACTACGCTGCGCGAGTATATTTTAATTTGCGGAATTTTACACTATCGAAACTTTACTTTTCCGAACTTTGATCCGTCGGCTATTCAACCATTCGAAACTTTGTTGTTTCTTCAAAGTTTCATTTCTATACTTCAAGTTTCGCCAGCAAATGATTCGGAATTAGGCGCTTCCGGAACTTCCGGATATAAGAATACCTAATACAGATAATTATAAAACTGACAATCGTATACTAACTATGCCTATGACTGCATGGTGAAAAAATAGTGAACGGAGACGAAGCGCCGGACAAATCGTTGTTTCAAGCAACGAATGGGCGTGAAGTAAAAAGTTTCGTGGCAATCAGCTAATGCGGTTTTTAGTGAATACGCTTCTTCAGCTAGGGAATCCAGTATGCATGAGGGTGATCGAATCTTTGGATGGAACACGAGTCAGTGCCTTGTAATTACCGATCAATTACTTGTAGCCGATACCCAGACTCAATTAATTCTATTCAAGCCGCGGTAAACACGGTCTGCTAATTTTTTCCATCGCCTGTAAAGAATCGGAGGTTACAGTTCTGCGATTAGCGTGACGGAGAAAAAACACGAAAACGTTGAGAAGAATTTATCGAAGAATACTTGGCATGATTCGCTATTCGTTAAATATCACAAAGGGAGGAAAGAACGAGAAAAACGTGTAACGTAATCGACGTTATTTACGCGAATGAAACAACATTCGCGGTATTTTTAGAATTGATGAATCCGTGCAAAATCCAACAACACAAGCTAAGATATTACGTAAACGACTTGAGAAAAATTTGTATACTCAGAACGTTCAAATTGATTAAAGCTCTATTTTTGTTACGATTCGATTCTAATGTTTTTGCTAACTTTTTATTCAGACGGTCCAGTCGATTCATCAATCTTAAAACAAAAGAGAAGAGACAAAATTTCTACAAAATTCACTCGTCCGAAACGGAACAAAGGTTCCATCGAGCGGTTAATTTATATCGCGAAATAATTAGCTGGAGAATTTCTCGATGCGAAACTAACAATGAGAAGAGAACGAAGGATCGAAACGGAAATTAAGAAGTGATAAATTTAATTACGATATAAACAATTACTCGAAATTCCTTCGGCTTCCTGAATCAAACCGATAAACCGACTGCCTGCCTCTAAATTCAGCCGTTTTTTTTCACTTGGCGCAGCGCTAATGAAAAGTTCATACTTATTCCTTGTTTCAGTTTATTCTCAGACCTGCGAAGCCTCGCCGGTACGACGCTGATGAATTTGTTAGCAGCCCTCTTCATGGTTCAGCTCTTGTTCATCATCGGAGTCGGGGGAGTTCAGGTAAGGATCTCGACAATACCTGTTTAATTTCACTCCCTAATTACTTCTAGCTTTGTTCGCCAGTTTCCTTCTGCTCCCTTTTCATCCGCGATCGAAAAGCGCTGTAATTACGAGTTGGAGAATTTCAACGTCGCAACGACGAAAGAAACACGCTCACTTTGCTTTTGGAACCTGAACGGTAGTTGTGTAATGAAAAAATTTAGTCTTCGAAATGTTGGAAAAACGGGTGGCTCGAAATATTTTAATATTATTCAATTCGGCTGAGTTTTGGAAGAAAAAAGATTTTAGGTCACATTCCCAGTATATGAGGTTGGTTGGTACTTGTTGAAGCTTAAAATTTCGATGGTATCAGACCACGAATGATTCAGTTCCGGTGATTATTATATTGTACAGATGCCTGAGTCCCTCCTAACAACCGCTCATCTCACTTCTCTAGCGATAAAGGATTTTTAACGCGTTGCAGAGAGTATTTTGCAACTTTGCGAGATATTATCTGATAGCGGTAACCGATTAATAGCTCTCACGATTTCGTAAATTTTACCAATCTTCATCCACCGAATAGATTTTGTGGACTATGCGAAGCGATTCAGTTGAATCCACCGGAGCGTCTTCAATATTATGATAATACCACGAAAAGTGTGTTGTTTCATTAAATGGAATGAATTAAAATAGAGATTTCGTATTCACAAGTATATTGTATTCGATAAAAATTTTTTGCGATTTTAAAACAATTATCTGGTCAATTTTTGTATTCACAACAAAATATTGTGTTCCCACAAGAATATTCTCTACAAACTGCGTCTGCAAATAGATTTTTTTTAAAAAAGCAAAGTCTTCTCTGATTGCGTATAACACGATAAATACCACAAAGGTGTGTGTGTTACGTGTTATGTGCATAATAGATAATACACGTGTATGTATACATAGACGGAGGTTGACAAGCGACTTTAATTAAGCCCGCAACGCGTCGGCTTCTCTCGCCTCTGCACAAATACCAATTGCCCCGCGTTTATAGGTTTACAAGTATGCGCAGGCACCTACGTGTAAAGTTTGTGTATAATTTACATTTTTATTAAATTTCTCTCGATTGTTGGTGATTTTTATTCGTCAACCCAGCCTCGTTTACAGGTTTCCTAGGCGGCGCGGAATCCCCGCATGTGAAATCCGCGCTGTCGGCTCCTCGGCAAGCAGCCTCGGAATTTAATATTCACAACGGCTCTCCGACGCCAAGGCAAATGATTGCAGTAACCATTTTCCTCGTTACGCATTTCCCACTCCCCTCGCTACACTCTCTTCCTCAGAATTGCAGAGAAGATTTTTCACCTGCAGTGATTCGCTCGAAGACTTCTGCATGCACCGAATTTCAACACCGCGTCACTTTTCCTTTTACGTATGTTTAATAGTGACAATAATATTAATAATCTAACGAAATTTGCAACTTCTTTTTCCGAAATAACCTATCACGTGCATCTTGTTCGTAGCAAATTGTTCACTGAGAAAAATTTCATTTGTCACACTAACTAGAAAAATTGAGTAAAACAGGTATCGTTAAAAAAACTGTTTGAATATCGTTGGTATTACGAAAAACGAGATACGCCTAACCATTTTACGCTATCGTCGATCCTTTTTTTGGTAATTGCAACGCAAAATCAATTTTTGAGGTTTAATCTACTTTTTTAGTTAAACGAGGCTTTAACGTCAATTTATCGTTGCACGAGCATTAAATTTTCGCAACGGTTGCAAGAAAATATAATATAATAGTAACGGATACTAGACTTTCCGGTAACGGCCAGAAAACTAATTTTCATTTTCTACCTAAAACTATATTTTTCGACTGTGGTAAAAAAAGAAAATAGTTAAGGACCGAGCTGTAACCGGAACTAAAAATTTCTCTCAGTGTTGTTAAGGAAATGTTTTTATTTCAAACGATGTTTAAAACTGTTGGTAACGTTAATTTTTGGATTTTCAAATTAGGAAATTTGTTCGTAAAAAATTAACTGCCACGCTTGATTGTAACAACAATTTATTACATGCTTAATTACACTCGTAAGAAACGAAGAACATGCGTACGAAGTGAGTAAATACATCGAATGGGTTCGCGGCGGTCAGCGTAGTTTCAATTTTCTCCAAACATTCCCGGAATTTGTAAATTTTCAGCTTACCTCAATTAGGAAAGTTTCTATAAGGGTAAGGGGAAAAAACATTTAAAGCTCGGTGGAAATAGAAGAAGCCGTATTACGTACGGTTAGAAGGAATTCAATTTTTGCAAGACACCCGAAAAGTTCAACAAAAGTTTTTGTCCCCAGAATTATGAAAAGGATGAAGAAAGTTGTAAGAAAAAAGAAAACGAACGAAAAGCGCAAAAGGAAACGAGAAAAAAATGACTCACCGGTACCCGAGATTTTTTTAACGAAGAAAATTAGCGAAGGTAATTCGGCTTCTGTTTGTGAAACGGACTGCTGATTTCCACGCAGATTGTTACGAATAATTTATACACTCAATGCACAGAGCGCAATCACAGGTATTTTCACTTCGATTGTAAATACCAGCCAGCTTTGGGAAATCAATCACCAACTCGAATAATTTCGTAAAACTGATTGAAATCGGATTCGTAACAGTAGTATAATTATTTAAACGGAGGAGAAAAATTGTTAGTAAATGTCGGAGGCGCGGTCTTCTGATTACGCATTGTTAGTATTCGCATATTAATTTGCGGAAAACCCCAAAGACCGAAAAACGAACAACTGTTAATCCATGATAATTGGACATTTTTTAATATATTTCATTGCGTATAATTGTGCTTGTGGAAAATTTCATCGGCAGTTGAAAACGTGCGGAATGCTGCAAAATATGTTATCTGCAACCTTCCGGTGTATAAATTTACATGGCAAGTAACCAACTGTTGAACATTGTTTACATAAATTATACAATGAAACAATCCTGCGGCAAATCGATTCTCACGAAGGGTACGCGGAAAATTCTTCGACAAAGAGCAAGAATCTTATGGTCAGTGTAAAATCCTTAGATATTCTTATTTAATATGGTTCGAGGTAAAAAGTTAGAGACAGTTTCGTATCTGTAACCAAAATATCTAGTACACGTTACTATTCATTTTGATAACGATACCAACCTTGCTAAAATTGAATACCAACTTTAAACAATGAAAATTTGACCACGGTGAACTATGCTTGGAGATACAAGGAAATCGATGAAAAGAAAACAAAGAATGATAAATTTCATTAAAGCAGTCGAAGGGGCGAAAAACCAAGTGACAACAAAAAAAAAGGGGCGGAGAATTTTCCGGTCCGTCTAATTTAAATTTGAACAAAGAATTTCTTCCTACTAATCTTTGTTCTTTTCCTTTTCCCCATTTAATTAAATTTTTTTCCTTGTTCAAATTTTTTTGCCAACATCTTCGAAACACCTAAGTTTTTGGTAATTCGACGTCTGTGATCCAAGCATAAAGTTTTTTTCCCCTTAAAAATACGATACATCTTTCAAACTTTGAGCGAACGGATGATGGAACGATTTACTTCGTAAACTTTGAAAATTTAATCCAACGAAAAAAAGTTCCGTCACTGATCCGACGATTATGGTTGATCGCCGGCCGAACTTCCTTGTAGCTTAACAGCTTTCAGAGCTTACAAACGACTGGAACAGTTCGGCCTGCTGCACAGACAGCCGGGAATCGCTTTTCTCATCGTAGGCGACAGACATTATCGCAACTCGTGATTGCGGTTTCATGTGCGGCAGCGGAACGACGCGCAACACGCAAAGCTGCCGACCAATCACGAACCCCGATGAGATACAGAGTCCAATCGCGATGTTGATCCAATCAATTCTCGAATACGTGCAACGCGGAATTGAGATATTATTCGCGACACGCGTACGAACCGAATCACATCAACGCTTTACGTGGCATAAAAGCGAGTCTAATTTCGAAGAGCGTGTAAGATGATACCTGGTACTGTACCGATTTTGGTTTCTTCTACAATCTACACTGAGGGAAATTTTTAGTCCTTAACCATTTTCATTTTTTACCACAATCGAAAAATATAGTTCTAGGTAGAAAATGAAAATTAGTTTTATAGCTGTTACCGGAAAGTCTGGTATCCGTTACTATTCTTTCTCATTACGATCACTGTTGCTAGATTTTCTTGCAAATGTTGCGAAAATTTAACGCTCGCGCAACGATAAATTGACGTTGAAGCCTTGTTTAGCTAAAAAAGTAGAGTAAACCTCAGAAACTGATTCTGCGTCGCAATAACCAAAAAAGGATCGACGATAGCGAAAAATGGTTACGCGTTTCTCGTTTTTCGTAATTCCAGCAACATTCAAACGGTTTTTTTACCGACACCCGTTTTACTGAATTCTTCTACCTGCTATAACAAATTAAATTTTTCTCAGTGTAGGCAAAAAATCAGAAAAAGACACAAACACGTAAAATCAGACACCAAGAGAAATTGAGTCTTTTATATAATTTTTGGAACTTTTATTTTTTTTCTTTTATTTCTCCACCCTTTCTTAAGTTCGTTATTCTATGGTTTCGATATAAAAGGGACACTACTCGTCGCAGGTCTGACAAACTTATCCTGATAATTGAAAAAAAAACACACACACACACGTAATAAATATATAACAAAGAACACACATATGTTGAAATAAAAAGATGAAACGACGAGTGAGGAGAAAATTGTCCGTAAAATAAAATTGAGACGAGAGAGGTTTTTTGAGTCAGATATATAGATATACATAGAAGACGGTGACGATGTTAAAAATGAATAAAAAAGATTGTGATTGGAGTCTTTGTATTCTCGGTCCTATATTAAGTTAAAATTTTTACCTGGCCAGGATTTACGCTTCAACTCACCGTTGTCACGCGTCTTATATACTCGAACTACGTAGATATACTAAACCATCTCGACCCAAACTCTTCTCACTCTCTGTACATACGTACATGGATATACATAAATTGATATAGTAAGGTGCAAAAGAAGGATTTGCAAGAAACTGAGTGGCAATTAATCATCACTTGCAATTCCATAGTGAAATCCGAACTAACATTAGAATATATATGTATATACTTTATATTAGATACTAGATTTTCTCACAGCTTGGTAAAGTCTGAAAATTAAAGATATGATCCAAACTGAGGTTTCTCAATTTTTGTTTTTTTTCTTTTTTCGACTTTTCTTCGCGAGGAAAATTATCGCGGCTCAAGAATAAAAACACAAAATTTGACAAGTACCTACTAAATACGCGAAGACCGTAAACTTGGTAACAAAATTGATGAAAAAGTATATGTATAAATTCTCGAATCACGAGTTGCAATGCACGGCTCGAGCCCGTTTGAAACGTTCCTGTTTGGTCGATAAAACGAGGTGGATTTGTCGAGTGGTTTTTGAAGGCACGGGTGAGATAGGTGCTGATACGATATAGATGAAAAATAAGGAGAATAATAGTGCGGAAGACGAAAAGCACGAGGTGCTAAAGGGGCGTCGCAGGGTATTTAACGAGGGTGGATAAGAGGCGTACAAGCGACCCGGGGCGGGGGGAAGAGTGAAATGGTAAGGATGAGGGATGAAAGAAGGAGTGGAAGATTGTTGAAGGGCGATGTGAGGGGGGATGATTTAAGAACCAGGCTGAAGGAACGGGTCCAACGAGTTGAACGTCGCTCGTCATTTACAGAAATATCGCAAAGTCTGCAGCGTAAAACTTGTAACGAGTTTAGAGGAGAACGTCAACGTCAGTGACGACTCGAAAACTCGAATTGAAAATCTGAAGGAGAAAATCGAGGCGAACATCTTGTACTTTCGAATACTCTTCGATGAAAACAAACCGGAAAAAATAGCTTCTTCGCGATACTTTTCATCATCGTGTAAAGGGGAGAGCCTGTCGGTCTGTCCGACAAACTTCCGGGATCATCTCGAAGACGGTCGAGTGAAAAATCTGAAACTGATAAGACTCGACAGAACGATGAAGAGATCTTGGAAAAAAAAAAAAAAAAATTAGAAAACAAAAAACAAAACTGAAATAGAAAACATTGATAAATTAAAAAAAAAGTTCTTTTATAAACTGGGAAAACCATGATCATTTATTTGGAAAAAGTAGTAAGGAAGAAAAAGTATACGTATATCGGTAAAACATTGAAACTTTATTCATTTCCGGTAGAACCGAAAGTTCAAATTAAACGGGACCCAGCAATTTTTCATGCCCATCATTTGATCGTAAAATCCTCCAAGTTTCAATTTTTTTCATCAATCCATTTCCGAGATCATCGCGGGAGTTTGTCGGACAGACCGAGATTTATCTAAAAACCTGTGGTTCGGATTCCAGAGGTTCGAAAACGCAAAGATTTGGCGGAATTAGAAAAAGTAATTTTCGACCGAAATCAACACTCTTTTATATCACCAAAGATGATGAAAAGTAAAGCACGAGATATCGATATTCTCTGCATTGAGAGAAAAATTTACCTGAATTCTCCCAAATAACCTCGACAATTCGCTAAATGGAATGCAAACGGGCGGGCTATTTTCGCATGTACAAATATCCGTCGAGGGTGTGTGCGAGCCAAGCCGAGGTGAGTCAAGTCGCGTGCAGACTCGCAGGAGGGTGTCAAAAGTGAATTCCATATGAAATGCATGGAGGAGGAATTAAGCTTCGGTGAGTCGGTGCATGTGCAGCGGTGAAAAACGACACCGGGGCGAAGATATATTCGTGTCAAGTTCCTCGCGGCTTGTCGTGTATTTTCCAGAGACCAACCGAGATCCTCTCAATGTGTTCGTGGGTGTAAAAATAAACAGAGAAAAGCGTAATTTCACGCTCTGGAAAACGGAGAATGGATGGATATGTTATATACATTATATACATATACATATATGTTTGCATAACCGGAACTTATACGAGGAAAATGTATTACGTTTACCTGCACACCGTGAAAATGAAGATGATGATGATGACGATGATGATGATGATGGTGGTGGTGGTGGTGGTGGTGGTGGTGATAAAAATCCGGCAATTCCTACGGCGAGACCCAACTTCGAGGTGGGGAATTACTTATGAAGAGGAAATAAGATTCGAAATTGACTTTCCTCCCGCGGGAGAACGCGGATGATAAACATGACACAATATATGTACACACACACACACACACACACACACCTTTTCGAAAGATCCAAATCATCCCTCGCCGTGCGACGCACTTTCAACGGAAATTAATCACACCGTTCAATTAAGTCCTTCCGATTAAGAATTTTCGGGAAATTTGAAACAGCGTGTAATATTCATCGCTGTACGACGTGTTGCTGCTCTGACTAATAATCGACCGCTGTAACGTTATAAATATTTAATTTTTGACTAACGAGTAAACTACCCGTGGAGGTATGTAATGCGACGAAACATCATGTCGTATAATCGTATTTTGCAATATAAACACCTTCGATGTCATCCCGCGATTTTTCATTGCAGTCTTACAAACTGGGGGCTGTAATACGGAGTAGAAAAAATTCGCGAAACAAAAATTGACTAAAAAAAAAAACACAAAATTTGTCATTTACGTCCGCGATAAATCGAGGCAAGGGAAGCGTCGTCTGAGCTCTGAAGATACTCGGGTTTCCTGCAAACAATAGACGCGTCCTCTGGTAGATCGGAATGATAATTCACCGTCTAGCTACAACGTCGTTGTAGCAACAAAGGTGGGTTGTAGGTACAATGAGGAGTTTCGATGCAATGCCTAACTCGGTGCCCCGGAATGGGTTTCGCGTAAATGGATTACGGCACAAACAGATACACCTGCCAATAACGAGCTTGATATATCGGAAAACTATCCGTCTGCGGGAAAACTTTCCATTCTACTGAAAGTTTTCGCAAAACGGAAGTATGATGCTTGATCGATGAAGAAAAATATACTTCATCGAGCATTACATTGAGTTTCGAAGAAGAGATTATAAAGCAGAAAATTTTTCTGTCAATATAGAGACGGCAAAGATTCTGCAAGCACAGCCAAGTAGTAGCAAACCTGTTGGTTGAGCTTGCAAAATTTTTGCCGTTGCGGAAAATTCTCTCACCGTATCTTTATCGGCGCTAAAATTTTTTGCTCCAGCAAATAACTTGTGTATCGAATTATATTGTATCCACAGCTTTGAATTTTTACGTAGTTGTTGAGACTTGTGTTGATTCAATTCCGTTCTCCCAACTTTTTTAGCCTCCGGAGTTTTTCTTCGCAATTTTTTTTTACCCAACTTATAAGGGAACGATATTTCAGTAAAAATTTATATCGGGTTAGGTTGGATCCGTGCAGTTATAAGAACAGCCTAGATTCAGTTGGTTCGGAACAGATTTCATTTTCCTTGCAGGGTCGAATCCTTTAGGCGTCGGCAGGACTCGCTTGTATTAAGTTTCCCGTTTGTCCCTTCTTACTTTCCTTTTTACTTCACTCCAACTCTGTCTCTCTCTCTCTCTCTCTATCTCTGTCATACCGTTACAAGAAAACAGAATTCGCCAAAGGTGTTAGGGCAACAACCCCCAGAAGTTGTTGAAAATTGAAACCCTCAGGGATGGTCAAACCTACACTGAGAAAAATTTCATTCGTTTTAGTAACTAGAAAAATTCAGTAAAACAAGTATCGTTGAAAAAACTGTTTGAATATTGTTGGAATTACGAAAAACGAGGTACGCCTAACCATTTTGCGCTAATGTCGATCCTTTTTTGATGATTGCAACGCAAAATCAGTTTCTTCGGTTTACCCTACTTTTTTACTTAAATAAGGCATAAACGTCAATTTATTTTTGCGCAAGCGTTAAATTTTCGCAACAGTTATAAGAAAATATAGTAACAGTGATCGTAATGAGAAAGAATAGTAACGGATACCAGACTTTCCGGTAATAGCTAGAAAACTAATTTACATTTTGTACCTAGAACTATAGTTTTCGATTGTCGTAAAAAATGAAAATAGTTAAGAACTGAGCGGTAATCGGAACTAAAAATTTCTCTCAGTCTATTGGAAAAAAAAAACTTTGGTCGAATATAATACTTATAATAGAAATGCACAAACCGGAAAGTTGCGTCGTAGAATCGGGGAATAGAAATCCTCGGAGGGATTTTCGCGGAATGAAAAAATTAACGAGAAAAAAATGAAACCCTGACCCGTGCAGGGGAGGAAAAATGGCCCGACTCTGCAGGATGCCTGTGTTCTCGGTCCGAGGACAATAAAGGACCATTACTCAGGAGGCGTGGTTCCTTGCATCAACAGGCAATCCTTTTATTATCCAAACAGTAGGTAGACGACGTCTGAAACCGGACGAGTGGGAGGAGAAAAATCAAGCTCGTTAATTACGTTGCACGAAACAATAAATCGTTTTTCCAACTCGGAATCTTGACGAGATGCAATTCAAAGGAGAGAAGAGAAGAAAAACATTTTATAAGGATTTTCAGGATCCGGTTAAAACGCCAGCAGAGGACCATAGATATTCCAATTTAAGAGTACAAAAACCTTGGATGAGATGTGAACTTGTGCCTTAAAGTAAAGAAGCTTAAATCTTTGCTTTTCACGAAAAAAATCAGCCCGTTAGGGCGAATTTATCACAGTTGATTTAAAAATAAAACTCAAGTCTTCGCCCTTGTGTGATTAATATTCGTTTATTCCCGACTCGACCATAGAGTTAACTTTTTTGACCTCAAAAGCGGGACGAAAGTGGCACGTTTTTCCCTAAGACGCGTTTGCGGAGAATATGAGGCCAATTTAAAAGTCCGAATTTTCAAATAAATATTACAGCCAGAGTTGAGTCGGAAAATAAAGTCCAATATTTAACACGGGAATAAAAGTTGACTTTATTCCCTTGTGACATAATGTGCTATTATTAAATACTCGTCTCTTAGTCATTACAGATACATTTTTTAATCATGCTTTCTGCCCGAGATGAATTGAAAATTCACCGGTCCCAGTGGATACGTTGTGTACAGTCTTTTACAGAAAGCACACGGTTCTTGAATTACCGATAAGTGTATCGGTATCCCAACGATCAACGAAGAAAATTTAGTCACGTTAATAGAGAATCTCAAAGAAACGTCAAACAACGCTAACGAACGAAAATGGCAGACATCGTTTTCAATACTTTACATTGCGATTGAAAAAAAATTGATTAATCACATTTTTCAGAAAAGTTTACTCTTAACAAGGACAAGTCAGAGACTGCGATGACCAACGCGATTTATACCATTATTTTTAAAAGCTCTCTCGCCTCAATTTCTCCTCACCCTTTGTCACAAAAAATCCAAGTGTCGCGTACATCGCTCCGTTAGACGTTTGCGAACATGTCACAGGCGATAATTCAATTCTCTCTTTCTTTCTCTCTTTCTACCATACATACTCTCACTCTGTCTCTCCGTCTCTATTTGCACTCTTTAGAATATATATTATGCTTTACTATTTCTATGATGAGCTAGGGCCTTGAATCTACTTGTTCCTCAACTAATTTCGAACATTCGCTGGTATTTGCTTGTTGTTTTTATTAACTCTCCCAGTTTTAATCTCCACTTCATTCTTGTACGACACATTATACATTAATAAACACCATTCAATTCTATTATATTCTGTCTCTCTCTCTTTCTCTCTTCTATGATTTCCTGTACGTTTAAAGGCTTTTCGCCTGCAGAAAAAAAGTGCCAAATTTGCTACATGCTGTACATGTACTTTACTTTTTTCCAAGGTCTAATTTCCCAGAGTAAAAAAGTGAAACAAATCATTTTGTACCTTCTGTTTTTTTCATTTTATCATTGCTGTTGTTGTTGCCGTTGTTCATAACGCATTCGGGTAATTATATGCAAAAATACTTCGGTGCGTGGAAATATAATTCGAATATTGGGATTACGGAGGTCGAATTCAGCTTGAAAACTCTCCAAGTTTTGCAATTTTTGGTAGCTAGAGAATGAAAAATTAAGAAAAAAACACACACACACACACACATAAACACACGTAGAAAATTTCTGATCAAGAAACGTAACTTTGTATTATATACATTTTCACCGCATTATTTACAAATCTCTTCGCTCCATCGCGTTCTTTCCACTCGATCAACGGCGAAACACTTTATTATATTATACCTTATAAATTTAAGTATATACCTAAACCTTGCGAGAATACCTCTCATATATGCAAAAAGTAATCCCATTTTCACACACATGCACGCGTAATTCTTGTTGAAAAAAAAAAATAAAAATAATGGATATATGGGGTATTCCACGTCAATTCGACTAGAGTCTAAACCTCACCAACTTAGATTTGATCCGCGATTTTTGATATCCTTGTACCAGCTCTAAAAATCATTCCGATTTCGATTGAAATTCAAAGAAAAATAAAAAGTCCTGCGTCATTTTTTTTATTCATTTTGATTTTTAATTTTGAATTTTAATAAAAATCTCCAGATTGTCGTTGTTTCATTAGGGAAGATATATCGAATTCTGACAATTCAGAAAGAAAACAACAAGATGACTAAAAAAAAAATTATTAATTAGTTAAAAAGTGAGTACAAAATTACCGTTTTGTCTGCCCGCTTCAACTTTGGTTGAAATATTATTGGTTTTGGCCACAGAATTTATGTAATTTTATTGACAATTTCCAAAAATGTCGCAAATTGAGAAAATATTGGAATTAGAGTTTGAATGACAGTGTAAAAAATCGGGAACCAAATCCAAGAGAGTCAGGATCAAACTCCGATCGAATTGACGTGGAATGCCCCGTATATTAACAATACCGCATAATCCGATTTTCGAACCTTACATGTTGTACGAAGTGCGTTATCTGCATAGTTCTTTTCGATATTTCGATTTGTTTTTCGTCTTTTCCTCTACGATCTTCTTCCTTTTGTATTCACGATACGATACGAAAAATCATGAATAATTCAATGCTAGACAATTTAAATTCCGATCCGTTTCCTTCGGCTAAAACGGTGCACCGGAAAAAAAAGGGAAGTGTTACATTTATAAAAAAAAACGAGAAGAACAAAGCTTTAGTGGTAACGTGGATAGAGCATGAGCTTGCAGGAATCCAATACGTAGTGTGTAATGCAGTAATTTGTAGTCAGATCGACAGATCCGATTTTTTACGTGTGCAGAAGAGGAGAATAGAAACAAGTAAAAAAAAAAAGGAAAAAAAAAGGAAAAACTCAGAAGACGCTAAGGAAAGAACTTTTCAGCAGAATTAAACCAACTCCCGCATCCATTCATTTTCCGTTCTTATTTATGCTCTCTGCCTCCTCGGAGACAAATTAATTAATTTCACCAACAGCTTGCGGTGCGATAATTTTTTAACCCGGAAACACGTAATGTATATGATACACAATTACGCATATATGATGCTTGCTTTGTGTAAAAAAAAAAAAAAAATGTTACATAATTATCGAGCGGTGCAAATCAAAGAGCGTAATTAGAGAAAATTTCGATTTAAATATTGCAGCGTAAAAATTACGGGAAGAAAAGAAATGGCTCGACTTGACCGAAAATTCTGACCCCTCAATTTTTTTTTTTTTTTTTACTTGCACACGGGAATTTCAAACGATTCTCCGATCGAGCATAATTATGAACTTTTTCTTCCGTTTGTAGGGGACGTCTTTTTATTGCTACGATAGTAGAGCGAACAAGAGAAAAAAAAGCGAAGAAAAAAGAAGAAAAAGAAAAATTTTGCTACCAAAGGAAATATCGTAAAGAAACTTCGCCTCAAATACATGACACGGATATCGTTGAATCGCGTGACTGTTAAGCATTTGAAAACCTCTCGGGTGTCTTAATGGCCAGAACGTATAGAGTCCTCTTTATACCCTGCATATGGGGCATTCCACGTCAAATTAGCAGCCCGTGTACCTCACCTACTTCGATTTTGATCATTTTTCAAGACGATGTTCTTATCAACATGATTTGATCAAGATGATTTCCTTTAGCTGATGGTGAAAGTTATTAAAAAAAATCGCGAAACCAATTCCGAGAATTCTATGATTTCAAATTTGATTTTTGAACACCACGCGATAATGGGATTTCAATATTTACCACCTTTTTCGCAACTTTGGAGCTTTTCCATGTCGGAATTGTTTTGTTTTTTTTTCCTTTCTTTCAGATGTCTCGATCTGAACGGATTGCAAAACCATATTATTTTTACGATACCGCGATCTATTTAGATTAAGGAATAGGAAAAAAAATCAAAAAAAAAAAAACAAAAAACTCCAATTCCGGCATGGAAAGTCTAAAAACTTGCGAGAAAAGTAGGAAATATTAAGATCCCATTATCGTGTGATGTTTAAAAATCATATTTCAAATTGTAGCGTCTTTGTGCATTTTTTCAAATTTTTAACAATGGCGTTTTCGTATTACGAAAATCTGTAAATAATTCCTAGACCCTTTTGGATCGGTAAAAAGATCGTCCTAAAAAATGATTATAATCGAAGGGGGCTTATTTGACGTGGAATGCCGCGCATAAATTGTACAGAGGTACGTAGGTAGGTAGAGATACAGCTGTGTAGAGTTTCCAGAATCACTGTTTGCCGAGGTTGCACTTGATCGCGTGGCCTGCCGTTGAATTATTAATTATAAACGGCAGTCAGTCAGGATGAAGCGCTTTCAAATTGATCGGCTCTGCCCACAGCCGGTGGGTGGTCTTCGTATAAGAGCTTGCAGAATTTGCAATGCACATCAGCCGTCGGCTTACAGGTATACGTGTGGAGGTATAACTATAACGCGGCTGAAAGGACGCGGATATAAATTCAAGGGTGCGGCGTTGACGGGTTTATCGGACGATTGATGCGTGTGCTGATGGAGATTTCGTTTTTTTGCGATGAGAAAAATTTCATTTGTTACGGTAACTAGAAAAATTCAGTAAAACAGGTATCGTTGAAAAAACTGTTTGAATTTTTGGTTATTGTAACGCAAAATCAGTTTCTTCGGTTTACTCTGCTTTTTTAGTTAAACAACGCTTTAACGTCAATTTATCGTTGCACAAGCGTTAAATTTTCGCAACAGTTGCAAGAAAATATAGCAACAGTGATCGTAATGAGGAAGAATAGTAACGGATATCAGACTTTCCGGTAACAGCTAGAAAACTAATTTTCATTTTCTACCTAGAACTATATTTTTCGATTGTGGTAAAAAAATGAAATAGCTAAGGACTAAAAATTTCTCTCAGTGTATAATTAATAGAAAATCGGAAACAACATATTGCAATTTGAAAACGATTATTGGATCAATTTCGGTAGCCACAGCAAAATGTTTGATTCGCGCTAGAAAATTTTCGACAAAATGCGTCTACAAATTGATTTTATTAAAAAAGCAAAAGACTTTCCGAGAGTTTTTATCAGAATTCAATTAAGTTGTGTATTAAATATTTATAAGCTCACAATCAGCGTCAGAGTCCGTGGAGATTTCACAAAATTTGCATCGAATCTCCACACACCTTTCATACCGGCGTCTTCTCTTTTCGCTCAATTCCGTTCGTCGAGATTGCGGACCGGCTTACGACGAAGAAACCGCGGTAAAGGTGGATACGTGGCTTCGCAGATCCCGATCTGTGGATGCACGTGAGAAATGGACTGAAACGAGTAGCAGCTCGCCTTCTAAGAGCCCGTCGAATAGGTGAAGTTGATTTCCACCCTCAAAGAAATGCATTCAATCCCGTCTCGCGTCGATTTTATCCCGACTCTGTATGATTTTGATGAAAGAGACTTTTCCCCGTCACGCTTCGTCTATGGTTTCTTATGTAACCACATGAATGCACTTGGGTACTACATGGATGCTACAATGTGCGACGTCGAGACTCGCATGTCCTGAAATGGGTTGGAAAGGATCCTTTCTGCAAGGAAGTTGGTTTACCAAAATTCGATACTTTTCATTAATTTCATTACAAGGTAGCCGACGTTAAGTATTCAACAAACAAAAGTATGAAATACTGGAATTAGAAGTTGAAGCGTAAATATTGATGCTTTGTTTCAGATCGTCTCAAGATGTGATTAAAAATGTGGCGAAATATTGACTAATTTATTAAAAAAACTAATTTCTGCAAAGTCGCTGAATAGGATTTTCTTTGCTTTCGGTAGTCAATTATCAATATCGCCGTTTATCGATCACAAACTGAGAGAAATTTTTAGTTCCGGTTACCGCTCAGTCCTCGAATATTTTCATTTTTTACCGCAATCGAAAAATATAGTTTTAGGTACAAAATGAAAATTAGTTTTCTAGCCGTTACCGGAAAGTCTAGTATCCGTTGCTATTCTTTCTCATTACGATCACTGTTGCTAGATTTTCTTGCAACTGTTGCGAAAATTCAACGCTTGTGCAACGATAAATTGACGTTAAAGCCTTGTTCAACTAAAAAAGCAGAGTAAACCTCAGAAACTGAATTTGCGTTGCAATCATCAAAAAAGGATCGACGATAGCGCAAAATGTTTACGCGTACCTCGTTTTTCGTAATTCCAACGATGTTCGAACAGTTTTTTTCACGATACCTGTTTTACTGAATTTTTCTAGTTACTGTAACGAATGAATTTATTCTCAGTGCAATGAATATCGGTGAAATGATTTAAAATTGAATGTACAAAGATGCTAACGCGCTAAGAAAAAGTGTCTCGGTGAATTTGTAGAAGATAATATATAATTTTCGGAATCAGATGCGAGCCTGCATCGATTTGGATTTCACGAACGAATCTGTAAGTGAATTTTTTTCAAACAAATCACCGATATCGAAAGCTAGTTTTCTTCATAATTCCAATATTTCCTATTTTTCTAATTCTTGAAAGATTTCTGTATCTTAATATTATAATAGTTCATATTATAAGTTATAGAATTATAACAAAAGATATGGATTTTTGGCCAACCAAGTGTTCGTTAGCCCGCAATAAGAGTTTCTGCCGGCTTGCCGAGTGTTGAAAATCGAAATCTCGATTCAGCAATTCGGGCCAACTGATCGTGAGTAACAGAAACCGCCCTGCGGATTGCTGCGGATTAATAAGGTGGGCGAAATCGGAGCTTCCGAGGTTTCCTTAAGCCCTCCGGAAAATTGAATCCCACAGATTCTGACTCAGCTCCGTAGCTCGTTAAAACGCTGATAATTTTACAATTGCGGAAAAATATAATCAAACGGTGGAAATAATTTCTGCTTCGTCGTCGTCTCGAGCGTAAAAAAATATCGACGATTGATAAATTTCGTTTTATTGAAATATAAAACTCGGGGATCGCGGAGTTACGAAATTTCAACTCCTCCAGAAATAAGAATAATACTACAGCGAATGAAATTTCAAGAGTCCCACTCGATGCTTCACGGATCTCGAGAGTCGGTGAAAAATATTAGGTCGGAATAGGATCCCGACGGCGGTTTGTAAATCAAGTTCTTCGGCCGTCTAATAATATCCAACCGTTTTCTTTTCATCTTAAATATCATTCTCAATATGTGGGTATAACTATATATGGGCGATTCCATGCGAACCCGACCAACATCCGATCCTCATCATTTATGATTTCATTTAAAAACTTTTCTGCAATTGTCCCAACTCTGAAACAGTAGCCTGAATTTTTTCAAATTTTTCATCCAACTGCTAAATCATTTATAAATATTTAGTGATTTTAAAAATGATCTTGTTTAAAATTCTTGATAAAAATTCAAACATTTCGAGACGGAGCCGATGCGACGAGCCGAATTTTTTTCCAGCACTTTCGATTTTTTGGTTCAACTAGAATATTGTTTGAACGGTCTGGAAATTACTCAAAACTCTTCTTTTTGATTTAAAACATTTTTAGATCGTTTCCATTATGAAGCTATTTTTGTCCGTTTTTTTCGCACGTTCAACATTTTTATCATCTTCATAATGAAACCGATCTAGAAATGTTCTTAGTGAAAAATAGAAGGTTTGAGGATTTTTTGGGAATTACCAGACCATTCAAACAACGTTTTAGTTGATCTAAAAAACAAAATAGAAAAAATATCGGCCCATGATTAGCCCGGTATTGAAACGTTTGGAGAACAAAATACAGTTTTTAAACATTTTGTGAGAACTTTAAAAAAGGTCCGTTTCAAAACCACGCTCAATGTGTGTAAATAATTAACCAGTTGAGTTAAAAATCCAAAACAATCGAGAGTCGGGGCAATTGCAGAACAAATTTTAAACAAAATCAAAAATTGTGAGGGTCCTCCGTCTGTTGGGTTGGCATGGAATTCCCCATATATGTGTATAGCGTATAAATTCAAACGGAATTTACTACGAAGCTGATTGAAGATAAGCAACTTTACTTCAAACAAAAAATGACGAATGAACATATCACGTCGGAAGGAAATGAAGAAGATGAATAACATATTTCAAAATTTCACGAGAAAAGCTTACTCGTCGAAATTGGCAAGAGGAGAAAAATAAATAAATAAATAAATTTTGCCGCCTCGCGCAAAATCCGGTTGAGGTTGCCGGATGAATTATCGGGGTCAGCGTTAAGATATCAGCTGCACAACGAAGGATTACGGTGGGCTCGACTATAAACGAGGATAAACGACGCGTGCGTAATATGAGGGCGTTTTAACCGCTTGGCGTTGGAAATAATTGATGTAAAGCCGTTTTCACCGTGCGGTGGTGAAAAGATCGTCACAGGATAAGATCACCGGGATTCGTAATACAGCGCCGTCCTATAAAAATATGGAAACATCTGCAAAGTTCTTTCCAGTGTTCGCAAGGGAAAGACTTCGTCGGATCTCGTTATGTTGAGCCAAAGCTCTATTGCATATAATACTATAGACATTCCCTAAGCTTCTTACAACGTAGCTCGGTTGTCCCTGTTGTTTTTCCGCGAAAAGGATGTTTCAGGATCTCACGACCGTAACTAATCACTGCCTGAAAGAATTAGCCGAAAATATTGCGTGAAAATAATGTAATACAAATAGAAATCGAAAAGCTCTCTCTCCGTCACCCTTGATGGAAAATGTTTTGTACCTATAATATATGAATGTAGGTATATGGAAAGTTGGAACACGTGTGAGCTTGATGAAACGAATTTGTTTCGACATATTAAAATTAAAGAAATATTCAAGTTTTGATAAAAATTTAAAAATCAAGAGTTTTAAAGGAAATTACTTATTGACATGCGTATATATTGTAATGTTGATAAAATTAATTATTCAACAATCGTGTTACGGTCTTAAAAATTTATCGCAAAGCTTTCGCGAATATTTTGATCGGTATTGTTCTTTCTTGATGAATGTCGATAAAAAAGACAAGAAGAAAAAAGCTATCGCAAATATTGAAATGGTTAGCAAAAATTTTGTCACGATGTTGAGAAACAATTCGTTGCGTCGCGTAGACGCGTTAGCGAGTAATTAGTAATCGGAACAACGTCGGATTAACAATAATCCGTGAATCACACCGAGGCGAAGCATCGAATCGATGACTGTTGTGAATTGATAAAATTCAAATTGGCACCGCAACGCAACGCGAACTTTGCAAATAAATTTCAACCACGCGTACAAATCTGCGATATTGTATTACGGGAAATGAAAAGGGGAAAGAAAAAATGGGTTGATTTTGAAAGTAATGGGGAAAAATAAGAAAGTATGTGTTACGTAAATTCAGGTTTGATATCCAGTCGATATTAAAAACTAACGAGACTTGACGATTTGACGATCGTCACAATTCTGTGCCAATTCTATTACGCCTTTAATATTTACTGGAATTTTGGAAAAAAAGATTCAGTCAAATTTCGGAGACGAAAGCTTTTCAACTTTTCAATCTAAACTTCATTGCATGGATGTAAAATAAAAGTAAATCCTGATTTATATTTATATGTATAACCGATGAAATTTCCAGAGAGTAAACAAATGTGCGTACATTCGTATTTAGATTTGCGCAGAAAAAAAATTTGAAGGAAAGCTTCTTCCGGTAGCTTGTACAGCGGAGAATTCAATATTCGTATACACGACGTAGTGAAGATACCAAAGTATCTTTAAATATTGAAAATGTGTTTCACCCTGTGAAATAAAGAATGAACAAATAAGCGAATAAATAAATATTGACGCAACGAAGATAAAGGCAGAAGGTGAAGACGGAGAGAGAAAACGAAACAAAAGTAAGAGAAAACAGATTAAAACAAAAGGAAAAACAAGAAAAATTGTCGAGTATTACAAAATATCAACCGTTTCAGAAATCTCGGGGTTGTAAGTTTTATTTCTTTTATTAGTAAACGAACTGCCGGTATGAACGTTTAAGACAGGTATGTACATAACTATACATAGGTAAATAAGTACGTAAAACCTTTCGCCATTTCCTCCATTCTCTCTTTCGTTTTTCTTCTTATATTTCTCTCTTCTTTTAACTCACACTCGAACGCTTGTAAGTCCGTTGAAATAATTGTGAGATATTTCAGTGTGCTTTAATATCCGGATATTGTGCATATTTGTAAACTTTAACAATAATAATATATTATACGAGTACACGCGTATTACGCCCACATTGTTCTGCTACGTGATATATTCATACCCGAGTAATTATTGAGGCTTGATTCGCGAATAACTTTCAACAATATACCCCGCGATCCAATTTGATGCTGAATAATACATCATACCTTACACACATGCATATATATATATATATATGTTTACACGATGTGTATACCGCACGAATCAACTCAAAGCTGAATAGCCTTTTGTATATTATTATATGTTTATACAATGCGTCTTTGAAATACCGACTGTGCATTTGGTTTGCAATTTTCGATTATAATTATATTTCGATGTATTATTATTATTCTCATCGTATAGATTTATAAACGAATGATACATTACGTGTATAATTTACACTGAGAGAAATTTTAAGTTCCGGTTACCGCTCGGTCCTTAACTAAATTCATTTTTTACCACAATCGAGAAACATAGTTCTAGGTAGAAAATGAAAATCAGTTTTCCAGCTGTTACCGGAAAGTCTAGCATCCGTTTCTATTTTTTCTCGTTACGATCGCTGTTGCGAAAATTTAACGCTTGTGCAACGATAAATTGACGTCAAAGCCTTGTTTAACTAAAAAAGAAGAGTAAACCTCAGAAACTGATTTTGCGTTGCAACAACCAAAAAAGGATCGACGATAGCGCAAAATGATTAGGCGTACCTCGTTTTTCGTAATTTCAACAATAATCAAACAGTTTTTTTAACGATACCTGTTTTACTGAATTTTTCTAGTTACTGTAACAAATTAAATTTTTCCAAGTGTACGATATTGCAATATATTATATATATATTATTTTGTCGTTTGATTATTCATGCGGATTACGTTGGACCAGATCATGAGCAACTTTTATGCAAATATCGAAAACCTGTTCCGATTTTGGCAATATCATTTCGCAATTCTACTGTTCGAAATGAGGACATTTTGCCAATTCATCGATGTGTTGGGAAAACTTCGGGAGGATAAACATTCGGTGCAGGATGTTATGTTCAACCGCGTATTAAATATTTCGAATCGAGATAATAATTCGACGGGGAAATCACAGCAGTTGCATATATATATATATATATATATATATATACACACACCTATATAATACTATATATACTGCAAGTATTGAGACAGGCGTAAAATCGTGGATGAGGAGGAGGAGGAGGAAGAGGAGGAGTAAACCCGCGTCTCGGATGTAATACATGTAATATCAAACCGATATGTGCAAAGGATTTTACGACCCTCCGTCTCTCGCGATCGTGAATAAAGAATACTCAATGCATACCTATAACAGGCGAAGCTCCCTGTGTTACGCGGGTGTAAGACGAGATAAGCTAGCCGAAGGGGTGGAGAAGCGGTGGAATAGCTGGAGGATGAAGAGGAAAGAGAAGAAAGAGAAGAAAAAGAGGAGGAGGAAAACCTTGACTCCCAGCAAGGTCCCCTTGTGGCCTTCTTCCAGCCCTGAGTTTCTCATTTTCCGGCGCTGTGTACACTGTACAGTTTCACGTTTCCCGTTTCACGAAACACGAACGGATTCCCTTGTTGTACTTTATTATTTGCAGGATCAACGATGGGGGCGGTGTTGAAAGTCCAAATTTGAATTGTTCCGAAAGCGCCAAATTTTGAATATTTGGTGGTGAAACTTGAAGTAAAGAGATCAAACTTTGACGAATCGTTAAAGTTTCGAATGCTACGAAACCCGAAGCTCAAAGTTTCGAAATGAGAAAATGCCAAAGGGGCGTAACTCCAACGAGTCAAAGTTCCGAAAATGCCAGAATGAGAAAATATCAAAATCTGGAACATCAAAATCTTGAATGATCCAAGATTTCTAATTCCGTGAATTTCTGGCGCGATGAAACTTCACCGCTTTGATCTTCTTTGTTTTGGATTTTCGATATTTTTACGTTCGGAATCATGGTAATTCTGATTTTCGGTTTTTCTGATTTATTACACCCACTCGTCGAGTAAACTACGCTGCGTGAGTATATTTTACTTTTCGAAACTTTGCTCAATCTTAACTTGAATTTTCGGAACTTTGAGCTTCGGGTTTCGGACCGTTCGAAACTTTGATGCTTCGTCAAAGCTTGATTTCTTTATTTTAAGTTTCGCCAGCAACAAATTTGGAATTTGGCGCTTTCGGAACTTTTCAAATTAGGAACTTCAACCCTGCCCCGAACGATGTAACATCGATTTCTGCACCTCCCTTACTTATCCTTTCTTTTCGCGAAAGAAACCCTTTCCATAATACTTTTCTTCTATAAATAAGGAATAAAAAACAAGGTAAGTATAAAAATGATCAAAATCGAGTCGATCAATGACCACATTTCTCATTAACATTTGCAGATGCAAACTTCGTTCAATAGTCGCAATGATTTAATTATTTTTTATCCCAAGTTATGAACCAATTAAGTTGGTTAACATGCAGAAAAAATAATACTAATTCAGAGAATACCAAAAAAAGTTTAGACAAGAAAATATTCGCGTTGTTATATTATATTATACAATACGTTAACTTCGGAAATTTTGGTTCTTTCTTCTCCCTGTTTCAAAATCATGTCGAGCCGATTCGCGGTGTAAGGATTTTGAGAAATCGCTGCAGAAATATCTTCATGAATATGACGACCTCGCTGGATATTGCGCAGGGAAAAAATGAATGAGGAAAAATTTTACGTACCCATTTTCTCGGTCGGTCACAGCTCGGCGGCCACTGAACGATTTTTGAAACAAGGTTGTCCGCTCATATCGAAACGATAAATAACCGTTGAAAGCGTACATTTCATGGGAATAGGTTGGGAGAATCGAGGTACACAGGTATGAAAATTCACGTGCCGCAGCACAGTTTAACGAATAACCGATAAATTAAAAGCGTTGTTCGTCACGTAGTGAGGGTATAATATTAACATGGAAATTTGAGAGTAATTAATATACACAATCCTCTTCAATCGAAAAATTCTTTCACTGATTTTGTAAAATTCAGCGATTTTTCAACCTGTTGAAAACATTATTTCTCTGTTTTTGCAATTTTTCAGTTTTCACGCTTATATTTTTCTCCTTGCAAAATAAGAAATGATGACATCGAAAAATGGGGAATAACGTGTCTTGGCGTTAATTTTCATAAGGATTTTTTTATTACAATCACCGCCGCTGGGTGATGAAGGAAGGTTTAACTTGAATTTCCAAAGTTACGTACGAATGTAACTGTAAATATACGTATAAGACTTGTAAACGAGTTGAGATGAGACTTGGAATTGCTTGTAAATTACCTTTGTAAAAATTTTTCACCCCGCGCGATTAATCGTGATTTAAAAGAATGCTGATATAACTGCAGCGTTAAGAAGATGGAAATTTTCATTATCATGTAAAAAAGGAAAAGTTCTAATTACCCGTCTTGAACAAATTATTAAACACAGGAATATCATAGATTTAATATTACCGACAAGTGCAGAAAGTGCGTGCAATAATTTTCTCGGCTCGGTTCTTCTCCCTTTTTTCTTTAGTTCTTTCATCGCGGTAGCTATACGACTTCACCCCAATTTATACACATATATGTAACATGACGAGTTTCTTTGACGGATCACAGCAATTCTCTACCGCAGGTACGAGCGTAACGTACGTGTTTAATAAGAAGCCGGAAACGGCGGCTCTGAACCGAAGCCACCATTCTCATCATACCATATTTTTCAAAAGATATGACCGGGCTAATTGGCAATAAGTTAGGCACACGAGCCGGCTCGTTTCTTCCCTTTAACCACGTCCGGGAGTATAAGCTACGTATTTTTTATGTGTCCGTACGTATACGTTAGGGTGAGCCAAAGAAACTAACCTATCGAATTTACGATGTTAAAAGGACCTATTTGCTAAGAAAAAAATTCTCCCGTTGAGAAAATTTTTTCGCTGAATTTTAAACGGTGTTTCAAATTTTCAATTTCAAATTTCGCCATTTAAATAACACGCGAGGAAAGTTTTTTTCATCAAAAATGCTGTAACTTTTGAACCGTTTGAGATGAAAAAAAAATTTCCACGAATATTCTTGTAGGGCATTAAATTCTCCAAAGAAAGACCCCGGAGCTGATTTTTCAGACTCAAAAATTCGTATACTTACGGACCGTGGAATTCGAAGAAAAGTAGAAATATGCGGTTTTAGGGCTCTATGATTGGAAATATCCATACTAAATGAAAAAACTGAAACTAAAATGAAATAAGCTGTGTGAAAGATGTTGTTTATAAACTAGATTCGTCAAAGGAGTAGAGTTTTAAATCATTTATTAATTTTTTTTATTTCATTTTTAAACATTAATATTCTGTTTAACTGTTAAAGAAACTCAGTTTGTTACACCCAGGATATTGCTGGCGATGTAATTGCACTATTTTTTATCTCAAACGGTACAAAAGTTATAGTATTTTTAATGGAAAAAAAATTTTTGCGCGTTGTTTAAATGGGAAATTTCAAATGACCGCCGACACTTTTTAAAATTGAGCTAAAAATTTTTCGTGACGGGGGAATTCTTTCCTTACTAAACATGTCCTTTTAAAACCATAAATTCGATATGTTAATTTTTTTGGCTCACCCTAGTATACACATATATATATATATATACCTGGTGTATGAAAAACGTACTTTCGTCTTACAAAATTTTATATTCTGTTGAAATCGATCTTATGATTTAATATTGGTTGTTACAACACCTATGTGTACGTTTGCAAGTATATTAATGCTGATAAAATTGATTGCGAGTTGACGACTATTTTCTTCTTTCTTTTTTTCATAATAATAAAAAAAAAAAGCCAAGAAAAATGCAAAAAGCACAATCCACATTATTATACACGGGGAATTGAATTTGCATCGGAAAGCGTATAACAAATACGACGAAATGCATCTGGTACTGGCAAATAATTATGATAAAACTTTTTTTTTCATTCTCTTCCTTTCCTTCAACTCGCCTCTTTTCATTCTATACATATTTCCTTTAGTCTTCTCCCTGTTTTGTTTCTATTCGACGATAAATTGCATAGAGCGTGCCTCCGCTCGGTTGATCTTCGAAAGAATTTTTCACATCAAATCTCGGTATTGAAACTCGCTACCTGTAATGCACATGTATTTGTATACGAGTATACAGTAAGAAACGCACACGCGATCGAAAAAATCTTACCCACACTGTAACTCTTGAGAAATCCAGAGGTTGGGAAAAATTTCCCGACAAACTCGCTGCTGCACACGGCGATGAGAAAATTCTTTAGATACCAACGGGAGTGCATTTTCCAATATTATTTATATTATCGATCGTGCGGAAAATTCCACCTCAAATGCTGCAAGGATGCGAGACAATTTCGCAACTTGTTTAAAAAAAAAAACAAAAAAAAAAAACTCTTCGTTTGTTCCCTTTCGCCTTTCATTGAAAATTCGATCCTGACTTCTATTGTTCAAATACCGAACGGTACGAGAAAACCTTTCAATAAATCTCTGAGAATACGAGAAATAAAAAACAACGTTAAAAGAATCGTCAAAGTCGTTCGTTGTCGATACGCTTTGAGAAAGTGTCGAGTTCGATCAATCAATCGTAAATTAATATAGGGTAGTTTTATTTTCAGACGAATGTGGAGCAAGCGAGAGGCGATGAGTATAAATATTTGTTGTATAGAAATAGTTGAAAAAAGAAAAATCAGTCTAAAGCCTTGGGACGTTCGTACCGCGGGCGAGAAAAGTAACTGATTGCAAAACTGAATTATTTCAAGTTTCACAAACGGAGACGTTTCGGAATATCGTCGAAGATCTCTTCGTAAGGTATGAATTTCATCAAGCGGCTAAGATTGCTTGTACAAAAGAAGGGGAGTCGTGTTTCTTTTTTTTTTTACCAGCGTTGCAATTTGATAGAAAACGCCGCCTTCAAGATTGTCGACGATTCATTTATTCCGTTAAAGTTTCCTTCTCGTTGCTTACATATTGTTACAAATGGTGAAATCACCCATATACATATATAAATATATGGTTATATGTATAACAAACCTGAGGGAATATTTCATTTTCACTCCGGTTTACAAGCGAATGAAGTACATTTGTTTCATTCGATTGTCAAATGTAAAAAAAAAAATTTTTTTACGAGCGAACAGTACTGATTATTAAATACGATGTATATCATCGCATGAAAATAAATCGAATATTGATATAATGACATAATTAAATGTTAGGAATATATTTCGATAATTTTTTCAAATCCTTGTCACTCACCATTTCTCACGTCAGCTATTTCGCTCGGTCCCACTTGAAACCGGAATCATCTTCCGCGTTGAAGTCGGGAAGAACGATAAATTCTTCAGATTCTGTCTTACAAGCGACGTCTGAAAGAAATTCTGAAATTAGTCGCACCGTTTAAGCAACATAGTAAAAATACACACCGGATTTAAAAAATACTCCTTGCTACTGTATCATTATTATTGTTGTTGTTGTTGTTGCAGATGATACGTCTCGCGTTTACATTTTCTTAAAATACAGATTTGTTGAAAATCGACGTTCGCACAGATTTTCGGAAATATTTCTCCGTCTGACGAGAGTCCGCGTTTTTCCACTTACAGAGATTTTTTTGAACTTTATTACTCTTACAATAAAATATATGCCGAGAATGTGTCCGAAATAAGTGTATTTTAAATGGGGAAATCCATCCTGTTATAGGCCCGGGTTAGAGTTGAGATGAAGGACTGAAAAAATTAGAGCATTGTTTTTAAATTACTTAAAGTTGATCTGGGAGGACGCGCCAGAAAAAAATCCTAAACCTGCACGTACGAAACTCAAACGTTATTTGATTCGGTGTTTCTTCTGCGGAGATTTGTTGTAGATTTTGTACAAACGTTGATAAGACGCTACAGTTTTTTATTCATATTTTCTTCTATCGCTATTTTGTAACGTGACAACCGTTGAGCAAACTGCAGAGTTAGATTGATACACTGAGAAAAATTTCATTTGTTACAGTAACCAGAAAAATTGAGTAAAACAGGTATCGTTAAAAGAAAAACTGTTCGAATATTCTTTGAATTAGGAAAAACGAGGTACGCGTAAACATTTTGCGCTATTGTCGATCCTTTTTTGGTTATTGCAACGCAAAATCAGTTTCTTCGGTTTACTCTGCTTTTTTAGTTAAATAAGGCTTTAACGTCAATTTATCGTTGCACAAGCGTTAAATTTTCGCAACAGCGATCGTAAGGAGAAAGAATAGTAACGGATACTAGACTTTCCGGTAACAGCTAGAAAACTAATTTTCATTTTCTACCTAGAACTATATTTTTCGATTGTGGGAAAAAATGAAAATAGTTGAGGACTGATCGGTAACCGGAACCAAAAATTTCTCTCGGTGAACATATAGGTATAAATAAACACGATTGTGTCATTAGTTATACACGGTAAAACATATTATAAAAGTTTCGTTCATCGATATTCATTTGAAGATAATATTATACATACACGCAATAGCGTCCTTCGCTTTTACCTTCACACTAAAATAACACATAAAAATGTGCATACATCGTCCAGCTCGTTTTACAACTAAAGGGCAGCCATCGTAAAAACTGCCTTATACGGCTAGCAAAATAAAAAGGCTTTTACTATAGAATTAACAATATTATAGACGTGATATAAATTTTTATACGATATGACGTTATTTCATATAAATATGAGAAGCTTGAAGCACTAAAAATAAAATCGCCTTTCATTTTTCCACGGTTAGATATTTTTTTTTTCCTTACCTATTTACGACGTTATATATTGTACTTAACATCCTATATTTACGTAGACTTGATGTAGTTTCTTTTTAGGAACACGGTTGTTACTTGTTGTTGTTATTACTATGAGATTGAACTTTTAATCATGGTATACCCGCTGCATTCATGTTCGAATTTTCGAGTTACAGAAAACACGAATAAAAAAATTGTAAATAAGAACAAACAAACGTGTTACTCGAATAAAGGAAGCTCCATAAATTGCTCCAGTGGCATGAATTGAATTTTTTCCCTATCAAGCCGAAAGTAACAACAGTCACAGGGTTTACCGTTAACCCCAGAGATAATATGAGTAAACCAACAACAAGAGTATAGTCGGTGATTTCTTCGAAATAAAATCGAGACACTTGATTTTAAATGGAAAGAAAATGTTCTTATAAGGGAAAAAAAATTCTAACGGAGTTTAACTTTTTACATTTCTATGCAACTTCGTAATTTCTGAAACTTTTAAGAAGAAAAAAAAGAAGACACAAGCGACGTTAAGTCGTAACTGCAGTATAATCCTAATCGCAAATTTCTGTGTTCCAGGACGCTGAGCTCTGCATCTCGCTGGGCCTGAGCTTGCAGTATATAAGAGTCTGCGTGGTTTGTTGGCTTGCGGCTATGTGCCACCACCTTTACGCGACCGTGGCTTCGATACCCTCTCGAGACGAGCCCCCGGCCTACGTAAAGTACAGCATATTCGCCTGGGGAGCCCCGGTTCTCAGCCTCGGGGGCGCCACGATGATACAAAGCCAAGAGTCTGGCGACCTTTGGAACGTAACCGACTTGACGCCGTTCAACTGCTGGTGAGACGCCTTGATCGTGGTGACCGACCTTAACAACGCGTGTAAAAATAATCGAAGGCAAAGACAATTCGGTATAAACTTAACCAAAGAGAAAAATAACCCGAACAAGTATAGCCAAAACAAAATTAACCAAATAGCAAGGCAACCCGTGACGAAAATAATCTGATCAAAAATCATGAAAGACTAAAATAACCCAGGATAAAAATTAACCGAACAAAAATAAATCGAGATAAAAGTAACCAAAGACAAAAATTAACCCAAGAGAAAAACAACCCAAACAAGTATAGCCAAAACAAAAATAACCAAATATCAAGGCAACCCGTGACAAAAATAATCTGATCAAAAATCAGGAAAGACTAAAATAACTCGGAATAAAGATAACCCAAGACAAAAATAACTCGAGATAAAAATAACCCAAGACAAAAGTAATTCGATGTAAAAATAACCCAAACAAGTACAGCCAAAACGAAAATAACCCAACAAAAAATAACCTGATAATCCAATCAAAGATAACCTAAGATAAATGTAAAGGAAAGACAAGTAACGCAAGACAAAAACACCCGACACAAAAATAATGTGTCATAGATAATCCGAACAAAGATAACTCAAACAGAAATAACCGAAAACAATAATAACTGAAAAGAAAAATAACTCAGTACAAAAATGACTCAACACAAAAAACTACGAAAAACTTAAACTATATTAAATTGAATCAACTTTTACACGTGTTATTTTTGTTTGAGTTATCACTTCTGGGTCATTTGGTCCTGGTACACTTAATCGTGAATTCGCAATTCGTGCACCTATGCAGGTTCACATTTTTCCCCAAATTCATTCATAGATCAATTTTCCTCAAAGACGCGCCGAAATTACGTGGGTTCAGGACGGTATCGATTTCCATAACGCATATCATTCGCGGAAATTTAAAGCTGTACGAAAAGTAGTGTGGAGAAAAAAATTTGCAATCGAATTGATATCAGGGCGAAAGATGCGAAAAGATGCGAAGCCTGGCGGAAAATGAAACAAGAACGTATAACACGTGGAAGGGGGAGGAGAAAAAAAAATGGAAAGGGAAGAACGGAAGTACGTAAAAAAAGGAAACTCTTTTTGTAGGAAGTGACAAATGAGGACGAAGAACCTCGGAGCAAGAAGAAGAAAATCTGCTCGATTGGACTGACTGATGCAGCACGGTACAAACCTCGATGATCAAATCAGTTCTCACAAGTCGTTGGGAAGAAGATGAAATATAGATTTCATAGATTGTACATTGAAAAATTTCGATAGAATGAAAACGTGCGAAAAATTCGCGATTTTTTTTTTTATGCCTTTACTGAAAACAATTTTATTTGTTGCAGTAACTAGAAAAATTCAGTAAAACAGGTATCGATAAAAAAAAACTGTTTGAATATTGTTGGAATTACGAAAAACGAGGTACGCGTAAACATTTTGCGCTATCGTCGGTTCTTTTTTGCTAATTGCAACGCAAAATCAGTTTCCGAGGTTTACTCTGCTTTTTTAGTTAAACAAGGCTTTGACGTCAATTTATCGTCGCACAAGCGTTAAATTTTCGCAACAGTTGCAAGAAAATATAGTAACAGCGATCGTAATGAGAAGGGATAGTAACGGATACCAGACTTTCCGGTAACAGCTAGAAAACCAATTTTCATTTTGTACCTAGGACTATATTTTTCGGATTGTGGTAAAAAATGAAAATTGTTAAGGACTGAGCGGTAAGCGGAACTAAAAATTTCTCTCAAATAAAAACAACGATATATCAAGGCAGAAGAGAAACGGAAGTGAATTTTCGTTCCTAGTTGATTTTTTTTTATTTTTTTGTTGATTTTTTTCATTTCGCTAGATTTTTAATTTCCGTAAAACGTTGCTGTGCGCAATCCAATTTATCGTGGACCGTATATTGTACATATAACAAACATCGGAAATACAAGACAAGTGGAGGAAAAAACGGATGGATTGAAGGCGGGGGAAAAAACATTCTCAAACCCTGTTCGGATATATATTCGCGTTATCGGATGGCAGGTCTCGTCTGTCTTGAATTCCACGAGTTTTTTAATTTATTCACCGAAATTTGTCCCGTTTATTTTTTTGTTTTAGGTTTCTAGGAAAAAAAGCCACGATCTACACTTACGGATTACCAGTTATTTTTCTCCTCCTACTCTCCGGATTTTATCTCGTCAAGGCGGCCATTGTTGCAAGGTGAGTATTTGTGCATCGTCAATGCTTAATAAAAACATTTCAACTTAAAAATGTACGAAAGAACGTTGTATATTCAAACGATTGACAAAATCAGTATTTGCAAGGTAGAACAAAAATGTGTGACGAATAATTATAATTAAAAAAGTATAAACGAGAGATTCGTTTGTTTGTATAACTTTGAAGAGATTCATACTTTGGTGTTCTGTTTTTATTTTTTTATTTTTTTAATCACGATGTTTTTTAAACAAACGTTGATACCCTATTTTGTATCTTTCCGTGGTAAAAAAAGGTACACGTGCAGCATGCAGCTTGAGATAAAGCAGCGGGAGAAAATGAAAAAGAGGCGAACTCTCCAGCTGGTTTTGTTCCTGAAGGTTTGCTTAACTGTTGGCTTGGTCGCTGGTTGCGGGGTTGCGGCGAGAATTTGGGAAATTCCATTCCTGTGGGCCATGTTCTGCACAGGTCACTCCTTGCAGGTATGTAAAACCTGCTGTCCGCGTGCCTGATTGTCATTACCAATCGGTGCTCTCGCATGTCACGAAAAAAATCATTTTTTTTTTAACTCGTAGCGATGACAAGATGCGAGTTTTATATTTTAAAGTGGCAAAGCACGGTCCAAAATCCTATCGCAACAAGACTTTCGGATGTGCGAATTTAAACATCCAAAAAACCGCGTGATTTCACTTATTTTTATTGTTTTCCAAGCTCGACTCAGGCTGAAAGTAGAGCTTAAATCTGTGTCATTATTGTTATTATTCAAAGCAACTCAATGCAACGACTATTTGTGAAAGCGTTTTCGCTGATTTTTGTGTTTTCAATTTCGAAGAAATAAAAAAAAAAAAACGAAAAGAATGTTGTACCTCATCGAGCAAAAATGCGACAAAGGTACGAGTTTATGCAGAACTAAAAATAATGTAAATAATAAATAAAACAAGTAAAAGAGAAGAATCCGCACCCACGTGTCTTATCGCTCATGCAGCAAAACCGAGTAAAGAGCAATCTTCCTCTCCCCTCACCGCGATTCTCTAATCCCGAGGGTGAAAGTCATCAAGATAAATACGGAGAATCGCTCGGAGCGAATTCGTTTTTAATAATACGCAGTGCTCGAAGAGAAGGCCGAAATTCATCCGAGAAAAGAGGGAGGGAGAGAGAGAGCGGCAGTCAAAGGTCGTTGAATTTCAACGATTATACGCCTACAGTGAGGCGTGCCAATCGGTAAATTTGACGGCTTTGAAGCTCTCGATTCTAAGGAGCTGATAGAGGGGTGGGCAAACAAGAGAGGAAAGAAAATATCCCTAATATCGCTCGTCGAGATATCTCGCGGAAAGAGGATGAATAAAAAAAAAAAAGGAGGGGGGAATAAGATAAAGAAAGAGACAAGTGGAAGAAAAGAAGAATATCATTTTCAACATTTTCGGGGGTACAGATAACGCGACGTTTCACAATTCCCTCGGGATCGACGTTATATGACTATAATAACGATTAATAATTGCACGATCCAGAGTTAAACCGAACATTTCAGAAATCCCCAGAGATAGCTTCGCCTCCGTGATTTTGAGAAGAGAATAGGAAGAGTAAAGTTTCGGTGTGATTTCCCTGCCTTAAAAATCCCCGATTAAGAAAATTTCGAGCCGATCGTAGGCAAGGAAATATGTGGGTAATAATGTCTCGAAAGAGTGAGGAATAAAATTGCCCCAATTTGTTGTCGATACTTGCGATGGGGAAATTTTACTTACGCTCTTCGTCACCTTTTGTTAGATCAAAAAAAGTCTTGATTTCGGTCCAAAATCACTTTTTCGAATTTCGCCGAATCTTTACGTTTTCGAAACTCTGGAATCCGAACAACAGGTTTTTAGAAAAATCTCGGTCTGTCCGACAAACTCCCGCGATGATCTCGGAAATGGATTGATGAAAAAAATTGAAACTTGGAGGATTTTACGATCAAATGATGGGCATGAAAAATTGCTGGTTTTTTACACCTGACACGTTGTATAAATCCGCAAATTCTGCAAGATCGCAACGCTCGAGAGAGTCGCAACAAAGTTGCAGCATTTTGTCTCGCGATCCTCGCGGTGTTACATAGATATAGCAATGGGGGACCGAGCTTTGCCAATGCGAGCTTTCGCCTAGCTCGCAATTCTATAAGGTATACGTGGGCGTAGCCACAAAGCTTTCCACTCTCTGTTAATTGCTTAAATTGTTGTCGCAGGGATTGGCCGTCGCTCTGTCAGTTGCCTGCAACTGCCGAGTTCTTAAAGTCTACTCAAGGCGAGCGCACAAGCAACCAAAACAGCAGGTAATTAATTATCTCTTGAATTGTCGCGGAAATAATTTCGTTTCGAAAGCCACGCTTAGATTTCAGTTTCCGTTCTTTCTGTTCTCTTGGCAACGATCAATTTCAAGTGGTTGACGAAAATATTTCCAATTTCCATTTTGTAAAATTCCTTTCGTAAATTGTACAGAACCTATTTCAAGAAATATTTTTCCTCTCTCTTGTTTCACAGATCGCCAAGTCGTCGAGTATGCAACTTCTAGCTCCGGCACCGGATCCGGTGTAAAAGAAAAGTGCATTGTCGCACAAAAAAAAAAATATGATACATGATTAGGAAAGAGAATACACATTTTTATCCTGTCAGATATATACATATATATATACATATATAGAGAGAGAGAGAAAGAGAGTATATTATATCACAAGTATAATTGCCGATCCAGCCCCTTACCTAATAATTATATCTATACCCCTATTTTTTCACGATCTTTGTATTCAATCGTTAGTCCCGCTTGCACAACCTGACGGCTTAGGCTGCTCAATAATTGACAGGAATTCTCCTCGCTCTCCTACCTTTGCACTCTGTATTGTTGAAAATGGTTGGATCGAATTTGAAAAATTCACGTACAAATTGTTTGCTGAAATATGTCTGTATCGACTCTGAGTAGTTTTTACGTGTAGTATGACAACCGCTCTATATCTTAATAGAAATGAAAAATGGATCTGACTCTTCGCAGGAGCGGTGAAATTAACAATTTAACAATTGAAATATTAAACACTGCGAATATAATACGTGGAAAGATTTTTTCAGATTCTCAAGTTTTTGTAGACGCATAGAGGTATGCGTATATATAAACGAAATGTTCCTGCAGAAATTAAATTTATTTGACAACCGGTGTATTGTACCTCAAGTTCGAAGTATGATAGAAAATTTATTTTCATTCGTTCCCAATAATAATACGTACAACGCGACGGAACGGAGCCTTGAGAAAATAAAGAAAGAAATTAAAAAAGTAAAGAGAGGAAGCGACTGGTCCGTAAAGAGGAGAGAGCAAAAGATTACATTCCACCCTTAAACTCCGACGCCGTGAAATAAATTATATACGTTATGTTCAAAGATATTCTTACGCAGAGAAGAGCGTATAGATCAAACAGCGTCGTAATTAAGACGTTGCGAATGCTACTTGCCGAGAAAAAATTATACATGTATGTATAAACGACAATTGTTATGAGGAATAAGAAGATAATGGAAAAGTATATATGATAGTTGTTAAAATGAAAAACTGAAAAATAAAAATTAAAAAAATAAATATAGGGTTACATATCAGTGTAAAATATATTGAATACATTATAGCCAAGAAGCAAAAAAAAAAACAAAAATTTAATTGATCAAAATTTCTAAGATCCCCGGATGTATAATTGATACAAGTTGTTTGTTATATTATAGCGATTAATAATTCATATCGAGAGGAACCGCTGCAGCTACATTATAAACATTTAAGCATTTTTCTATTCATTTATACTATAATCACTGTTAATAACTCGAGAAAATCTACCGGTGAAAAGATGGATAGTAGGTAATAATCGTAAAAATAATCTCACAATTGGATCGATGATAGATCGAACATTATTGTACAATATTATGATTGCTTGATTAAGCGCGTGTGTCGGATCGATGTAAAAGAAAAAAAAAAAAACTAGGTACGTATCAGTAATAATTATAAACTACAATCGATGAAAACCCCGGTTCGTTCGAATTGGAATTACATCGGTAATCATCGTAATAAATAATCGTGATGTAATATTGGAAACGACGTACAGTATACACCCAAGATTCAGACCCGAGATACGATACGTCGAAGTTTGGTATAAGCTGATAGGAGAAATTGATAAAGGGAGCAAATCAGCGACACAATGCGTCATACGGACAAAGGTTAATTATCCGATAAGCCCGTACACCAACCTAAGCATTGTATCCGACTCCGCGGATTTCAGTGAGTTAATAAAGTTGACTTTTCAAATTTACCGCCGGCGGGCGCGGAAACAAAAAGAGAGCGATAATATAAAAGAACGAGAAAACTACCGACTAGTGTCTACTACTGGCTTCAAGCAAGATACATCTATACGTATTATATAAAGTGTAGATGTAAGTTCCGTGTGAAAAGAGTCTTTTGTCCTTGCGCGACCGTTGCGATGTTCCATGCGCAAGAGAGGCAAGCAAACAAGTTTCCACGCATGTGTGTTTCCCGCGACGATGTTTATAGTGTATACTGTGTGTGCAATATATACCTAGGTAAATACGTACCGAACGTACAATACCGGCCATATGTACAATAAGCACAACCGCTCGGCAAACATGCAATATACAACGCAACACACCCCTCGATGTCGATGTGTGTTAGGGCGGGTATAAACGCATACCTACTTCCAACCAGCAGCCTGAACTCGAGTCTGTGTCTTTCTCGACCGTTGAGTTCGGTTTGGAGTAGGTGTATAAATAGATATAAATATATACCTATGTATAATTTATACATATACGCATATAGTACGTACTTACGTTATTACACAGTCGGTAACGATTAATAAATATTTTGAAACTTCAACGAAGCGCAGTTTTCATACGTCAGAACTTATTGGTATACCTACATTGACTGAGAGAAATTTTTAGTTCAGGTTAACGCTCGGTACTTAACTTAACTATTTTCATATTTTACCACAGAATTTCTAAAGAAATACTGAATTTTTCTGGTTACTGTAACAAATGAAAATTTTTCTCAGTGTATTCCGGAATCCCATTGCGATTCAATATGGCGGAGAACGTAGCCTCGCGACTCGCCGTATTTAATTTTGAGAATCGTTTTTTCACCCGTGTTTTACTTCTTGTGAAATGGATGAGGCGAATCGCAAGTCTGACAGCTTGCACGAGGTTTCGCTTGCTTTGATAAACGCGGTGGAATATCGGAAAAACGATCAGCTGATCGCGCTTCTCGACGCCATATTGTTTCATGTTCCAATATCACTCGTCACGCCGTGGTGTTACAGAAATAAATCATCAGCCCTTCTTTAATTTAAATTCTGACTTCAGGTGAAACGAAGAATTAACGTAAAATTACACCGCGTTAATAACGAACGCGGTCAGAGGTAAGTGAGCGAATTAACTTGGTATATTTCGTGCCTGAAACAAGAAACCTGTGATTACGTGCCTGCGGGCTGTCTAAAGATTACCATTATTATTAACTTGTAACTAATTTCATTCACACCAATGTAACAAGAAGAATAAGTCTCGAGGCTTCAGAGAACTAGGGAAATTTTTATTCCCGCCCATACAGCGACAGTCGGGGAAGAAAATTCATTTCCTCGACTAACCTTCTACGTCAGAGCTGCGTTTCAAACACCGCGTTGTATTCACCCGGTACGAATGAAATAAAATAAAAATAAACGCACGGTAAATAAGACGAGAAAAGTGTATAAATGAGGGAAGAAAAAAGTGAAAGAAAGCGAAGGGAGGGGGTTAAGAAGAAACTTTCTTCACCATCTTTACGTTTAATCGCCCGGATAATCTTAAACCAAATTTACCATCGCCCGGCTCGTATCGTTGTCTTCGTCATTTATTCACCGCGTATATAATCGTACAAGGGTTTCTTTATCATCGTTACAGAGAATTTCATCCCCCCCTAACGCCGATTTTCCATGCCCACAAAGCGCGGCTGTGTAACCGTGACACATACCTGTACAAATTGTACACCCGTATTATACTCACACCTGTACATGGGTATATACTAATAAGATTTACTCGAGGGAAATCTCCCTTTCAACCCTGGATTATAACGGCGGAAAGTAAAGGCGGTGACAAAGGTACCTGCAGCTACGCTAGCGACCGTTGACAGTATCGCGAAGTACCCTAAAGTCTAATGGCTTGATCGTGTAGGAACTTTCAGAACAGCCTCGGCTCTCTCAGGATGCTCGGAAAAAAATCACAAGACAAAAGTTGAAAAGCTCTGACTGAAAACGATTCTGCTCAAGTCCGGCTCAATTGTAAGAATATCTCATTCGACGCGGTCGGGAAGAGAAAAAAATTCAAAGCCACCAATTTGAACGTTAAAAAAGCCGAATTAATCAGAGAAATTACATAACTGCGTCGTTTCTTGAATTGTCTTTATTTTTTTTTTTTTATTTATTTTTTTCATTCGTCGCATAAAACGGATTTTCGCATAGCAATAAATACGCATCGTCTGAGATGAATGTATTAACCTCAGTTTACGGCAGGAAAAGAAAAATGTGTGAAAGGTAATATCTTTATAAGGTACGTTAAAATCGAGGGTGGACGTAATATTTAACGAAATCAAAATACTCTGCAGGAAAACACATCGAGCAAGAAATCGAAACTGGAATGAATGTAGAATTGAATACGATACGACCGATTCAGTTTTTGCTAGGGTAAAAGGTGAGTTTGACGCGATAAAAAAATATTTCAAACAGCGTAACAACCCACGAATATTGAGGGTGACGAAGGACGCCGAGACCGTTGACAGGATCAGAAATGAGCACAAGTAACCGAGACGACGCGATAATATCGCCGTGCAAATATCTGTTTGTGTAAAGTTATAAGCCAATTATATACCCGGGTGAGCAACGAACTTGTCGGTGTAAAAGTTATACAGGATTGTTAACAGAGGCGAATTGTAATTGAAAATTGAAGAGTAAGCTATAAATAATTATCAAATGCACGAAGATCCAAAAGCGAGTTGAATGAATTAGCGACGAATACCTGATGTGTAAAAAAAATTTATTAAACGGTGTTTACAGATGACGGCTGATTCTGTTCATAGTGCGCTGCACTAGTCGTTAAGTATTGTAAATAATCGCGTCGACGAATCGCTTGAGATAGACGCGAAAACGCGATGCGATGTAATTTTCAACGACCCGATCCTTGTGGACTGGAATATCTCCGGGTGACTCAGTCGCGTGTTGCCAAAAAAGAACCGGAGAGCTTTGGCGCCAGGACGTCTGGAGCCTCCTCATCGACCTGCACATCCAGCGGCTCTCGCACTCTCTCTCTTTCCCTCTCTGGTAGCTAAAGCAGCTGGTTTGACGCAACCAAAACACGCCTGGAGAACGCGAAGGTCGAGCGAAATCTGCGCGTCACGGAAGTCAAGACGTCATGCGAATCCGAGGGGAAAAATTTCGTCCGTGAATTCGGTACGAATAGCGGCCGTTAAAAAAAGTTGGAAACGAGGAAAGGTGAGAAGAGGATATACCTTCCGAAATTAAAATTTCCATTACCTTTATCGTTATTTCCAACGATGATAAGTGAACGGGAACTGATGAAAAACATCCCCAAAATTTCAGAGGAATGAATCTGAGCAAATTCGAATAACGCAAACTGACGCGACGTATTAATGGCAATTTGAGAATTAGAAGCGTTTTTTTAAATTATTATAGATCGTTTAAAAGGATTAAACTTTTCAAGTATTTGTTGTTCGATTTTTAATGTTTTTCGACTCAGTCTCGCCGCCAAGTATTTCAATTCTATAACTTACTTGCACAACCACTATACGATTCAAAACCAATCACACCGCTTCATCACGTCACGACACCAGCGAAGCTGCGAGCACTGACTGAGCTTTTGCTCCGGTTTTGCGTACACACCTCATTTAGCCAGGCGTTCAGCCGTGACTTAAGAAGAGTCGTGTTTTCAAAACACTTAGATATAAACTGATTGCGAGCCTGGATTTGTTGGCACGAAATTGTCGAAACTTCTGAACACGCAACGAGAAGACTATAGATAGTGGATATTTGGAAAGATTTTTTATTTTATATAACAGCGATCGCGATCATGGTTGTAGAATAATTGCACAATTCGAAAGCGAGGAATTAGCGGCAAGAAAATAGTAGAGGTCTTGCAGTTTTAAGATTCTCGCCTGTGAAATTCACGTTGTAGAAATAATAGAATGTAATATTTTATACTTGTAACCGCAGAGAAAATTTCACGAAAAATTTAAAAGAAATAATTTTAAAAAATAAATAAATAAAAGAGAGGTATTAATGACGATTGAATTTTTGATATAATAGGACGGGCAATTTTCGAACCCTAAAAAAAAAATGATTCTTTCTATTTCCCGGGTAGGATCGATCGGGAAAAGTTTGCCAAAGATAAGATTACATTCCACAGCTCGCGGTGATTTATATGCAGAAATTACAGAATTTCCCGATTCTGCAACCGTCTTGTTTAAACTTAATCAAATCAAAAGATAATCGTGATTCGCACTCTCGGCTCTTTACCGCGTTTATAAATTCCGCAACGCCCTCAGGCTGAATTCTTCAATTTCAGTTGATTCGAAATAAACACTCGGTATATCTAACATAATGACAATCGAATATAATGAACGTATTTTGGCAGAAGGTAATTGATTTAACGTGCAAAAAGTTGATAAATAATTCATTGGTTAAAAACGAAGTGCAAAAATTAAAAAAGCTTATTTCCAAGTAATCATGCAAGTCGAGCATTTCTTCAATACCGTGAGATTGAAATTTGATTAAGTCGATACTGCAAGCTTGGAAAAATGGGAAAAAATTTGAACAACAACTTTAGTGATCGAGTAAAATAAAGCTGCGAGCAAATATCGCGAAGCGGTTTTCTTGAGACGCGTCTGAACCGTAACTATCTGTGAATCATTGCGTTTGACATTAATGGAGGTTCAGAAGTGCGGGACTTGTACAGTGCCTATACCTATATGAGAGGTGAATTTAATAACTCAATAAACCGCGACCCGCCGCTTGACCGATTATCCAGAATTCCCCACGTTTAATAATCTCACACCGCGCACATTTACTTACAGGCGTGGGTGTAACGCCCGATCGAATTTGCACACCGCAGCTCTTCACCTACGTATTATTATGATAGCGAGCGGTATTTCAGACGATGATCGATGACCCTGCCAATTAAGGACGGCGCGGGCGGTTCGCCAAAATTGCGCGAAATTTCTAAGGCGTCTTTATTACGCCGGAGGCAGGCGGACGGACTCGACGAAGTCCTCGAGGATCCTGCAGACGACCGGCAGGATCCTCTCGGCGAACTCTGAGGACCCTCATCAGTTGAGCGAGTCTTTCGTCTTCTAAGCTCTCGGGACGTGTAACCTTCGTACAACGTCGAGTTGACAAATCCCGCACTAACGGCTCGTTGTTCGATAAATGTTTTGAGTTCGCTGAATCTTAATCGGCGCAATTTGGTTTCGCGAAATCAGGAACGATCGATTGTTCTTTTGTAAGCAACTGTGCCGCAATTACGCGCCAATTAACCGAATAACGCAAAACTGATTTTTCGCTGTTGCACCGGAAGTTGAATTTGTAAGAAAATTTTTATTACTGCGACGATGCGAGTCTGCGAGTTTTCTCTTCCACATCCGTCAAAGTAAACGCGTGTAACAATCTCTGATAAAATACCGGGCTGAGTAAAAGTTTATTTCACATTTATTCTTTCTGCTTGTTTTCTTATACCTTCTTTTTCGAAACAATCGTTATGTTTATTCATGGTTTATTGATTTAGCTGATATTCCCGCGGTGAAAAGCCTCGACCTTGCGTTTAATACCCACATCACTTCAGTGCCTGTATTCCAATCTTACAATGCATAAAAAAAAACTCACAGCGAATGGAAATGAATTTTGCACGAAATGTTTCCTCCGCACGAACTGCGAATACTATTATTATTAACGTAAACATCGGTAGTGCGGATTGCTGTATAATTACTTGCGAGTCATTTCTTGTTCTCGCGACGTTTAAAGTACAGGGTTAACCATCAAAGATATGTATAGAAATTGTATAAAGATTTTTTAAAATTATATAATGCGAAAAATGACTACTATCTGAGTTTTCGTCTCTCGGGTATTAGAAAGATAATAATATTATCACGTTGACGCGAGGTCATCGGTACGTTTCATCTGCTAGTGACATTTGTAGTTCGAGTAAGCTCTCAGCTGTTCAATAACGAGCGTGGGTTGTCCAGCAGAAAAATTCTGTCCTCCACGATTCGCGGTGTAATTATCAAACGCAGCCCGCGTGCTTCGGAATGTGAAAGAAAAAAGTACCTACGCAAAGAAAAAAAAATATACAGCGGAGTCGAAAACGTGCGATAAAAATACCTCAAGCGTAAAGTAATACGATTGCCCGTACGTCACTTTTTTTTAACAGTTTTAATCACGTCGATTTTAACAAAAACGGTAGATTTTTAAATTTATAATTAAATTATTATTATTATACGTCTATAATAAATTCAAAAGAACGATTCCAACGATTTCGGTCTCTAGAAGTGGCGTCAAACGATTCTGCGTTGCTAGGAGATGTATCGTCAAATTATACCGTAGCCGCGACAAAAGTATAACGAGCGAATAATTCAATTTGAAGATTAAATTCACCTCAGATTGATATATCACGGACGTACAGTTCGTTTCGTGAATATAAATTATCATCCGTCGAGAAGTCGTATTGTAAAGTGAGCCATATTACAAGTACTTTGGTATACTTGTATGTGTAAAAACTGCAAAAATTATAAAGGGCACAAAAGTTATCGGATCTGTTGAAAATGTTCGATCGAATGAAATGTAGCAAAAATCACGTGTTATACGTGAGGCTGTTGCGAGAGATTATTATTATGCGTTATTTGAACTTCGCAGAGGCAGATGGGCGAGTTGAAAGTTTGATATCCTTGAATTGTTTCTCGGTAACGATAACACGAGGAACCGGAGTGGGCGGCGGGTTGAATCTAGAAATGAAATGAAATTTAAACAGAATTAACTGTCTCAGTGAAAATTGGCCGACGTGACGAGTAAAAGCGTATTTGCCGGTGGAGAGACGACGCAGAATTTGATGTGGTGGTTTCGCGACGATACAGACATCAGGTAGTGAAAAATTTCATAGCTTACTTTTCTCTTCCTCTTTTTCTTTCGAAATTTTAGTAGGAAACGAATCAGTTTCAAAGCCGTATAACAAAACGATAGCTGGAACGCAATTCAGAACCGTGGCTATAAGAAAGCAAATTGTATGCGATTGCGAAACGAGTATAATAAAAGTAAAAATAATTTAATGAAATCCCGCAGGAACAGAGCCGGGATATAAAATATAAAACGATTTCTTCGACTCGTGCGAGCTCAACAGTACGCGAAACTCAAGAAGGAGAAAAGAACTTTTGTCACCCTACTTTGTATGTATTCCGAAACGAAGTTTTCTCGACTTGTAAAGTGAACCTGCGGCAGAAGCGAATGATTTATATCAGCGCCCTGGGCCTTTCAGGAATTTCCGCAGCTTCCAGGAGAGAATCCGAAGCGCGAAAGCTGAGAACGTACGCGGAGAAAGCACCGCGCGGAGGCTTTTTTCTCGCCCAGCTTTTTCCTTTTCTTACTCTTCAAATCTGTTTCACCTTTTATCAGATGATGGCTTTCCGGGGAATTGAATCTCAAGTTTTAAATATTTACAAGGTTGGATAGTGCAGCGTGCGAAAGACCTGCCGAATCGCGTTTCATCCATGACCCTTTACGTAAAATGCTTTAACCGTTAAAACTCGGCGAGAGAAATACCTCAGCTCTACTTATTGACAGCTTTTCCAAGTGCACAAAGTGCACTTTAAGCCCGGAAATTGATCGAACGACCGCGTTCACGATTTCGCAGAGCTTATATACATCGTCTCGTAGGTTTTAAAGGAGAAGTGCTAAAGACCGACAAAAAATGTACGGAATTGTGCAAAATTTTACTGCGCGGCTCTGTAATGCGAGGTGAAAATTTCTAAAAATTTATGAAAAGTAGAATGGCATAAATTTTACTAATTAGCGTGGTCATTGTATATGTTGAAGATTTCGAATCGCATAAAAATTAAGTTTCGATCATTTACAGTTTCATTGTAATGGTTTGAAAAATGATTTCATTTCCTTTACACCGTCCATTTTTGGTAATTCCGATACATCATCCCACGGCATTTTAAATCGTAGATACGGATGAAAGGAGGATTTACGGTAGCTTTTTTCGTTTTTGCCATCTGCGAACTACACAAATCATGAAATTAAAGGGCAGAAACTTTCGCGAATGGAAGTTACGTTATAGGTATATTTCGAGATATTTCGTGGTGACCTGTGAACTATTTATTCAGAACTTCTGATTGCTCAAACTTTTTCGATTATTACATACAGACGAGCCACAATGAAAAGTGCGAAACCCGGCAAGAAAAATATAGATATATAGGTATTGTGATAACTTTATCAAAAAGGAAGCTGACGTATTCAACGAAATTCTTGAATGTCCAATCTGGTTATAAAACGACTATAGAGCTGGGAAAGAAAAGTTGGTGTACAGATTTTTGAACTTCAATATTGTTACTCGAGTGGACAGAAATAATGACACGAGCGAAATGAAGTCCGTTCAAAACTGTGTAAACATAATCGTATATTTCAAAAATTCTAAGGCAAGGCACGTGTGAGAAATTTTTCTTTTTTATAACTGCAACCGAAGTTGTAGGATGAACTAACAAAAAGGGGTGATGATGAAAAATAAGTTGAAAAGAGAAGATTTCTCCTCGGAGTGGATAAAAGCCGTGCGACAGAAGAGAGAAAATGAGAAACGGTGGTGCGAAAAAAGATTTCAACTCTTGAGTAACGCCAGTCCGCTGCAAATCTGACGACCGGTGAAATATGGAGCTTCTCAAGACCGCAAGGCTCACGGGGCTGAAGCACAGCAGGTGTTCGTACAGAGTTCACCTCATTTTCTGCTTACGTTCTTCTCCTTCGCTCTGATTTATAGCCGCGAGTACTGTAACTCGCTTACGAGAAGAAGAAAACTCTTTCTTCGCCATCTTCATTTTTTTTTTTTCCCCCATTTCTGTTGTTCTTTTACTTCTTGAGATTTCTTGTTTTGCAACGAAAAACACTCTCCAACGGTAAACTTTTTACTAACGATAAGAGAAGCAGGATTCCCTGTGGATAAAATTTTCTGCCCCTATACAGATATATAACGCCGGTTTCTCCTTCGTTGGATCCTCCCATGCGGCTGAGGCAGGCAACCCGAGTTACACCTTATTATACCGGGCGTAAACGTGGGAACAACGACCTTGGCGCCTAGACGTAGGCAACCGAGGGTTACTATTTCATTCGTGGGATGGCAAATTGTAACTCCGGTAGCCTATCTGTAGGCGCCAAAGTGTCTTGTTTCTACGTATGCACGTATGGAGTGTACAGAAGGAGAGATATCTTAGGTTTATAAGAAGTGAGCTGATTTTTGATGTAAATATGGGTGGCGCTTATTAAACGTAAATTGCCTATCTGAAGTTAGCTGAAGTTGGTTTAAAATATAATAAGTATAACTGTGTAAATAACCTCAACATTCAATTTTGTATCAATCAGCGCCACGGTAGTTATTCTATGCACCCTTATACTCCACATTTCCACGTTTAGGCCCCTATATATATATATATATATATATATATGTAACGGAAGTTTTTTGTGAGACTACCCTCTGAGCGTTAGTACGTAGGCAACCGAAGCTACGTGACGTATTGCTACGTATTCGAATTACAGCTACGGTTGCCTATTAGTGGGCGTTGAACGAAAACTAAATTTTGTATTGCTTCGTGTTTGACATGTAACTAGAGCTGCCTATTTTCCGGCGTTACGTGTTGAGTTCCGGAGAAAACTTCCGCGGTACATACGCAACTTGGTTCATCAATCAGAATAATTTACGTCGAGGGTACGGATGGCGGTACATCCTAAGTAAAGTTGGACGAGCATGTTTTTGTTACACGGCATCACCGTCAGTGAAACTTTACCTAACAGTTTCCGCGTTACCGTTAATTGTGTGATAACAACAGGCTGCTGAGCCGCTAGAGTTCAACCCGAATCACGTTACGTGTCCTGTGGAAATCAGCTAACAAAGCGTGAAAAGCGTAAAAATGAAATATCGTTTCGATATTATGGATCTTTATTACAATATTGTGGGTACGTACAAGGAGAATAGACACGACGTGATTTCCCATGTGTGAAATGAACGAATGTAGTGATGTTCAGTCGGTCAAGAAGAGTGTATTCGTTATCCCCATTTCGACACTCACGCGCTTGTCTCGAGACAATGGTTTTAGTATTGAATTGCCTACTCACACGAGTTTCTCGTAGTTACACGCCAAACCAAATTATCCGCAGTGCATATCCGTGTATGTATATTCAATAGTAATTGAGAAGGCAGCCTTTCGAATGCGATAAATTATCGGCTATCCGCTGAACCGTTACTTGGGATAATCTTAACCCGTCTATTGTGATTTGTATAATTTGCAGCTACGGCCTGTACGTTATAACTTCGACCCAATTTAATGTCGAATTTGCTACAAGAATTGCTTCTCAATATTAGTCTTCTTGTTGTACTGATTGAAAAAAAAGAGGAAGGAAACATCAAATGTTGTGATGTCTTTCGTCACTTGCGTCATAAAAAAAGGAACGTTTCATCGTCAATTTTCCCCTCCTCGTACAGTAATAAGCTTAGCGTTTATCAAGAGATTAAAAAAAACCGAAACCTCGCTACAGCAGTTATCTATCATATATCACATATCTACACATATCTATAGCTAGATAGAAAATTTGAGCAATTCAATTTTCCTGTAGAAACAAAATAATGGTTGATGATCATTGTCCGAATTAGTTCTTATATCGATTTTGAAATATAATTCAGACGTCACATACTTTTTGGATATTAAATCTATAGAAAACTGACTTCGTTGTTTTTTTTTTTTTTTTTTTGTTTTTTTTTTACTTTGCTCGTAACCAAAATTTACTGAATCTCGGTTCATTGCACTTCAGTCTAATTTTTCGCTTGATAATCAACAGATAACAGATAAGTTGGTTCCGGTAATGTATAAACATTGATCGACCGGCACAGATGGACCGTGTCATATGAGTGAGATTAAAACTTATTTAATGATTTTATTGATTGAAGCAATTTCGTTACAAAAGTCTATCAATCGCCAATTGATTAATCATGATCATCATCCTCGTCATCAATTAACTCCTACTATAAAAATAATAGCAATAAAGTCAACAGAAACAGAGGAGTACTTATTGTTAGGTACGTCTCAAATACCCATACCTAGAAAGAATTAACAAACGGCGAAAAAAGCTACACAATAAAGTTCGTTAAAAAGTTTGCTTCGAACCCAAAGGAAAATATGTATAAAAACTATTGCATGTCTTACATCCACAATTCATTCGTTAATGATTTGATATTTTTTTCTCTTTTTTTTTTCATACGCGTGTAATGTTATTTTTGTCAAGTTTAATATTAATATGATAAAATGCTAATATATTTCATTACTTCTTAACACTTATACAGCGAGTTGTCAACTCGACGGTATCAGCTTTTATATTCAATATTGTTCATATAATAATCATTCAATTAATATGTTAACGCTATACTTAATTGCTAAATCTGAGCCGCACCCAACGAGACCACAAGACGAATTTTTCATTTGTTTCTTTTCAAAGTATCAATCAAATATCCTTAATTTCCGCGATACATGCAAAAAATTTTATCCTTACCTAATTTCACACTCATTGTCAGCAAATTCTGAATCTGCCTTACTCATCATTTTTCTTTCATCATGCTATCACTATTTACACGGGCTATGATAATATCTATAAGGTCCTAGTACAGCGATTATTTAAGAAACTAGACTTTCTCCTTTTTATCAACAATCTCGAGCAAGTTTCGTTATAACCAAGATTTTTTCCAATTCTTACTTTCTCTCCATTATCTGTTTTCCAATTTATAAAACACGATTGTCCTCAATTTAGTTTAACGAATGCTGATACATTCGTTAATTTATTTAAGATCTATTTATAAACGGAGATGTAAATATTATTTCTTGTTGGAATGTTTTTAAGAAGCCACGCGAGGTAATCGCACGAATAATAGAAAAACATGATTGATATTGTTGATTATCAAAGTTCAGAATACAAACAATAGGTACGTGTATACATATATATATATATATATTGCAATATTCATTGACGCTTAATTTAAAAACTGTTCAACAATTATCAACTATAACAACAGAATAATTGATTCTCAACGTGATTGGAAGTTCTCGTTACGTGCGGTCTTCTTTGCTGGATATAGTGCATCATATAATCTATCTGTACACTCACAACCGTTCAGATACACAATAATATCAACATATTTAATATTGGACCAGGACAGACAACAAAATTGAGAATTGATTGAATTTTTAGATATTTTTTCACTTTTTTTTTGTTAGTTTTTCTTTTATATAAAAGTAACGTAATGTTTACAGTACAATATGCGTTTATACATTTGATAGCAAAGTGATGTCGAAAAAGTATTTTTTTTTTTTTCTCAACGTTTGTCTAAAAGATCATTAATATTATTATATTATTTCGTAAACTGTTTAGCTTTCTTAATATTACGAAAGAAAACGAAACGAGAGAGAGAGAGGAAATGAAAGATAGAAAGAAATAAGCAACGACAAACAAGACGTAAAAGCAATATTATGTAACTATTTCTGTAACACTATCATGTACGTTTTACGCACGGTAGTACTGTAACGGATTATCGATAGAGTAAAAAACTATCCTCAAAAAATAAACTTGTCTACTATAGAGAACGAAATAAGGAAAGAAAAATCCTCGAAGATAATAAATCGATTTAATGACGTAACAGGTAAGTGTTTCTCTATAAATCAGATGTATCATTTCAAATAATATGATCAGAAATTTTATTTCTGTCTATGACAAGAGAAGGGAGAAAAACAAAAAAAAGACCCAGACAGATCACCTCGCCATATAATATTCATATACTCAGTTTCATTCAATCGTAAATTCACATAAGTAAGATATTATAATAATTTTTCTACAAAGATATTAATTAAAACTATTTTCAGATCAATGCCACGATCGGAGATTAATTAGTTTTTTTTTTTTTATCTTTATATTTTCTTTTTATTTATTTTTTTTTCAATAAAAAACTCCGGTCCGAGCTCGGATTTGAAAACAGCGGATCTATATAAGTCCATATTAAATATATTTTACAATAATATTATCATTGTACATGAACAATGTATGCTCTACACCATACTTTGTTAACGCCGGCTAACCAGCACAACTATCGTGATCAAAGGTGTTACATATTGGCAAGCAATAAAGTTGTTTTCGAGAAGTTGAACCTCTATGTATGCAAATTTATATTTAAAAGTGAATATCTATTATTTCTCCTCAGTTGAGTTACATCTGAAGAAAAAAAAGAATAAAATTTTATAAGCATCTGAAGCAGGAATGGACAACGTGATCAATCCCGAGATCTACCTTTCACTGTCGAGACTCTGTGCGATCTAAAAATCTCACATCTTTACCACAGAATTAAATAAAATATATTTTCTGGCCTAATAGCCACGATTGACCGATTCAACATCCCTGATCTAAAGCGACTGCTTTTCAGATGCTCAATTTCAGAAATTAACAATATCTATAATAATTATAGTAATATTATGATAATAAAGATGCGCTGATTAGAATGACGATTAACAATAAGGTGTCACTTAGTTAAAATAGAGGAGGGGGACTGGATTTGTGAACCCCGATGTGTGCGCCGCCTTGGTACCTGTTAAAACATTACAATCTTAGAATTTTGTGAACCAAGCAATTACCTGCTAACAAAGAGTACAATTTTTAAATTATATTGTTAATAATATCTAATATTGTAACATCACATTTCAAGTATTTAGTAGAGCATTCACAGCAAAGTGATTTGTGGCAAAGTAGTAATGTCTTTAAACTTTAATTAAATGTATAATTATAGGATATCAATAATCAAGCATCAAACTGCCTGTTTTCCTTTCTATGTTCTGTATGATTTTTTTTCTCTGTAATTAAACTTATCTAGCCATATATTTACCTAATGTCAGAATTTGGGTACCAATTATTTCCATATAAACATTGTACAGTTAGTATTTGATTGTTTTTAATATTCAATTATTCGTGAAACTAAGGAACAAAATGTGTAAAATTAATTAAAAAGAAAAGGACTGGTCAACAATTTACGAATCCATTAAAAGAAAGATACAACTCAAAACTTTACACAATTCATAGAGTGTACTGTGAAAAGCTCGAGGAAAGATGGGATCATGTTTTATAAATTCCAAAACGTTAAAGACCGACTGAATAATTCAATTCGATTAAACTATCAGTTGTCCCTTTATCTTATGGTATGCACATGAAACGCCTATTTCACAATGATTAGAAATGATATAATCATTGAAAAGACCTCCCCACCCATATTACGGCATCTGAACACACAACTTACTAGAAACTTGAAATGATGATAAATGAAACTAACAATAAATGATCAGAATCGTTTAATTCCGTAATCGCGACAAGTTTTACATTTTAAATAAAAATCCAATTACATTGGAGACTGAAAAGTTACAAAATTGTTCGTTCCAACGCCGTAACACACTTTCCCAAATTTTTACCAATCTTGACAAAATTTCTACTCCATTTTCCATCGAGATTTTCAAACACAAGGCCAATAACTCTCGAGAGTTGAAAAACAAAGATGATAAATCAGTCCAACACTCACATGTAAGATGTGGTTAAAGTAGGCGGAGGGAGGTTATTCTTTCTTATCCTCATTGGTGGTAGAAGTGATGGTTGTTGTATTGCCTGTTGGAGTGGTGGCTGTGTTAGCAGCGGTGGTCGGCGAAACGGTTGCCGGGCTCAAGGTAGCAGCTGGAGCAGATTTTTGAGGTTCCGAAGAAGGTGAAGAAGGAGGTTGAACATCGGCTGGCGCATCCGTCGCATCTTGGCTTGAGTCCGAACTGTCCTTAATTTCGTCATCTTTATCATCTTTTTTCACTAAGTTAGCATCTGTTTCGCTCTTGGCGTTTTCCCGTAAATCCTCTGGCTCCTCCGTCGTTTTCTCATCCTTGGAATTTGGCTCTGGTTTCTTTTCCACTACCGTTACCTCTTTGCTCTCTACCGGCTCTTCGGGACTCTTTTCTTCACTTGATGGTTTGTCGACTTCGTCATCTTTGATTTCATCAACTTCCATTTTTGTCGATTCGTCCACGGAACTCTTGTCATTTTGATTATTCACAGTCTCTTCTTCCGCATTGTTTTCATTGTTTTTATCTTGCCTTTTCGGTCGCCCGCGTCCACGGCCCGTTCCCTTGGCTGCAGTTTCCTTTTTCTCCTTTTTTGGAGGAGATGGAGCAGGCGTTGGTATCCCCAGTCCACGAACTGAGCTGCGAGTACGTCTTCTACCCTCAACCTCTCCAACGGAAGTGTTTAGTCCCTTTAAAAAAATTTATCATCATTGATAAGCGGCACAAGTCAGCTTAATTTACTATAAAGCATGGAAAGAACTTCGAAGATTTCTTACATTGACTGATTCACATTTCTTCTTCGATACTCCTCACACAAATGAATCGAAATTGAAAGTTTGTGAGATCGACGAGCGACACAAACATTCATAACGGAAAGCCAAACGATTTACTTGATCGCAAATTATATGATAACCATAAGTCAGTTCCGAGTACGTGTTTACCGTTATAAGTTTACATAAATTTTTTTAATTCAATAATTAAAAATTTATTATAAAAGAAGATAAAAGACAGATTAGCAGTTGGCATTTTTGTAAAAAATCAAATCTAAGATTTCCTCAAGTTACCAACTGTCTATATCTGATTACTAGTTTACCTGCATTTATCTACAAACTATAGTTCAAGTGCTGTACGTGCGTATATCGTAAGATAAATCTGGCAGAATGATACGAGGATAATTCATAAAGAGCGCTCGTAGGGCAAGCGGTGGGGGAAACCTCTCCCTCTAGTTCCCCCACTTGGGGCTTTACCCCCACTTTTACCCCGCCAACGTTCGCGTAGGCAAAGCCGGCGGGGAGGCAAAATGGAGGGAACTGATCAGGCAAGGGGGTGTAACCTTGGCCTCTTGGATCTTAGGAAAATTCCCTGTAGATTATGCAAAAAATTTGGGTTAATTTAACCCAACTAAGTAATACCTTTAATATGGCCTCGCCTTCCTGGGCTGTTCTTTCTAAGGTCGACAGCCTTTTTGAACCTCCACGTTTATTTTTGGTCGGAGTTGGTTTATCCTGGACTGTTTGGTCCTGGGAAAACAAGAGGACAAATGCATCAGTTTATTTATCATTGGGATTAGGTGTCTCTGAAGTAAGCTGGTGAAACCGCTAGTGACTGACTGAAGCGATAAGATTAAAGCGAGTTGGACAGAGACAAGAGTTTCGTTTGTTTCAATGTATGTCGTTGGTTTTCTTTCTTTTTTGTTTCCCGCCATTTTGATTTTACCACGAAAATACTTGTAGCGCAACGAGTATGGTACAAAAAATGAACTCAACATTGTTAGACTTTGCTAACGGAAAATTGTTGTAGAGGGAATATAAACGATTTCCCGCCTTTTTAATCATCTGCCGGCGTGCACCGACTCTCCGGACGAAAGGCGCAAATAAAAAAAACATCCTCCATCTTTGCCACTAAAGGACAAATAGTACGGCTTTGAAAAATCGCTGAATATGACATCACGCGTATTAAGAGGAGCTTCTCGAATAATATTAATCTTCTGCATCTAGACGATTCACAGCGAGCCTATAATTGCTTAATACCCGCATACTGGAGAGTTGAGAATTTTCGAGATACCGAGCGTCGCCCCGTATTTGAGGGACTTACACGCCGCCTTGGCATGGAAACTCGGCTTGACGAAGGATTTTCACTGCTTTTCACGTACTTACCTTAGACACATCGTCGACACTGTTATCGTTCTTGGTCTCTGCTTTAATCTCAGACATTTCTTCGTGTCGGAATCACTCAAAAACACACGGAAACCACTGATTTACTACTAGAAATCGCAAGGAGCCCGGTCGCACTGTTTATACGATAAGCAAAGATGGCGGGTAGCGTGGGTCACGTGACCTCGTCAAACGTAGAGCGGGACGAGAGCCGCGCCACCACCCATCGCGTTCCTGAACTATAAACACCCGCGGGTTCGCTTGCGCCAATTCAAACATTTCTATTTCAAACATCATTTCAGCTCCCGCATGCGGCTTTTTCCCGCGCCGCTTTATCATTCGTACTTAAAAATAGTAAGAGCTGCAAAGTGATGTGAATATTTTTGACGCTTCTTTTTCAAATGGTGTACAAAGTATTTTAAACATATTTTTCAAAATTTTCGTGAATACTTCGAAAACTAGTTATGTACTTGCGAATACTTTTACTGTACAGTTATCGAAAAAAAATACATTTGTTTATCTCTAAAAAAAATTTAAAAAACAACAATAAAACGAAATAACTTCAAATTATTAACTTACGATATTGATTATTCCTAGGAATAATTGTTTTTTTTTTCGTTCACAAATATTTGCATTTTATTTATGGAAAAGTTGGCTTCATCAAATAGATGTGGAGGGAAATCAGAAAAAATATATTATTCTGGTGAAACTCTGTTTCCCATTTTCATCTTGTCTACATAAGTGGGATGAATCCAAAGCTTTATCTGTATTCAATTCAGCAATTAATACCGAGATTAAGATTCATATACGTTCTCGGGCCAAGAATTGCGTCTCTTAAAAAGCGAAAATAATCAATGAATTTAGTAAATCAATTGCGAATAAAAAATGAAGGAAAAATAATGACATTGATTTTATGACGATCTTAATGCTAACGTGCAAAGAAATATCAGTACCTTCAATGTCGAAGGGTGAAATTTCCTTAGAATATTTATGTTCCCATGATAAATAAGGTAAGGTCCTAATTTAATTTTTGGTACTCGCACCTCAATGCGTAGGCATTCGCCTGAACCAAAACCTTGCTCTAAAGTCATCGCTGCATGTTAAGAAAGCCGGAGCAGTCGGAGAATGTACAATTAAACGGACAGGGCCATTGTGACCCAATGATAAAAGCTGCTTTCTGGAAGCGTTTCGGGAATTCCAAGCACAAAGAGAGGTTGTAGCCTCATCCGGAAACATCACATAGTCTTCAGTATGATTAAATATTGCTTGAGCTTTGTGCTCCTGTTTTCCTGTGAGAAAAAAATACAAGATATAATTAAAAATGACCACAAGTTATGATTTTTTTCAAAAATGCACGAACTTTCGTTTCGCAGACATAAGCGTGATTTACACTTCGATTTTGACTGAAAATGACAATGACCACTACATTCAACCTTTATTTTGTAAGTAGTTGCAATTTTAATCTGTTGGTAAATGTGGATCACGCGTAAATGAAAAACTTTGACATGTACCAAGAATTATGATTAACATCTCAAATGCCAGATCAAAGAGACTCGAAAACCTTTTACCTGTTGTACCAGCACCTGTGTAAGCAATCAAACATCTGCTCGTTGACAGTTCCCACAATTTAATCAAAGAATCTTTTCCAGATGAGAGTAAATACTGAAAATGAATATCAAGAATCTATATTCATATTTTTTACCAAGACACTTTAGTGACATGGGAAAGGACATCCCTGAAATTCACAAAGACAGCAAAGTGTAAATATAATTCTCAGCTGTGTTTGCCTTAGTCACGATTATTGACGTCAGTTTAATTTATAAATTAAAGAAGAAACATACCTTTCCATTTCTTGTAAACGTCACGGAGCAAACCTCGTACCCGTCGTGTGCTTTGACAAAAGTATTTATACACCGATTGGATACACCATCCCATAATTTAATACTTCCATCCTTACCAGCAGAGGCGTAAGTCTTACCGTCCAGACAATATTTAATGCTGGTTATACCTGCCGTATGCTGATGGCTGGGTATACTAGATACAAAGCACTGTGCCGTATTTACATCGTACAATCTAACGACAGGATGATTTGTTCCAACAACAAGAAAATCACCAGTCGGATGAAACGACAAGCATCTGATCTGGTCGGCGTCTGTTATAGTACGAAAAGCTTTCTTAACACTTGCTTTACTGAAGTCAAAGAGCTTGACTGAGAAGTCTCTGCTCCCGGAAACAAGTATTGGCTCCCTGGGATGAAACTCTAAGCAAGTCACCTCCTCCAAGTGATCGTACAGCGTTCTGATCACTGGATGCCCCCCAGTTTGATCACCAGGTGCCATTTCGTCTGGTGCAGATTTGGCCAACATTCTGTCAACATCTAAAATCTTTATCGAGGCATCGACGGAGCCTGTGGCAATTAGCTGTCCATCCGCCGAAAATGCTCCTGCTCTACAATTTCCTTTGTGCGATGTAACATACGCCGTTTCATATTGTGCCGGTTCTGGTGCCTGCGTCTGAGCCTCTGTTTCAAACTCTAAATCTAAACCAGGACCAAGAGTATTATCGACATTGGAAAATGTCGGTAGATTATTTACTTCTTTTTTTGTACGATCTGGCTCATGCGCAGCACCGATTAACATCAAATGCAACAATCTATCTGAAGGTGGGCAAGGCGGCTCAGCTTGTATCATGTTCGACAATTGAACAGCCAGAGTTTGATGACCATCATAGAAAAGTTGGCTGAAAAATATGTTTTCCATATAACTAAGACCACTTTATAGATTAGTAAACACAATTTCATTACTTCGACAAAATGACCAGTCATACGCTTATGTAAAAATGTGTAAACAGCAGGATTTGTGAGACTGTGCCTCTTACAATTTGATATGTAAATGAAAGAGAAAATCAAATCAACTTCTGCCTAGTATTGTGATATCACAGTCTGTAATTGTTAGGCAAGGTGTTTCAAGATGTCACTGGAAGTTGGGAAAACTTAGCAAATTAGTGAAGTATTTTTCGCAAATATTCTATATCTGAAAATTTTCTTAGAAAAATCCGATTCCTCCGATATCCCTAATTATGGTGTATAAACTTTCATTGCTGGATACCTTGTCAAATCAGTTTTTCTAAACCCTCTAAGGGACGTATGAAATGACTAGTTTTGCAATAAGATATGAATAACCATTTAGTTAATTATCCGTAATTTTTTTTACGAAAACACAAATTGAAGCAATGGTGTCTGAACATAACGAAAACGTGTAATGAGAAGTTTGAAGTAGTGAAAAATTTGAGATTTGCTTACCTGATCATAAGCCGATAGAGCGATTCTCTGCTTTTAATAATATTCTTCGGATCCAAATCTGGCTCCTTCATGTTTGAATGATAATCTTTATTCTCCTTCGGCGACTGAATTTTGCTGGTTTTATTTTTTCAGGCACAAAACGGAATCCGAAAATACGACCAACGACAATTCGTGATTCGCCTCTGTCACCGTCGTGGTCTCTGCGAGGTGAGAGGTTATGTTATGTTGATGCATTTTGCCTGTCGAAGTTAGTCGCACGATTGGATATCGTAATCAGAATCTCAACTCTCTCCATAGGAATTGCCAATCGCATAACCTCCTCTCAGGATACAGGAGAAATGCCACAATGGCTGCTGCGAAAAGCGAAGTTGAATCGAGTCAACAAAATTTGACAGAAAGCTCAATCAAGGACTCTAAGATCAAACTGCGACCCACCTACGAACATGTTATAAGAAAGAGATTACCGCCACGCTTACCGAAAAGTGACAAGGACTTCTATATCACCAACAAAACAAACTTCAAGGTAACCTCAGACACCCTAACCTCATTTGGTGCGTTTAAATCACATGATGTTCCGTACCATTTTTCAATTATTTTATATAAATATCCATGGTGTGGAGTTGGAAAACTGACAAACACTGTAAACCAGTCTCGTACCTTCTCTTTTCAGCTTGTTTCTGGTAATTACAATTTCCAACGCTCCAGCTATCAGAATTTATAAATTCTTGCTTATATTTTGCACGATTGTTGCTTCATTGTAAACAAGAATATAATTATGCATGATTTCTCATAATACTATCGACTCTGTTTAAGGCTCAGCTGAACAAATGTGAAAAACTACTGGATTCCGGTGAACAAGAAATTGTTATTCACGCTCTTGGTGCTGCGGTAAGCAGAGCTTGCAATTTGGCCTTACAATTGAAAGAAAATCACCATGGCACTGTCGATTTGGACATAAATACGTCGACTGTAGATATAACTGGTAGGTAAAGCTGGGCTAGGATTTGAACATTGAATTGTTGAGTATTAATGGTATAATTAATTTGACTTTTATAGATGATTTTGAGCCTATCACAGATGACGCTGACTATGAGGTAAATCAACGGCAAAATTCAGCCATTCATATTCGAGTGTTCCGCACAGCATTGTTTGAGACATTCAAATAAACACATACTATTAATTTTAAGTGAGTTTATTCAGTCTGAGGTAGTGTTTGGATGTAAGCTTTATATTTTATGAGACAATGAAGAAGCTTAATTTCCATATTTGATATTTGTTTTTTCTTCATTGTGAACTTCCTCAAGATGATATTTTCCCTCAACGAATTAGTGCACTGGCTGGGTTTAACGATATTTGAAATATGGATCAATCTTGTATCATTGACAATATTTACGATTTTGCTAGCCATGAAGATAGATAACAATTATTTCGCAGGCAATGGAGGCTGGTGGATTATATTCTCGCCATTATTTATCGGTGATGGCTTGAACACATATTTTTGTGCAATTATTTTCATAAGAATGCAAATGGATGGAGTAATGAAAAGTGCTATACTTAGAGCACTATGGAGTTTGACTTTTCTTTTGTTAGTTTTTGTTTTCAAGTATTTACTTTGCAAAAAATTGTCAGGTCAAAGCAGTCTGGAATATTCTGAAGTTTTGAGCCCTGTTTTTATTCTCTTACAACTTATTGCTGTCAGGGCTTGTCAGCTTCACTGACCCAGGGCTTTAGATAGAAATGATCCTGTCATAGAATTTTCTTTACAACAATCTTCTGTATATGTTGCAACTGAGCTTATGTACACAATACGATAAACTGATGTAAAGTGCATTAGTGTCTACCAAAACTTTATTTATGGACATAAATAGTTCCCTTAAGTGCGTATTCAAACAAATTTCTCAAACTAATTTTAAGTAAGAATTGTGTTTATTTTTTTCCTTAAGCATTATCATGATATCTCAGATAGATAATTACGTTTGTTATTCGTCAAATATTCATCTCTTATTTCAGTGCTGTTAGAAGTGAAAGAGACTGTCAAATGCTTCAAGTTCCAAACCACTGCTTGGCATAATTTTAACTTTTGGAGCTATTGAAAATTACATTACATTATTTTAAAACGAGTATCCCAGCTTGGTACACTGATATTAAAATCTAAAAGTATTTATACGTGATAAATTTATGCAATAATATTACATCGTTTGTTTCGCATTTGATTCTTTTTAATGTATATTGCGCAACTGTTAGCTATGGCCCAATGCAGTAAATTAAATAATGCAGTATAATGTAAATTAGATTAGGATTAATCTTAATTTACTTAGGTTTTATATAATCAAATATAAAATGCGTATGTAGCAGAAGCTGTACAAATAACCGAAGATACAAAATTCCTGCAAAGTATGATGTGTAAATACAATAAATAAAAGTAAATTAAATATTGGATAACTTGTGCAGTTATACTTAGTTCAATTTTCGACCTATAGTTAAAAAAAAAAAACAATCACATTAGGCCAGTAGTTTAAAACTGCTAATAAAAAAGGTAGGTTCTTGACAACATTAGGAACTGAATTACAAAGTAAGTAAAAAGCGAGTATTACTAAAACTTACATGTTAATAAGGTAAAAATTATTAAAATCCATCATGGTCTCATTATGAGTATTTTGTATCTGAAATACTTGGAGTGCAATATTATATAATCATGCTTATACATGAATATGAATGTATTTGCTATAATAACAGTTATCATCTCTGTGACCATATTCTGCCAATATACCCCAATAATGATTTGATTAATTCTATTCTAAACATAGAGCTTGTTAGCTATGGTGAACAGTACTTGACACACACCAGGTATTCAATACTCAACTACAGTATACATTGAATGAAACATCCCATTTAGTCTCGTTTAATGAGCAAAATTAAGCAAATTTTCACGATCAATCAAGTCATTAAATTATCTTTGAATTATCAGAAATGCGTCAACTTCTCGATATAAAATGATGTAAATGTATCATTTTGTTTGCCTAATTAAAAAAATTTGATGATGTAAAATTATTACTGATTATTATAGCATAATAATTATAATTTCTGTTATCTTTCATATTTCATTCATATTTGAGAACTAATTAAGTTTTAGTTAATTATTCTATTCTGATAATCATTCATTTTGACCCTAGGTTGTCGGTCAGTGTTTAAACAGGGGAAATTGATCCTAACAATGCCTCGACTCCAATCCCAAAAATAAACAATTTAGTCGTTGTAGCCTGTGACGACAAGCACCCTCTTTCCTGCAGCCTCCCTTTACTTCCCTTTCCTACCCTTCTCCAACCAAGATCAATATTCCTAACCAAAGGGAGACGGAAAACCCCAACGTGATGTGGAAGGGGTGTGAATCAAAGCACTCTATAGCCAAAGCCTGTTGCTGCTAGCATACTTGAACCTGTCTTGGCTGAGAAAGTTTTAACTGGGCAGATAATCTTGATTGAGTTTGAAAAAAGAGCGACAATAAAGACTAGTGATGTGTGGTGAGCTCATATCAAAAGATTATGGACAACCTGGGTAATTGGACCAACGGTGAGTTTGTAGCATATTAACATTGTTATTATTTTATTCTTACACTGACGAAATATAACATCTTTTATTTATCATTTAAGTATGTATGCCACTTTTAGAAAATCGAATAAGAAGCAAAGAATTAACAAGCAGAAGTGTGATAGCTCGCTGGAACCATAACTCTGGCTTGGCAAACTAGTTTATGAAAAAGCATAGTATTGTTCAATTTATCTCTTTGTGAGTTCAATATTTTACTATTTGCAACTCCTTACTGATTGGCATATATTTCATCAATGCTGCTAATAAAATTTAGACAAACATGAAATTAAAGTTATTCTAGTGGCTTAGCACTGTAGAATCAAAATCAAATACTTCTATCCTATCGTCTCGCTGGAGGTACGTAAGAGAGTTCCATGATATGAAATTATGCAAAAATATCAATTTTCTGTACTCTATAAACTTGATATAAGAAGTAAGATTCGTGGCAGCATGTGAACTATTCATGTGAAACACGATCATCTCGATATTGTGAACAGGTATTATCAATGTGACAACACCAGTACCAGGGAGAAATAGCGTATCCAGTTTATCAAGTTCAGAACCAGTTGACAAGCTATTGATCATCGCACCTTCGTTGGTGGTGGTGAACCAGGATTTACGATGGATATTCTTATTACACACCTATGGTTTTGCGTGCCTCTTTTTTGTCCTCAGCTTCTACACATTTTTCTCCATACTAAATTTAAGGTATTATTACAATCAGTCGTTCGTTAATTGTAATTCCTTCTCAAATGTATAATTATTTTTGTAAATAGGGTGTAAAAATATTCGCGCAAGTGTACATAGAATGTATATCATCTCATATTTTTCAGATCTCTTATTTCAAGTCGCCCCTTTATGTCAACTATAAATGTATTCCTTTGCTTACTCGGTGCTTCGAGGTCTGGTTGTCTATTCATAGATCCATACAATCTTAAAGAGGTGAGTGATGATAAATATTGGAATACAAATGATTCAACAGAAAGTCATGAGAACATTTTTTTGGCACCCTAAACATTTAGGCTTAGCCAACGTACATACCTTATTTTCATAATAGAGGAAAACTTTAAAAAATCATTCTAGACCATGCCTCGAGTTATTGGCTCAATAATGTGGGACATCGGATTTCCATGTGTGACTTCTGCTTTTTGCCTGATACAACTGGCTTTTCTTCAACTAACACAGGTGATACATTCGTTCTACAGTATCTCAAAGAGCATAGTGCTTCAGCTGATAAAACTTATGCAATTACAGGAGACGCTGACTATTAAATATACAAACAGTCTTTGTCATTTGTCGTTAATGCAACAGCACAAGTTTATTGATAGAGATATATTAGTGGTACTGTTGACTTAATTGCCTTATGTTGTATGCTTATATCATCGAAGAACAGGATGTTTGAAACCGGTCCTTCAAATGTTCACGTAAATCCTTGTCAAGTAATTAAAAATATGCATACATATTAATTTTCAGCTCAAGTTTGGTCCTGAAAAGCTGCAGAAAGAATCTTGTCTAAGTCTAATAATTACGGCTCATTTCTCCTGCATTATAGCAAGCGATGGCGTCCTTGCCTTTCACAATCATTACATAGCCAAGTATGTGATTCAAACTATATTCCTTGTATGGAGTATTATGCTGTATTTGACTTTTTTGCATGCTGGCTACAAAGTCATGCATTTACTAAGAACTGTGCCAAATAGTATGCTAACGCGGGATAATTCTCACATGAATCAAAAAGGTTTGTTATCGAGCCAATTATTAGTAATATATAATCAAGCATAATGTCTTTTTTAACATTGATCTCAGTCGAATGTATGCAAAATAGCTATTTAGTAATCTTACATGTTATTGTAGGAATAATGCAGCTTGCTATGCTTGCGCCTTACAATAATTTAGCTACCTCTGTGGCCGCGGCGCTTGTACCAACTCTACTTGGGCCAAAGCTGCGAGCGTCTGACGATAATAATGTGCCTGGAAGTATAGCTAAAGATTCTGAGCATAATCAAAGCTTGAAAGGTAGTAGTAGCATTGCGCTAGAGGGACCGAGGACAGTGAATATTTAATCGATCCAAATAAATGTGATAACATATATTTTCAGCTCACCCAACAAACATAGCAACAAAGAACCTGGAATCTAATCGCAAAGATCCAGTTGCTTCGTCAACCGCTTTGGGTATTCAGTTACCACCATCAACGCAAGCTAATCAACCAATACCAGCGATATCTACCGTACCGGAAGTTTATGTCAGACCACCAACTCCAACACCGTCAACTGCCAATCTACCGATCATTACAGTTTCAAGCCCAAGCCGACGAAGTTCATTGGCAAGTAGGAGAGGGAGCGACATTTCTGGGTCATCTAGACGTAACTCTGAGTGCAGCGTTAGATTCATCAACGAAGAACAGACATCACCTTCTACAGAATCACGACGCAATTCGGAGTTCAACATTAAGCAGCCAACCAATTCAGAAAGACCACGGACACCGGAAAGTATATTACGGAGACATTCAGAAAATATTACACCTGCTAGTAGCACCAAAGACCTGAGAAGATGCTCAGATTTCACTCACGAAAAAAATCGCAGCTCCCAATTCGCAACCAAGTTGAGACGGAATAGTGACTTTGGTAACAGAACACCGAAAAGATTGCTTTTAACTGAAGAACAGAGACTGCCTAGCGTGCTGGATCATAGCCCTACAGGTAAAATTAATATTAAAGATTGACAGAAATGCTGAATTCAAGTACAAAGTAAAATTTCTTAAAACACAGGAAGAAGGCAGTTTTTATGTATCGAAATTCATGGCTGTTAATTTTTATAATATTACAGGTTCGAGACGGAATTCGGACATAGGCAGTTTGATGACGACAACAAAATTAGACTCTCGTAGAAACTCAGAATTCTCCTGTCGAAGGAATTCCGAATTTTTCCAGATCAAGCCTTTGATAATAAATCGTCGGAGTAGTGACATAAGTATTAGAACACTGGATAAAAGTCCGACACACTATAATAGCATTGTCCCTGAAAATCCTGAGCTACAAGAAAAATCAGAATCCGATTCTGATCAACCAGATTGCAACGAGAAGGCGGCATTGATGAATAATAAACTGACACACAACAAATGCAATGAAAAGGATGAAATTACTAAGACGAGGAAAAAAAATTTGTCATGGAAAAATGACAAGTATAAAGACGATCCCGAAGAGATTACAGCAGAAAGCAGTTTACTGCCAGATAATGCAACAACGGAAGGCAGAATCACGGTAACGTACAGATTTGAAGTTGACTTATTGTTGAATCCAGAAATAATTTAATAATATTGGGATCTCCGATAAACGAAATAAGATGTCTTTCAGGGGGCTGATTTTACACTTCACTCAATATTAAATCATATTGCATATGTAAATAGAGCTAAGTCTGATACACCGCTGCATATACCGGAGGCTGACACAGCAGCAGCACGAAAGTTACAGATACGAAAAGTCTTGAATGTTACCTACGCTACAGCAATTTTAGGAATAATTTTGTGCGTTGCAGATATTGGCAGGATATTTGGTCCTTACGGTAAGATTGAGAAATGTTAATGCTATTCTTTTAAGCTAATATAGACTTTTGCCAGCAAATTTTGAATGCGAGGTTAACCACTTGCATCTTTTGTACGATTAATATTTTTAGGACTTCTAGCAGAAACAGCTACGTTTGGCACAAGGCATAATCCAGCACAAATTCCACAGCCATGGCCCTGGCTACTATATCAAACCTTGTGCCGAGCACTGGAACTCATAATGGGATGCGCTATGGCGAGTATAACTAAACAGCCATCGGTAAGCCCACGTCATCAGTATCTGAATACCTATCCCAGCTATAGCTTACGCATGAAACAAAGAGAAAATCTTTACATATGAAGCAATACTCAATTTCATTCTGAAATAGACTGAAGAAAAAAGAGAAAGTATATCTCAACTGCCTGTAGATATTCAAAAACTCTCTAGGACTTTGAAAGTTGTTTACGCCGATAGGAAATTGTTATTTTTGTGGAAAGGTTGAAAAAAATACATTCATGTTGAAAAATAAATAACAAAATGTTGAATTCAAGCACTATTGCTACAGATAATCATTGCACGTAACAAAGTTCTTGAGGCTTTTACGAATTTCCGGTAGTAATTCTGACTTAAAATTCAAAAGATGAGTGGCATGAAATAACAGTAATTGCTGATATGACTACTTCCAAATTGGTTCATTCGATTTCCTAAATTGTTGAAAAATATAAACCACCCACTGAGTGAGACTGTACTTTTCCAACTTGACGATTCACAAAACAATATGATGTATGTAAAATGTTTATCAATATTAAAAAAAAAAAAGTTGAAACCATGGAAGATTGAAAAACTGAAAATAGCACTGAATAGCCAAATTATAGCAATAGTTACATGTGACGTTTTAAAACAGTGACTGTGTTCAACTGACAAAGATTAAAAATAAAAAAAGAAAAAAGAATATATCACTTCATACATAAAGTCTATTTCAAGAAATCTATTTTGATCGATAGTTATATTTTTAACATTAGGTTTAGTTACGAAATATAAAACATATTTTTCCCGCAGTCGTAAGTGTGTATATTTTAATTTTTCTATGACCTTTTGGTGGTCCAAGGCGAAATGAAAAAAAAAAGGAAATTAATAAATGATAACAAATTTTTTCAATAATATTGCCATCGAGTTAACGGACATTCCAGAACTATTGCGGTTCACTTATATAATTCTGTTATAATTTTGTTACAGCCGCAATGGTAATAGACTGTATATAACCCAAAAGCTTTAACTTAGTTTAGTTACTGGTAGGGAGTAAGGGAGTAATATCATGTGACAAAATATCCTTTACACCTTAGGCAGTCCCTTTGAAAGTGCCCTATTCTTGAATGTTCAGCAAAAATATTTAATACTAAAACTTGATGTTTAAGTGGTTAAAACTACAAATGAAACTTGTAACTGTGTTGTGATCCTATATGTGATATGCGTTTAAATGTCTACTATGAAAGGCCTCATTATGCCTGTGTAAGATTGTAAAATTTTAGTCATCTCCAATTTGTTGGTGTAAAAATTAGATCTAGATTTTGTCTTCACCTTTGGAACGAAGAAATTCTAAAAGAAGTTCGAACAGATTGCATCTAAAGGAATTAACTCGATCCTTACAGATATTTTGATACCATCAAATAGTATGCTATAACGATGAATTTTTCTGTGGCTATTGGAGATGACAATTTTTTCAACCACAATTTTGTAATTATAATCTTACACGATTATAAAAGATCTGGGTCTTTTTTGTAGGGTATAGACATAGTAAATTAGGTAAAAATATATGATCAATGTTTGATGTGCCAAATATTCGTGTTATCTATTTTAAATGTTTACGATAAATGAGTTTAGTATTGTAGAAGAAAACAAAAGCAGAAGAAAATTATTATCACAAAAATGTTACATTCAAGCTATTCCTATGAATAATTATTTATGTAAAATGATCGATGTGAGCTTCAAATTATTGATGAAAGTATATCATTCGGAGGGATTCGCACAATTTGAGGTAGCATGTAAATAAGTATTACTGTCAGTGGACAAACAATATCAGTATTTCAAGATCTCAAAGTTATTGATAATATTTTCTATTGCTTGAATTATTCAAGTTCAATAATAATAATACACGTATTAGGTAAAATCTCAGAGTTATTTCGCTCTTACTTAATTTCTATTACAGCAATCAACAATGTAACAAAACATTGGCTTGACAACTTTACTGCTTATTGCAACGGAACAAATGTGAAATTAAACGCAAAAAAAAGTATCAAAAATATAATCGTCAGTAGCTTCTTAGTAATAGTAAAATGTGCGTTGTTGATTACTGACATCAGGATCAAGGACTAGAGACCCTTCCTAATTAATATCATAACTTACAATTTCTAAATGAATCCATATATAATGTAAATAGTAGAAAATTCAGCAGTATTCAATGATACAATAATGACTTTTCATTGCGCGTTTACAATAGCACGATTTCAAAGTATTTCACCAGATTATCATATCGAGTACATATCCCACTCAACCAACACATTTCGAGGGCAAGGTATATTTTCATTGTAACATGTAATATATGCTTCCAAGTTACAGCAAAGTTTTATTGATTGTTCGTGATACTAATATCATAAATATTGACATTAAACTTAATTGCTTCAAAATAGGAAGCACACATGTATTTGACGTCACTGCTCCAAACGTTGAACTCCTTCTATTGCTGTCATTCGGCCAATTTGTTTTCAATACTGTGGTTACAAAGTGTGAATTGTAAAGTCAGGATGTAACGAAACATAATGGTAGCACAACTTAGAAATGGTAGAAGCTAGTTGGCTTACTATTTTCTTGCCAAATTTATCTCTGAGAATCAGTCAGATAAGTACAATATAGTTGATATAAACGAAATAAAATTTTACAAAATAATACCGTTGTATAATTTATTCCAGCAGCCCCAGCAATAGCCATTCTAATTTTGAGTGAGAGTTTCTAATTTCATTATCCAATACTACTGTAAAAAAAAAACCAATAAATACCAACGAAGAGGTAATACCACGTAATAATTGCCAATGTTTTTTGGAAGTTATTTGGCATACACACAGTATTTTTAGTCTCTTTGCATTTCATAAAAGTAACACATTTCTTATTCATTAAATTCAAGTTTACATTGGTACTATTGTGGCATTCAAAGCAATTTCAAGAGTAACGATTCAACTGTGTTGTATTTTATGAAAAAGTTTTAAACCTAATTATTCATTATTTATGATACAAGTAATAAATGATATAGAGATTATTTTACACAAATCATTCCAGAGCAAATAAGAAAATAAGTCTGTTTCAAGTTCAATTTTTTTCATACGGTCTCTGATTTCATGCTGTCAAATTTCAAAAACTTACTGTACAAGAAGTAAATAAAACTCATCCAATGCAATATTCAAATAACGTTACGATTCCGAAATTGGTTGCTTAATTGCAGCTAATACCGCAGATACCCGATTTCTTAAGTAATGCAGAAGTACAGAGAAGAATTCTTAAGTCAATGTCTCCTTGGAATAATTTCATAGCACATACATTTGATACGTTCAAACTTTCAGTAAAGATTTGATAAAAATATTTTGAAAAAGTGTAATGCAAAATATACGTCAGGACGCAATTATTGATACAACCGAAATTATTAATCATCAATGTATCATTCATTAATACTAATAAGTAGTGAGATTAATGTCTGAGAATTAGTCGTCTATTATATTTTTAAATTTTGCGACAACATAATTCCAGATCAAATAGCATGAAAGCCAACCTCGATAAACTGAATATTATATGTCAGAATTTAACATGTGCAATGAATCATACCTCCAACGCAAATTTAGCAAGCCAAGCATATTTTGTTATATACGCAGAAACTTTCAGAGAATTAGACTTAATTAATGTCCAGTCAAATGACTAACTAAAAGAATCATTGGAAATAATTAACATCATTGTTACAAATTCATTTCAATTACTGGACTGTAATTGTGTTACCAATTTGATTATTATCTATACTTCAAAAGACTTAACTGCAACAGAATTCCATTTAAGTTCAAGTAATTTTAGAATTGGAATTCAGCCGCCTACCGACTATTATACATACCTATAAACTAAGTTACAGAACCCAACCGATCAACCCTGATAGTCAAAATAATCAATTTCAGGCTCAGGTGATTTTGAAGTCGCTGGTGCAGACTGGACCTTGGGACTTTTTTTAGTAGGCAGTGGTAATACTTCTACGTTCCTGTAATGCACAAGTTCAAATATTTGGTGTATGGACTTGAATTAGATAAAGAATCGTAGCATCTCAATATTAGGTTCGTTTGAGAGAATTTTCGTTATTTTACCTGAGAGAGCTTGAAGCTGTTGCAGAATTCAACATTGGTCCTGGTACTTTCCTCTGACCACTTTCTCGTTGTAGCATTTCAAGTAAACTTAAACTTGGTAACCAGCACTGAAGTTGAATGAATTACACATTACAAAATAGAATAGCTCTTGTGAAGTGGCAAAATATTACAGGTAGCGAATAATTAAGTATACCTTATCTTTCACAGCAGTAGCAACAATATTACGTTTGGGTTCTCGATCATACGCTTGACTTTCGCATCCAAAGTGTTCGCAATATTCGTGAACAAAATGACGTTTGTCACGGTTCATACTTTCGAACGAATAGCTCCTAGATTTTTGTTTAGAAATCTTTGCCAGTTGAACTAGTTCAGTTAGTTTGTCATGTACCATCTGGCAAAAGACTGGATCTTTTTTACCCCACTGCTTCATAAACTCGGTGTATCTCGGCATTAATTTCCCACTTAGATCCGGATTGACTATTTGCAGTCCTAACGCCAATCTTCGATTTCTTTCAATCATCTTACACTCCTCGTTACACTCCAAAGTTTTTAACTGATTTTGCTTTCTTGCACCTTGTCCTAGAACGTCTTCCAAATCTACGGAATGTCCCAGCTGCATCTCAGCCATTTTACTAGCCAGAATTCCACTAGCTATTCTTTGAAACTCACGAGAATTCTCTGCGCAGGCTCGGCTCATAGTTCTGTGTCCACACTGACACGTCACCTTGAAAATAGGAGATATACAATTTTTTTAAATTAACTCAATGGGTGAACGAGCCATACGAATTTCTAAAATAGAATCGCGAACACTTTTTATTAATTATGCTAACCTTGACCATCTCTTTACATGGAATTTCAGGACATTTTCCTTCATGACATGGTGCTGAACAACTATGTCCGCACAATTCTCTTGCAGTTGTACATGGCTGAGCACAAACTTGCCCCGGTTTTTCACACGGCCCAGGATGACAAATGGTTATACATTTGTGCCTCTTACATGAAAGAGGCTTATTACATGCTAACCCACATGAAACTTCGTTAACATGACAGGGAACTGCTTTTCGCAGTTCGTGTTTACCATAACACCATTTTTGCGTGAGTACTGTGCAAGGCGGACACGTTGGCTCACTATGACAATTATGCAGCACAGGGTGATCGCAGACATGCTGTCGTGAGCAAGGCCTGTCGCACGTTGGGCGTCTCGTCCCACAAGGTACAGGAGGGTAGATTACAGCGGCTCCACACTCGCAATAAAGTTCCTCAAAACTGCTTCGCCAGCAAGGCTGACATCTACCTAAGATTTTTAAATTTAACATTGTTAAATGTAGCAATTAGAATTTGACTAGAAAAAGTTTCAGGCACTTACCCTTGTGACAAGTCTGTTCGCATTTGTGTCTTCCGCAACTCAGAGAATGCGTACAAGGCAACGGGCAGATGTGTTCAATGTCGATGCAACACATCTGGTTACATTTATGCCTTCCGCAAGAACGTTTCTTTATGCATCGCTTCTGGCATCGTGCATCATCTGCCTTGGTCGTCAATTCTTTACACGGGATCTCTTTGTCCATGTTGCCGCAACGACATTTCACTTTTGTTGTCAATTCGCACTCAGGGCATTCTCCCTGATGACAGTTGGATTTGCACATGTGAGGATTACCTGAGGAAAAAATTGAAATTATCATGTGCTATCAATTATTATATGTTCTTAAGAAATAATCCAAGATTTATAGTTAAGAAATGGCTTGTTTTCTGCATGTGAATATCATTGTCGTTGACAATAGTATAACATAATACATAAATTATTTTCGAACACATATACGTAGAGACGAGAAAATTAATGTCAGGTGTAAAAGTATGCCAACTTACTAGGTTGCCCACACTTGAGACGCTTGCAGCACTTTTTTTCGCAAACTGGAATCTCGTCCAAACAGCTATTTCGTGGCTCAGTTAAAAGTGTTTGTCCGCAGCAACAATGAGATACAGCTTCTGGTCTGAGTACACATGGCTCGCAAAGCCCTGGGTGACATAAAGCTTTGCAGTTATGATTACCACACTCTAATAATTTGTTACAAATAGATTCGCAGCTGTAACTTGCTACAACATCAGCAACACAAGCAACATCACGACAATTTTTCCCGCAGTAACATTCTGTGAACACATGAGATGAAGGTAATCAGTTCAAAACACTACATTGTTTAGCTTATTAAATTACCATAATTCCAATAACTAATTTCTATTTTATTCGTTGATACAAATACATAAATTACGAACCCTGATGGATGAGTTTTTCACAGTCTCCGCAATCTCCATGATGACATTTTCGCTCACAGGTATGAGTTATGCAGTTCAAAAGTTTCTCACAAGTTGCAGAGCAGACTAATGGTGTACCAGTACTACATTTTAAAGTTTGCGAAGTTCTGCCACAGCCGCAATGTTTTGTAACCATTGCAACACAAGGTGGACAAGGTCCAGGATGGCACAATAAATTACATTTGTGTACACAGTTTGATTTTGATCTGAGACGGCCACAAACATCGCCACACGAGTGAGCAACATCTCGTCGATTCCATTCTGGATTGTTAGTATTACCACAGAAGCAAAAGTAATCCTCTGGGATAGCTGCTGTCACATTTTGACAAGCAGGACAACGCCATCCATTTTCTGTATCAAAATAGCAAATTCATATATGTCAGAGATCATTGTGATAATTTCTAGACTGAATTTGTATCACTCATTGGAATAGTATTCTTTTCAGGAATTATGCATAGAAACGGAAACAATTTGGCTTTTGCAATTAAAAATCGTAGAGTAAAACATATGCAGCGAAAGGTTTGAAAGAAACGAAATGCTCATTCACAGCGAACCTAGTGTTTACTTACCAGCTTGTGAAGATTTTGCCCATTTTTTGGTGCACTTAAGGTGAAGCACATGATAGCAATTTGAACATGACCACACAGCATCTTGCTGCCTGACACGATCACAGCAAACTAAACATTCCAATTGTCCTCGGTTTAACTGTTCAGTGAGACGTTCTCTTTGACTGGCGTCATCATCTGTGCATAGAATGAAAAAAATGAGTGTAAGTAATTTCCAGATATGACACACTGTAAAATAAATGTCATCCCAAAAGTAAGGGTGATTGATCTCTTACCTTTCTCCGATCTTTTGTTACTCAATCGCTTCATGTTACTTCCTCCTTTGACATCTTCGTCATTCTTGTATCGCCAATTTTCAATCTCTTTATCCCTGATACCTTTTGAATTATCCTTATCCTTAGATTTATCCTTGTCTCTGCTCCGTTCCCCTCTTTCCTCTCTTTCATAATTATTTTTGTATCCATTGTAATCTGCATAGCTAGTTTTCTTCTCCCTGATCCCAGATTCATACTTATCACTGTATCTGTCTCTTTTATCACGATACCGTTCTCCACGATCTTCATTAAAATATCTTCTAACACTCTTACCACCCGTTTGACTGTACTTCATCTCAGAATTGTGACTAGAATAATTTTGATCGCCGTAATACTTGGCTGCACCACCAGATTGTCGGGTATTATCATGTCTAGAGGTTTTATAGTGCTTATTAACAGTCCCCTCCACAGATTGAGTTCCGTCTTCTTCACCGTGATATGAACCGTTTTCAAAATTTTCTCGAACACTGGAATTACCTGTCCATTTTCTTCTGTCGCTATCCTTATCGCTCGTATAATTAGAACTATTATCCGAATAATGTCTGGTGTTAGAATACCTATCATTTTGGAATCTGCGATTCTTCGGATTCTGATTCCTGACAGAATTCTTAAACAAATTGGTATTTTGATATTGAGCATCCTGAGTATCCCTCTGCTTATAACTATCGCCTTTTTTATTTGCATCATATTTCCTATCCTTCTTATCTCGCTTATTTCTAGTATCCACATGGTCAACTTTCGGCATGTTCGAATCGTGGAAGGTCAAATTTCCCGAATGCTGAGTTGAGGAATCATAATTTTCCAGCATAATTCTGCCATTATTTTCACTACTACTGGCAGACGAGTTTGTCCCAGCTGTTTGCAGCGCCTTCAAGGAGCTAGGTATAAACTCACCAGCGGTTGCATGCAGGTTTGAATTCTCAACGACACTGGGATCAATCGTTTGCTGAGGGACAAACGGTAATTTACCGTGGTAATTCTTTTTCTTAAGTTTGTCATTCGGGTTCCCACTTTTGCATTTGAATGGCGGAAGATTAAGCTGCGATCTATTGTTCTCAAAGAAAGGCTGTGGCCTTGCATACTGAGTACCACCAGCCATTTGCGGATCCTGATAGGCATTGGCTAAGTGCTGTTGACCCAGGTTCGAGATACTCGGCTGCACGTTGGAGCCATTCTCAGGATAGTAGCTCCAGTTGCGCGCCACGTTCCCCTGGTCCGAATACCGATGAAAATTTGGGTCCTCAGGCCCATAATAAGACCCATCCCAGCTTGCCATGGCAATGCCGCAATGGCAAAGGGACTTCCCCGGCTTCTGACTCCACCAGAGGGTGGCTTGCCTCCAACGACTTTCTGGAAATGAGTTGAAGGATTGCAAACTTCAAGAGTGGGGCAATATGGTGCAATGATCTGGTTATAAGCTGATCTCAAACGAACTAACCAAACTCCATAGTTTAACCAATATCTTTTAACGGAGTAAATTTACGCACATACCTGATAAAATGCGTCGTCGACTTGTGCGCGGGTTAGTTAAGGGTGTTTGGGGTATTTCAATCCGACGACTAGCGCAGCGTTGCGAATATTGATAAGGAAAGTAAGGTGGAATATTTTTACTTATTTCTTACCAGCGTTAAATCAAAATTAAAAGTAGGCAAACGCTCCGTGCGAATCACTTGAGAACGTGGCGTTCGGACGAACTAAAATCACGTAACAAATGGAGGCGCAGCGTTACAATAATATGTGAACGGAAGCTTTGGTAAATAAACATATTACAATTCATTATTGTTCTTGTCGTAAATTTAGACCTATTTATCATACATGTTTAATTATCCGCACTTGGAATACCTTCGACGTGGTGATGATAAATGATTAAATAATCCCTACTTGAGAGTATTTTTTTTCTCAGCTGTACGCACAACCCACAGCCATCGATATTTGCGCGAAAAATTAAAACTGTCAAAAAGGACATTGCGCCAACGATAATTATACTCATCGGGTATCTCACGAATGAAAATCTCGGTTATTTCGTAACGATTTTGCGTCGCATTGACTTCAATTTCAAATTCACATCACGTACTTTGTCTCAATGTTTTGTCAACAATTTACCCGGCCTGCGTAACCTTGAATTTACCCTTCTCGCAAAGTTCAAAATTCAATTTTCCTTCAATGAGTAGAGTCGATAGCCAGCTATTTCTTGGTAAAAAATCAGTAATTGATTTTTAATTCATAGATACGATAATTTCTGATTTGAATATATAATCCAAAGTAATACACATTTTAATTCCCACTGATAATTCATTATACAAATCTGGGAAATCAAGAAACATGCTATTGAACATAAACATTGTCATGAATTTGATATTTTTCAGGTGTAGTAATTTTAGAAAATCATTTCAATGGATGAAACTACCAGAACCATGTCAGGTATGTCGTCTGAGGATCGAGTGCAGTCCGTGACAAGTACATCTCAAAACCTCGTGAGCAGTAACAGCGCAGAGTCAAGTTCGCCACGAGGTACGGACCAAGCTAGTCGCCAGAACAACTTGCAGAGGATTCAGCAACGCAAACATCAAGTTTTTAATTGGCCCCAGTTAAAAAAGCTATTGAAACTGGCAAATTACAGCTCATGCCAAGCCGACGAGTGCAAATGCAACGGATGGAAGAACGCTCAACCATTGACTAAGTCTCCAAAGAATGACATGCAGCAACCAGCTGCTAACTTTTCCGATCCATGTCGAAGCTGCACCCATGTACTTGAAAAGCATATCACACATCTGCAATCCCAAAGCGATGACGAAATTAACAAACTACTCGGCATGGTCATCGATGTTGATAACATTTTCATGGGAATGCACAGGGAGGAGGATCCGGATACAAAAAAAGTCTATTACTATTTATTTAAACTTTTGCGAAAATGTATCCTGTCTATGACTAAACCGACAATAGAGGGACCTCTGGGTCAGCCGCCTTTTGAGAGGCCTAGCATAGCCAAGGCTATAACTAATTTTGTGCTCTACAAATTTGGCCATTTATCCCAACGCGAATGGCAAGCGATGTACGATTTAGCCAAGATGTTTTTGCACTGTTTAAATCATTGGAATTTCGAGACTCCGAGCGCTAGAAGAACTGCTGGTAACGCCGAAGAAGCACCCGCATATAAAATAAACTACACACGCTGGCTTGTCTTTTGTCATGTACCAGCTTTCTGCGATTCTTTACCACATTACGATACTACACTCGTATTTGGAAGAACTTTACTTCAAGCTGTATTCAAATCAGTCTGCAGACAACTCATGGACAAATGTCATAGCGAACGAGACAGAATGTCACCTGAAAAGAGAGTTCTAGTCCTGACGCACTTTCCTAAGTATGTGTAACGTTTTTCCTTAAATCTTAGATTTATAACAGACAGAAACTTTCGATTGTACTAATTCCAAATGTATATTCCAAATCACTACATGCCACATTTTCTGATCCACAGGTTTTTATCTATGCTAGAAGTAGAAATATACTCTGATGGCTCTCCTATATGGGATCCAGAGTTCAAACAAGTACCGCCATCACATTTACAAGCTGCCTTAGAATCAAAGGGGAATCACTCACGACGGCCTGGTGAATTCGAGAAAATCAGTGTAGCGCACAATGACAAAGACAATTATACGACAATAAATATAAGCCCAGGGCTAAAAAAACTTCCTGAAAAACGATCTCACTCAGAGGGAAGGCCTGATTTGAAAAGACGTAAAAATGAAGAAGCTTTCGAAGACTTGCCGGAAGAAACTGTAGCAGAAATTGTAGCGACGATAAATGATCCTAACTACATGTGCGGACCTGACGCAGTCTTCCCACCAAATGTGCCGAGAGACGAAACTGCAAAAATTGAGGAAAGTCGAAAGATTATAGAGTTCCATGTCATTGGAAACAGCCTGACACAACCAGTATCGAAGCAAACTATGCTCTGGTTGATAGGATTACACAACGTTTTCAGTCACCAATTACCCAGAATGCCAAAAGAATATATATCTCAACTAGTCTTCGATCCGTGAGTAATTCTTATCTCTTTTACAAAACTTTCAAGTTTCATTCTTACTTCTGGTTCTCTTTTAATATCTTTAAACAGAAAACATAAAACTTTGGCGCTTATCAAAGATGGTAGGCCTATTGGTGGAATTTGTTTCCGAATGTTTGCAACCCAAGGATTTACGGAAATCGTATTTTGCGCTGTGACAAGTCAAGAGCAAGTCAAAGGATACGGTACACACTTGATGAACATGCTCAAGGATTATCATATAAAAAACAATATACTGCACTTTTTAACGTTTGCTGATGAATTTGCGATCGGGTACTTCAAGAAGCAGGGTTTTAGCAAGGACATAAAAATGTCTAGACCCATGTACCAAGGGTATATCAAAGACTACGAAGGTGCTACTCTGATGCACTGTGAACTTAACGCTAAAATTGTGTACACAGAATTCACTGCAGTTATAAGAAAACAGAAAGAAATAATCAAGAAATTGATATATCAAAGGCAACAAGAAATACAAAAGGTGCATCCTGGCCTGACCTGCTTCAAAGAGGGTGTGCGAGGAATTCCTGTAGAATCTATCCCAGGAATACGGGAAACTGGATGGAAAAGTTATGCTCAAACAAGAACGAGAGGCGTCGCGAAAGGAACGCAGGGACCAGAGCCAATGGAGGCTTGTTTGGATGTGACAGATTCATTATACAACGCCTTAAAAAGTGTTTTGAATACTGTGAAAAATAATAGCACTGCATGGCCGTTCCTAAAGCCTGTTGATAAAAATGATGTCCCTGATTATTATGATCACATCAAATATCCAATGGGTAAATATGTTACATATGCATCGATTATTGTAATAAAGATAATGATGATTAATGATTTTGTCATATTTTCAGACTTAAAAACTATGAGCGACCGTCTTAAGGCCAGATATTATGTAACTCGGCGATTGTTTATAGCTGATATGACACGAATATTTACAAATTGTCGATTGTACAACAGCCCGGATACGGAATATTATAGATGTGCCAATGCGTTGGAAAAATATTTTCAAACAAGAATGAAGGAAATAGGTCTTTGGGATAAATAATGATGACTTCATCAAGTTTAGAGTGATTGTTCCCCATTTATTCTACAGCATCGTATTAATTATGCAGTGCAAACTCATTGATATTCACCTAACTGATGGCTGAGTACTGATTTTATGACGCGTTGTGCTTTATGCACTAAACACTTTTATTATTTATTATGCTAAACTATGAGTTACCCGATGTATGCTATTGCGTACTATGATACTTAGGAGAAAATCGTTTTCAAATGAATACGGTTTCGAAAATCTGCGTTAATTAATTTGTCAATGACTTGTGTAGGTAAATATTTCGGGTTTCAAAAGGATGTAAAACATATGTTTAATCTGAGTTGTTCTTAGAGCTAGGGGCCTCACAAAGTAAAGAACTACGAAAATGTGATTCCACAATTTGCCGTCTGTATATATTATCATAAATTGGAGAATAATTTGAATTAAGATTAGCTACTGATTAGTTCAATTTCGATTTAAGCAATGTTGGTCAGGTGCTGCAAGTGAATAATCCATGGATATACATACTTATGTATATGTAGTATACATACAATATATGTTTAAATAAAGATAACTGACTTTTGTAAATATATTTCTATCGATTAAATGACAATTTGGAAATTCCTTAAAAGACACATTTACGGCAGGAGAGAGAAATTCATATAATCGGTCCCAGGAATTTTCGTATGAATCGATGTACAACTCAGGTTTTGAATACTATTGCCGAAAAAATTGACTGAGTAAAACATTCAAGAATTTACTTGGGCACGGTATTTTCAACCATTGCATTGGAGTTCAACTACATTGCTTCATGGTCTAATTAATGTAACTAGCCAAATAGGTAATTAATTAATGTAATGCAGTGATTATAATAATGCCTCTCTTCATGGTCAGTCTCTGGAACACTGCTTTTCTCAAGTTCACGATAGCAGTCATGATATGTTGCTTGAATAAAACTTTCCTACTGCTCGTGATTCATTCATTATTTAGACGAAATAAACGAATTTCCTTTATTATTATCGCAAATTTGTATTCGAGTAATAGATATAAAAAGAAAGTCAAATTATTCTATTGTGGTCAGCAATGGGTTCCAATTACTTTGAGAAAGTTTCTTATCTCTTTCTGGTAGGAAGATTTATAATACTCTTGCATTTTTTGCGTTTCTGAAACAGATTCTGAACAGATGTTACAAGTCTTGGATATTTTTTTTTTCCAGTATTCGAAAAAAAATTTTATAACTTTCTACAAAAAACTGAAAACTAGTTCTGGAGTTTCAAAAAGTTTATGCAGAAAAATTGTCAGTTCACTTTGTGCAAATATGCAGGTTTTCGCGTATCTATAACATAAATCGAACCGGATGTTTGAAGAAGATATATAATGCGGATGTATCTTCCTGGCACCGGGGAATACCCAACTTAATTTTATACTTTTATAACAATAGTGATTTTTCGAGACAATAGTATCGTGTTTTATCAACAAAGCTCATGCTGTTATCATTGTTTCACAGCAATGGGAAACTCTGCCACGCAACCGATGAAACTGAGTTCTATCTACATACTTACCATATTTTAACAAGCACATATGTCACAGAAATAGCAATTATCAGCATTGTCAAATGACGTTAGTCACTAAATTAGTACTGATATGACTTCTGATACAATTATAGCAGGTAGAACAGTTAACGAGATGGTTGGAGGGCGTCAGATGTTATCATGAACTTGAAATCAGAAAGAACTTTACATACTAGAATTTATGAAACGTAATCGTATTTAGTAACTCAGTATTGAAACTGACACCAATTGTTCTCCTTGAAATTTCACCTCCTTCATAAGCTGACAATAGCAATAAGTCTACCAGATTCAAGGTCATTATCGCGAATAGTCATCAATCAGCTTGCCCATCTTCTACATGTGGTGCAATATCTGTAAACAGTGAATGAAAACAGAATAAAGAATTTTTTTCAGTTTAGTACAGATTGATATGATCAATTTGTAGAAGATAATGATAAATGGATGAAAAATAATAGCAATAACTTTGTTACATTGAAACGCTTTATCTCAAATATGTGAAGTGAATCCGATAAATTTCTCTTTACACCCAGTAGGTGAAGCAGGGAAAGAAAATATTCTGCATGCTCTGGTTGCTTCAGGCACTGTGCGTTCAATCAGTGCGATATGGTAAAGTGCAATTAACTAATTGGTGCATATACTATTTTGTACTTTTTTAAAGATAGTCGTTGGGATCCCTATCAATTTTGTGTCACATCTACTATTGCATCATTACGAAAATATGGTAGTAAGACAGTCAAATTTAATAGTGTTTATAATTATTTTCTAGTTGTACAGCAGCTTCAGCAACGATAATTCATTTTTTCAAATAATTCATCAATCAACTGCAACTTAACTTACAGCTTTTGACTACTAGGCAATTTTTCAAATAACAATCATACAATTGTACACCAGTTGCAGTGAACAAAACAGAAATGAATCTTTTTACACAATTTAATTCGCGCTTATGGAAAATAATTGTTCGTCACATAAGTATGCTGAAAATGATGATCCTAATATTTGGAGCATACAAGAATCAAGAGACAGGATGAGACCTGATTACAGCAACAGCATTTGAGCAGGAGAAGGGAGATCGTATAAAACTCCTTTCTCAACTGCAATTCCGCACTCTACGAGAGACTAACATACCACAAGGATCGTGTACTGTCTAGTCAGTTGGTTTCATTAGTCCCAAACAAACGCGATGTAAGTTGAGAAGTATATGTTTTTTGACTTTTTAACTGACATTCCCAAAGTCTCACTAAAACGTTATCTATATATTCTAGTGTTTTAAAATGTGTGACGACGATGTGGCTGCACTTGTTGTCGACAATGGATCGGGCATGTGCAAAGCAGGATTCGCCGGAGATGATGCTCCAAGGGCTGTTTTTCCATCGATCGTTGGAAAACCCCGATACCAGGTAACATTGGTCTGCCAATACTTCACAGTAGTATTCAAATTCAAATAGTCTACATCATATCAAATGATTCGACTGTAATGTTGCACATTTTTGTCTATTCATGAACAACTATTACAATATTTCCAGGGTATAATGGTCGGTATGGGACAAAAAGATAGTTACGTCGGAGATGAGGCTCAAAGTAAGAGAGGGGTACTCACAGTAAGATATCCTATCGAACATGGTATTGTTACAAATTGGGATGATATGGAAAAAATTTGGCATCATACATTCTACAACGAACTCAGAATCGCCCCGGAAGAACATCCTGTACTTCTCACAGAAGCCCCATTAAATCCGAAAACAAATCGCGAAACAATGACACAGATCATGTTCGAAACTTTCAACTCACCAGCCATGTACGTCGCTATCCAAGCTGTCCTATCTCTGTACGCGTCAGGAAGGACCACAGGCATAGTGTTGGATAGCGGAGATGGTGTATCGCATACGGTCCCTATTTACGAGGGTAAGAAGAAGTGTTTAGTCATAGTTACATAAACCAAATTACAATTTCAACATTTTTTTCAATGTCATTGTAATTCTTAACTTTCTAAATCAGCATGTACAGTAATTTAAAATTATCTTCTATAACGTTTAGATTCTATTATAAGATGTAATCCAATGTGATCGTTGCCATTATAAAAGGAAGGTAGTATCAAGAGCAATAATAGTTGGTGTAGCGCCATTGGCTTAGAGTTATAATGTCGATTACGAGTAATGCTAGTTCTTACATCTTAATATTAGTTTGTGTCGATATAAATGTTGCAATGAATAACTTGCGTTGTAATACAGGATATGCTCTGCCACATGCAATTTTACGTTTGGACTTGGCTGGGCGCGATCTAACCGATTATCTGATGAAAATTTTGACCGAAAGAGGATATTCCTTTACAACAACTGCTGAGAGGGAAATCGTGAGGGATATTAAGGAGAAACTTTGCTACATAGCTCTAGACTTTCAGCAGGAAATGGCAACAGCTGCTGGGTCCAGTGCTTTAGAAAAAAGTTACGAACTGCCCGACGGACAGGTAAGATAACGCCAGTATGGAAACTACTGAAATAGAACACTGTTTTGGAACTCTATTTTCCAGGTCATAACAATCGGTAACGAACGTTTCCGTTGCCCGGAAGCAATGTTCCAACCAAGTTTCTTAGGGATGGAGGCATGTGGTATTCATGAAACTACGTATAATTCCATTATGAAATGTGACGTTGATATTCGTAAAGATCTCTATGCCAATTCTGTACTGTCTGGTGGCACAACAATGTATCCTGGAATCGCGGACAGAATGCAGAAGGAGATCACTGCTCTGGCTCCGTCGACTATGAAAATAAAGATAATTGCACCACCAGAAAGAAAGTATTCGGTATGGATCGGAGGATCTATTCTTGCAAGCTTGAGTACCTTCCAACAAATGTGGATATCTAAACAGGAATATGATGAATCAGGTGCATCTATTGTACATCGAAAATGTTTTTAAGGCTCAATTCTTCTTGTTTCGTTATCAATTGTACAATGAAGTTAGCAATGTGTACCTAATAAAAATGTATATTATGTAAGAAAACCCAATTTCGAATGCAGCAGCGAACGACATTCTTGTATGAAAAATTCAATTGTTTATCCTGTTGCACATTGTTAATATCACTTTTTACTTGTGAAGAGGAAATATTTTCTTCATTAACGTAAGAAAACCTTGATTACCTTAACAAGGATTAGTTTTCGCAATTTTTATGTTAATCGACAGTTTGATTTATAACATCAGTAAAGTTTAATCTACTACAGGGAATCAAAAATTTGCTGCAATATTTTTTATTACTGAAATTGACACACCATATATTGTTACACGTCAACACCTCAGGTTATTATATTCATTGATTTCGATTTTATACAGCATATGAAAATTTGAACCAATAAACAATATGATAAAAAAAATAAAAATTTTATAAATTTATGCACAAGACCCGAATAATTTTTTTTTATGTATGGTTTTACTCTTTCATCATAGTTTACTCTATTTACATAACGTATAGATTGTATTTTATATTGAAACTAAATTAAAACTTGTTTTCTGATTAGTACATTATCATACTAACATAATTAACCACACCAGATAATCTGTATAGATTTTTTTAGATGTCAAGTTGTATGCTACGAATTTAACCCCCTCCCTTTAGTCAGGTCATGTTTTCTGTAGAACAGTAATGACCGATTTATTTGAGAATATTAAATAATTATATAGTCGAAATACTGATTCCAGTTTTTGTATGTTTTGAATACACGTCTTGATCATTGTTATAGTCATATAAGTTATGATTTTTGGTAGTTCAATGGTCCATTGTCCAATTGTCCTGTTAATCCAGTGTGAAAATTATAATCAGTTACATTAACACAGTTTGAGTCATTTAAACTTAGTTTGAGCCCAGCATTTGGATTTTTAACAATAAAAATTGCAAATCTTATTACTTGGGAAAAAAGTGCTTTAAAAGAATATGAGAGGTAAGACTTACAAGATAAAATTTGAACATGAATATTTCAGTTTTGTCGTCTTCGACTGACATTGCCAGAGGTAACAGTTGCAATCCCTCCTCATGATGTATCACTTTGAAATATTTTAATTATTGAAGACAACCAAAACAACCAACGTTATTAGAACTTGTATCATCCAATCTTATCACGTGTAAGAATATGGAATTATTGTTAAAAAATCCTCTGTAATGTTGATTTCATGATACTGGTTTATGATTTGGATGACTGTCGTTGTTTGCAGTAACTGGGAATTGAGTTTCATCATGAAAAATTATTATAAACATTACGTCTTAAAAGAATTTAAAGGGTGCGATAAATATTAAATTTTGTATTTTAATTAGTTACGACCATTTCTAACCACTAATCATTACATTATTTTCTCACGTGTATAGTATGCTAATACTATATAGTTTCATTTGTATCTTTTATACATGTGTTTCAAGTTAAAAAAAAAAAAAATGATACTGTAATAATTGATGAAGCCAAATTTGTCTAAAATGTACCGAATGAATCAAAGAGCTTAAAACAAATGATATGTTTTTTTTATACAACAATAAAAGTAATAATTTACAAAGCTTTACAGAAAAGTTACATTCGAATATGAACATCAGTTTATCAAATTTTTGCGACGTACGTCAAGATATTACAAATAAATGGATAAATGTTAGGTACCTAAATCAAGTTGTAAAATTAAATGATCTTAATCGTGCGTTGAGTTACACACATCGATGAGTGGCAGGTGGGCGTGATTGTAAATGAAGAAAATTGTAGAAAATTGAATCGATAACAGTAGTTTATCGATTTAGTACATTGCGTTCATTAAAAATAAAGAGTAAAAACATCTTTGGTGCCCTATTTAACACTGCAGGAATAACGCACTTCAGAGTTAAAAACAAATCATTAAGAAGACGTCGCTACAGCTATGTTTTAAAATAGTAATTAGATTAAAAACAAGTTCAGCCTGTCGCTGTGCCAGCTTATCTTCTAGAAGATTTTCTTCTACCTGTAGATCGTTTGGTGCGTCGATTCTTCGACCTCGCTGTATGTAGCCATGGTAAAGAGAATTCACTGTAATTCAAACAGTAAATGAACTTTAACAAGATAGTATATGCTTTAGGCCTGTTTTTTTGTTTTTCCACAGATTAACTTTCAGTCTGACTCTAGATGAATGATTAAAGTTAAGTCGTACAATCTAGGATCACTGCTGTTACTATATTTGAAATCAAAACTATTTCTAGCACTACAAGGAAACTTACGTTGGGGTAAAGGTGGGAATGGGCACACCAAACGCAGTAACTGGCAGTCGTGAGTCAACTTGAAGTCCCTGAATTTGCTCTGGTTCTGGCCACAATGTGCTTACTGCCTCTTCTGCCGGTAGCGTTGGGCATGGTCCGGTGTGGTTCGTATTATAACATGTTGCCTGATGATTTTGACGTTCTTGTCTTTGTTTTAGCTTCTCGATATGCCGTTGTTCCCTGCAAATCAAAATTGAATGTTTTAAAAAAAAAACTTGCCATTCGTATATAAATTCAAAATAGGAAAATATTTGTCACTTACCTTATCCGTTGAAAGTCCCATCTCTTTCGACGCCTTTCATCATTTTCCAACTTGAGATGTCTTTTGTTAAATATTTCATCATCTAAGTTTTCTGTTCCCTCCATTGTGTAACAGCTGGTGTAAACTTTAACCCTCCAATTTGGGACCTCCAGAGAAGCACTATTATCTGAAGGCACAGGTTCCGACAGACTTAACGTGTAGTTGGGCTCACCTATGGATGTAAAATAATGTTCTTCCGTTGTTAGAAAGGATTCCTTTTTAGTAATGGATTTTCCCTTTTTATCCGTCTTCTTAACATTCTCGTGAGTCACGCTCTTGTTGTCTGGTATCGTGGAAGTTGTGTCATTACTGACTGTCGACGAGCAGGATACACCTCTCTTGCGTTTTCCAATTGATGTTGTACTAGATTCGGACTTCCTTTTCTTCTTAATTTCCCAATCATGTCGAGAGTCGCTACTCGATTCTTGTCGAAAAGTTTCATGCTTGGATTCATTCTTGACATGATTTTCACTCGGCTCTTGTTTAACTGTAGTTATACCTCCGCTTGTATTCAAACGTATTTTAAAACTCTCGTTGTATGGAGGACTGCTATTCTCGGACTCAGTATTCCTCTGATGATCACTAGTGGATGCCGTATTTGGTGAATTCAGACTGGTAGGAGAACAAGCCCCGGCGTGATCAGGTAATACAGAATTTTCAGTTACATCTGATCGTAGTTTTTGTAGATTGACTCGTCTATCCATCCGTTCCAAACGCAACTTCAGCTGAAATACACAAAATCAAGACGTGGTAGGAAATATTAGTTTTGAGCAGGAATGAGGACTTTCAAGCCTACAAAAGTTGAATTTTCAGTAGATTCGACAAAGTTGTTCAAATTTAGGTAATTAAATATTCCGCGTGAAACGCTATCGGTACCGAGCGAGAGTACATTACCGACAGAGCAATGTCATCGGAAACGCGTCAGAGACGTGAATATTGTAATGTGTACAAATGTACGTAGCGGTTACAACGCCACCCAACGGCAGGTACATGAAGCATGACCTTGACGGTGAAGCGAGATTATTGAATGACATTTCAGCATGTGCGTGACAACTTTGTTGTCCAAGGCATGTTTAGCGACATGGAGCGTCACTTGTAGGGAAATAGCGATACGGTTATATCTCTGTAAATAAATACTGACACTTCAATTAGTACTAGTGAACATCTGCTTGTATACCGTTTCATTCTCCTGCCTGAGAGCCGCTAATAGTTTATCCTTGGTAACGATTTGCTCGGATTGTTGTTGTATCAGGTCCAGATGTAAAAGTAGTAGTTCTTTGAGGTGCTTGACCTCGGTGAGGTCATGGTGACGAGCCTCGTTGCCGCGGAGGGGGCTGACACCGAGTGCCGATGTCGCCGGGGCACCGCCGTCTGTCATACTCGCGTACATGTGGTCGAAGTCGCAGGGGAAGCTTAATATGCCCGCCTTGCTATCCTCGGCAGCGGTTTGGAACTCGTTTTGCCTCACGTTAGTTGATAAATGTTCGCTCATTGCTGCAACCATGTTGTATGCCGCACGAGCCGCGGCCGCGTTAACTCCACTAGCCGTAGTTCCAGGTGCCGTAAGCAGTTCCCGAAAATCCACGCTCCCAGTGTTTTCACCATTTATTACTGGCGAGGTGTTTGACATTTTCCCTCCGTGACAACCTCGTTAAGAACTTTCCTGATCATTTGTGGCCGCAGTGAGCGTACCACGCGCCCAACCACACTCATTAAACAATCTTACGTAGACTCCGATGATCTTTTCACTCTACAAAATAGACAAACTCTCACGATATCACCCTCAATTTTAACCCTGGCTCGAGATGTTTACTGACAAAACTCTGCCGACGGCGTTCTCACAGTAGAGACACCAAGCGTACGCGGCTCGAAATACTCCAACGATTTCCCGCCATTGCAACCACGTGATTTCCGTACCCGTCAATCACGGCTGGCCCCGTTTATTTGAATTCATCCGACGAGATTCTTCCCGCTCTCCACGTTTACGAATAATCGTAACGAATGGACAACCTATTCGATGCATTAATCAAGCTCTTGGAAGCTCGGACGAAAAAAATACTCCGGATATGCCTTTCAATAGAAATTTTACAGCAAGGTAAATCTACAACTGCTGAGAAGGATGTTCACTGATAGCTTCGCATAGAGTGCAGCACATTCCAGATCATCAGTCTTTAGCGCGATGTTTTTTATTAATCAAATATGCCGTACTTTAATGAGTAATTATTAAACTCATTACTATATACATATAAGACTCAATTACTACAATTCATGCGGAAATATTACGTTTACAAGACAGCTATATTATAATGAAATGCGAATTTCAATTCGATATCGATGCCGAGGAACGGTCTCAAGATACGTTCCGCTTGATCTGTGATTGTGGTTGTGAATTGGAGTAGCATTTTCGTTTATTTCGTTTGTCGCGTCACGTACATAAACCGTTGTCCTTTGAGACTGTGTCTCGTCTTAGCTCGCCAATTCCTAATGCGACGCCGCCGACCAGTGTGGATGTCGTGTGACATGGGTTCAGCTAAGGTTACGTGAAAAGCGTGCCGATGAAACGCTTTGTCGTAATTCTCGAGCGAATTTTTGGCGGCTTGTGTAAACATCATATTAATGTTATGTAGAACTTAGTTTATCAAAAAATATCAGAAAATTGACGTTCACCGTGTGGACGGATCTGCACCTGGCGTTGTATTATAACGGCAAGAGATTAAAGAGTTAATAAATAAATAAATCGGCACGACACTTGCGGTTGGAACTTTTATCGCCACAAATAGTTGTGGGTGTAATAATTTTCATTGACTGTCATCTCACTCCAAATTATAGACCAAATGATTTACTCTGTTCATCAGTGCCTTACGTGACTTTCATGTCGCAGTAAATCAGTGCTGTTTTGTGAATATAGCGAGTGAATTCGCAGGCACGATCAATGCAATACGTGCAGCCTTAGTTGAAAATACATAATCATTAGAACTGATTCACTCTTTCGATTTTTCAATTCGATTTCCGTTCGAGATATTGCTTTTCGAATAACTTTTGCAATTACCAATGATGAAATATCTATCGCAGATTTCAAATCTCAAATTATCTTATTTACATTGCTGAGAGATGGCCTAAATTTATTTTTCAATCAACCGCCAGATGCGCCAGAGAAAAGCCCGACGTTTCTAAATGTTACAGTGTTTTTGTTTTGAGCTTCCGAAAAACATTGATTTTGGCAATTAGAATCTTCGTAACAGACCCGGTACTACAAGGAAAATAGATTTCACTTGAAAAACTGAAACGAGGCTAATTTCCGTTGGTCAGTATGGAGTACGGCATTGCCATACGGAAATTCAGTCAAGCCGGAAAGCGCGCCACCGATAAAACAGGGCTGAATCAGTGTGGCTAAATGCCACTGGTCGAGACTGGCGGGATCAGCGTGACTATATTTCGCCATTGTTCCTCCGGTCTTTCGTATCCTCTCACATTTCACAGTTACGAACTGTGGTTACGAATTTCGGTTGGCTTGCTCTGTTGCGTTTACCTGTACCAAAACTCTGTGATAAATGAGATAAAATACGAAAAGTTTTGCCGCTTGTGAAAATTAGTAATTAAAAATAATTCATTATGGCTGATTCTTCTTACGAGAAAGGATTAACCGAGTTATCCAAGATGAAGGTATGCGCATACATTAGCACTGTTTCATGCGGCGATTGTGTATTTAATATTTACGTTAACCTCAACGAATCCAACCATCTTATTGCACCCTGAATGATTATATTTTGGAAAAAGTTTACTTTGAGTTCTGTCATTCGAATAGTAATATGTTTTAACTTTCATATATGAAACCATCGTCATCCCGAAAGTTGTCAAATTGCTGAACACGTTTTGCTTCGAAGGTGCACTAATCAAACTTGAAAAATTCTAGTAATTCAAGTCTCAAAGATCTTTTACTGTAAAAAAGGGTACTGTTATCCTTTATGGATTGAACTGTGTCAGGTTTTATTTATAACGTTGATTATAGATTCTTCGAAATTTGAATACAATTTTCCAACCTCTCGATAGTTGAGAGGTACTTAATTATAGCAGGGAATAATTTTGATGCATCAATTGATGACATTCATTACAGGTAGCAGATTTAAAGTTGGAGTTGAAGCAACGAGGACTGCCCACGACTGGAAATAAAACCGAGCTGGTAGAACGACTTCAATTAGCAATGCATGGAGGTAGGATTATGAAAATGCAAACCATAATCGTTAGCTTAATTATAGGATACCCAGGATTAATGAATTGCATTAAATAATACTTAATATTTGACAGCCACCGATATTTTGTTTCACAGATTCGACTTTATCACTTGACGAGACTACGGATGAAATATTAGATGAGGATGCTGTTCTCGGAGTAAGTTATATTTTTACGTCCTTTTAGCTTTCAGAAATATTGATAATATTCCGAATATAAGACTCTGAAATGTATTGGTTTATTATGTTTCTTCACTAAAATAATAATGCATTACCAGGTCTGAATCAAGTTTGTATATCTGTTCCCGTTTTTATAAATGAATGATATGTACCTGTAGGATGAAGAGATAGAGGAACTTTCTAGTAAACCCGACTCACAGGAAGTGGGCAAAAAGCGAAAATTGTCAACAGAAAGTAACTCAGCGAATTCCAAAAAAATAGTACTGAATCGTAATCCAATTCTCGAAGATATCCAAAGTGAGCTAACTGGAAAAGAGAATAATAATAAATCAGATACAAGTGAACCTGAAAAGAAGGTTATCAAACTTTCTCAACTGGGCGTTAAGGAGGTAAAAATGATAACTACACGTTTTTTGTGATTGTCACATACCTGCATTTTCAACTGAAATTCACAGCTTCTAAATATCTTCATCTATTGCACTTGTTAAAAAATAATTAATTTTGCAAATTTTATACTCTATCCATCCACCATCTGATAATTATCGTTTTTGAACAGAGACTGGAAATGAGAGCTAAGAAATTTGGTGTCCCTCTATCTGAGTCTGCAAAGAAAGAAGCTAGGTCAGCCAGGTTTAATTCAAACACGCAGAATAGTAAGTCAGCAGCATCTATAAACGTTCCAGTGGTAAGTTTTGAACAAAATCAGCTTGACAGTTAGATTCGTGGAACACTTATAACTTGGGGATGATATTAAAATCTCGTGAATAATTAATTTCAGCATACGACCTTTGAGGTGCTGAAAAAGAGAGCTGAAAGGTTCGGCGCTTCGGTTTCTAGTGTGATGGAAAAAGTATGTGTCAGTTTTTTAATCAATGCAGTGTATCAGTTACTGTGAAATGCCTTTAAAATGAATCATATAATTTATTGTTTATAGGCTGAAATGGAGTCAAGAATAGAAAAGAGGCGAGCGAGATTTGGTGAGGTTAAGCCGATTGAAAAACCCATAAAAAAAATTAAGATAGTAAAATGATACTCGATATCATACACTCAAACAATACTTTAGGTTAAGGTTATTTTAAGAAATTCTTTTTCAATGAAACCAATAGTCAAACAGTCATTAAAAAGTAGACGAAATTTTCAATATTCAATATGGATCGAAAATATTTACATTTTTTGATTAATCAATTTCTAATAGAGTATTTTACTTATAAATTAAAAAAAAATAAAAACATCAAATCAAATTATAGCATTGGTAATTTTTTCATTGCCAAACATTATTGATGTATAATTCCAAAATTATGGAATCTCTGAAAATAAATTCTAGTAATAGGAAATGAAGTCCAGAGGCTCCTATAAAATCAAAATAACCTGCTGATCGCTGTCACAAAAATGTGCTTGCGTTGAATGAAACATTGATAATAGATTGGGAATTTCTGAAAAATTTATTACCATTTTTCCATACGTACAGTTTACCTGAGGTTACAATCACAATCTACTTAAATCTGTATCTCGAGCTCCAAAAATCGTGTTCGTAATTTCTGAGGAATAATGTAAACCCTTCATATTTCGAAATGATTCTTTACACACGTATACTAAACGTCAAACATTATTCTGGAAGACTTGGACCTGGCTTAAAAATAGAATCAAAACTTTGATAAAAATTTATCCAATCATGCGTATGTGTACCAGTATTTACAAAATATTTTAACCTAAGTACAATTCAGATATTGCTAAATCGACATAGCACATCTGAAGCCGAGATTGCCAGCAGAAGTATCAGGTGTGTTTTGACTGCGCGCAGCGCACCTGTATCTGTAACAGTAACTCTCATGACACAGATATGAGCCTCCTTTTTTAACTTTGTCTGTACCACTTGACGGTCCGACCTACAAAATGTTGACTGATCATGAATTTGAGAAATTTAACTACAATTATTACATGGAATGTAGGTGCTTGGCATAAACTATTAAGAATACCAGTACTCGAAATTGTGTATCTTGACTTAGGACAATCATTTAGCAATAAATCATAGCTTTTTTGAGAGTTTTTTCAATTGCAACATTCCTGTGTTAGAATAGAATTCATTTTTGCAAGGGTATTGGGTGTATGTTATCACAGGAAAGTTATACTTACAGGATTTTTTTCAGGTTTATCACTGTGTTCAGTTACCCACCAATCGGAAGTCCATTCCCAGACATTTCCAACCATATTATAAAGTCCGTAACCATTTGGTGGAAATTCTGTGATTGGTGCTGTCCCCTCAAATCCATCTTCAGCACTATTATTGCTAGGAAAAACTCCTTGCCAAATGTTGGTCCTGCACGGAAAAAGTAAATTAAAATTCTATACTAGTAATAAGATTAAAGAAATAATTGATAAGTAACATGTTTCTTAACAGAATCATATAAATGTGTTGTGCGTATTTTGTCAAAAAAAAAAAAGAAGAATAATCAAGCAATTGTCAATGATTTTTCATTTAAAAATGAATGTGCGTCGCCGAATTTGAGGATGTAATGAAATAAAAATTAATCGAACAATCGTAATTCCAATACTAGCTTACCTGTGTTGATTCTTTGGAGTGAGGCGGTTACCCCAAGGAAAAAGACGTTCAGTTACAAGTCCGCCTCTGCACGCAACTTCCCATTCAGATTCCGTAGGCAGTCGTTTGCCTCGCCATTTACAAAAAGCTGTGGCATCGTTCCAAGAGACGTGAATCACAGGATGGTCCATTCTGTCTGTCATAGAGAACGTGTTTAAGATTGTGATGATCGAAGCGCGTCTACTTCTCACCAATTTTTTCGGACTACCTATGTATAGAAGAAAACCTCACCCAGTATGTCGGAATCAGGACCTTCAGGATGACGCCAGTTACAGTCTTCGACCGGTAGCCACCAAGGTGCCTGAGCAACCGCCTCGTTTATCTTAGACTTTGTTTCCTCGCTCAATAATCCCTCAAACACAAAAGAATCCCCAAATTTTTCAGCCTCTGTTCGATGCCCCGTAGCCTTGGCAAACTCCTCGAAATCTCTGTTGCTAACTTCGTAAACATCAATGTAGAAATCGTCCAGAGTTACGTTTCGTCTTGGACCCTCACCGTCGGCCACGAATATCGGTTGGTTTGTACCGACGGCAAAGGTGCCCGAATTTATCATCGCCATTCCATCGTGAGCGTTGATTCTCTGTTCGTACTTATTCTCTTTGACAGTGCAAGCTTCACTCTCACCGGCGGAACAGAAACCTTCAGTTTTGCCGCTCTGATGATCGTTTGTTTTTCGATTCAATACTTTACCGCATTGACAATCCGTTCCCTCAGATTCTGCAGCCTTGATAAGGAAAGTACGGACGATTAAAACTGCTACAAACACGGCACGCATTTTCCAAAAACAATTGACTGACGTCAACAACCCTTTTTGACGCTGCGAATGGAAATCGTCGTCGCCGCTGTCGTTGACTGAAGATATATTCTTCAGTCAACGCCGCTGTCAATTGTTTTGGTACAAATTATCCTGAATCGATGGCTAACTAGTATTGGCCGCGTAGAATTTGGTGATCTACAAACTCGCGTTATCAATGGTTCGGACGCATTATCGTCGTGTCGCACGAAAAGAGGCGACACTTGGCGAAACGTCAGTTGAAGTTGAAACTGTAACCGCGCGTTGAGCAATAAGTGCGCGGTGCAATCTGGTTCAGTCGCGTGTGCAAAGCCGCAAGAAATAGTTAAAGTGGACGAGACGTGGACGTGTCCGGTATAACCTCGATGAGCATATGTCGCGGTTCTAATACCGTTTGGAATATATGTAGATATTGTTTGACAGAAACTGATCAATAATGACTGGTAGTCAGAAATCGTCGAAAATAAAGTTGCTCGTTTGTGCAGCTGGTATTTTCGTGTGTTACTTTTATTTCGGTGTTCTTCAAGAAAAAATAACCAGAGGACAGTACGGAGATGCCGACAAACCCGAAAAATTCACATTCGCGTTCGCATTGGTTTCTGTCCAATGTTTGCTCAACTACATGTTTGCCAAAGTTATACTATTGACTGTTATGAAACAAGGCGAAGACTCTACTCGTACAATTTATTATGCTGTCAGTTCGCTTACTTATCTACTCGCTATGGTTTGTAGTACTATGGCTTTGCAATTTGTCAGCTATCCTACTCAGGTTGTCGGCAAGGCTGGCAAGCCTATTCCTGTTATGATACTCGGTGTACTGCTCGGAAGGAAGGTGAGATTTTAACTTGTCGATTATTCAAACCTTTTACAGATTTTGCAATAGTTCTCCTATCTATTCATATCAGTATTACTCTGTCATGTTTAAAGCAACACGTCGATGCCCCATCAAAGTCTGTCATTTCTAGTCGATTAGATTAAAACTACTGTAAATATTCCTCTTGTCCACCAAGGTATTAATCAAGATTTTTTCAAAGCAAAAATATGATTCGTTCATAATTTTCTCAACAACATTCGCAATACTGTTTTATTCAAATTTAAGAGTGACTGGTCTGTGAGGTGAGATGATAAAAAATAATGATAATTCTTATCTCGAACCAAACATGTGTCGTTCAACTAAAAATATGGTTAATTTTTCATTTAAGGTTTATCCATTGAGGAAATACCTATTCGTGTTACTGATCGTTGTGGGCGTTGCTCTCTTCATGTACAAAGACAATGTGGCAAATACCAAGCAGACCGAAAGCCAAATGGGCTTTGGAGAGTTTTTGCTGCTGCTGTCATTGACGATGGATGGACTGACTGGAGCGGTACAGGAAAGAATGCGAGCAGAGCACAAATCTAAATCTGGCCACATGATGCTGAACATGAATTTCTGGTCATTTATATTCAGTACTTCGGTTATCCTAGTGTCAGGAGAGCTTGTACAATTCTTGTCATTTATGCAGAGACATCCAAACTGCCTATGGCACATCGTTTCCTTCTCTTTAGCAGGAGCGTTTGGACAATTTTTCATATTCTTAACAGTGTCAGATTTCGGCCCTCTTCCATGTTCCGTTATGACTACTACTAGGAAATTCTTTACTGTACTAGGTTCTGTTTTATTATTTGGTAATAATTTATTACCCAGACAATGGCTGGCAACGATTACAGTCTTCTCAGGGTTATTCTTAGACGCCATGTACGGCAAGACCAAAGTACCATTAAAGGAAACTACTGAATGAATTTAATTATATTATCATAGTATGATAGATGAATTATGTTGGAGGTTCTGAATTTTTATTTAGTTCAGGTTCTTATGAGGCTGAAGTTAGTAAAATAATTGCAACGAAACGTCAGGGAAAAATATATATACTTAAAAATATATAATTATGATCACTTTGAAGGAGTCAGCTTTTCAAAATGAGAGTATGTTTTGTTTATCATGGTTTACTAAAATTCAACTTCATGGTGTAAAATAACAATTTTTCCTAAACATCGTTACAGTCTCGTTACCAACTTCACCTTTATACTTCCTTTAGGTACAATTGATAACGCGACGAAAAGGTGTCTAGAATAGATGAACATTATCAGCGAACAGAAATAAATTTATAAACTTCGATCAGTGTTGGGCGTTTTTGTAATTAATTGGTTTCTAATAAAATTACAAATGTAATCTGTCGTTCCAAGAAAAATCGATACTAACTATTACGTTCGTAATTTTTAATTGAAATTTTCCTAGTTACAAATTACAATTGTCATTGGTAATTTTTTTCCTTCCAGTAAGAACCGTGTGTATATCTCATAATCAGTACGTATAAATTTTCAATTTGGAACATGATATAAGGAATTACTTGGATCACAATCTATATACGTATAGATTGTGAACTATGTATATATATATATATATATATATATTTCACACAAAATATGCATAATACAGATTACACATCACAACGTTTAGTGCAATGCGCTCAAATTCATTTATGTATATGGCTTATACATATTTATTTGTACAGTACTTACGACTATAGCGTTGTTCCAACATTTCCAATTATCAAGTTTTTCCGATTAATGGTAAGAATACTCCTTTAAGAAAATTAGATGGCGACTATTTTTTACATACATATTTCGATCCGCAAACTATATGTATATAAAATTTTCTCTCAGCCAAATTTACTAAGAGTAAAAATAAAGAGAAATAAAATTGAAATGGGTATAAATATTATAAAAGTCTATCACTGCATATCTATACGCTAAATAGAACGTTACCTAACAACGGAATAATTGGTTTATTCGCGTGTTGCATACAGGATTTTATTACCGACTTAACTGTGATCACTATTGACTTGAAAAGTGCTACTTTTTCCCCGCAAATGCAGGAACAAGTATCAGAGGGAATCATACGCTACTTTTGGCCCACTTTTCAGATCAGTAAAGTGGCCGTTGCGGTTGAGTCTGCAATAAATATGCTTTCGTTAATATTTTCTTATATAATACTTATATACGGTACATATAGTTATAAGATATATTGATAAATAAATGCCACAAAGAATGACGAGTGTTTAATTTCTGCAAAAACTGTTAATTGTATACTCATAAAATAATAATGTAGGTGACATCCGGCGAGCTAATTTCAGTACTACATTTTATCCAATTTTGGATATCAGATTCGTAATCAGCGTTCCCGAAAACCTAGGGAAAGTGGATTTTCTGTACATCGATTTTATTACGAACTTCATGTTTTAATCCGCCGTTTTGTTTACCAAATTTTGATATTATATTCGTAATCAGCAATCCCAGAAACGTTGGTATACCAAATTTGACAAAATTCTGATGATGCCCTGATTTAATTCCACGATTTCATGAAAATTCCCCACTGTGTGTCGCCCTGGAATTTCTAACAACAGATTCATGATATACGAAAAAGACAACACCTATTGTACAGTCGCAACAACATTCTTCAGATTTTTATAGAGGACCGTAAAGAATGCATAATTTCGGCTAATAATTCTGCAACGTGCACATAGTTTATATTTCGGTTTCCACTTAACAATGGAGAGAATCGAACCGTGTAACTACTTGCGAAGGTAAATATAAATGCAAACTTGTGTTATTCTCGTTAGAAGCTGTATTTACCAACTGCAGCCCGTATTTATAGGTATATAATTTCGTGTAATTGTCTTACAATCAGCCATAGGTGTATTCTTGCGTAATTCCATGTGCATGCAATAACGAAATTTTGCCCTGATCGGGCAGATTTTTTTTTTCCTGATTCTGTTTCTTGTTACAATTACGTATTATTAGCCTCACACCAAATCACAGTTGAAAGCCGAATATGGATTGAAAGGAAGATTCTCGCACGAGACGTTCAAAATTTGCAAAGAATTTTGATTCCAGCGTAAAAAGTGGAAAGAAATACAGAAAGGTTATCGTCGCGTTTTCGTTAAGGAAACCGAATGTTAGTTACGAAACCACTTTCGTTAAACACGGATTCCTTGTTACACTCACTAACGTAGTGATTAAGGGAGTTCTGTTGTGGATCTTGGAAATGTAGGTCATTATTTAACAACAAGTTTTTGCCGTCAACGTTTCGACCCTGATTGGAGTCATCCTCAGGACATATTTAATGCATCTATTGAAACATAATTACAACATTGTTGATACCGAGTCGGAACAACCTTAATAACATATAATAAAATTAGAGTAATAATGAAAAGTAAAACATAAGCTATGTATATAGAAACAAACGAACACTAACACTAGTAAGTAACAAAAAAAAAAAAAAAGGGAGTTCATTGTGTGCAACTGTTTTTCGCGATGGTTCAGAAATAAACCTTCGATCTTGTCATACGGAACGAGAATTTCGATACGTAGTATAAACTGAAATATTCTCCAATCGAGAAAATAAAACTCTCCATTCGGTCATGTAATTACCGGATATATCGTATATACTTTCAACGATACAGGTATGTTAATAAAATTAGGAAAACCCGGTATTTTTAACAAGTAGCCTGCCTGTTTTGATTATACTATTTACTATGAGACTAAACGGGGATTTTTCATTTGGAAAATTGTCTCCGTTTAAATGTCACAATAATGAAAGAATAGCACTGACAGCACTATAAATTCCCGTAAAAGTCGAAAGTACTTCAATAGAGGTATTTGTCAAATTGTTAATGCCATGCATACCTACTATTTTCCATTTTCAATAGAAAATAGAGTGTGCTCATTCAAATCTGCTTGTTTTGGAATATGTAAAACGTCATTTCCACATTTTAAATACATACTGAAATTGAAAGCATTTATCATGTATTACCAATTGTCTTGTCTGAAACGCGGATTGCCTTGATGGAGGAAACTTACATCGCTTCAGTACCTAATCACACGGTGTTGGATTGTGTGTTTATGAAAATGACGGGTTTAGGCGCGGTTGGGGCTGCACTCGGCAGCACGTAAATGTCATTAGCTTAATTTTGTTCATTAGTTCAGGTAGATCCAGGAATCTTCCTCGCTTATATAAGTAGTTGCCCGAGCAATGCCACCCCAGTCTGATCCAGTACCCGCGGTTTATTTCGTTCGATTAGCGATCAGGAAGTAATTAGTAGACCTAGTTTTTTTTTTATTGCATCGACGATAAAATGTCTAAGCTTAGTTACGGTCTTGTTATAATGATATTTTTCGTTGCCAAATCGATGGTGAGTTTTGATTTTGCGTAAATTCGTTCTACTCGTTGTTGCAAATTCCAACTTTGATTCATGGTGTGCAGCTTTCTGCTTCTATTCCAATTTTCTTTGACGTTGAAATTTTTTCTTTATTTTACTTTGCTATTCTAATTGTTTAAGAATGCAAATTTTGACCGTCGTATTAGCTGATTTTTATTCGAACGCCTGTTTCGCAAAGATCGGAAATTTCATATCTAAATTCAGACTTGTGGATTATACTTTTAACAGGCAGATGATGGAATGGCCGAAATGGTACAAATGCTACACGACACATGCGTCGCAGAGACAGGCGTCGCCGAGGGTAAGTGAGCTTGTGCGATTAAACAATCCGATAATAATTTCTCTTCGTTTTATCGTATCACCAGATGGTCATTTATATTTTTTTCTTACAGACTTGATCGTCCAGGCAAGAACCGGTAATTTTCCGGATGACCCAAAGTTGAAGGTAACCAATAATTTGTAATCCAGCTGCTAGGTAAATCGAAATTAGGCGAGTCAGGCCTTCGCCTCGATATTCTTGTTTCTGAAAGTTTTTTTTTAAACAGATTCGAAGTGAATAAAAATATAAATGGTAATATTTCTGAGGTAAAAAATTTTTCATTGGTCACATAAACAAATTTTATTATTAAAAAAAATTTTCAAAATTTGCGAAAATTAATTATGGAGGCCTCTATTATCTGGAGGTTTCGGGGTGCCTCCCTTGGCACCCTGCGCTAAATTTGACCCTGCATTCGATTATTTTCCATGTAATTGCAAGTGTTTGTGTAGTCATTTCAATCGAACGCCAAGGAATTTGTTTTCTATTTCCATTGCAATTCGCTTATGATAATTACAATGGTTCTATTTCAGTGTTACATGCTGTGCCTGTTGGAACAAATTTCCGGTGTAAGTGAATTTCATTATTTTTATCAATTATAGAATATAGAAGTATGGTTATAAATGTATTACGTTTCGTTAGTTTTTTTGAAAACTTATAACACGAACAGAAATTCAGACGAAAATCTGAAACTTCGGGGACATTTTTTATAAATCGAACGGTGTCATTAATAAAAAAAAATGTACCAAAAATGAAGAATTTCGTCAGTTCCAGCGAAAGACCTACATAAGCATGGTTACAAATATTTTTGGCTGATTTCGTATAATTTTATATGACTTGAAATCCTTTCAACTACAGATTGCGCGTACGATTGCGGATATTGTCAGTTTATATCGAGTCATTTCGTACGGTTTAAAACTTTTATCCACCGATTTCATTGCGAAATAATCTCTTTTTACACAATAGCCATTCAAAGAGACTTCTTTATAATCCACCTTTTTTCTGTTTAACACCACGCAATGAACGCAAACTTCAAACACACATAGCAAGACCATTATTCCAATTATAACCCAGTATAAATCCATCTCACACCGTATCCACAGCCATTGAGTAGCGCGGGAATAAAGCCCAGAGAATTTCGCCTAGTCCGACTGATCCTGTTACCAATCTCTGAACTTTTTATAATGAAATATAAAAATCGAAAAAATTATGACAACCGGTCGATTCTGTGTGACAATATTAAACACGCCTCGATGATTTATTATCAGCTTCACTTACAGTGACACGTTTGTTGGAACACCCAAAACGTTATTTAATTGTTCCATGTCTAGATTGATGACGGCAACATCGACGTAGAAACTATCGTCGCAGTATTACCCGAGCACGTCGTGGGCGACGCTGAGCCAGTAGTTCGAAGCTGTGGAACAGTCAGTGAGTATGTTTAAGATATCCGTAGTAATGGGAGGTCCAGCTAAACCGATCACCATTAAAGGCTTATTACAGTAGGAAAGTTCGATGGCAGTTTTTTAAATTCATATTCTACACTAGTTTCGTAAAGAATAAATTCGTTATTATAATTATTTTCTTCCTTCATTCGATGAACGAAGTTAAAGCAAATTATCAGCAGTTTTAAAGAAGTGCTGTTTAACGTAAGCCGTATCCAAAGTAGTTGCACATATAATGTCTACGTACATCATCATACTTATAAAAATAAAACTGACATTTAATTGCAAGTAACACTTACAATTATCGTTTATAACCGAAGTAAAAAAAAAAAACTCTACTTTATGCACCCGTATAAAAGTTGGAATACTTGTTCCATGAAACTTTCCCATTCATGTTTCTTCTTTCGTTTCGCAGAGGGTTCCGATGATTGCGATACGGCATTCCAGACGAACAAGTGTTGGTACAATGGATTACCAGACGTAAGTATGGTGATTGGCGGGGGATCGAATTTATAATTTTTCATTGTTGCGGAACTTAAAATAGGCAAGTACTAACGCATAATTACGCTTTTCTCATTTGTTTTCAGCTGTACATGTTGGCATAATTTCGTTCGACTCGCAGCGATTTCCAGGAGCCTCCTTCGAAGGAGAAAAACCTTACTGTGAATTATATCCGAAATAGGCATACTATATGTTTTGTATCAAGTATTTGTTGGTGAGATTGCAAATTTTTGAATGTAATCATATGTTCACTCCTCAACGTGGTAATTAATGCAGCTGTTCTAAACATCTGTGCATATCAGTTCCCAAAATTCACAGAATATAGTATGTTCCCATGTATACACACGTATGTAACATATTTTGTAATGATTTCAAAAAATAACGTCATTCTTCAAAATTGAATTGGCACTTCTGTAACTATATTGGCAAAATATAACTGTACTGGTAATAAAGAAGAAAACAACTAGATGTTTACCGAAGGATTCAATGAGAACTTGCAACCAGAAATCCGGCCTCTTTGCATACTCGAGTCTATTCGATCGTTCTGTAATAACAGCATACTGGTCAGTTATCATACCTATAGGGAAAAATAATATCTTGAGAAAATGACTGTGAATGTTCAGTTAGTGTGGACGCCTCATGGTAGACAACCCGTGTAACAGTTCTGTGATCCGTGAATACTCGGTAATGACTATGAAGCTATCAAATGATTTAGGTGTGGGCGCCTAATGGTAGGCAATCTGTGTAACAGTTCTGTGATCCATGCATATTCGGTAACGTTCAATGAAGCTATCAAATAGTCCAGAAGATGGCGCCATATGGGCGGAAATATGAGGAACTGATTTTAGTGCAGGGTAATGAACGGGTGAATTAAGTAGAATCAGGTGCAATATTGAATTGACCACAATGCTATTGCTTGACGATTGCATTGGTATGATTAAATGTCGGTAAACCGAAATTTTGTTTGGAATATTCGGACCTAGGCACAATATATGCGTTAATAATTAGCAAAAATACCCTCCGTTTATTTCAATAATAATAGCTGCGTCGCCCTGGAATTTCTGACGACATATTTATGACACATAACAAACCCCGATTTCACAGTTGCAAAATAATTCTTTAGAATTTCGCTAGGCTGCGTAAAACATACAGAAATTCGGTTCGTTTGTTTTCAAAATTCTTAATTTCCATCTTGGAGCCACTTGCTAAGATGAACATAAATGTAAATTGGTGATATTACTGATTGTGAGGCTTGTCATAATTAAATGTAATTAATATAAAATAAAACCTTAGTTGTCAACTGCGTACAGTTGCATACAAAGGAAACATTGGTACACGAGGGGCGGAAAATATTTTAAAAGAAATTTGTTGTTCCCGTAAACAGAGCAGAGGATTATCAAGTAGTGAACGAAGCGTTTTTAATAGAGAAATTAAATGTCGTTTACGTAACTACGTAGATACGTACACGGACTCTGCATTGCATTCGTTAGGTAGTGATTAAAGGAGTACTCTTTTTGCGGATGTTCGTTTACTTATGTAACTGAATAGTTTAGAATCGAACCCGCGATCCCAGGATGCCGAAAGAGATATCTACAAATGCTGAAATACTTTCTTGTTGATGAAATCCCAGAAAATTTTACAATAATAATAGAATAGCTTTAATACAAGTAAAAATTTCAAGTAATCTAGTTTTTAAATTAAAGTTCAAACTTCATCCATTCGTTGGTATGAACGGTAAGAATTTCGTACAGCATTCAGTTGCAAATTTATTTTCTTTATGGTTTCTGAATTTCTCGAGATTATGTGTTGCGTTTTTATTAGTGAAATTAATCAAAAGATTCTTGAACGGTATTTTTTGCTAACAATTCTCGGATGATAATCACCTTATCATCATTTTATTCTACACATGCACGTTACCTGTATCAGTGTTATGTAAAGTATAATCTACATTTCCTCGCCCCCCCCCCCCCCCCCCCCCCCCCCCCACAAGTGTGAAGTATACTTATATCCGAAAGAGAAGTTTTCCGTCAATATTAAGCTTCCTTCGAAATATTATTTCCAACTGTTCAGTATGAAGAATGAAATTCGCTATCTCGGAAAACAAAGTAATTGCAACGTGCAGCGGAATGGTAAAGAAGAGACGATGAGTGTTGATATCGATGATGCGGATTGCCTTGGTGGAGAGAACTTGCATCGCTTCAGTAATCATACAGTTTTCGATTACGTATTCATAAAAATGATGGGGTTTAAGCGTGCTTGAGGCTGCACTCGGAAAGCCGTAAATGTCATTAAATTAATCTCTGTTCATTAGTTCAAGTAGATGCAGGGATGTCCCTCGTCTATATAAGGAGATGCCTGATCAATGTCACCCAAGTCTGATCCAACATTTGATGTTTGTCGTATTTGATTACCGAATCAGAAATAATTATAGTTAATATCGTTTGGTATCGTAACGGCGATAAAATGTCCACGCTTATTTACGGTCTTGTTATCGCGATATTTCTTTTTGGCAAATCGATGGTGAGTTTGCATTTCATATATAAATCCCTTTTCGCCCGCTGCGAATTCCTGTACAGATTATACAATGCGCGATCACGTTAACGTTTCTGCTTTCATTTCGATCTTCCATTTAAATTTTCGCAAGGAGATTGCCCAGTTTTCTATATTTTCCTATTTTGTAAAAATTTTTCAAAAAACATTACACGAAACTGCAGTTCTTCTTTGTCGTATCAACTCTATCTTTTTCCTGTAACGGGATTCCCAATGGTCGGAAATCTCAGCTGTAAATCGAATCTGCAAATTGTACGTGGAACAATTTCCTAACAGGCAATGAGCGATGAAATGCAGGAAATGGCCCAAATGCTACATAACACATGCGTCGCAGAGACAGGCGTCGCCGAGGGTAAGTGAAATCACGCGATTAAACGATTTGAAAATAATTTATCTTCGTGTTATCGCGTCAACGCGTGGTGATTGATGTTTCATTTATTTTTTTATTTCTTGCAGACTTGATCATCAAGTGCAGATCTGGCGATTTCACAGACGACCCAAAGTTGAAGGTATTAATAAACTAATGATTTTCTGTTAAATTTGCAGTTCCATTGTAGCGTTCGTATGTATAGTCATTTAAACCGAACGTCAAGGGATTTGTTTTCTATTTCTATCGCTATTAGCTTTTGGTAATTACAACGATTCTGTTTCAGTGTTACATGCTGTGCCTGTTGAATCAAATTTCTGCTGTAAGTGAATTTCATTATTTTTATACACATCCACGTTTGCTACGTGGTAATTTTTATTGGTATTCACTCAACACGCTCCGTGACTTTCGATCTTTTCAAATGTAAAAAAAATGAGCGTCAATTTTCGTGCTGCACTCAGTCTTTTCGAAAGAAAATTGCCTTTATTCTCCTCACTAATCTTGAACGGTATACAATTTTCGTTAATTCTACCTGTTGCATGAATTAATTGGAACAATTTCATTACGCAAAATGTCTCAGTTAGGTGTAATACAATCCTTAATCGCTCTTCCTTATTGACCGGCATATGACATCAGAGTCACGTTTTACAGAAAGTAAAACAAACTTACAGTTCACACTTCGGCGTGAATCCCTAACTAGCCTGAATTCAAATGAACAATAGTAAAAAATACTCGTAGGGCACCAGACGTTTCAGCGTCAATTTTTATACAAAAGACACGGTAGGGTACGATAATAATTATAATTATAAAATCCGTTGCATGAGAACTGGTAGAGTGGCGGTATTTAAAGGCAGCTAACGATGGTTAAATAAATAAATAAATAAATAAACTCGAGTCAAAGAGATTAACACGCCAATGAGTCGTATATTGTCATCTGAGTTTACAAGTCTCGAGTCAGTAAAGTTAGCTTACAAGAGTTAACAATAATCCACTAGATTTTATTTAACAAGACAACATACGTTTCACAACGATTACTTGCAACGCGTACGAGCGTATTATGCTTATATTAATAGTTTTGATGAGAGAAAAAGAAAAGAAAAATAACACCACAACCTACTAATTGTTTAATGTTTAGTTCGATGACGGGGAAATCGACGTAGACACGCTCGTCGCAATGTTACCAGAGGAAATATTGGGCAAGGCTGAACCAGTGCTTCGAAGCTGTGGAACAATCAGTAAGTATCTATACATTAAAATAATACGTACTAATTGGAGATGGAGGCAATTTCGCCACATCAACGGCCTATTTATAATATAATTTGTATTTATTTTTATTTTTTCCTCTTCAGAGGGTACCGATGATTGCGACTCGGTATACCAGACTAACAAATGCTATTACGACAAAAGTCCATTGCAGATGTGAGTATGCAGAAATATCGAATTTGTATTGTTTACAGTTATGAAATTAGATACGGGCAAGTGTTGAAACGATATTAAGCCTCCCTTACCTCTTTTCAGGTGTACTTTTTGATCTAACTTCGCACGGTTCACTGCAGCAAATTCTCGGAAATCTCCTTCGATGGAAGAAAATCTTGATAAGGATTATTTTTCGAAGAATAGATACGTACTGAGTTGTGAATCAAGTTTTTCCCTGCAGGTGATAGACACGAGTTTTCAAATGTAGTATAATATGTTCAATCACTAACGTGTATCGTGAGAAACCATGTTTTGAGTTTCTATTGAGATAAATAAATTTCGATTTTATGCATCGAATAATAACCAAAACCTTTATTTATTACTTATAAAGTTTGTTTTTGTCTCTTCTACGTTCATAAAGTCTTGAAGTTTTTGATTGACAGCTAAATATATGGATGTCTATGTTCACAAGAAAAACGAAGATTTTTTCACCAAGATGCGATGGACTTTATCGTTATTAACATTATCAGATTCGGTATTAATAATGAGAGCGTGATGGGAGATTACATTTGGGGTTTGATACGAGAAAGTCCATACGAAAATAGAAGAAGTACGAAAAATATTCATTTTTAAACTTTGTTTATCAATTCTTTTACATTTCTAGTTTATTATTGATTATTATTTTTGAATAAATGTGACTTAAGCGTAGAACTGAAGTTCACCTGATTGTTATTTCCAATAAATGTTTGAGAAAATCGGTAATTTTTCTTAAAATTGTAAATATCCTTCTGGTTTCTACAGAAACAAACTTTATTATTACCGACGTAGAAGAAATCAAAATTTGACATCTACAACCCAGACTCAAAATTGGTGTTGACCGGTGTTATGCATCGATGTATTGTGCACAAATTGCACTGATTGTGGGAAATACTGTCTTTGTTCTTTTCGATGAGATTAACACTTTTAAGACGTATTGATAACAAATAAGGAAACAAAAGTTTACCGAAGGTTTGAATCGAAACTTCTCACCGGGAACCCCGCTTCTTCTTTTACAAGTTAATTCCAAGATTTTGCATAATAACAGCATTATATGTACCAATCAGTTAATAGTCATGACATACCCGTAAGGAAAAATATTGTCGTCGTCATGATTAAAATAATCCCTCCTCGCAAACATTGTGAATGTTTTTTTCAGTATACTAAATTACTTTTTTACTATGTTTTCCTGCATACTCTGGAAACTGAACTGTCTTTTCCTTGAAGATAAAAATTGTCGCAAAAATATTTTGTTATCCAACGTGACGCGTTTAATGTGCAAAATATTGATCTACTAATCCGGAATCAGTTCCATAACGTCTTCTGTTTAGTCCGTGGCAGTGGTTGACAGATTGATAAAAAAAGAAAAAAAAAACAGATCATACGAATCTGTGACGTTGACAAACTAGCCTGTGAATTAACGGATTGAAAAAAAAAATCTCAGCTTACACCGATGTCCAGATATCGATAAATTTCGTTGATTATGTACCTACCAGTCGTAGTTTATTAATTTTTTTCGTTTTACGTTCACTGTCATTTCTGCCCGTCAGGTTGACTTACAATAATACCACATGTACACGACCAGCTAGTATTTCATACGTGTATCATGAAGATAGCAGGCCTGTGCATCAACGACGGAGTTCTTGGTGCTCGAGCCACGTGGCTGATGATAAAATTTACGAGCCTGAAGACCTAAACGGTGGATTTTAACTTTGTTTGTAGATACAACAACACTGCAGCGTATTCTTCACTCACTGCAAACGCGTCCTGAATACTTTTACACTGTTTGGCCTTTATCAAGCACTTGACGCAAGCATCTATTTCATGGACGACTCATTGTGCCGAAGAAAACGAACGAATTCTGCTCATTTCCATGTCCATGCAACGTCAATGGCGATTCATTATGTTCATCAGCGAAGATTCGTGCACACTGTTTGTCTGATTAACTATAGGGAGAGAGACTTGTTCTTAATTAAGGCGACCGGGTTTCCGCGCACTTGAACGACTTAATCCGTTTATATGGTCGATTCAATCAATTCTTTGCCACTGTCTGCGGTACTCGATTCATCAGAGATTAGTCTCATCGCAAAGCGTTCTAACTCACGCGTACTATAGATTGCATCGAAAGTAAAACGATCATAATTTTTAATCTAAAAATCACATTATCTACATGTCAGCTGCACACTCTGTGAACATCAAAGCGAGATAAAGATTATGTATGAGATTTGAACGGTGGGGGAAGATGTAATCAGTCGTATTTATCATAGATGCTTAAGTTCCGTAGAACCGACAGTTCGATGGCATGCGTTAACAGGATGCCATTGTTCCGAATTACTTAGTTTTAGACTTATAGATATATACATATACATACTGCATATTTATTATTTACCATTCGTATTCTGAAACTACATAAGAATTCATCATCTTACTTTTATGGTGATAATTTTTTTTTCTTCCCTTTTCACCGTTACTTCTTGTTAATTTCACCTGTTCCGTTCAATTCACACGCCTCGTTATGGATTTTCGTGCTTTCGTTTGGAGTGTATTCTTCACCCTCGTTACGTCCGGCGTTTTGGCGGCAGCTGCGGTTGATTTCTCGGATTACGGTAAGTCTTACACCATCTTAAATCCGTTATACCGGTACAATGCTTAATTTCTATGAACCCGTTGGAACTTATTCTTTTCCCGAACTCGAGGTGGCTGGTGAAAAGAACATTGCAGGGATTTCCTTCGTGTTGTTGTTGTTTTTTTTTTTTTTTTTCCTTCCTCTTCTCAAACGTTGAACAATTGTTTCAAGGTTGTAAAACTCGGCTTGCAGACGAATTAACACCGTTTGCTTATCGCAGTTATCTGCACTTTGATGTAAACATTGCAGAGGCCGGAGTGTCGATCGCCGGAAAGCCTTGTGCAATTGTTTTACGTTGAAAAGAAACCGGCCTGTCAGCGATTAACTTTCAATGCAAGTATGATGAATTTGATTTGTTTTTCCCTTTTTCAATTTCTTTGTAGAGATAAATGTGATTTGGATTACACGCTTTTGTTTCTACTGAAATGCAGTTTGAAATCTAGCGTGAAATCTCCTATTGGATAAGATACTCAAAATTGAGGCTCGGTTTGTGAACTGACAGCATAAATTGCAGCTAAAACAGTGCCACTTACATCAAACTCATGGCAATGATTTGTTAAGAAAATTTTTGCGGCGTTTATTTCTTCAAATTTTATATAAGATCACATTATAAGTTGAAAGAAAGAAACTTGAATGGTTAAAATTATCGGACGAATTACATTATCAAGCATAAATTGTTCATTAATTTTTAAGTCAATGTAGGGAAAGTTTTTGGACTCATTCTAGGCGAATTTTCACAACATACGATGTACGTGCTCGTTGTGCAGCAACCAAAATCTTAATTCAATTCAAAAATTAATTTCTATGAGTTAATTATTCAGTTAAACTGACTGAAATAGTGAAGTTTTTGTGGTTGTTTGAAAACAATATCTCTCTATCAAATATCAACAGTTGATAATATTTTTGATGAGTATCATATCTTCAGATCAATCAATCTCAAATTACTTGACTAAACTGCAAAAAAATTGTTATAAATTTCGTGTAGTTGGAAGTCCGTACGGCAAAGTGCAAATTGTACTTAAGCTGATAAAATTTACACGAATATCAAACCGAATCACAAAATTTTCCGCAACTTTACATGACTTGATGCAAATTCTGCGCAAATGCTTAAGGACTGAAATTGAATAAAGAAAATTGCCATTTTCGCACCGAAACGTGGGAAATTTCACACGAAAAGTACTCAAGATTTTTAACAGTGTATCAATAGTACACTAATTCCAACGGCTCTGTACTTCTCCCAATTTTTCGCAATCTGCCAAGACAATTTTTTATCAGAAAATATTCAAAATGGCGCCCGTGGCAGTTGGTTGAAAGGAAAACCTTTTTTTAGCGGTGTACAGCCTTCCGGCTAAATGGCTGGTCTGAACCAAAAAAAACCAAACGTCATTTTGAAGTTAAGATATGAAACTAGAACTTCGGTCGAACACATTTTGGATTTTCGTAAATTTATAGAAATGACGACTGTATGAACAAAAATAAAAAAAAAAACACCAATTCATCAGTTTTTTGCACAGTCATTTCAGTTTTAAAAGTGGAAAAAAAAAATCTATCCAAAATCTGGTCGGCTCAATTCCAAGATAAAGGAATTCAGCACATGCTGTCCGAATTTCAAGTGAATCGGCTAAATAGTTATCGAGTTAAGTTTCAGGATCGCTTTACTGCGGCAAAACAAAGTTTTTTTTTTTTCAACTCAAGCAAACATTTGCGTTATTTACAGCAGTTGAAATGGCAATTTGGTAACAAATACCTCACACCTTACAGTGGTCGATACCCCGATACATTCAGCTGCTCGGAGTTGGAATTTAAAAATTCTTTGTAACACCGTCATTTTTGAAAACTTTAACCTCTCACTTGGGAAGGGGTTAGACAAAGATCTGAGCTACGTGAAAATACAAAGAAAAATGAATAAAGAAAAATGTGAAATTTTGTCATTCTAGTGTACCCATCCCTCTTAAGTAATCCATGATACAGGATAAATATGCACACATATACGCACTGGCGCATATATGTAATATCCTCGCGCTTATTTCGTCCCAAGCAATTCGAAACCGGGGCCTATATAATAGAGGAAGACGAGTGTGTGTACGAAGGGTGAGATAAATGTCGCGGAATACCTTTGTCAGGCTCCCTTATCGAGGTGCATAAATTCACCATTTTCTTATCATCTTTTGATGGTACTTCATGGATCACGAAGAGGTTATAACATTGTAATAAACGTCGTCCGCCAGCCTTTAGGGGGAAAACCTGTATATAAAGTATTTTTGGGCCAATAGCTGTAGTAGGTACATAAAGATAGATAACATTAATAAATGGAGTGATTCCCTACGCCATTCGTTTGGCGGGAACTCTTTGAAAAAGTGGGTAATTTAAAAAGATGAGTGAACCGAAATTTGTATGAAAAATGGCCGATGGTCTTGAAAGTTGCAATCCGATGAGTGAAATTTTACTAATTCGTCTCCATCCCGCGCTAATTCGGTATCCTTTTCTTCCAGACGATGCTCGGAGTGTAATTCGCGACGGGTTCCAGGCCTTCGCCGACTACGCAGACACGACCGAGGTAACGACGTCCGAAAATTGTACGGAGAGATCATTCTATGACTTTCCGACCGACTTGTTCACGAGAGCACAGCGGGAACAGGGAGCTGCCGCACTCCATTTTTTTGCCGGTGTATACGCATTTTTCATGGTCGCCCTTGTCTGCAACGATTACTTCTTGCCGTCCGTTGATTGCATTTGCACGGATTTGAAGATCAGCCGGGATGTGGCAGCCGCCACTTTCATGGCTACTGCGACATGCACACCCGAACTCTTCGTAAATCTGATTGGAACTTTCCTTACCGAATCTGACCTTGGAATTGGGGCGGTAGTCGGATCCGGTGTATTCAACACTTTCGGGGTTGCTGCTTGTGGCGGCTTGGCCGCAGTTGGGGTGAGAGACAATTACTTGTTTTTTAAAGTGAATCATTATCCACTATAGCAAATCGCGCGTAGTATCGATCAGAAACAAAACTAAGGTTGGAAGAAAAACGCCTTTCAAACGTTTAACAGGGGAATTCAAGTGCTGAAAATAATCAACATGGCCGCCGTTGACGCGCTTGCCGTTTTATTTCGGATCTAAAATTATTTTCGGGATTTCCCAGCTGCTGAGCGCTATGCCACGCCAAACAAAAAGATGGCACGATTAATTCAGTTATAATTTTACTTTTGAAAACAGTCTCAAGAACTGCAATTTGAGCCTGCAAATTTCATAATCAGAACTAAATCGATTCTGAGTTCTTGCAACTTTCATGTTAAATCAAAGTTAATCTCGCGAAATCAATATTAAATATCCGAGATAAAAAGTAATCATGTGAACCAATTAGGTAGCGCCTGGAATAAAATAGTATATTTTCAAATCGGATTTTTTTATCGCTGGATGTTTGTATAATGATCACAAAACCTCGATCTATGTATACGTTTCTTATGTTTCACGACAAAGTTTTTTACAACTGAAAATAACAGCACGAACAATATTAAACGAGATCAAAAATCATTTCGATAATTCTGCATATAATTGATATGCCTGATATATTCGAAAGTTATGCCATTCGACTATTCAATCACTCTTTCAAGTATTGACGTCAATGTATAAACGGTTTACTGTTGTACGCCATTTTTTTTTTATTTTTTATTTTTTTATCCCATTTATCACCTCATCAATCATGTTCATACTTTTCATCAATTAGCTAACAAATTATTATGCCTGCCAAACTATTTTTCACTAAACACAATTGGGTATCATATAGTGTCGATTATCATTTTTGTGTTCAAATATCGGCAATATCATGTAATCATGATTATTCAGTGGCATTACATCTGATAAACTGTAGACTTTGATATACTGCAATCATGTCTCTACGCGTGGCCTCGCATATCGGAAAACTGCCATTTAGCAGGGAACATCTTTGACGTTGCTGTGGCATCGCTAGATGCTAGTTCAATAATAAACTACGTATATCTTTCTTTTAACAAATGTGACCTTGTCTGGGCGATACACGTTTCTTGAATTCTCAAAATAGTAATATAACCGTGCGGTTCTAAAATATATCGTTAACCATTCCACTTTGATTGGAAGATAGTTTCGTAAAACAAATAAAGAATAATATATGATATATCAATATTCGGTTATTTCAAAAAAGAACAGTTTACAGTATACGCTACGATATTTTTGTTAAAATTTTCCAACTAGCATTAGTAAAGTAAAACAATTCAACCAATGAAATTCACGCTCATATGGTTATAAGAGAAAACATTATGTTGAATCGAGCGTCAAATCTGAAAGTAGAAATTATATTCTAAAATGTGTAAAATCTTTATACTACCTTTTTAACACTGAACACGAAAGTAAATTTTGCGTTAGAGAGAAAAAAAAAATTACAGGAAAATAACAAATGTTCCTCGATATCTTACCTCCAAAGTGTTTGATATGTAACACGAAATGACTCATATACGAATTTTATCTGTGGAATATATTAAGCTGCGATAACTGTTGCAACAAATTTGGGTCCAACTTCACTGCAGATACCTAATATAATTATCACTACTTCCGAATGCTGCGAAATTTCTCTGATATGATCTACTCAACATAATTCAGGCCAATAAAATAACTTAGATGGTATCACTGATTGGTAACTTCTGATTTGAATTATGACGCACGTTTATAAGCACTTGCGTCTTATTAGCCAGATTGAAGTAGAGATGAAAAAACGTGATAGATTTATCGTATCTTCGGTGGCCCAAGAATATAACAGCTCCGTTTAATTTCACACTGCAGACCAATCGAAGGCGAGATGATATCGTAACGTTAAACGGTAAGGGGTCGTAATGAACGTGCGTCAGAACATCAGTCAAGAATAGATTGGCGACTGGCATCTTGATCCCAAGAAATGTTTCTCCGATCAAATCCGATTTCTGTTACGACTTTAGCGATTTATTAAAAACAGGGTATTCAAATGGAATGGTGGCCGCTATCTCGAGACTGCATCATCTATTCGCTGTCCATCGCACTGTTAGCAACAATGATGTGGGACGGTATCATTACATGGCGTGAAGCTACCTTACTGATGGTCCTGTACTTCGTTTACTTCATCATTCTCTTTTGCGACAAGACGACCTCGCGTTGGGCTAATCAATGCATCGAAAAGATTACGAAGAAGAACAAGACTCTCGCAGGTATCCGCAGGTCCTTCCACATAAACACTGCGGCAGGAGTAAAATTGAGAACATTGAGTGACGAGCGCGGTATCTGATTTTAGAAACGCCCGCCAAGGATATTCCGGAGAAAAATGAGACCTTCGGTACTTATCGGCCGTATTTTCACGGCGAGTTGGTCATCGAATACAGACAAAGTCTTTCCGTAAGAACGTCGATGGCTAAGCCACCGACCAACGGAATTTCGATCAAAGTGATCGAGGCCGCTGAGCCGGTCGAGGAGTATGTGGAACCAGGTATCACACGCGTTATCGCGTTAGCATACATCGTCTTCTCATTGTCGATCGAAGCGAAGTTCTTTCATGAACACCGGAATCTATCCAACAGGCACACCGTTCACCATTCCGAAAAGATCACTGCCCGGAAAGATATGGTGGTTCTTTCTGTGGCCGCTCCGTTTGCTGCTATTCGTCACCGTTCCGGACTGCAGATATAAAAGAGTGAGAAAATTTTACCCGCTCACGTTTTTCATGTGCATATTCTGGATCGCGGTGACGTCGTACATCGTTTCTTGGATGATAACGGTGGTAGGCGACACGATAGGAATCGCGGACGCTGTTATGGGACTTACGTTTTTGGCCGGTGGAGGAAGTTTGCCGGAAGCGGTGTCCAGTGTGATAATGGCCAGACAAGGTGAGTCTCCTCTTGGTCGAAGCTGTCTGTTTTGCGAAAAAAATCATCTCCAAAGATTAATGTTTTTTCCTTTTCTTTCCTTTTTGCTTCGCACAGGCGACGGTGCGATGGGCCTGAGCAACTCGATCGGAGCAAACACTCTCGACATTCTTCTTTGTCTGGGTCTGCCGTGGCTGATAAAGACCACGGTACTGGGAACGAACATTGAAATAATATCTGCGACGCTTAATTACAGTTTTCTCACCCTGATGGTGACCGTGGTATTGCTTTACGGCGTTATTGCGGCGAGTGGTTATCGGCTGAACAAGAAGGTCGGGGTCGGTTGCGCCGTCATGTACATCGCATTTTTGGTCTACGCGGTTCTCCTCGAGTCCAACGTCTTCTTCTTCGTCAACTGGCCAATGTGTGACGCGACAGATTGAAATTTCAGCCGAGACACGCGTGTACAGCGGTGACAAATCTGTGAAGGAAAAACTACGACCACTCCAGCTGTAGTGATTTGTCTTTACAGCGTTCCCCGATCCCACCACGAGCTTGAAACTCGCTCCTCTTTTGCCGTGTGGCTCTAAGTCGAGGAACCCGGAAAGGGCTGGAATCGTTCTGCAGGTATCCAGTGCTGGAAGGTCGGTCAAATCCTGCGGTCCGCAATGGTTGAGAAACGAACTTGGCAGACCAAGTTCTCTTATCCTTTATGTTATCTCGTACGTCGTTACATTTGTCACCTGATCCCCTTGGTCCATTCGGTCACGTTTCAGCTGTCATTTAATCCTTATCCCCGAATTTCCTTCGAGTCTGCGCTGCCTTCTAGTCTACGTCTCTAATTGCTCTTCTCTGTAATTCCGAGGTAATGCACTTCGATCAGCCGTGCTTTTCACTGATCGTGTATCCCACGCGTATGGCAGCGGTGTACGTTTCATATATTTAAGAATAAAACGTCTCCCTACATTTTTATTTCGTAATGTTTTAAGAATGGTCATAAAATGCACAATAATTATGATAATAATGATATCAATCTAAAATGACGCGGAAATAATCTTAACTGATAAATACTCTATGAAAAATTTAAGAATAGGAATAAAAGTTATACGATCAACCGCCGTGTGTATGTGTAGAACAATTGTAAGACAGTAATTTATTTTTATACATTGTGATGAAAAATGTGCTTTCACAATATTGTGCAGGACAAGTCGATTCAATGTTTCGAGTAGGCATTGTGATGTATGTAGCTAATATTAATTAATATCAATGCGGTAAGAATATAGAATAAGTCTGTATATAAGGAATTGTTTCGTCGGACAAATATATCACTCTTCGGGTGTACTGTGAAGATGAAGGAGACTCGATTTTAATTCACAAGACAACTATTACCTATGCCTCGTTTGTCCGTTTGAAAAAAATTCTAAAGCTTACTTTCAACCTCTCATTATCATTATTATCAAATTATTAACACAACGGTAATGAATTTATTTTTCATCACCTGGCGAAGTCCCAAATACTTAATTATCTTGCAGGGAAAGATTTTCTGATCACGCTCAGACGGCTGTTAAAATCATGCACCTGCCTTTATTCGTATTTCGATCTAGATAGAGAGAGAGAGGTTTAATTACGTTGTATAAATACTCTGGAAACTTATAAGAGCTACGATTTTTTGTCTATTTCCTATACGATGCGCGGTATCAATTATTTTGACTTATTAAGTTTTACTTCGATCTATCATAGACACTCGAGCGAAGACACGTATGTCGCACGCGTGGGAAACATTATCAATTGAAACGATACGAGGTAGATAAGGTGAGTATAATGTGAATATAAACGAGTGAAGGAAAGAAAACAATTTGAGTGATTGAGTTTGCCAATTGCGAGTTAATCATTCGTTCAACTTAGACAAATATTTACTCGGTGGAATTTGCAAGTGAAAATTAAACCAGCGGTTGTTTCAACACGCGTGTGTCAGGTTCTATTTATTTTTAATCTGATTCATTATTTGGATACAATCTTGATGATCAGCCTGTAGCAGTGACGATAATTATCGATATATTTAAGATTGGAATTTTGTTAATTCAGCCTGGCAACAATGATAAACAATTTAGATCTAATAAATTCTACACCTGTCAATTTGAGGGATCGAATGAAAGCCGGGTCAACGTTCGCCTCTAACAATAAGACTAAATATCTTAATTATTCTTTCGAGTAAATCTTCTCGTCTGAAAATGTGCGACGTGATTCGTAAAAACGCACCTCCTCTCCTTTAACTATAAATATACCTGCACGACGTATACTTATTATTTATATACACACGCTGCGGGGGGGGGGGGGGGGGGGGGGGGGGTGACGAAATAAAATGACGTCACTGCGTTCGAAAATTATGCATGTAATATACGGATATGTATAGAGTATACATATACGTATATTTAGCAATTGAAATTTTTATTAAAACAATTTGCATCTTCAATTAACAAGATAGAAACAATCAGATATTATATTCTATATAATAATCTTAAAACGGAGTGCACCGAAAAATCACAAATTGTATGTTTATCATATGACGGAAATACCTGATCCATATTAATTGCACCCTACAACAATTAATTACATATACAATGCATACTATTTTCTATGGTCTAGGTAACGTTCCGATCTCTCCGATATTATTTACAGCTGATATAGTTTGCTCAGCTCTTTATGTCGTTCGCGCAAATCACAAAAGCTAAATCACAGCCGGTGCGGAGCCACTTTTATTACAACATCGTATTGTCACATAATAATATGGCCGATGGTCCGCGCACTCCGAAACTCTCGTCATACTCATACCAAAAATTTTCATTTCTTTAGTTATTTTTGGTTTTCTTTTCTTTTTGTTTGTTTGGTTTTTTTTTTTAGTTTTTATTTTTTCAATTTCCTTCGTCAAATCGTTCGCGGTAAACTTGGTGGAAAAGTATACTGTATAATAATACCGTTGTTAATATTATTACATAATTATAATTATTATTTTTGTTTTTGTTGCTGTTGGTATTATTATCATCAATATCAGTATTATTATTACTATTATTAATATTATTATTATTGTTGTTGTTGTTGTCGTTATTGTTATTATTATTATTAAATTTATTCACATTATTATTGCACAAATTCACGCAAAATTTGAAGAAAACTAGAACAAACGATATTGCACCATAAAATGTATACAAGCTAAATCAAAATGTAAGCCAATTTGACTATTTACTTTCTTTTTCTTTTTTTTTTATCAGTTATACTCTGGCGATCAGTGTACACAATTTGATTTCGAACTTGAGCAAATCGAAATTTAAGTAAAAGTTTTTTAAGAATTATTGAAAAAAGTGATATCCTCATGCATATATAGAGACTTTCAAAGGTGCCCGATTGTACGCAATGTGCACCGGAACCGATGTTTGAAATTTCTTAGGTCATATTTGGTTACGAAAATTTCACGCGTAATAATCGTGAATGTCAAAAGATCAGGCGATATAATTGCCTATTATACGATCACGTGCGCATCTAGGTACAATCGTGAGTGATGAGTATGTTGCTCTCAAATTATTGATTATGACTATCTTATTTGGGTATCGAGTGTACGCATAATTATAAGAGTTTGATGAAGTGTCAATGTTCATTAAGTAATATCGTTAAGGTGATTATTAGTGGTATTCAAATCTGCATAATTCTATAATAATTAATCGAATGAGCGATTGATTTCTTTTCTTTTTTTTTTTTTTTTCTCTTTCATTACATATACACTAGAGGCAATTATATAATGATGGATGCGACGTGCAAATATACTACGACGTATATGTATATATGTGTTTGATATTAAATATTTATGTAACGTATGTTATAAGTAACGAAATTAACCGGACGATAAATTCTATATTATTCCTATTGTAATTATATACACAGGACGATATGCGGAAATTCAGCCATTCGTTATTCAAAAACTTTATACGTATATGTATAGGTGGAATCACCCCTTGTTGGAAAGCTTGCATTTGTTTACGGAATATGTTTCATTGGGTGTTAAACACGTATAGTTAGATAGACTTTGAACGTTGAAATAACCGTAGATCGTATTCAGGTATCTGTATAAGGTATTATTAAAAATTATTTTCACTTTTATCCAAGATTTTGTCGAAGACGATTCATAAGAAACAACGATATAATTGGAAATACCTATTTTTCAGGCCACTGGCATTGAATTTGTTTATTTTTATTTATTTATTATCTTTTTTTTTTTTTTTTTTTTTTTTATCTTACTTTTACGAAACGATTTCGGAATCGATCGTGTGGGATTTGATAAAATTTCGGAAAAAATTCATCAATTACCTTTATATTTACATGTATCTATAACCTGCGGAATGCTATCACTGGATCTCCCGAAAAGATCCTTTCTGATCTCCATCTGACGATGTATCTTATGTATTAATCAGCAAATGGAAAACGGATGCGTATCAAATGAGGTAATTAGCGATTGTAATTTCTGTGCCTTAATTAGTATTATACCTGCTGTACGCAGCCATTTTCCAACAGCTGTACTGACAAGAACAATTTTTTATTTTTAGATCCGACCCTGCAGTCTCTGATGTAGAGCCCTATCTGGAGATGATCTATACAATAATCTTCTCAAAGATTAGATAAATTTTCATTTTTTTTTTTTTTATTTCCAATTATTTTTTACCAGAGTTTTTAGTTTTTTTTTCTGATTTAAATCTGCATGCGTTCTTTTTTCACTTTGAGCATATAAATAGACTCTATGTTTTTTATTTGAGCGTTTATACGTATATAATGTTGTCGATATCGTAATATTAATATTGAGGTGAACTTATACAAAAAATTCACCCACACATTTTATCGACTTATATATTAGGTCGCTTAAATTGGATGGATCGTACTGTACAAGTATTTTTGTTTCCTCTTCCCTCTTCGTTTCATTCAAATAATAGGCAATATTGCAAACTTAAAAGCTACAATCATTGTTGACAATCATTATAACTATTATTTGTGATCTTAAAATTATATACGTTAGCGCGTGAACGTTATACTTATTCAAAGAGAATCGCTTCTAGCGAAAAAGTCCGTATTATGTTGTATATTTCACAGTACGTTATACATACGTATAATTCTGGTATCGTATTTAAATACAATGCACAACCAGATCTAATTATACGACAATTGAATTGTCATATTTCGTCGTAACCATCCCCGAATGTTGGATTGTAAAATTTGTGCCGATTTATACATCCGATATACCGGGACAATCTGTTTAAACTTGAAAATGAACCGCGCATGCGCGAGTTTTATCGGCTGTTCGTGCAGGCTGGCCATCACGAGGTTCAGCCGTCAAACTCTTTCTGGCGGCGATGTGGTTGACGCGAATTTTCGAGGTTAGAATCTCAAATAATTGAGGTAGCGACTCGAAAAGGTTTGAGAAGCATTCGTTATTGGGTCGGAAAGTTGATTCTTCAAAAAACGGTGGGAATTTAATGCTTATGCTCTTTGAAAATTCAAACGTAGACATTTTGTGTAGGTTGGCCGGCCTGTATCGCAGACAAGAATTTCGCTGCGGGAAGATTTCGCTGACCAATGAGATTTAATTATTCGGCGCATGCGTGATTGACTTTCAAGTTTCAAGAGATTGTCCCGGTATCTATCGATGTAAGTACTCGCAGCCTTATTGCATACAGGCATGGCATACAAGTCTAGGTATAACCAAAATTTTCGGCAATGGAATTTCGCGTCCGATTCTACAATGGTAATTAATAATTAGCGAATTTGATTCGGTGCAGTATCATTTACACCCCCGTGCCCGTACACATGCCCGCAAATTCGATCTCGTCGAAACGCATTCGAACCAAAGAAATTGGACCTTTACTGGCATATGCATTGACTGCAGTTAGACGCCAGTTCGGGAAGTCGTATCTGGGCTGCAGAATCGGAAGCTTGAGTCGGGGATGGATCCGACTGTCACTGGATCTCGCAGAAGGAAAGTTTGTTGGTCGTCTCCTTGGTCTGTTCCTGGTCCTGGCTGTTGCCACCCTCGCTTTTCGGGCTGCCACCCTCCTCGATGGATCCCCCACTGCTTCCGTGGGGGCAAATCGATTGTCATCTGAGTGCCAAGGTGGACACCATTGGCGGCCTGGACGGCTTGTTGTCGAGTATCCGTTCGATTTCGCTCATCATACTCGCGTTGAGCTTCGGGATTAGCTGGAAGAAAATTAATCGTTTCATAGATAGTGCCTAATCGTCGCCGAATAATCGTCTCCTTGGTGATAATCTCACCTGTAAACTTTGGAGACTATCGTACAGCTGATCTGTGTTCGCTGCACCGAGCAGAAGGCACTGGACACTCTCATTTTTCAATGACCAAGCGATCGCCAGCTGCCCGAAGGAACAGCCCATCCTCTCGGCCAATGCCGAAACCTCCCTGAACTTGTCCGAGTACTTTCGGGTCTCTTCGTCCGCCAACTTATCCTTCCAGCCGTATTCCTGCTGCGGAAACTCGTTGCGTTTAGACATTGACTTATCGGACTGCATCATTGGGAGAGCATTCGAGCGGAAACAGAAAGACGGTGTGAAGCAGGCTGCTACATCGGTTACTGCACGTGCGCTATAAGCTCGACATTCATGCTTCATTTTTTTTAACCTCCTTTCAAGTTCACAGCTACACATTTATTATACTCACCTCCTTGTACAGAGACTGGGTTTCATCTTCCGTCCAACTGAACGAGGAGTATTTGTTCTGAAACGACAATCCGTAAAATTACCGTGGGACTCAGATTTGGTGTAAACTATCTCGTTATTACAGTACATCTTTAAAGTGAGACGGAAAATTGAAAATAAGGATATTAATAGCGGTATGCAATTGCAGGTTCAATTTGGAAGTTCTTTTGCGCAGGTTTTGCAACCGCACTAAATGAGAACCGTCGGGTTGATTGTGGAAAAAATGAGAGAAGAATCATCTCAAGAATAACACACGTTCAATCTTCGTGTCGTGTAATCGATATTGAACGAAGCCAGGATTATAAGTTAGTACGGGAAACGAGGATCTGCAGATAAGTAAATGGGTTTTAAGTACAACACGTGGCGGTAAACGTTACTAGACCTGCGAGCTTGGATAGGTAAGTATTTTCATATTGCAAACTCCGCATGAGTTGAATTGATCTTTGTAATCTAAGCGTTGCTAATCGTGCTGGCATGACAAGAACATTTCAGTGCAAATTTATTCTTGATACATTTATGATGATGATACGACTGATCTATAGGTGGCATTATAAAGTGTCTAGTAACGTTTTGCGTGGACTCTGACATAATCGTTGCTCTGATGTCTGAACTCGTGCGATTCAAATTGAATCCACCAGTAATACAGTTGAAGACGAGTTTGCCTGCAGTTCCACATGTTTCGGTTTAAATATAAATGAATCAGTGACCGGATTTCAACATGTAGAGAATTTCTCAGTCTCTATGACGAGACATAGTGCAGAAAAAGCGATGTCCGAGTGACGTGGAATGTTGATAAACGTACAAAAATACTCTTTGAAACCGCAACTGCAGCAAAAAAAAAAAAAAAAAAAATAGTATTATTTGTGAAACGCAATGCTTTGATTAGTTTCATTAATCGGCAATCTGGGGTTTACTTTGTAGGAAGATCTGGAGAGGAAAGACATTCCGCAGTCTTCGCTTTTGGTGGACACCATTCCAATAGTGACTGTCGACCAGGCCATGAGTCCGACTCCTGAAAAACGTTAAACATATGCAACACTCGACGTACTGGCGATTTCAATTGATGAGCCAGGAGAGTTTCCATTGGCTTGCTATATCGTACGTACCAATTTTGTTGTAGAGCTCCGGCATGTAGAGTTCTGGCTTTTCTCTGTAGAAAAGGTGGTACTCCGCCTGCTCGACGATCGGTGTGACGCAATTGAACTGTCTACAGTTCGTGTAGGCTTCCATTATTTCAACGGGAGACCATCGAGAAGTGCCCCAGTACATGACCCAGCCCTTGCTTATCACGTAATTCATCGCCCGAACGATTTCTGAAAGCAGCAGAGATTTACCAATGTCGTGAAAAATCGGGTGGCAGGTACCGCGTTGAAACTTCCACCACAGTTTAAATCGTACCTTCCATCGGGCACATCGGATCAACCTTGTGGATCATTACGATGTCGATGTACGAAAGCTGAAGCCGTAAAAGTGAGCCCTGAACCGATTCGATAATGTGTTTACGGGAGAGACCTCGTCCTTCAGTCCTGCCAAGAACGATTACAGCAATGGAACCAATACCAGAAACGTTAGCGTTTGTGCGTTGACTATACTTCTGGTTTTTCAGGTTTTGGGGGAAGGCGTTTTGGACGTTAGTAGTACCCTCCAAAGTTTATTTAAAGTTTGGGCTTTACCTGAAGCATTGTTTCTCAACCTGCAGTACGCCACCCAATAAGGATGGCGTATTCCACCATCGACTTCCCCCATACCGGAAATTCTTTCCATATCGAGTAAATCTATGCAGGTGTGTATAAATGATCGGGAAAACGCACTTGGTGTTCCAGTATATCTTTGTCGTAACAACGTAGGTCGTTCTGTTCCAGGCTCTGCGGGATAATATTCTGCCCAGTTGGGTCTCGGCTCGATGCCCGCTGTGCGCCTCGCTCAGATCGAACACATTGATCCCACTGTCGTAGGCCAGGGCGATCACGGCTTCGGCGGTTTCCTCGTTCCCGCCCCTGCCAACCCCAAAAGTAGTCCAGGTACCTGTCGATCAATCACCCACTCAATGCGATGTGCTCTGTATGGATATTTTTCGTTAGAGGAATATTCCCCAAAAAGAGACCGACTCGGATGGAATTCACAGCAGGCAAGCTGGTCGGAGCGAAGAACCGGACGAAAGTAGCAATTTCTGGCTTTCGGACCGGCCAGATAAGCTGTCGGGTAAATTATGGGTCAATTCTGTTTCAGTGGCTCTTCCTATAAGTTACGCTAGGAGGATGGTCGTTATGGAAGAAGAACCTAAATCTTGTCCAAGAGATTTACAAGGTCCATTGATCTCTGCGTTTGACATTTCGCGAGTACGGACACGAGGCTGGTCCGAAAATAGACCGTCAAGGTTTTGACGAACCGGTGAAAAACGAACGCCAACTATGGTGAAACGTAATTCACTGTCAGACATATTGTAATAATTTACTTCAAGTTAAGTCGGATCCGGATGTAAAGGCTCGAAAATCTGGCTTAATTGCAGAGAAACCGGGGCGTTTTAGTTTGGGATTCGTAAAGCTGCTTGAGTGGAGCAGAGCAGTCTCAGATACAGCCGTCGATTTTGTGCAATGGTTTCCTTATCAACCTCCTGCATCATTTACAACACGTACATACACCGGCTCCGGATGGTATATACGGTGGTTACTTGCCGGCGTCTTCAGCCACCTCAATTTCAATCTAAGCCGCTCTAGATAAGCAGCTTACGGAAGGAATTCTAATTCTCGCATGCAAGAAAATACGAAGCCCTATAGTACTGAATATTGTGACGTTCGTTGAGCCGGTTTCGCTACCTTTCGTCACGCCGCATGTCGGGTCGTATTTTTTCAATTCTGCCGAAGTCATTCTATTCAATCTTGGATATGTGAGGTTCGAAGTTACTTGTCGTAACCGTAGTGCAATCAAGTGATTATCTAGTTCCCAATGTTTGGCTCAAAATAAGCTGGGACAGCTGCAAACTTGGCTGAAGATGTGAGAAAAAAAAAGATCAGAAAACGCTGATGTAACGATCAACATGGCGTCGCCATCGATTATACGCCTGCAATTTAATATCGGCTTTACGATCGTTCTCGGCACTCGTCAGTTATCAAACTCTATTTCACGCCGAACGAAACTACGGCAAGAATAGTTCGGTTGTGATTTCGCCTTGAACGAAAGCCTGGAAGCCGGGAATTCGGGTTATGAAAATCACTGGGTTACGTGTGCAGTTGTAAGATCCGCTTTTAAAATCAGTGTCGAAACGTTGATGTTCGTCAGTTTCCCCGTAACTTTTCTGTAGAATTGGGTCGTAAAAGAAAACCCCGAATCCACGAGTTGGAGAACGCGTTACCACTGCTGTATAACATATCGCCTGTCAGACCTATAGCTACTAAATATCGACAAAGATATAAATTAAAAAATCTGTACTGCAGCTGTAAAATGGTCGGACGTGATCAGAGCTGTTTAGGCGTGTAGTTCAAAATCATGCTAGCTCAATGAAAACCATGCAAATTCTTTTCACTCTTATTTTCAAACACTTGTATTACCGCTGTTACAAGCGTGAGCCTGACGCTTTCCCATAAGAATGAATATAAAATAACGAAAAGTTAAAGGTGAAATAACTCCGCTACATCGGCTCAGACCTCGTAATATATGTAATTCGCATTGATCTAGGACGATTTCAATCTACACGCCTGTACATCCTCAAGCCCTAGGCTTTGTAAAATGAGTCTTATTCGACAGGTACAATAAAACGAAGTCTGAACTTCGGCCGGATGTTCGCGACTCGTGTTGACTATATATTCCGGATAAGTGTCGCAGGCGTGTATCTACACAAGTGCACACAGAGCACCGAGCAGAGCACGAAGGTATCCAGATTCGAGTCGCGGTTTAAACTCCGTCAGTTAACACTCGAACAAACGCTAGACGACTCGCTAGTGTAAATATGTTTCCGCTCTGAACAGTATACACCGTATACACGTATAATATACGTATACGAGTGTCATGTACATCTCGTGGGTGTGTCGATTACGAGAGAGGCTGCTGGTGCAGAGATGAGCTGCGTGCCGGGCCGTTGGGCCGAGTAATAAATACAAACAAGGTTGCATCCGCGCTCAGATACCCACCCACCTACCCACCTAGAGGAATAAACAGACGTATGATAGAGCCGGCGATGAGCAAAGAGTTTAATTGCCGAGTTGATGGCTGATGACGGATAGTCGGAGGATGTTGAATGTTGATATGTTACGTGTTACACGATTACACTGCAACGCGGTGATCCGGCTCCTAAAAGACGGTTTACGGTCGCCTTTGTGTAAAAGCCGGTACAGTTTTATCACGCACTGCGCCTTACTATAACAATATATAACAATACACGCATACGTCGCTTCTCGACCGGTGACCTGAATTGGAAAAATTAAAATCCCTCTCCTCGCCCCCGCATCGACGCTCACCCAGACCGACGTTCGAGACTCGAAGACCGCTCTTTCCCAGGTTCCGGTACCGGATCCCAGGCGATGGATGCTGGAGTCGGTGCGCCTGGGCCGCGATGCAGTTCGTAAGAAGTTGCTCCTTGGTTCCAGCGGTCGGACCGCAGTTCCCAAGCCCCTCGACGCCGCCCCCGCCGCCCCCGCTGTTGAACTCTTCCATGCAGTCCAAGCTCGCTATCGGGGCTCGGCATCTGACACAACATCATAAATGGGGTAGAATTTCTTCCGCATCGAACACTGCCTAACTTATACAGGCCACGCGACCTTTCGGCCTCTGCACTTATGTATCCATTATCCATTTTATAACCGAGATTTTCCCACGCAGAAACGGAAGTCGAACATTCGGCATTCGTGGAGTCGCGTGGATAGTATCGTTTTTTTTTTTTTTTTTCTTCTTTTGGTCTTTTTGTACGTGTGCACTATTTATTCTACACGAAGGAGCGAGAGAAAGAGAAAGATTTTCGTTTTTTTCTTTTTTCTAACGTAGCGGTTTCGATTTCTGACTACGGGATTAGGAACTTGGACCTTGCGGTTGTTATTATTACATATCGTTGGCGGTATATCCTTACCTGTATATGGTTGGAAGCGGATACGAGTCGTCGTCTTCCATGCTGCTGTTTGTGTTAGCGTTATTATTCGTGTCATTCCCGGCATTCGAACTGTTTCCAAGGCTGCACAGCATCAGCTGTGACATTGTTATATTTAATGATTTTCCAATTCTAGCAGAACTCTCACAAAGACGTTGAATTGCTTTTCAGCAAATTTCGAATCTCATATATTATATAGTTACGATATATCGATGTAAGCGGTGGACACGCAGCTTTCTTCAATTTATCGTCTCATGTTCGGATGATTTTTATTTTACTGCGTACGACGGTGTTGTTGATTTTTCTTTTGGTTTTTTTTTCTTCAAATAGTTTTTTTTAAATTATTAATTGTATTATGAATCAATTTTACCGTCTGATCGGCTGCACTCCGCACTTATCAATATCAATAAATAATTCATTGGAATCTTTGAAGCGAATAGTTACAAGCATTGATTACGTTTATTATTATTATTATTATTATTATTATTATTATTATTATTATTTTTATTATTATTCTAAATTCTATTTTAAAATTTGAATCTTTATAACGAGAATCGTCAAGGCTTAGGTACTATGTCAGCACTAAAATAATGTATGCGCCTATATGTATAATATACTTGTCGTATATGTATATATAGTTATATCGAGAATGATTTAAGCGAACGAATTAATTAATGTATTGCACGTACGATTTAGGCACTAGTTTATTGAATCATTTTAGGCACCGCATATAAGAGAAATCTCCTTAGCAACTATAATATTATCATATTACATATATATATATATTCTGTATTTATACGAACCTTAACGGTTTATACGAATTAAATTATTTGGAACGAATGGTCGATATGAGCCTAGATATGTGACACGATTTCATTCGAGTCTCACTATTAATACGCCCCGCGGGTTTTTAAGGGTATAGGTACACCTACGAACAGCGTCGGTACTGCACCACCTACGCAATAAAGTTATGCGTGCATATGCATGTATCTTATACGTGCATACGTACACACGACACGTGTGTCATGTGTTATTTATTCCTTTTGCCTTCTTGCTCTTTTCCCTCTTCTCCTTCTTCCCTTTTCTTCTTTATTTTTTTTTTTTTTTGTTTCTTTCAATTTTTATACATCGTTTAACAATTCGACGATTCGTATAGTATTAAGTTTATTACATTATACATCGCACGCATGTATATACATACGCATACACATATACATACGTATACATATATGTATATACATATGCATATGTACAGATACGAGGGATAGAGTTATAACAACGTAGTCGAATAAATTATTTTAAAGATATTATATTATCGTTTATTTCTTCTTCTTCGTCTTCTTTTCTTTTTTCTTTTTTTTTTTTGTTTTTGTTTTTGTTTTGCTTCGTTTCCTTTATCTTTAATACAAGGTGCAGCAATTGCGATAATGGGTTTAGAAAGAAACACACACAAATTTGAAAGGAAAAGTTTAGTAAAAATATTTGTTAACGGCTAGTGTTGTGTCCCTTGCGCGGTAGGCAACACTGCGCCGGCAATCCTCCCCGCTAAGGGTTGCGTCTACCCGGCAGGGGCGGGGGTGCAAGGAAAGGCGGGAGGGATCACGTGACCCAGCGCATGACGACCGCCAGTCTACGGCGCATGGATCGACTCGAGGCGTCTACGTGTATCCGTAATACACAGATACGTACAATACGCGTACGTCCAACTGTACCGTCCATGCACGGCATACACTCGCATTGACGGCCTCTCCGCGGCCTCTTACGCCTGTATTTTGCCCGTGGAACACACACCGTTCCAACCTCGCGGTCACACGGAAACCGTCGTGTCGGTCCGATGGTTGTAGGTGAGAAGGTGGAAGGTGGAAGGCAGGCGAAAGGTGGTTGGGCGAGCCGACGATCGTACGGCAGCACCGCAATGCGGACCTGAATTCGCTGTCAGCTTCCGTGCAATCGAGCATCGGGGCCTATTCCCAATTTTCGCCTTGCGCCTTTGTTCCCGAAATTACCGAGGTCGATGAGAATGTTCAGGCGATGGAGAAAAAACAAGGAAAAGAATGAGTGATCAAAAAAAAATAAATAAAAATAAAGGGAACAACGCGAAACCGGTCGTCACCGTGTTTCCGTTTTTCACCTACGTTCAATGAGATATGCACGAATTACCGATCGATTGTACCGTTTAACCTCACCCGTCTTCGTAATTTCTTTGCTCACGAGAGAACTCGGCCCTCAGCGCCATCTAGCGACGATCCGCTGAAATGTAGATGCATCAACGTGTATAGCAGCTGTCGCGATACAATGTTGTAAAAAAAAATGTTACACTTTCTGGATGAAACATGCCTCGGAAGGTAGAACCAGGCTGTGAATCACGTACCTACACATATAATCTTTGCCAAAATGATCCGTTGAAGGTAGGCTAACAACTCAGTGGGCATCTTGTATTGTTGCTAGACCGTCATCAGCTGTCCAACCATTAGTCGTCGAGTCAAGAGTGTTCCGGGTTTTTCTTGCCGCCCGCACTGTTGGGTTGGCCAAATTCCAGGTCAATCAGAAATAGGCTTGTCTCGAGTCTCCGCGTAGCTTATATTTTTCCTTCTTTCTCTATTTCTTACAGCTCTTACGTGCGAGCTGTTTGAATTTCCATTTATCGCGTGTTCAGACTATTTCTGTCCCCGAAATTCAGAGCGGCTATGGCTGATTTTAACATAGCTCCAAAAAGCGATACCTTCATCAATGACCCCAATTTTCGAACAATTGTTCGCCGGTCAAAGGTTCGGAAGGTGACCGAGAGTCAGGATCCGCAACCCAGCTGCAAAACACTTTGGCAGACACTCAAGGCGAACTAATTCGTTTCACGATGTTGCCGGTCTGACGCATTCCTGAATTTTCATGTCGACCTGACGAGCTTAAAATTTCATTGCCATGCACGCAGCTTGAGGGGTGCCGGGCTACGTGCCCGAGAGAAAATGTGGGGCAATATGGCCGTGACGTTGGACGGTGGAACGAGGATCGACGAGACTGCGGAACTGCAATACCTACCTCCCGGGGCTTTTTCTCAAAAACTCGACATTCAACGCCCCAACTGCATGAATATTATTGAATATGCCAATTCGAATATGCAGTGGTTACAAAGCGTGGCTTCGGTTGCCTATCCGTTGCAGACGACGAACGTCGAGCTTAACAAAAAACACCCGACATGCAGAGAAATGAAATTACAAACGAAATTATTTCCCTGACGACTTTCCGACCGATTGACGGAAACTCGTTTTCATTGTTCGATTTCCGGTTTGATTTAAAGCGCCACTTTAAATCCGCGACGGGCCTTCCACGCGCCTATAGATTATACTCACCTGCGTAATCTGCAGGTTAACAAGTCGTCGGGAGATGATCAATTGAACGGAAATAAAGGGAGGGGGGAGAGAAACGGCGGAAGAAGCGGAACGGCGAAGTTCGCGACAAAGATGTTGAGGAAAATGTGAGAGCGAGAGAGCCTGAGGATATGATGAGATTAAAAATTGATCATTTCGTTTATCGACGCGGGATTCGTCGTTTTTAAAGAGATGACGAAATTTTTACCGGCTTCGGATTACGCCAGTATCTACGGCTGGATTTCTCTCCGACGTTTCCAGTAGGAAACGATTTAACGCCGAGCTTTTTATGCTCGCGTTCTCTCGAGAATTCGCGAAAATACGCCCGGGTCTCGACTCCGGTACGGTTGACGTATGTTTCTTTAATTTCTGCACTTTTTCAACATTCGACTTTACACAGAATTTTTTTCAATTACCCACCGAACAAATTTACGCTTTAATTCCTGTGTATTTAAGCGGTGTAGAGTGTTGGGTCTCTTGCTGAAAAGATGCGTTTAGTATATCGATCCGGCTTACAGAATCAACGCCGAGTTGCTCCGTTCGGAAAAGAGTCGCGTTATTAAAATCCTAGTCACCGTATTTTATGTTATACACCTCACATTCTCTTAGCTGGAATCCAAATGTAGAAACGTTAATGTACAATGAGTTACAAATTTTCTTTCAATTCATCATGCTTATTTTGTAACAATTTACCATATTGCAGGTATGTTTTTCATTTGATATAGTTTATTAATTATTTTAATTAGCCTCAGTCTCAAAATCATGGAACTTTGGAACATCATAGTTCTCTAATGTTAATTCTAAATATGATAAGTCTGGAAGTCGTAATCAAACGCGTGTATACGTATTTGGCATTGTAATTTCGACCTTCATAATTATCCATCGTCCACCATTTATTTTTCCTACTTTCCCTGTTTCACACTTCCGCTTTATCCAAATTTCTCTCTCACTCTCTCTCTCTCTCTCTCTCTCTCTCTCTCTCTCTTCGTAATGGCTCGTTCTGCGCCAGAGGAAGTAGCTTCCAGACAAACTGACGCCAGAGAAATTGAATGAACGAAGGAATTCCAAGGGGCGACTCAGCTATTCTAGTTTTCTTGTTTTCTGCGCAGAAACGTAAGAGCCACGCTCTCTTTAACTAAATAAAACTAAGTATTTACCGTCCCAGATCCAGGTGGACGTGAAACAGATTCCGCCTTTGAAAGAGAGTCTTCCTTAACACAGCTGTGCAACTGTGAAACTTCGCATGATTCGATCTTTCAAAATTATACAAAACGCAATAGAAGGAAAAACTAAAAATTCTTTCACAGAGCAATCACGTCGAGAAATTTTCCATTACGTATACTGACTCATTTATTCGTGCCAACTAATTATCGTTCTTTACATGCAAAAAAAAAACGTAATACGTACTTTACAGAAATTTTTACTCCGAAGAGCCCGTATCGAATTTGCACTGAATTCCTGACGTTTGATAAAAATTCGAAACGTCGAGTCACGCTCGTCAATTATTCAACCCACAGTTTTTACATAATTTCACAACTAGCGTATAATATCTCTTGCAGATGGTTTAAATAATGTTGACAAAAAGCTGCCAAATTCTTGAATGATAAATAAACGAATGTTTGAGTCTTACAAGAAAGTAGTATAAAAATGAACAGCTGCAGGCTTATCCAGAACTTTTGTTAGGCTTGTATGTACGTTTTGGCAAATAACGCGAAACTTTTGCATACTCTGATGGTCTGACTTTGCAGCTCACTCGGAATATAAGTTACACATACGCTCTGAATCCGGGAGGCGTACGAATCTACGTTATTGGATTTCCATCTCGCCCCTTACCCTCTCTCTTTCTCCAAACAGCATGCTTCTTGTTCCTTGGCAAAGTTACGCTGCCTTATCTGTATCTTTTCGTCCTTCGGGATAAGGAGGAGGAGAAGGAGGAGGAGAAATCGACCACCTTACCATACGTGAAGAATGAATATTGCTTGAGAGTCGGGCAAGTGAAACGATGTGATTTTAATCTCGCAACTTTAACCGCGCGAACAACTCTTCCGAATAGAAGAAAAGCATAAGGAATCAATTCCGTTTTCTTTCTCTTACGCAATTTTTTCATCTCAATTTTAAACTAAAGAATTCATATATACATATACATATATACACACGTATATGTATATACATATATATGACTAAATATATATAAAGTGTTATAATTTAATATAATGCGATAGATCTACACTCGATATTACGCTACATGACAAACGTACAAAATGTTCTGTTTTCTATTTTGTTGTTGTGTAGTTTTTTGTCTTTTTTTTTTTTTTTTTCTTAAACCTCCTCGTCGTTTTTTTTCTCCTGTTTGTTTTTTTGTTTTTTTTTTTGTTTTTGTTCGTTTAAGATACCTCATTTACGTAACATTAGAACTGTACACACAAAAAATCTCATGTAGTCAATAATAAGCACCTCCACTTAAAACGTGTCTCTCCCGTAAGCCTGGTTGCGTAAACTTACGAAGATAGTATAATAACAATAATATTAATATTAATAATATTAATATTAATAATAATAATAATAATAATAATAATAATAATAATAATAATAATAATAATAATAATAATAATAATAACAACAACAACTATGTTATGAAAATGAAGTTGATCGACGGGTGTAGGATAGAAAATGGCGATCAATTGACCGTCCTCTGGCAGGTGGGGAGGTTCACCCTGAAGAAGACGTTGAGCTCGATAAGGGACGCCAGGATCAGAAATACCGCGTACATGCAGAGGCAGGCCCGACCAACCTTCCGGTCGAGCTGAAATTTGTTGGAGGCGAACGCTATGTAGAGGAGCATCAATGTCGATAGTAGGGAAATCGCGCTGTACTCAAGCCCGCCGGAGTTTATGCTGATGTAATGCTTGCCAGGCTGTGTCGGCGAGAAGGAGGACTTTATCAGCCATGGCAAACCCAGGCATAGAAGAATGTCGAAGGTGTTCGATCCTATTGAGTTGCTGATTCCCATCGAGCCGTGTCCTGCGGGTTTTAACAAAACTTTGGTTAAAACTGAACCCTCTTTCGCCCTATAAGTCTACCTATACCACCCGGAATGCTTGTCGAGGGGAAATTTCATCGCTGTGCTGAATTTAGTTTCACCTACAACGCGTACACATTCGCGCAGGCTTGTTCCATCCGCTGGAACAAGAGATTACTTACCTTGTTTAGCGACGATCACGCTGGATACAGCTTCCGGTACGCTGGTTCCTGCCGCCAGGAAGGTAATGCCCATAACTGAATCCGGTATTTTCAGCGTGTCCCCTGATGAAGGGATAACAAAGTGTATCGTTGGTGGATTAAACGGGATCGGTTAAGGTATTCCTTGCGCGGAGGGCGGTATTTTACCGGGGCGTAAGTAGGGCCCCGTTTCGATAATAACGTGAATTAGACCGACTCGTAATGAATATGAATTATAATTAATTATATTGTTACAACTAACGATGAGCTAGAATCGAAAATTTCTAACGAAAAGTCGCGGTTACAAAAATTCTTATACTTGTGAGATTTTTGCAAGTTTTATCATTATTGTCCTCTTAAGCATTTCGGTGAGCTCCTGTTTTTGTCGTCGTTACCGATTATTTAACGTCTTTTACACGCGTACAGGGCAGTTTGTATCAGGCATCTGGAATTATTCGGTATACAAATTATTAGATAGAAATGTGACCAGCACCGCGTCTCCGTAAAGTGCCGTATAAATTTAACGATTTTCAAAGTCGTAATTTTCGGATAAATGTTCGGTAACTTGGTTTGAAATTTTTCTAATTCAATGGCACGTATCCGTTCTTTGTCGTGGACAAAAATCATTAAATTGTAAAATATTCAAGTTCGTGCAAGGAATACCTTAAATACGGCAAGTACGCCACCACGCGACATCATAATACGTTATTCCTCATATATGCTATATATTTCCAAGCGTAATCACCAATTATCGTGATCATCCACGCCACGACGTAGCTCAGTGATCCTATCCATATGATGCACATAAGGAAGGTGATCGGGAACCAGTTTTTGAACCTGGGTTTCTCGCAGTCTGGTATGGTGCACATGAAGACCAGATGTATGGGCCACGTCAGGATCCAGGCAGTCTTTCTTATCCATCCACCACGTGCCGGCCAAACTAGCAGTTCGTATTCGTATTCTGTAAAAAATCGAACGCGGTTCTGGTCTGTGAATCCGGATTCCGAATGAAAACGTGGTGCGATCAAACGACTAGAATCGTTTAGCCGCGTTACGTTTGTCAATTCGGCTATATATGTATATATACATATACATATATGGTCTTTGGTGAACGCTATTCTACGCAGCGTGAAACTGTGCGTGAATCTCGGTTCACCCATTGTCCGTGACTTCCGATTGTCTCTGAGAATGAAAAAATTTGAGCTCAATGTTCGCCGTCGGTTGGGATTGACGTCACTCACCCGGTTCAATGTTCTCTTCCTGTGTTTTAGTTCCTCCGTTCTGAAGGGGGACCTCGATCGTCGCAATCTGTTCTCCACGGTCTCCTGGCGATTGAAGTTTATCCGGTCTTGATAAGTGAAGTTCGCCGGCATCTCCTGGGGACAAATTGAATTTCACCAAGTTAACGTATATACCTCTTTTCTCCTTCACATCCGAAAGTGCAAGTTTCATCCGCCAATTGATTCCTGGTCCCTTGTGCCCAACGTCCTAGACGCCTCGTGGACCTTTGACTGCGCGCTATTCGCGCTAGCAAAGTTGACCGCTGATGAAACTGTCGTGCAATCATCTCACCTGTGGGTATGTGACTGTCCTCGGACGAGAGCTGACTATTCTTCGTACGAAACCTGGCGCAACGTTGGAACGATTTGTCCCAGTACATTACGGCGATGTAGACGATGTAGAGGAGGACCAGCGTCAAAGCCTCGTACCACTCGACCCGCTCGTCGTGGATTATGCAGATCAAGATCGCCACGGTAACACCGTAGGCCAGGCAGTCTCTGCTCACTGGCCACCAGTCCAATGGAACGACCTGAAAAATCGCTCATCGATTACGTCCAACGTCTCCGTCTACATTCCCGTATTTTTCAACAATAAGCGACGCTTAAAAGACTCGGTGAATCTGAAATGTTGAAGGACATGCCGAACTTGTTGTAAACCCAGATGAAATTAATATAGGGGGAACTCTTAGATCGATGGTTTCGGAAGGGTCGGGAGGGTGTACGGGGAATGCGGATCGACGGATAAGGGATGAAGGATGGGGTGTTTGGGGTGAGGGGGTCGATAGGAGGAACGTTATACCCACCATTCCAGCTCCGATCCCACAACAAGCTGGAACCGCAAGGATATTGAAAACGGCCGACCCTACAATGGTTCCAACGCCAATGTCACCCTCGGTGATGAAGGTTCCGATAGCGTTCACGAAAAGCTCCGGGGCAGATGTCGCCGCTGCCATGAACGTCGCGCCGGCAACGTCTTTCGACATTGAAAGTGCTGGAACAATAATTCCGACATGCAATCGGTCGCAAACAGGTACCGTAACTTCTGACAAAGTTTTTTTTAAATCATAATGTCAGCTCACTGTTATCACGAAAATTAATTCTTCGAGGTCAATTGGGAGAAAAAAATTTCACCGACGATGTCGAGTGATTTCAATTGAGAGTTGGGTGAAGAAAAAATTACTGACCTGATTTCCGCAAGTACTTGATAGAAGCTCGCTTTTTTATTTCGCACTTGCAATTTGAAAACACCAACCTTGTTTGCTACTAGTAAAAAATCGAATAAAACGCAACATTGCAGAAGTGATTAGAAGAAATTTGGTGCAACTTTTTATACGTACCAAATTCACCGCGATTCATGCACGTAAACGATAAACTCACGGTTATGTGCACTGTACCAGATTCGCTTTGAAAATTTGTGTCATATTAGGTGAATAAAACGTTAAAAGACAGGAGATATGTACGTATAAAAATAATTTCAATTTACGAAATTACCGACAGTCTTCGCTCACTTCCGTTTACTATTGTTGAGTTAAAATTGGGTTATCTTAGTACCGGGCAAAGGCTTTATCTTTCAATGAAGATCCGCGCCGAAAAAACTTATAAGCGTTTCCTTACCGTGACATATTTTTTCTACTGCGGGTACGAAAAACTTGTCGCATACTACAGCTAAGGCGATGAAAAGGTACAGGGAGACGATGACGTGAACAACCACAGCCCCATCTTGGCGTTGCTTCTCGTTGAAGAGGTCGTATGGGAAGTCTTCGATTGCGGGTGGTGTGCAATTAATACCTATAAATTAATCCAGCACAATTTTAATCCTTGACATTGAGGCTGTGTCGTATAAAAATTATCATTCGCATCCATCGTACATGTATGTATATATTTTGAGTCACAGCTTGGCATACGATTCAAATTCAGCATAATATGTACAAGTCTCTGAAATCAGAATCCTGGCTATAAGCTTGTCAAGATCGGTTGGTTCGATTGCGTAGAACAGAGGAAAAAAGGTCAGGGAAATTTGTTTAAATGGTAGAGAGACAAGTGCCATTAAGTCGGAATAACATTGTTTACCGGGGAATATTGTCGAATAGTATTTGTTACCTGGATTGGGTTCGAGATTTTTCTGTCGTCGGGCATTTTTGGAATAAGAATTTTCCGGCGAAACGAAACGTGGATTAACACGAGATTGCGACCTTGGCACACTATATTTCAAATTCAAGTGATCGCGTGGTGCACATCACGTCTTGTACAAACACGTGTATTCGACAATTGAGTGAAATTGAGGCGAAATTGCGGATAAGTATTTCATGCTCCAAATAACTGCACAGAAATTTTCGCAGTGGACCATTACACGAAGAAGATATTATCACAAGTGAACAGAACAGCCTGCGACAATCACTAACGCGTGCTTACGAACGGTCGAGCCGTTTGATCCCGTTATCATTATTGGTTATCTCATTAACTTATCGTATCAATTACACGTAATGTAGAGTATGGCGTGGAGCTCAGATAGCGCGAATCGCACTTACACCTCAGCTCTGTCGCGTGAGAATATAATCAAATGTCTGAAATTGACGACAATTTAGATCATGGTTCCTCAGACCGAAGAGCTGCGTGTGAAATCTAACGTCTTTATCGTAGCATTGAAATTTTGTACGTATAATACGCTTGTAGTTGTAAACTATATTTTCGTCATAATTCGTCACTCTGTGACGCCATTTGAATGTCACAGGCTCGTTTGAAGTCAATATACCATTGGTACGTATCGAACCCTAGGATTATGAAGTTGAAATGACTTGTAAAGGTCCACACCTTGCCAACACAATTCTGTCGCAAAACATCGTGCCTCCGACAATTCGCAAATAATGGGATAAGTTGAGTGTAACGTTGAAACTGCAAGGCATAATTCTTGCGGTGAATTGGTAAAAGGTTTGAGAATTTTTATCGCATGCGGATGGTTAAGAGAAAGCAGGTTAATTGTAAAAAAACCAGGTCGTCTGTGTAATCGACCCGGATCGCAGAGTACATTCACGATTATAGGGTACGGCTGGTACCATTTTAATTTTATCGTAGTACTCAGCGAGCCATAGAGCGTTAACGTTCCATCGGAAACTGTCGGCGAGGATCGGTAGTTCGCTAAGTAATTATAATATTGTTAACGGCCAGTCGGGTCCATGTTCCGGATGCACCACTCCCATCACCGCGGAGAGTCGTAAAATATCACCGTTTTACGTAATGCCCCGTTAAGCATTAGGCTGTGAACAGGTTGTTATCGTCTGATAAAGAAAATAACCAATCTCGTTCACCTCCGTCGGGTAGCCAAGGCTCGAGGCTTAAGGAGAGTTTTCAGTCTTTCGTCAAAGCTCTGAGAGGCCCTGAGAAGGATTTATCCCCTTGGCATCTCCGCCATAAAGTGTAACTCTCTCGGTAGCGGCTGCTTGAAGCGCGATTAAAGGAGACTAGATTGAGACCGACGGTAGGTACAGCTCAAGTCTAAAGCTAAACCGTCCACGACACGATTTAACCGTGCGAAGTGCCGCGTGACCAGCTCCGTAATCGGTAGGAACACGAGAATGCTCGTTTAAAGTCGCAATGTTCTCAGGTCCGCTCACAGCAACGCGCAGTTATTCCGACCGAGTATCAATTGCGCTCGACAATGGCTTCAGAGTAATTTTTCTTTTCAAGTTTGAGGCGTAAACGCGTTTTTTATACGAATCAACTCGCCTACGGGAACGCGTCGCCGCCTAGCGGGCGAAGCTGAAAGCTGAAAGGTACGGTTTCTGGTAAAAAAAATCCCTAACAAATTCAAGGACATTTCCAGGATCACCGAACACCGCGAAAGGGTTCGAAATGCAAGAATGATGTCCTGTTCTGAGAGACGAGTCTTTGGCGTGTCGTAGCGACGCGAAATGTCGCGTGGGCGGGAATATTTCATGCACGGTATTCGAATTTTCAGATTCTTCCGACAATGAGCGACGCCGAGCCTCGCGGCTCGCCACTTCTCCGGCGGAGAGGCCGTGGAAATTGGACCGGCCGTACGAATGGATAAACAATAAGTAAATAATAACTACGCCGACGATTCGAGCTGGTTGCCGAGCCATTGGATGTGGCCGGACTTGCAGCACGGGGAGCTTACAGGGACTTCTCCGCGTCTGCGTGCGCGCGAATGCGTGCGCGCTTTCGTGTGCGTGTGCGGGGCATAAGTAGGTACATACCGCTACGTACGGATACCCTGATGTACGGATGACTTGTGTAGGTTATACCTACATGACTGATGTGACTTCCTACCGATTAAGCAACCTAAAGAAGTTAAATTGCTCTCATTCAACCGAGCATAGTAGATGCCATTCATGTCTAATGTACGCCGCATGAAGTGTAGGTATAGTATAACACGTAACACATAACACCAGCTACCGCTCTCTCAACTAGCTACTCACTTCTTAATTATTACAATCTTAAGCTATTCTTAATTCCCGCTCAATTAATCGTTTAATAGATCTACTTGGAGCTCTGTAGTTTTATTGCCCAAAAACCGACGATCGTAATTTACTGATTATTCTACCGTTATTTTATATTTCTTATCCTTCTTTTCTTTTTTTTTGCCATACTCCTTTCGTATGTGCGCCATCAGCTGTAATCGCGGCACTTACGTATCCGAGAACAATACGCGGTAGAATACGCAACCGAAATACGTATCAGGCGATGGTTAATGCGAATCTTTTGAAACACTTGCGACTTTTCAATTCGATTGACATATTTTGTTCATTGTACAACTTGTAAAGCCAAAATCTGCAAGACCATCGTCGTTAATCGCGTCATTCAGGCCCTAGATCACGAACAAAGAATCGCTGATGCGAATCTCGTCCCAGGGTTGAAAATACATTCTTCAAACGGTATTAATCATGGATTCAGATTTACTTGCACAGAGACATAGAGTTGATACGGAGGTTAGTTGCAGCAATTGGAGAACTGGTATAAATGCATTAATTAATTCAAGCGCGTTTTTATTCGTGACGGCTCGATGACACTTCAAGCACTACTCCGTCAGTGGAAAAGTTTGGAAATTTAGCATACATGTTAAGTATAAACTGTTAAAGAATATGAAGTACGTGATATTTAATATCGACTTGTCGAAGCAGAGAGGGATTAAATTTTATCAAAGATCTGTAGAGCGATGCAAACTTCTTGCGAAGATGTGTGTTGCTGTTACGTTGTCGAATAGATTTTGAATGGAAATTTAGAAAATTTGAAGGCGAAACGAAGAGGACGAAAAACATTTTTAAAGAAACACACACAGCACAGATAGATTTATTTTGTTTATCCCTTACCAATTTTACCCATTTGACTAGATTAATTCTCGTTGAAACTAGAAAATCGTCTCCTGCCTCGTAGGTCCTACGATGGCGTTCGAAATCGTAGCTTGAAAATCGGGCAATCGGGATTCGAGTCGATTGCGGCAGAGGAAGGACACTTTCTTGACCACGATCTCTTTCTTCATCGATCAGAGCGTTTTTTACGCTTATCGCTTCCAGGATGTACCAGCACACGTGATAGAACAAAACCGAGAAACATTCAGCGGCGCAGTTTTAGTTCGGTGCTCGTGCGCTCCTCTCTGCTAACGAGCTTCTTCGTCCCGGGCTCGGATTCGATCGACGCGAAATTTTCAAATAAACTAATCACACTACTTTGCCGAACGATCCCAGGTTAAACATCTTCTTCAATATAACGCGGCTCTCGGTTATTCTCTACGCAATATACAATTTATATTCTAAAAAAGTTCGAACCAACCTCCTCCTAGGTCAGACGTATCCATGTTGTCAATCCCGTTGTCACACACATACTACATTAACAATTACTCCGAACTCCGACATCGTTTGTTGAATCGTCTGCCCCTCCCAGCGAACGCATTGGTCGACTCGATTCAATACTATACAAACTTTTACACTGGCATAGAAAACATGAAACTGCTCTGTCGCATTACTAGATACGTGTGTGGGATACGTATCTAAATACCCGACCGGCCACCCCTGCAAGTGGATCCACCAATTTCACAAACTGAATCAAACGATACAAAACCAAACTTGACTCCCCGTCAAACTCTCGGCACTCTTATTTATTCCGCTACACCGCCGGTGATTTCGTTGTTGTCAATTCGGATCGATCCACACTTGATGTGAACGGGGTACGGAATTTCCATTCCTGGAAAAAGTAGCAAAAAATTCTTAGGCGATGACTTTAATGGTATAAAATTAAAAACTAAACGACAATAAGTACCAAAAAACTTTCGAACGTTACGATCAAGTCGGTGAGCCAATTACCCAGGATTTTCAGCGTGTTTGCGTATCTATGAAATACTCTACTCATTGATTTGCATCAAGAATTTAAATTGTTTCTTCGATGGTTATTTGACTCTTTCCTCTATCTACAGATTGATTCATATTGTAGCGTTCGTGCAAAAATGGTGACAGAAATGGATCGCAACTCCATCATGAATAAGTGAAATGTTGACCTTCAAGTTACTTTTTAACTTATTGAAAAATTAGATCTAAATGAGGCTAGTGTGTTTTGAAAGTACAGGTATAATATAAATCAAAATACCATATAACCCTGATGGAATAAGGAAACAACTCTGTCCGTCTTCTATAACAAATTCCGCACTTGAAAAAATTACAAATCGCCGGCGCTGTTCCTCTATCCTTATTTTTTTTTATCTCTCCTGCAAGCTTCTTTGATAAGAATACATATATACATAATGCTTCAACTCTTGCATCTGCGCGACGTAGGCGGAAAAGCACCACCTACACTTTGCCCACATCTGTTCGTACAAAAAAGAAATTTTGTCGACTTTATCAGGTATGGCGAAAGAAATATTTTTCTAATTCGAATAAATAATGTTTCACTTGGTGATAGAAATTTGTATTACCGATCACTGCGTTCTCTTCAATCGAATATTTCTTTCGGTCGAAAAAATATATAACGTTTACAGTACTTTTAAATTTTTTCCTTTATACTTCTTTCGATTATTTTTCCACGACGCAAATCCCCCGCACGGTAATCCATTTAATTTTCCTTGTACAATGAATGATATTCGGAGGATCGGTATACGTTAGTTGCATATTTTGAATGACTGCAATACACGAAATCAGATCTTTTTTTTATCAGACAGTAATTAGATTCATATTCATACTCTATACATGCTTATGGTTGTTGGGCCTTATCCGATATAATTTCCAATCACTGCAAGGCTATTAGTGTGAAATATTGTATAATGTAATTACACGTCTAACGGTCAACGACCGAGTCGAGTGATTTCGACGATAATCGACCGCCGCAGGAAATCAATCAGATCGGATGATAAAAACTCCGTTAACCGATGCATTACAACGCCAGCCAATTGTACCGGTTTCCATTGCATATCACCAGCTGCAGGATCAAAGTCGCGGTCCTCGAGTTCATATGATCAGTCTAATTCAGAGGGTCAGCTGATTCCTGTGAGATTAAAATCCTTGTCGCGTAAAAGTGGTTAAAACTACGACGAGCTTGCGAAAGAAATCTGCATTATCTGCCCGTCATCATCCTTCAAATCGATTTGGATGACCGATGACCCCGACGATCCGTTAAACTTCGACCCGGCGCGGCGAGCCTTCGAGCTTTCGAGCTTTCGAGGTTCGAGAAGGTTCAGATGACCTCTCGTCAACACGCGTCGAGCTTATATTGAAAACGGGGACTGTTAGCCGATGCCCTGCCGGATCGGCTCGATGGCAAAAGATTTGGTACAGTGCAGAATCACAGATTTATTTTATGGGGGCGGGGTTGAAGTTCAAAATTTGAAAAGTTTCGAAAGCGCCGAATTCCGAATTATATTGCGGCAAAACCTGAAGTAAAGAAAATAAACTTTGAAGAAACGAGAAAGTTTCGAACGATCGGAAAGCCAATGGCTCAAAGTTCCGAAATGCAATATTCCGAAAATTCAAGCTAAGATTGAGCAAAGTTCCGATAGAGCAGAATTGCGAAAGATAAAATTTCGATAGAGTAAAATTCCGAAAATTAAAATATGCTGAAACAACGTAGTTTACCCGACGAAAAGTAATGTCAAGGTCGTGAAATATCCCCGAGCCGGAAAGTTATGGAACTGAAAATGTTCGGTCGTTCGAAATTTCGACATTTCAGATTTCCAAATTTTCTCATTTCGGCACTTTCGGAACTTTGACTTGTCGGAGTTACGCCCTTTGGGCATTTTGTCCCTTCGAAACTTTGAGCTCTGGGCTTCGTACCGTTGGAAACTTTGATGTTTCGTCAAAGTTTGATTTCTTTACTTAAAGTTTCGCCGGCAGATAATTCGGAATTTGGTGCTTCGCGAATACCTTTCTCACCGGGAATTTCAACCCCACCCCCGTTTATGCACACCAAGGTGGTGGTAATGTAACGCACGGCTCGACACGTGCTCACACGTTCGAATTCCCTCCTTCGTACTCGTGCACTCGTGCACTCGGTGGTGTGGGTGCAACGGGTACTTTAACGATGGGAGGAAGGGCTCGACCAACGAGAAGGAGAAGGAGGATAACACCCGCGGTCTCTTCAAACGGTCATGCTCTGACGTAGATATTACGTTGGGTAGAAAACAGGATAACGGGAGACCGGCAGGACCAAGGAGAGCAGAGACCGAGCGATCCTCGGGCACTTTGCATACCTATCCACCTTTGTACCCTCGGCTGAAAAAAGGCAGAAAATATTGGCCGTGCCCGAGGCTCTTTGATGAGGAAGATGACAAAGGTTCGAGAAAAATTCCCCCTTACATTTGTCCTGCTCCTTTTGTCAAGTTTGTACGTAACTACACGAAGCGAGCGTAATTATTCATATTTCGAATTTCACATTCCTACGAGAAAAATGTCTTATTTTTCTATCCTATATACGCATTGTAATACACACACTCGTACAATAATTGTTCTTCTTAAGTGGAAGGCTCGCAATCATGAAAGCAGCTGCTATATGGGCCCGATTTACGGTGCTCTAATTTCGTCCCTGACAGTCGAGTCGAGTATAAGGTACTGTACATACAATGTTGCAATCAAAGTTACACAGTTTCAACGAGGGTATAACTTGTGATACAGGACTGTTTAATCGGTTCATGAGGTGTGTCCGCAACTGCAGTCTGCAAACAGATTCACACGTAGACCGAGCTTGTGGGATGAAAAATGAAGAGGAAAAAAAGTATCATTGAGCAAACTTTCCCTCGTAATCGATCAACCCAGTTGTTGAAAAGCACTTTACCGGATTACTGTAACGATAATTCATCTTGATTTTATTCTCTCTCTCTCTCTCTCTCTCTCTCTCTCTCTTTCCAAGTGACGCTCGTGTTTACGCACAACAACCTCATCCTGTAAGACTGGAGACGTGAATCTCAACATAAGTACGTTACACTTATACTCCGTAGAAACGTATGTAACGCATGCACCTACGTATGAACACACAAATACAACGTATATACGTTGTACATGTTATACACGTGATGCGGCACTAGTATAACCGCGGTGACGAAGAAAGAAAGAAATAAAAAAGAGGTTGTCTCGTCGCAACAGAGGGTCATAAGTAAATTGAATTATACTCTACAGGGGGCAACGAGTTCAACTGATTCCATCCCGCCTTACAACTTATAATAGGAGAATGTTTTTTTAAACTCGGCCTTTAAGGGCCTCATAAAATTCTTACTGCATGAAATTAATCGCTACAAGATTGATAATATCTGTTGCATGCTGCTGCATATTGTCAGCAATATAGGTATAATCCGTTCGGACTGTCGAAACTCGCGGGGTCAAAGGTCAGTGGAAAAAAAATTGTCCGATCTGAACGGGGGTCATAAATACGCCGGTTTTGAATTTTTCAGATATTATGCTAAACCGTTACCATTTACTTGATGGACAGAAAAACAAGGAGGAAATTGAGAATTTCAAAAAATTTATAAAATACGGATTATACGGTCACAATCAGAGCATCGTATTGTGCTTAGTCAGTATGTATATGCATGTATATTATTTACCGTCAATCGTTCGTATCTTCTGAGATTTTTTATTATTTCTTTGAGATAAAAAGGTTTACCCTTTTTAAATACGATCCATGTGTATATACTTCAGTGGCGTAAAATTTCCACAGCTGAAACGTGGAAAAAACCAGGTCCTGCGGTACAAGGTATGGGCGAGGTCACGTGTAAGGAGGGAGATTTAGTCGATAACTTTTGAAAAGCAAGATTTTTATATATATATATATATGTATAAATCGCTTCCCGTTCACCGAGTCGCGTCAATATTTTGCTAAGTAAGGAGAAAAATATTGATCTTCAATCGTATGTCGGTGCAATTTTTCAATGAAACTTGTGTGTGTGTGTGTGTGTGTGTGTGTGTGTCTATCGATATCGTATTTAAAAAAAAATCTTTTCATCGAAAAGTACATGTTGCAAAATTGACGATCTCTGTTCAGTAATTCCAGGCGTCTGGAGATCGGTGATCAAGCTGCAAGTAACATGGGTGTATGCATGGATATACAACGTAGCACCCAATGTGCACAAACTAACCTCCGACTATGGGTAAATATTGTCCCGTTTATCATATATTAAATAAATGGCTCATTCGAGTCAATATCTTATCTCCCAGATAGTGCTCATATTCAAAGGTATTATTGAGCGACGTATCGATGTATCGGGAACAGTATCAGAAGCGCCGTCGGTTGGTCAGCATCTCTAAAACTTCTGGACGATCTTGTAATTTCATTTCGATTTTTTTTTTATTTTTCTTTCCTTCATACGTGCTTCTTTTTGACTTAACGAGTCTCGTTACGCTGAGAGAATACTTCTGCATGGCCAGGCGACACAGACATATGGTGGGATGCAGGATCCTTTTGGTCCTGGTCATCCCGTCGATGTACTTTCTCTGCGTCAGTATTTCACACCTCATTGCCACCGAGTCAGGTCCAGAAAATCAGGACGCGTTGGGTGAGTGACTAAATAATTACTTCATTAATGTTAAATACTACGCGTTGCCGAGCATGCTGCTGGTGGATATCGCGTTGAAAAAGGATATGAGACTGCTAGGCGAGACCGGCTTCAGCCGCACACTTCTGGAATATGATATTTATTGCCGCATACGAGGCAAACCCTGCAGATTGACGATTCTCGCCTCGGTTCTGTTTTACAAGCTTCAATTATATCGTGGTCAACTGCCGAGTTACGTCTCGAGAAAGCCAATATCGTGGGAGTAATTTGTTGCTGTAACCGCAGGGAAAGTAGATTATTAAGCTCTGATAGAAGCGATATTTCACACCGCTCTCGGGGATTAATGAAAATTTACGAGTCTAGAGTCCGACGACACTGATTTACCGATTGCAAAAGCCATAAATATCGCTAAGGCATAGCTAAAACCCGGAAGGGTGTGTAGGCGGTAATAATAATAGATGTGTAGCTGGGAATTGAGATTATCGAGAAAATGAGCCTTGAATCAAAAATTCGTTCGAATATGGATAGAAAATTCAGTCATTGTTGTAATTGTCCATTCGGCATTATCACCCGAAAATAATGCAGGCTAAAAAAAAGTAGTGAGCTATTTCTTTTTGCTACTCAAAAATTGGAAAACATATGTTCAATCACTCCAGCGCACTTTGTCGTGTCACATTTGTATCAATCAAACGTGACAATTAGTCGGAACCGCGTAGTGACACTTAAATGGTAATAACACAATGGAATTCTATAAGTAGTCTGTAATTTCCCGACTAGGCCAATGACCCGATTACATGTGATCCGTAACAGTTGAGAAATCTGTATAGAAAGTTTGATCGAAAATCGATAGAATATTGAAACTAATTGGTGTGTCATATAGTTTAATCGTAAATCAAAAGATCTGTGATGGAATACATCACAATATCTTAACTTAAAATCTAATCGATACGCGTTCATTGTTTTTGCGAAGAATGCGTTAGCGTCATAAAAATTAATACAGTTGAAGGGATAATATGGTGTTGAAATGCAAGGCGCTTGATGCATTCGCACGTCTATTTATCTATTTACCGTCCAGTGTGTGTTTACCTCCTTTCTTACTTCACTTTGTAAGCTCGCGCAAATATACACAGGTTGCAATGTAGTTTTGACGCGTCGATAAGGCCGCCTATCGAGGAATCAAGTTTACCTAATGATTATAAATCTACAGACTGGCAAATCGGCACGTATAAAATATTCTTTGAAATCTGCAGTAATAATAATCTAACTATTCGCAGGTTTTATCGTATGTGGGAGTACAGTGAACCTACTTGTCACTATCATTTATGTCGCGCACCTGAAAATCAAACAAATCTCGGACCTTGATCAATGAATTGTGCCCTACATACTCGCCGATAACGGGAGAGTCCTTGAATATAATATCAATGTCTGTACACATCGATATGATATAGCGTTACGATACTATTGACAATAACTGGCGTTTTACAGTTGAGCGTTTTAACTGATGTCTATGTATTTTTAATCACCTTGGCACTATTTTAATGAAATCAATGTGTGAAATCTGCTGAGGGGACAAGGATTAAATGCCTAATAACAAACATAATATGTATATTGCAGCACGTGAAATTATCATAAATTCATAACAATATATAACAATAGAATACCTATCTCTGGGATAATAATCTGTCACAAATAACAATCTGAAATACGTACCGAGATGGTGGAATTATCTGTAAACGTTAGTCATATAATCGTGTTTACCGATTAAAGTACATTTTGAGTGTTGACCAGCTATAATCGATCGAAGGACGAGTCTTAAATTTCTGAATCTTGTTTTTCCTATGTCCTTTGATTCGATTCGTTTTACGGAATGGATGAAAATAAACGTACGATTTGCGAGTATGCGCCAGTTTGCGATCGTGGGCAGTCCCGAACGCGTTAATTAAGGTTCAGTTCAAGAAAATAAGAACTCCAAGCTGTTGCGCGGTAAGAAATTGCCTCGAAGAGGGGCGGAAGTTAATGGCCTGCAGGACACGTGAGATGTAAGTCGGATGTCACAACAGAGCCGTTTAAGACAATAGCGCGACTGTCTGCAGCTTTATCATTTCATCCGTTCAATAATCTGGTATCGCCCACAGCGGCTTTGTCTTATTCACTTCGGTCTCTTGGAAGCTTAATCTCCAATTACTGAATTCCAAAGCCTACCTCTTAGGCACGATCTTTATCCCGTGCGATCGTTCCCTGCCGGTGACTCACGATCAGAGCCGTACATTATACACACATCGCCCGATTATACCATTTTTCAGGATCTCGGAAGCTCCTGTGGATGGACAGCGCGGATCCTCTACTCGGAACTGCCAACTGCTCAGCACCGGCTATTCAAGAATTTCCACCGGACGGTTTCACACGGGAACAACGCCAGCACGGATTTGTTGCCATTCATTTCGCCATAGCTTCGTACCTCTTCCTCCTCCTCGCCGTCGTCTGCGACGATTTCTTCGTACCATCGATCAAAATGATATGCGACAGTTAGTAATCAGCCCATTCTACTAGGTACTTCAACCGTTCCGTAATGCAGGTAGATGGGATCCGTAATTTCTCTAGTATTACTACGGACAGTTGTAATTCCTCAAGCTGTTGCCATCACGGAACATCCCCCATCGGCATAATTGTAATTACCTATCGCTGAATACTCATCACAGAGTGTAACCGGAACTCGATCTAAATTCAGTAAATTGAATATTATTAACTCAGTTAGCATATTTCCACTGTTAATCTCGACCGCAATCACCGCTATATATACATGTATACCTATGTATGTGCTCCAATTACACGCGCGTCATTAATTTCCTCGCAGAATTGGGAATGACCGAGGATGTCGCAGGAGCGACCTTCATGGCCGCGGCTACATCCAGTCCCGAATTGTTCATCAACATAGTGGGGACCTTCGTCACGGAAGGAGATCTCGGGGTTGGGACGATCGTCGGGTCTGCGGTCTTCAACATCCTTGCTGTACCCGCCTGTTGCGGGCTGTTTGCAACCCAGGTTTGTACTTCATTGGCGACCGGTTCATTGTCAGTTAGAGGTCTTCGACGACGTTACACTCCCGTTGACTTTCAGGTTTTAAAGCTGGACTGGTGGCCGATAAGCCGCGACTCATTGGCATACGCAGTCACCGTTGTGCTACTCATCCTGACCCTTCGAGACGGTCGCATTGAGTGGTACGAGGCTCTGATTCTCGTTATCTTCTACCTTGTGTACATTTGCGGTTAGTCAAGTACCCCAATACGTCTCACATGTCGTTCGAGAAATTCTTCCCTAACTGCGATAGATTGTTTTGCTACCTCACGTCTCGGAGGTAAATTGAGATTACATATTCATTTGGAACATTCTCGAAATAATTATGGAACTTCTGGGCAAAGTTGAAAACTTTTCCCCGCAAGTGGAGCCAGTTTGATCCCATCGGAAACTGATTACCAGTATCTCTTAGTAACCAGGTTACATTTCCCGGCGAGACTAAGGATTTTCAAATATCCTATATTTAGTCGGTGTCTTCCCGTCCTACCAAACAGGCTACCCACTTTGAACGTATATTTACTTTCCTAAGTAGATCCTTGACTAAGATAACCAGTTTTACGAAGACACCACTTCTGTTACAGCCATGATATTCAACCGCCGACTTGGCGCCTTTATAAAGGGATTATGTGGGCGGAAAACAATGTTTAAAAATTTATCGGAAGAAAGTCCGCTCCTTGTAACAGGTAAGAATTAGATTGTGAAAAGTAATTGAGCCGAGGAATTAGTAACAAAGAAACCGACAACCTTTTGACAGAAAAAGCGAAGAGCAGCTCCTTAATTTACAACATGGATGACGATACGGAAGGTACGCTATTAATTTTCGCTAACTCGATCGCTGATTCTATTTCAGTTGCAAATTAATTACGAACCTTGTTATTGCCCAGAGGACGAGATAGTGAATCTGACACAATGGCCCGAGGCTGGATGGGAGAAGGTTTGGTGGTTCCTGACGTGGCCCATCAACCTGATGCTCTTAATTACAGTACCTGATTGCAGGCGACCTTCCTTAAGGACTTGGTACCCGTACACCTTCGCGATGTGCATTGTATGGATCGGTTCCATGTCCTACATTGTGTCGTGGCTCATAACTATTATTGGTAAGAGATCAGACGCAGCGCAGGATAAAAGGTCGTTAATTATACCATTGAAATATCGCATACCCAAATTTCACAATTTGTGCCAACCTAGCAACGACATTTTCATTTTGCACAGGTGATACTCTAGAAATTCCTGACTCGGTAATGGGGTTGACCTTCTTAGCTGCAGGAATGAGCGTACCTGAAGCTGTGTCAAGTGTGATCGTGACCAATCAAGGTAAAGAAAACGTTGTTTCAACTAGTGTCGAAATTTTTACGTACATCATGCCTACTTCTGTGTTCAAAAAAGCTTTTAACGTAGTTAATTTTTAATTAAAAACGTCTGACAGGACGCAAAGCTATATCCAGCCAAATTCGATCGCTGAACCTGGTCATCAATTTGTCACATTTGCAAATGACTTATCACCACGTTTTTACTTTCAGGTCACGGATCTATGGGGATAAGCAATTCGATAGGATCGAACATCTTCGACGTACTGCTATGCCTTGGCCTGCCCTGGTTTGTAAAGGCGGCCTTTTTGCCCCAGTTTCCCGGTGAGAACTTCGTGAAAATAAACTCCGAGGGACTCGTCTATAGTTCTGTCTCTCTTCTCTCTACGCTAGTAATACTATACGGTGCTTTTATATGCAATAAGTTTAAGCTCGATCGTAAGGTTGGCATTTACTGTCTCGTCATGTATGCTGCATTTCTGATCGTCGCATCTCTAATCGAACTCAATATTTTCTTCCCAGTTAATTTACCCACGTGTATTCACTGACCCGTGCACCATTTATGTATAAAAATACTCAAATTTTATTTCTCAAAATATTATGGCTTGATATATTAATGCATGTTGTGTCGTCTCATAAAATATGTTTTGCATCTTAAAAAGACAATTATACATTACCACGCGATGCCTATTTAATTTATTTCACGTTCCCTGATCTAGTATTACAACTTAATCTTGAAAGTAGTGATCTATTAGATAATATTAATCATTATTTAACGTGTTGTCATCCCCTTGATCAAAAAATAAAACATTATCCAGAGTCATCGATCGTCTGTATCAATACTAAATAAAAAAATGAATAAATGAACATCAATTAAACTTCATCACTTCGACGGATAATTGTGCACGTACTTCATGAAAAAATACATAAATTGAGGGAAATGCTAATGTTTAAATTAGAAGCTATATGCTTGTAGAAAAACTGTAGGATGAAATATTTTTAGCATCTCCATCAATCTCGGTAAGTGAAATGTTTTACAAAAATCTTATCAAAAACAAAACATAAATCGGTTTTAATTGTTTGGATTAAATTCACGATGTGTTTCAGGAATAATGAGAAATTAATACGATTGCACACACCAATCAAAGTTAGAAATTGGACACCAATAAGTCTTGACTACCGACATCTAACTATGATACATTGTACAATTGGCGAGGAAAAGAATTTGAAATATCTATCATGAGACAAAATTTATCAATTACCGTGCGCCTTATTGAAGGCAATCAAACGTCAACATACTCTGATGGTAAGAAAAATATACGCCTAGCTGCAAGCAACTTAAGGTACAGAGTGCTCCGTCCAGTAGTGTCTGTTCTTTCAATTATCTACGCGTTATGATTCATAATTCATATTAATACGACTCTACATGGTTATTTCGTTCAACAGTTTGAAGCTGCTGGACAAATTTGAGTGACCGACAATCCAGCGGCTCCGGCAACCTCCAATTTCCTTCATCTACCGACTAGATTGTAATTGGTAACAGTTTCTTTCCCCAGCTTAATTCGATAAAAAAACCGCAGGAATCGGTCGTTTCCACCGTTTACTGAATCCGTTGACTGAAGAATGTAAAGATACCGCCAACCACCTCCAAATAGCTCCTACGTTGACTGAAGAATATAAACACAGTTACCCCTAATAGGCTTTGGTGTGACAACCTTATATCGTCGTGCGCTTGCACCCCCTGAGATGTTCCAACGGTAGAGTTGAGAGCTTATTGCAGAACATCAGAGAGTTACCGATTTCGACATGATGCTGGCTGCATTCACCTTCCGAGTAACACAGTCTTCGCAGTGGTAAGCCCAAGCCAGTACTTACTTACGTAAATACTTCACTTGCGACTAGCTAAAACAGCGTTTCGATTGTATGCCTACGAAAATTCAAGATTGAGAGAGCAAATGAAAAGTTTTTGGGATAATTATGAATATTAATGTTATAGAATACATGGAGGAGTAGGGGGACGAAGGTGGTCAGAGGTGTTTGGCGGTGTTCGGAAATGGTAGGAAGTGGTAGGCGCTGGTAGGAGGTGGTAGGGGGTGGTAGGAAGTGGTAGGCGCTGGTAGTGGTGGGGTAGTAGGAAGTGGTAGGACGGGGACGATCGAATTGATCGACAATTCTAAGTTGCAGTCGACAAGTAGTCTTACGTACTCACTTTGTACCGACTCATTCTCAAGCTTCCATACCGACACAACTTTGACTGCTACAAATGTCGGTGCGAGCCCGTTAGGTAGAGTCGATAGAACAAACCCTCCTAAGCTCCCAGGCCCACCTGGGCCCACTTGCCCGCCGAAAACTGGTCACAAAAATTTACCTAGGGGTATCCGTCTTTATATTCTTCAGTCAACGCTGAAACTGTAACCACTAGGTCGAATGATAATCGTTTTCTATTACAAGCACAGGCCTTTTCTGCAAACGATGATGCGAGCGGATGTACGGTCTTTGCTATTCTCGCCACAGTTAGCCGATGACGTCATCGCGCCTGACTCACAGTAATCCCACCAGATGGCGCGAAGTTGGCAAACCCGATCGGCGCCCATTTCTCTTCCAAAGTTTCTTCTCTTATGAAGAACATAGTCTTCTGACAGTGAAGTGTTGTCGACGCCCAGTTACTTGTGAGTTTTTCGGATTTACTTGATCAAATATCAACCGCCCCGCAGCGTCGGGCGTGTAGCGTAACAATATCACAACTGCATACGAGACGTTGGTTACATCTGACTTCGGTACAAGCCTAGGTTCGTTGACCGGAATTGACAATGTACCTGTACCCAGCAAAATGGCCACTCTAAAAACACATTCACCATGCATATGCGTATTTTTCTCCAATTAGAACCTCGGTTTAACCGATGTACACAAGCGGCGTCTCAGCCTCCCGGAACTACTCCGCAATCTCCCTCTCATTTCTATACTTAATCACAGCTCGTAATGAATACGCATGCAATAATTCGTGACAATCGCATTGCTATCCCCTAACTCTATTACTATCTCACGTATAGGAGAGTTGCTCACATGATTGTACGTCCTCCTCAGCTGTGTGGCAATTTCAAGCATTAGTCAGTCCTGTCACGCGGAAACCTATTTTATTTTATTTTTTCCCCTACACTGTTTGTCTATTCACCACCCCATTTGTTTTTTATTTCTGCCTTTATTTCATCTCTGAATCACCCTTCGAATTCCTAAACTGCCTGTAAGCACGGTTTAGTAGACTTATATCTTATCTATTCCAAATTCCAGTTCATGATTCGGTCTATTGACAGGTAGCAAAGAGCGAGAAGACAAAAATGCAGACAATAAAATGTGTTGTGGTCGGTGATGGAGCCGTGGGTAAAACTTGCCTCCTTATTTCGTACACCACAAATAAATTCCCCTCCGAGTATGTGCCAACTGTATTCGATAATTATGCAGTTACGGTTATGATCGGTGGAGAACCATATACCTTGGGATTATTTGATACCGCTGGTGAGTATTACTTCAAACTTCATTTCTCTATTGGTTAATTGTAGTGCATTTTGAAATTTTTGTTCCGAATCGTTCTTCACACGGCAGATTTTGGAAGGATAAATTTTTGACTAGATTTGAAGATTCACAATTGGAAACAAATCAATAATTGCTGAGAAACTTTGTTTACAAAAAGTTCTATAGATTACCATGGATAAAATGATACTGAAATATTGTTCAAAGCAAGTTTTTGTTAGAAATTTATAATACCGATGTTCAATTATGCCACTAAATCACTTTCCCGATTATTCAATGCTTATACGAACACAAATTTCATTATTTTACAGGCCAAGAGGATTATGACAGACTACGACCACTGAGTTATCCTCAAACGGATGTGTTTCTAGTTTGTTTTTCAGTCGTCTCCCCATCTTCATTTGAAAATGTTAAAGAGAAGGTATGAATTTTTTTTTCATTCTCTTCTTACGAATATCAGAGTCATAGCAAGCTTTTAGTTGATGCGAAAAAACAGAACCGGTAGCCAACCCTGAAATGTTTGCAGTGACATTTAAATCAAAATTTACCCCAACTATGATGCAAAAAGACTTCTCAGATTGTTGCTCAGTATCGAATATTATCGGCTTTATAATTCATATAAAATGTTGTCGCTACTTGCAGTTTTGTCGAGGCTCTCCAGTATTTGTGAATTACACGATACTCGAATACTTATAGACAAGAATATACGTTTTATTGATATTGTCCGGTGAGTGTATTTGAAAATAATAACATGTACTTATGTCTTATCAGTGGGTACCAGAGATAACGCACCACTGTCAGAAGACGCCTTTCCTATTGGTCGGAACACAAATCGATTTGCGAGATGATGCAGTAACTATTGAAAAGCTTGCAAAAAATAAACAAAAACCGATAACAGGAGAACAAGGAGAAAAGTTGGCCAAGGAGCTTAAGGCTGTGAAATACGTCGAGTGCAGTGCTCTAACGCAAGTATGTGTCATTCAACATTCATAATAAAATCTCGTCAATCCTCATGTATTTGTAAAACTAAAATATTCACATTGTACATAAACAGAAAGGATTGAAGAACGTGTTCGATGAAGCAATCCTGGCTGCACTTGAACCTCCAGAACCTGTTAGGAGAAGAAAGTGTGTCCTTTTGTAGGGAGGATATTTTTAATCTCCATCCCACTACTACGCGAGCACGGCTGATAGTGCCCGACATTGTAAGTTTTAAATATACTATCAAAATAGAATGGTACAGGCCTTGAACAATATATGCTGTATCCATTGATCAATTGGCATAAGATATTCCAAGGAACCAGACGCTTAGGTATTTATGTATTCAAAATGAACAGCAATCTTGCTAAATACGTCTTGGCATCATAATTCACAAGTTTATCAAGAATGAGTATATGAATGTTAGGAATAAAATGGTTCTCCGGAAAAACGATGGAAATAATTTTCACGGGGAACAGATGTTGGCTAGGATTATCAAATTATTTGAGACAAAGACGGGCCCCCTGCATTGCCTGATTTGTATTCGTCAGGCTGCTTCAGATTGAGGAAGAGACAGTATTTTCCGATTTATAAAAAGAAATAAAAAAAAATGAAAAAAAATGTAACACTGAACGTTTATAGTGCAATTAGTTTACAAACACGCATTATACATTATACATAATATTTAGATATATATTTGAGGGTAACCATACTCAGGTAAGATAGATTAATATCCTTCGTGAGATAATGAATTACTTTTTGTTTAGGATGGACTACGGTATTAAATGTGAATACCTTTCATGATCCTATAAAAACAAAAACAATAAACACATAAACATGAAATGAAACAGCCATCCTGGACGGGAGTAATCCTCCATGAGTTCTAAATAGGGAGCCACGCCACTCTAATATTGAGTAATCAATAAGGCATTTTTAATAATAAGTTACTAATGTGAATTTTTTAATAAATTAATAATGAAAGAAACAATTAAGTAAATCCGTTTTTTTCTTGATCAAAAAGCGCACGGACGCCAGAGAGAATATTTTACCGTTTCCGTTATGATTCCGATAGAGCAATTTTGCGGCCGGTGATAATGTTAATGTCCACTTGTCACTTGACGTTGAAAGTTACGATAATTGTCGCGTTTGTCGTTATTCGAATCACAATGAAAACGACTGACGAGACACACCTACGATTCAGTTGTCGATTAATACATCGCGCGTGTGTATTATGAATGCCCTTCCCTCGTACGTCCGTGCTGGTATCTTGTAAGTTAAATAAATCATGTATATTATATCTAACACAGCGTGTATATTATCTGCATTGTATAACTTTGTTCAATCAGAAATGTTGAATTCAGTGTCGCTCGTCTTATCGATTTCTTATAACTTACTCACAATTACACGGTTACGTGATCGACGCGTGCATTTACGAGAAAACCAATAACACTATTTTCACTAATTATCATACTCCAATATTTTAAATATTACGAAGCATTTTCTCACAGAGAATTTCAGTCTTACCACATTTTATTCATTTCCTGCATACCCTATTTCGATCCTAGTCGGACTTTAAAATCGTTACTATATTCAATCGTTATTAAAAAACTACGCGAAATTTCAAAAAAAATATAATACAAGTTTCGTGAAATATCTTTCTTTTCCCAAACATGTTACATAAAAATGTAACTTGACTACCTTTATATAAACAGCGCTTTAAATCGTGACTTTGATAATAAAATGATGAAATTAGTTTAGTTTGAACTCGTCAATGCATATTATACATGATACATAAATACCATTGTACATTATAAAATTTATAAATATATCACTTCTCATAGAAATATCAATATTTATCCTCAAAGTTTCTTATATACTTACGCATTACGATTATAACGCTTATCTTAATACATTTATACTTAAGGAGGTTTAGCACTTGTAAAATACCAATCTAAGTGCGCCAGAAGATGTCTCCAACCAATGAGTCAACATTTTTTAGTCGAGAAAATTAATTCAACTAACGAGCTAATGAAAAAAAAAATTAATTACTAAATCATGTTGATAAAAAATATTGATACCCGTGGTTCACCATAAGAAAAGGTGGAGCCTCCTTAAGCTTGTTGGATTCTGACCACTTCTCCGATGGAAAATCCTCAGTCAAGATGTTAAGAATACGACAAGCCAAGTAAATGTATATTTTCTTTTTCTTCACATTCTTGACATTCTCACGTCAGCGATGCATTTATAAATTCATCAATGCTCTTCATTTTTCTCGCTATATTTTTGTTATTTTTTCTCTATAGCGAAAAAGAATAATGAAATGCTGCAGGTAACAATTGTTCGTTGCCGACACGCAATATGCGCATGTAATTTGGGCAAATATCCTATCAAATAATTGTATATTGAAATGACTGATTATATACGCGTGAAGTATTGAAAAATATATTGATATAAATCTGATGGAGAGCAAAAGGTTACAGATACTAACGAAGATGAACGGAATGAAAATCGCCATATCTGAACATCTGTATTCAATATGCGATATACTGAATACGGTAATTTATTGACACAACGCAGTGAACTTATACAATACGTAACCTATGTATAAAATAGGTATAACCAATATCTGATTATACAGAATTAACAACATGTAAACGACGAACAAGAAGAAAAAAAAAATTGTTTCACATGTTTTCCAATGTATACTACATAGTACATATATATATATATATATATATATATATATTATATATATACTATATTACAACTAATAATTAATAATATCTGTATCACGTGAAAATTTATACTAACAAATTTGTAAATAACCATTATGTAACGAAAAAAAAACCAAACAAAAAATCGGGACGATAGAAAAACGAGACGACCTCACTGAGTAAAAAAAAAAAAAAATGCCATGCAATTTTTGTCGCAATTATTAATAAACAAATACATGCGAATAACTAAAAAGGAAGCCTACTTTTTATTCAGAACAAATTATTTGTGCGATAGTGGCTGTTAAATTACTTTGCTCGTTATGATTTCCATTTCTGTCGTCACATTTTTTTTTTTTTTTTTATATCCCTCTAATGATTAATCTTTGTAAAATACCTCGATTCGCAATTAAGATGCCATTAATTAAAAATTAATAATCTTTATTAGTGTAAAAAATCTTACCTGCGTGATCTGGAATCGTTAATTGCCAAGAAACAAAGATATTTTTCAAATACTTACTTGGGCAACATTGCTTGTTACATTTATCATTATTACGCAAAATTATTCATTTATTTATCCGTCCAAAGTACTTATATTTTCATCAAACACGTATGTTACACACGCATTGATCGTTTATGCAACGTCAATTTACACTATTTGTTGAACCGAAAAGAATCAATACGTGGGCTTGGAATTTATCGTTCGCCGGTATCGAAGTTTAGTTTGACATATTTTCATTTTTCTGCGTTATGCTCGGGGATGACTCGACTCGACTCAACTCGAAACTCGTTATTATCCTACATCCACATTCCGCAACTATAAGCGTCGCTTTCTAAGGCTTCGGCTATTGAAAAGCCGACTCTAGTGATTCCCATTTCTCATCGTTGCGATTCAGGTATGTAGATATACGTATATGTATAACGTGGAATCTATGTGCAGAGTAGCTTGCTCGGAAAATTTGTGATCACAGGGCCCGTATTCCGATTCGCCAGAATTGCACAAGATTTTATATTCCCTTTGAAAATAATTTTCATTCGAAAATACTGCCGCAGTTTATTTACACGTCACATGTGCTTTATATCGAGTAGATTTCTTAAACGCAACATTCAATTTTCGTGTGTATGTATACTTAAAGCTTTTATTTACAATCTAACAACTAAATTTCATTTAACAATTAAATGGATATATTATATATTTATGTACGTCGATGTGTGTATGTATATATATATACATATATATATGTATATACACATCTGTGTTGTGTATATATATATATATATATATGTATATATACAACTCATTTCGTCTTTGGCCATTGATCGTAACATCATCTGATTCGTGTTGAAATTAACATTTTTATACATAACAATATATATCAATGTTCTATATTCTATAATATATATATATAACATAATACAATAAATCATAGAATATCTGAATTGCTCTATTATGTGCCTGCATATGTATAATACATATATATAAATATATATGTATACATATATTATACGCATACAGCTTAACGTACGGTAAAATTTAATCGTAAGCTATTAGATGTTATGTAATAATCACTACCTTTAACAGACGTTCGTTACATTTCCACTGAAATCTCGATTGAACAACGTTTTCCTTGGTCATCATATATTTGCCCCACGCGTAAGTATACGTATAGTTTATATAACGTCTAAAATGTCTTGTAAATGATACATAATTATTCAAAAGTGTATTAATTAATATAATTGTATACTTGAAGATACAATTACAATTGCATCACACTAAGGGCTGTGATAAGGACTCATTGCCAGATATTATCACAATGACAGTAGAACTTTCCATCCTTTCTATACGTCGTAGATTTATTGTAATTTCTATGTAATAAAGAGCAAGAAAAATATGAATTAAAATCGGACACTGTGCCGTACATCTCCCGCCTCGGAAAGTATACAAAAATTCGTCGTTTGCTTTTCCGATGACGGTAACTTTAAAAATTGTCTAGGTATATCTACGTCAGGTTGAACGATAAAATTTCTGGTATTGTTCAATCATTTTTCTTAATTTTTCTTTGTTGCTTCTTGACTAGCTTGTACGCTGTTACAAAAAGAAATCTTCTCTTTTTCGTTAAATTTAGTATGCAACGCACGATCTTATCGGTTGCCCTGTATGAAATCATCTCAGCACGTGGAACAAGGATTGCCTTAGAAATAAGTAAACAACATCGAGAAATAATTCTATAATACAAATATTTTTTTTTTTTTTCATATAACAAGCAAGCAATTAGTTAAACGACCGTCGGTCAATTATTGTCTGTGATTAGTTGTACTGGAGGTAATATCAGTTTAGGTAAACGGCAGTTATTAAACGTCTCATATATACCGTACCATAAAGTCAAAGACTATATAAAGTACTTGATTAACCGACGGACGCATTTGCGTCTGCAGTGTGTTAATTGAAATTCATTAAAAAAAAAAAAAAAAAAAAAGCAGACGAAATTCAACATCAGGCTTCTCTGGGCAATTTTTCCCTTTTCAACCCCCCGTATAATAATTCACCCCACTAATGAAATTTTTGGCACCTTTTAGATTACTGTATGTATATAAGTATATATATATATGTATATATATATATATATATAACAATGCAATAATAACAATAATTGTTATTAATAACACATGGTAATTCTCACAAAATCCAAATCTTTAAAACAAGATTAAACTAAAGTTGGCACCGTGTAATACGGTTTTACCGTATATAACTATACGATTCAAGTAAGCACAAATCTGCAGTCGCGTATAAAGAGAAAAACTTCACCGTGCATCAAAGGTCTTCTAATTATCCGATTTATCTGTAATAAATGTGTTATTCACTAAGTAATTTTTTTTCATTGCCTCAACTCCTTATATTCATCATAATATACTATATAAACGGGTAACACACCGGTAATTCAAACTAGCCATCATTCTACTGGGAAAATTTTTTCAGGAAAGATTCCCTTACACGTCGCATCCATCCATGCATATTTTCAAATACATGTTAGTTATACGGATATCATACTTTAATATATATATAATATGCATATATATGTATATATATCGAGGATTCACTACAGATGATTGAAAACCTAACACACCATTTACCCACATTGACGAACGAGTATATAACTATGGTGTATTTAACATTATACGCTTACAATTATACTTATAATTTAAGTAGTAGATAAAATAATACCTTTCGTACGATCAGGCATGACGCAATATTTTTTCTTACTCTAATTATAATATCACCTAGTAAAATGTTGTTGGTTTCTATTATATTTTTTCATTTCACACTAAACTTGTGTATGCGTGTAGTGTTATACAGATTCTGTGTGGGGGGGAACGGGTTCGCTGCGGGGCTAAGATCAAAGGTGTTCCTTTTGAAGAGTTTGCAGTAAATTGAATCAATAATTCTCTCTTACTCGCCAATGTGAGATGTCGCTTTGAAGGTGTATCCAACTAAATCTCGTTTTCCAAGGGTTTACTAATACAACATACTGTTTATATGGTATACAAGGTACGGGCGATAAGAAAAAGTAAATCAAGAATTACACACACACACATATATAATATATATATGTATGTAATGCTGCATGTTTGTTTCGCCCTTTCGCCTACACTCCCCAGAATCGGATTTATTACAAGAGTATCATATCTCTACGGAAGGTCCCAAATTCTATTTTCTCTTTTTCTATAATATTATGAAGTAACAAAGTTATACGGTATTATAATGTATTATGAGATACAGTTTTTTTGTTTTTTTTTTTGCTTTTTTTTTTTTTTTGTCTTTTCATACACATTATTATGTTTTCTCGAATTATTCTTATTACTATAAATGTTATAATATATTATCGTTACAACTATTACACTTGGCGCAGGATAAGCCTGCGACAAGGCCCTATATGTATATGCATAGGTTTATATCCTGTTATATAATGTAGTTTGTGCATGTTATACCTGGTTTCTTTGAATTCACATCACAATGTAGTATTATTTAAGTTTTTCTTTTCTATGATGAAAATTATTACATGTGTAGGTATGTGTATGATAAGAACACAGAAGCCGCATTGCCGAATAAGTGTGAATAATCTCGAACTTTGTCACAGTTTGTAATGTATCCGCAATATTCTTACAATTATATATAAACAAAACGAAGCTCTGAACCGCAAAGGCCTCGGTACGTGCGACTAAACAGTACACTGAGAAAAATTTCATTTGTTACAGTAGCTAGAAAAATTCAGTAAATCAGGTATCGTTAAAAAAACTGTTTCAATATTGTTAGAATTGCGAAAAACGAGGTACACGTAACCATTTGGCGCTACTGTCGATCCTTTTTGTTAAATGCAACGTAAAATCAGTTTCTGAGGTTTACTCTACTTTTTTAGTTAAATAAGGCTTTAATATCAATTTATCGTTGCACAAGCATTAAATTTTCGCAACAGTTGCAAGAAAATCTAGCAGCAGTGATCGTAATGAGAAAGAATAGTAACGGATACCAGACTTTCCGGTAACAGCTACGAAACTAATTTTTATTTTGCACCTATAGAATTATATTTTTCGGTTGTGGTAAAAAATGAAAACAGTTGAGGACTGAGCGGTAACCGTAACTAAAAATTTCTCTCAGTGTAGTAATAATAATAACAACAAGAACAAGAACAGGGGGTGGGGGCGAGGAATCTAAATAAAGTGAAAAAATGAGAATCCTTTACCATATTTCTATCAGAATTTGAAAAGTCCAATGCTTCTGGCAACGGTCCACACTCCCGCAGTTGGGATGCCGGCCAAGACTCACTGAGCTTGCGAAATCTCGTGTTATTATTTTCACTGCTTGTAACTAGCTAGATGCTTTGACATGGACGAAATCCATTCATCGTCCTGGTTCTTTATTTGTTTTACCGTTCTTAAGAATAATTATTTCCTTTTGACTGCGGTTTCGGTTTGGTTACTCTTTCTATGTAACACGGTTCGGCCAAAAAAGACCGAATAATACTGGCTCGGTCTTCGAGCTTGCACTCCGACCCTAATTAAGAAGTAAGTAGACGGAAGTTAAGTGTCATTAGGTAGGTTCAGCTGCGGCGACCATGAACCTAATTTAACACCGTGCAATATTTAGGTTTCAAAGAGGGAGATGGGACCGTAAATTTTCCATTTACCACGACCCGCGTAAGTTGTCTATGTATAACTGCAGGCATGCAAATGGTGACGTTTTCCCTCATTTCTCACCTGCCTATTTACCGTCTTTGCTTCTCCGCGTTATCTAGCCGGAAATTACAGTATAAGATGCACGGGATCGTGAAGGAGTATAGTGCGCAAACTGGATCGAATCGAAATCGTATTTCTAACTAGTTTTGCAAAATCTTTCAGCAAACAGAGCCCAAAAGTATTAAGGTATGTATACAGATTTCGAATAATGGCTTCATATCCGTGTACTTGATTATAACGTATGCAACGCCGATACAAACCGATAAAATTCTTCATTTCTTAAACACAATTAATCTTGTAGTCTTAAACTTGTAAGTTTAGTATTTTACTGAACGGTTAATTTAGAAACTCGGATCCTACGGTTATTCGGATAGTCTGTAAAGGTAACCGTATACAGTGAAAATGCGTACAAGTGCATTCTCGATAACGGAAAGACATTCCTGTCATAAAACAGAGTACACCAGCTGTAAACTTGGTTGAAAGTAGAAAAAGGTGTTCGATTAGAAATGCTAGACTGAGAAAAATTTCATTTGTTACGGTAACTAGAAAAATTCAATGAAACAGGTATCGTTAAGAAAACTGTTTGAATATTACTGGAATTACGAAAAACGAGGTACGCGTAACAATTTTGCGCTATTGTCGATCCTTTTTTGGTTACTGCAACGCAAAATCAGTTCGTTCGGTTCACTCTATTGTTTTTAGTTAAATAAGGCTTTAACGTCAATTTATCGTTGCACAAGCATTAAATTTTCGCAACAGTTGCAAGAAAATGTAGCAACAGTGATCGTTATGAGAAAGAATAGTAACGGATACCAGACTGTCCGGTAAAAGCTACAAAGTTAATTTTCATTTCGTACCTAGAACTATATATTTCGATTGTGGTGAAAAATGAAAATAGTTAAGGACTGACCGGTAACCGGAACTAAAAATTTCTCTCACAATCAGTCTGCAGTGCAAAATCAAGATGGCGATTTCATTTCGGGTGTATAATATACGATCAATTCCAGCGGTCATAAATTATCGAACGCTATATTTTTCGGCAAACAAAATGACGGTTCGAGTGGGTTCAGTTACGATTTCGCGCCCAATGAATGCCGCCGTAGTGAGAATTCGGTTTGCAGAATTTAGTTGCAATTAATTATGCCTGTATCGGAACACATGTATGAATGATATCGTCTGCGATTTACTTTTATATCCCACACGAATCGTGCTAATCTTAAGAAGATACGAGAAAGATTCGCGAATGGTGTCGGGCGATGTTTGAGGAGAAATTATAACCCGCATGGCCGAAGCGTTTTACACACATGCAAGCGTGTAATAATTTATGCATCAAACATGCGTGTTTACCGCGGCTTTACAATATACGACGCCCACTCTTCTAGAATGTGCGTGGGGCCAGATTAATCGCAGACTTAGGTAGTAAACTTCGAGTTATACCCTGCAGCTCTTCGAATTATTATACATTTTGAAAAACAAACCACTATATATCCCGCCTTTTACGTCCGCACGCGATGTTGAGCAATCACTGATCGTTAGGAATTAAGAAAAGGCAGAGTTCGTCAGGTTCGACTGGATATAAAGTAACGCGGCGAAGATGATATTTACCCGGATATTTTTCTAATTCTTCGCATCTTTTATACACCCGTTATGTTATCGGACGTCAGAAAATGCTCTTGAACACGAGGACTAAAAGCGTGGACCCGTTTTTTCGGCATCAAATCGACGGATATCTGGTGACAATAAATGAAATTCTTCTTTTTTTTCCCAAGTACAAAAACCAGATCCTCTGATCGCTAACGATAAGTAACGCTTCAATTTGGTATAGTGCGATTTTTGTGTGATCATTCGGATTGAGTGTAATGCGTTTCACAGATATTTACATTGCATACCCTCTGTATTAAAGTCAATGATTTTCAATCCATTTCAAGACCTGCAACCTCTGCAGTGAAACTACCCGCGGTAAGATTTTAATAACCTACCTATATCATCCCTTCTCCAACTCGAAAACATGGCTGAAACTGTAACAATGATAATGGTATTGACAACGTTATCCGGCGATAATACCAAAATCGATAGCGTAAATCCTCTCGGAAATCCTTCGAGCTTTTGCACATACACGAGTCTCGTTCCCGCTCGTTCTCGTTCTCGGATGAATCGATTCGGAAACCCTAATTATAATCACTCGCGAGAATTCCAAGTATAATTCTCTAATGCGTTATTTTGTGATTCTGCTTGAGAAAATAAATGTAAAAAAAAAAAAAAAAAAAACAAATAATAACCAAACTGCGAGGTCTAACACAAACTTGGGCCCGAGGTAAGCCTAAGACCTGGTAATGATGAAACGAGAACTGGATTTATACGGTTAATTCTTAATTAGGTTTTACCCGACAAACCTGTGGTGTACATATAACGCCATACATATATCTACGGTACCCTGTTCCACCCCCAAAACCGCGACGTCTCGTCGCTTGATGTCGCTTAAAATCAATATAAAGCAATATGATAAATTCACTAGTTATAAGCAAGGTGGCGTAACATTAAATCCTGACAATAAATGTGTTGCAAAAATGATAAGAAGAAAACAAATAAACAATAACGATTATATTTACCACATAAGTATGTCATAATTATGAATACCAAAAAAATTTTTGTTTTTTTTAAATCAAATACACATAAATCTTAACGTAAAAGTGAATCTTTGGAATGAGGTTCAATGTAATAATAAAATAATAATAATAATAATAATAATAATAATAATAATAATAATAATAAATTGAAGGTAACTCAGAAAAATATTCACCTATGTATAAATGAAAGCTATCGTTACATCTAAAAGTTTGTGTAAAGTGATGATTCTGTTTCTCTCAAGATGAAAACGTCGGTGAATGTATATATAAGGTTTCACGTATGTGTAACAATTATAATACTTGTCGATACATTATTAAATATATGTATAATAGGCCAGTGTGATGATTATTGCAGTCTTCGATAGTTCAGAATTCCTCGCTTTTTATACAAATTAAGTGATACGTTAATGGGCGTACCAAAATTTGTCAAACGGCATTGGATATTGCATGAACAATGGTATAAATATAGACATTTTTTTTTTTTTTTGTTTCTATCCTTTTGGACTCTTTGTTGTCATTTCAAAGACGTTTTGAATAGTAGATTATATACTCTCTAATTCGAAATATTTTATGTATATATATATATATATGTTTATGTACTTGGCTATATTTTCTAAACGTTAACGACGACTCTTCGTTTATTAGAGAGAATGTGATTTTCCATATTATATGTGGCGCGTAACACTTTTTTAACGCGTGCCCTACAATGTATAAGTATTCTACATACATGACAATATAATATTCATCCTACTGCACCAACCGACCCTCCCTCCATCTATCGTTTACCTACTTTCAGACTGCAGAGTTTGCACACGTGTTTTTAATATTTCAAATGTCAAGCGTCCACTCGCCTCTAGATAATCAATTCCGAATTCAGTAAATATTTACTATAGTTACGCATTTATTTCATTTATATATTTTTATATATATATAATTCACGTTTTGAATTTTTTTTTAATATCGCTCTCTCTCTCTCTCTCTCTCTCTCTCTCTCTCTCTCTCTCTCTCTCTCTCTCTCTCTCTCTCTCTCTCTCTCTCTATTTCTCTCTGTAAAAAAAATAAATAAGAGTAAAAATATAATATCCGTTGTACATACAATATTATAATCGAGACGTGAAAATAAAGTTTAGAAAATAATACAATAATAATGATAACGATAATAATATTAATAATAAATATTTACCGTTTTATTTCGAACGAAAAACGTAATTATTACACTATACGTATGTATTTAAATGTCTCGTTGTTGCGTCCGTTTATGTATTTGCGTATCTTGAAGACAATATGAGTTTACAATGGTACATCGCATGTAATATGATTCTATACCTGATATGTGTATTTGCATACCTCATTTACACAATAAAGTAATAATAATAATTATTATTATAATAATAATTATAATCCTCGAAATTATACTAGAGTATATGTAAAAATAATAAAAACATATAAATATTTGCTTTTAGTACGGACTCTAATGCGATATAATTTAATATAATAATAAGGATAAAATTAAAAGTAAAAATAACACAAATAATATAATAATTAACTTTGGTTACTATTTTGTTAATTAGACTGCCTTTTCATACCCTGCGCGTCGACTATCTGCTTGCAGAGAACTCGGTATATTATTACACCTACCGACGTATGTACTACATACCTATTTGCGTCGTTATGCTTTTCTACTTCGCTTTAGCGTGTACATGCATATATATACACGCTACATCCGATCGAGAAATGTGATACTCGCTGCCCGTATACACTGCTGCGATACACGTACACGGATCCACTTGAATATGGAATATCATGCCCACAATTTCATACACAGGTGCATGTACGCGTTGAAAATGTACTTCGGTTTCGTTTTACGTCTGTCGGTTCGATTCCACCTTTCCTGGACTCGGCGTAATTACCGATCATTCATTTACCGCTTGGAAGGGGGGAGTCACGTACCTGTTAATTACACGCATACGCATATATACAAATCGAAAGAGTGTTATGTTTCAAGGCCCGGTACTTAAAATAAAAGTTTCTCGAGCAAATATTTTCACAACTGTAGAATCACATTGGAACGGCTTGATATTTTTTTTTTTTTTTAGAAGTAAGCATAGTCCGGAAAAACTTTTTTTTTTTTTTTTTGTTTTTTGATACTCGTATTAAAATGAAGAATTGGAATATGTATGCCAATGATGTAACTGAATGCGCAAGCATATACTCATTACACGGAAAGCCTGAATTTCTACTTTATAGCCAACTACTTACCTACTACTAGAAATTAGACTACAAATGTGACGGACATAAATTATGGTTGAAAATATCGTTGAAGACAAATCGGTGCTTGAAAAATATCATCCCTTCAAATATGCACATATGTATTCCCTTAATTAAGATATATCGTGTTCTAATTTTGCCTTGGGGCGGAACCGATACAGAGATCGGAACGGCATTGTATCTGGGTAAATCACATTTCACACGCAAACGCGATTTACAAAAGATGGTTGGGTACTGCGGTGCATAGTTTTCATGGTAATTAGTACATTACAGTACGAGATAATTAGCAATTCTCATGAAACCGATCACGGTTATCGATAGATATTTTTCACCCTTTGGAAACCAAACCTGTATACTTTGGCTATTCGAAGTTTAAATTAAAAACAATACTTTGAAACGAAGTTTTTATCATTCATTTAATGCTATACGGATAAGGTGAAGTAGAGAGCAAAGAGCTGGATGATCGCGAGATGTTCTCTTGGGATGTTAAATGATATTAAGACAGTTGGCCGTCCGTTAAGTACCGTGAATAATTCCGCATTGCACTCGGCGATATTAATAACTTACTCTACAACAACCTTAGATTAGCTGCCATTTTTGTTTATCACTTCTCAAGTCCTTGATCCATATACCTCCGTTCTATGGATTGTAATACATGTACCGCATATCAATCGCGCAATATATAATATACAATATACATATAAATCCTGTTGCACGAAGAGAAAAAAGAAACATAGGAACGGGGAACGAAACATTTACAATTTGCGAAAAGCTCATTCACTTTAACGCAGTTCGATTGATTCAAGTAAAACTGATTTCAATGTATAAGATATAAATGACCATTGAATTCGCGATACGTTTGATGCAAAGCAAGGATGACTCGAGGAATTGATTTTCACAGTACGTCGATGAATCTTCACCAGACGCTTGTAATCCAGGAAATTTAAAGAAAATTCGACAACATCGTGCACAAATGGGATTCAAAGAGTAGTTTCCATTTTGAAATTTTAACAACGATACATGAGCTGCATATTGATTCGTCCGGACAATAAAAGACAACGAACGGAAACCCGAAGTCTCATCCGCCGCGCGATGAAGTGAATTAGGAATATCAATAAGGATTAGAAACATCAAATGAGAAGCGATCTCCACTTCCGGGGACGTCTGTATTCCTCGTTCCTTATTTAATTATACTGAATTTATTATTTCGCCGATTCCTTCGCGGATGCACCAATCTCACCGAATTCTATTTAAAATCTCTCCAGCAATATCAGATAAAGAAGGATGACAATGCTCTTGGAAGATCCCAAAAGAACACGCCATTTTTTTCATATACGTATAATATGTTTCGTTTTCAGTTTTTCTTTTTCATCATGCTTCGTGTAGCGAGGTTAATTAAATATATTTATATATAATATATATGTATATAGGTACATAATACTCTTCATCGTACCGAAGTACTTTTCTTTCGATCTTCAATTCGTCCTTGGATCGTTGACTGAGCGATCATCATCCATGCACGTATATCAGCGTATAGTCATAGAACAAGATCTGAATAATCTCTCTAACAATTTCCTTGGTTTTCCGTCATGCTCCGGCAGGCATGTCATTTCTATACATATAATACGCGAGTACATACATACAATACGTATACGTATACGTATATAAGATAATAATCGTAATCGTAATTTGTATATTATATATTAGGTACATACGCACCTACCTTTAAATCGCCCACATCGCATATAGATAACGGGGGCAATTCTCTTCATTGTACATGTATGTGTATATGTGATAAGATTACATACCTACTACAATACTCATTCAAGAGGAACCACGCGGGCAAAAGATCCAACAACAGTGTAGTGTACATATATACCCGGTATAAAATCCGTCCGATGGAGACGATTCTTTTTTATAGCATTAGGTATATATAAACTCATCGTGTCCCATTCAAGCTCTCTACACTTGAGTGAAGAGCTATAGGGTTCCGCATCATCGAGACAACAATCGCGAGAGACTGAACATCGTGAAAGATTATTAATTTTCTTTCCCTCCCTCCCATCCCTTTCTCCGTCTCTAAAGTCTTCGCCAATATTCAAAATATATATACGTACTCTCTCTAAACGTTCATCGCGTAGTAAACGGAATTCTGCGTATTCGGGGGCGGTCCGTTGTTCGAATGTCCGATTATCGGGCCGGGAGCATGAACCTGGTTGCTCGAATTATTCTGCAAAAAATCATGGGACGGCGCGCTTGCGGCACCCTCGGGAACGCCGCGTTCGGCGACGTTGCAGACGGCGGCGCGTTGCTGCTGTTGCTGATGGTGATGGTGCTGCTGGATCTTGGTCGGCGACGACAATACCGCGTTGTTGGCAAGAGGACCGCCCGGTACGACGCCGGCGTTGTTGTAGGCTGCGCACATCGGCGAGGATGTCGCCGAAGAGGAGTTCGAACAGGGCGGTGGCAGGGCGTTTATCATCCCGGTTTGCGTCTGGACATCGGCTGCTCCGCGTCCCAAGTGCAGCTGATAATGGTATCCTCCTCCACCTCCACCCCCTCCCCCGGGACCAGCGCCACGTTGTACAACCGGGTTGGCGCATGCCGAATAAGGGACAGACTGGAGGCCGTAACCGGCCGGAGTTTGGTGCTGGTGATGAAGGGAATGGACGTTGTGGTGCAGAGGAAGCGTGTTAGGGACGCGCATTTCATCCGGCTGGACGACCGGCTGATGCAGATGAAGATGAAGTTGGGCCGACTGCGCGGAGTAGAGCGAGGCCGTCGTGGGGTTGGCGGAAACTGGACGAGCCGCGTAATAGCGGGTAGACGGCTCCTCGATTTTCCTGCAGGGATTGTTCCTCGGGTAGGGATACCTATCGACGTGGTTCGCGTAGTTCGCGGGAGGCGCGGCATGCGCCGGAAGTATTCTCTGGATGTTCTGGTAGGTGGGATCGGACATTCCGTTATAGGGAAGGAGGTACATCGTGCGGTAACACTTCGCCTCCGGCGGTTGCTGCAGACCCGGAGGTACGGTGCCGATCTCGCAATGGTATCCGAAGGTATGACGCCGGGTAGATTTTCCCGGAAGCGTGTTGTACATCGTACCCTGACCCGGGTCTCCGCCGCCGGCTATTCGCAGCATCCTCGCTCCCAGGGGATGCGGATGCTGACCGTTAATTTTCGGCTGATCCCCCGCAACCCCCGGGCTGTACCTCTGACCGCAGTCACCGTTAACCGGAGGTCTGACGACCGACCTGGGCAGCGTACTCTCGAGGTAAGAACCGCGGTTCACGGATCCCTGAACGCTGGCCGCGGTCTCGGCGATTGTCTGATATATGTCGTCTATCTGACGCTGCATCGTGTTTATACGATTTATCGTGTTGCTGCTGTCCCTGCCGTCGGTGATCGTGTGATAAGTGTCGTCCTCCTCGTCCTGGAGGAATATCCTCGACGATGATTTATCGCCGATTACCTCGTTCTCGTTGTAATACGAAGGCCAGGACAAATGGGAACCGGCCTTGCCGGCTTCGATCAACGCACCGGGCGCGACGCTGCGGGATTGAAGTTGCCTTAGAATCTCGTTCGTCGAACCGAACTTCGGTTTTATGCCACGGACCGACGGTCGCCGGTTGAACCCGTAATCGTTGAGCTCGTCGTCCTCGTCCTCGGCCTCGTTCTGCTGCTGCGTCTCCTCCGCTTCGTTGTACCGCTTCTTTATACGTTCCGTCCGCGTCTTGTCCTGTTCAACGAAAGCCAGGAGTTCGTCGGTGGCCGAGTCCTCGTCGCCGGCGTTGCTGGTCGGCGTTCCCCTCGTCACGTCCGGCGGATCACCGGCGTTCCTGTAGTTCCTCTCCTCGCCCCGAAGCGCGGCTTCGATATCCTCGAGACTGTAGGACGAGTCCGAATTGTAGCCGCCTACCGAGTCGCGGCTGTTCCCCGAGCCGGTCATCTTAGCCGAGGACAGCTGATAGTAATCCTCCCGGTTCTCGATCCCCGTACCAGCGACGCAGGACAGCGGTGCCAGACTGGCCAAGAACTGCTTACGCGCGTCCGAGTTCATCTTAGCTATCGGAGTCTTACCCCCGTTGTTATACTCGCGCCCCGGCTGCTGGCCAAGTTTGTTCCCGATGCCGAGGTCAGGCAGATTCCTAACCGTCGAATCGGGCGCCGCCTCCATCTTCTTCTGGGCGAACAGGTCCGTGATCTTTCTGTAGGTAGACTGGTGCTGCAGGTTCCCCTGCGGCGACGGATTGTTTCCCTGACCGACTTCCACCTGCTGCAGGGAGTTCGAGACGGTGCACGAGACGGCCGTCGTCGTGACGGAAACGCAGCGAGACGAGGAGTCGCTCTTGGCCTCTTCGCCGGAGGGCGACGTCCGGACGGGAAAGTCGAGGTATTCGCTGCAGCTGTCTCCGGTGGTCGTGTTCTCGGAAGCGCTGCTCTCGTTGTCGCGATCGTCGAGGTCGAGACAGGTAAGCTGGCGAATCCTCTCCTCGAGGGTGAACTCCTTGGACCTAAGACTCTTCTTCTTAGCGTTCGGTTCGTACTTCGATATCAGACTCCGTCTGAGGGCGTTGCGCTCTATGGTCTTCCGTATAGTAGTCGATTCGGCGTCGGTCTCGCCCTGGACGCCAGCCAGCTTCGCCCTCTTCACGGCGTCGAAGAGCCTCAGACTCTCGGTAGTGATGAGGAACTTTTGCCCCTCCGGATCGTCCTCCTCCCGCGACTGGTCCTCGACCCCAACCGGAAGCACCGACTTGCTCGGAGCCGGAGGTGGCGATATGAATCTCGGATCGGGAAAGAGCTGCCTGACCGCGGAATTCGGCTTCAGGCTGTTCGACACCAAGGACACGTTTCCGAGTTTAAATGTCAGGGACAATTCCGCCGCGTCACCCTCTCCGGATTCCTTCTCCGTCAGATCGGCCACTCCGATCACCTTGTGTACCACTTTACCGCCGGCGTTATCCTGCTGCTGTTGTTGTTCGTCCTCACCGCCGCTCACGGGCTTTGCCAGCGGTGTTGACACATCCTCGAAACGCACAGAGCCCTCGTCCTTTGAGTCCGAAGATGAATGCGGGCTGTTTGCCAATTTGTTGTTCTTCAGGATACCCGAAACCCTCTTAGCGCCGCTATCGCCCTCCTCGAGGACACCACCACCACCACCGCCACCACCACCGTTTCCGTCCTCTCCACCCAATTCGCGAACGATCCGACGCTCCGTAACCGTTGTCATCGTGATTGTCTCGACTAGATAACGCTGATGAAGATCTGGAACATGAAAAATGGTAACGATCATTCTCACCTGCTCCGTATCTCGCCTGCATGTTCAAACCTGCGCACGTGCGAACGATATTTATAAACTGCAAGAATGTAACGTTCAGTGTCTTTTTGTGACGATTCCACGTGTGTGCCAAACTGAAAATTACATCCTTGTCAATAATTCAACTCGGTTTCCTTCAAACTATAAACTGTGACGAATTGGAAATATCAAATTTTAAAAAATCATCACGACGCGCTACCAAACTATAAATATTTCAAAGGCATGCACCCTGATGCTCGTCTATTCGTACGAATGCGTGATGATTTAAGCTAGCCCAGCAACATCCAGGTTCATCGATTAGAAAACGACTCCGGTGCAACTTCGTACACAGAGCACATCGTATTCCGCCTCTAAAACAACGGGGGTAGTTAGGTATTAGGTATACATACATTATACATATGTCGCGACGTTAATTCCTCAGATCCTCGACAATGTGTGTAGTACCTACATCCAAGTAACACACACGCGCGCACCTAAAATCTGGTACATACATACATGCATACTTGCACAGACGTATGTAAACATTCACGTCCAAAGTCTGCACAGGGAATATTGAATTTTCAAGCGGACTGCACGCGGACAGTTTGAGAGATCCCGAGTACGTTCATCGCACGTATAATGCACACATGCCTACATGGGCAGAGGTACGCAGAGACGTGGGTGTGTGTGTGTGTGTGCGTACGTAAGGTATATATACCTAAGCGTATAACGCTTCGCTCTGAATCCCGTCAGCTAGGCTGCCGACGTCGTCGCGATCCGACCAACAAGAAAAACCACGTGACTCGACCAAGGTATCAAATTCCTACCCGAGTCTCCGTGTGAAACAGTTTATACATACATACATGCGTATCTGTGCCTATATAACATATGCATGTACATCAACGCGGCCCCCAGAGGCAATTACATATGTTACCTTATATACCTGCGATTTCACGCCTGCGTAATTGGACTTATTATGCATATATATCAGATATATATATATATATATATGTGATCAGCACACATTTTTTGTCTCCTTTCTTTCCGTCTAACGCTAATTTTCTTTTCTTTCTATGTTCAATCCTCTACCCATATGCATACGTATATAATGAATCAAAGTTAAATATGTGAAAAAAAATGTGTACATTTATACGCGTTAAAGACTCGGAATTATACATTGAGAGAAGTTTTTAGTTCCAGTTACCGCTCAGTTCTTGACTATTTTCATTTTTTACCACAATCGAAAAATATAGTTCTAGGTAGAAAATGAAAATTAGTTTTATAGCTGTTACCGGAAAGTCTAGTATCCGTTACTATTCTTTCTGGTTAGTGTTGCGAAAATTTGATGCTTGTGCAACAATAAATTGATGTTAAAGCCTTATTTAACTAAAAAAAGTAGAGTAAACCGAACAAGCTGATTTTGCGTTGCAATTATCAAAAAAGGATCGACAATAGCGCAAAATAGTTAGGCGTACCTCGTTTTTCATAATTCCAACAATATTCAAACAGCTTTTTTTAACGATAACTGTTTTATTGAATTTTTCTAGTTACTGTAACAAATGAAATTTTTCTCAGTGTACAATATTGTATGTTGCATACGCATAATGTGCCGTGAGAAACGAGAATTAATCTTGACCAAATGTTGTCAATCTCACGTTTTCATTTATAATTTATAACTGCGTACGAAAAATGTTGTTTCCGACAATTCAAGCGTCATAAAACTTCTTCAATTAGATTCAATTGAATAACATAAAGAGGACGCGGGTTATCCCTGCCGTGGTTATAAATTTTCCAAGCACATCGTGCAGCGTACGCGTCACTAAAGATTCGGGTCGAGATGCTCTGAAAATGATATCGTTTTACCCGTCAAGTTATAAGAGCGAGGACATGTATGATTGGAGCGTCTCTGTCTCGACGAATTATAGTTTATCAAGCGGGGTCATTTCAGATAAATTTAACATCGTCAATGGAACTAACTAGATTACTCCTATTCATATATATACACACATATATATATATATATCTCTTGCGACTATGATCTTTATAGAGTAATCGAGAAGATGAGGAAACTTTCGTTTTGTATTCAATTTTCTCCTGCCCAATCGTACAACGCGATAACGAATCGGCAAAACGATAACTGGATCAAATTTAGGGGATCGAAATTCATTGATTTATTCTTTCTTCAATTCTGTATATATATATATATATATATATATATATATATATATATAAATTGTACGAATGAATTTGAATTATTGTATAAAATTTAGACGTATCATATGTCGCGAAAATTTACCCGGAGTTGTTTGCTGGGTCTGATCGCTGGTGTCCTGGGTAGCATCTTCATCGGTGATTAGATTGTCATCGGGACTGGTGCGTTTCGGTTCGATTTCGATACCGTTGACGCCTGCATTTATAGTTTGTGACTCCTCTGGTTCTGTAACGAGAAAACGAGAAAGAGATAAATAAATATCAACTCCTCGTGCAGATCCATGAAAGTACCATACACACAGTGCACTGTGTATAACACACAAAGTGTTTCTTTCATCTTTTATAATCCAGCCATTGAGCCGCTACAGCGCGCGGCGATGTATAATTTAATTGACATCGCGAAACGCTGATCTGCATCGTATAATAATTAGCGAATCCCCAGCTTTCAAATTCGCGTTCGAATTCGACGTGAAAAAGGAATTTTTTAAAACATCCGACGAGTTATCGTATAAAATAATACATAACACCCAGACGTGCGTATAAACACATAAACGTCAAATGTATTTGATATTGAATCGCCTGAAGCGGTTTTCCAGACACCATGACGTGAACGCCTTTAACCATCGATTTCAAACGAACATCAGAGAGTTTTTCTTTAAAGTTCTGTTCACGGTTGGCTCTACAGAATTGACCGTTCATGTACATCCCTGTCTCATTTAGCATCGAGTACCCTAAATCGGAGTAATCTGCCGTGGAAGATCTCCATTTTCGATACGTAGCAGAGCAAAACTATACCGGTAATCACCGTTTTTCAAAGAACAAGAACTTGAACCGGAAACCGAAAAATGTAAAGTTCAAACGCTGAGTTTCGTATCAGTTGGCGATGATGTCAGGCTGGTATATTCGGTCAGTAGTTTCGCCGTCTAATATCTAGAGCGTGTACAGATAATAGTTTGCTGCTCAGAGTAGCGAAGCATATTCGTAGATAAGGAAAATATTTTTTAAACACATTTTTCCACTAAGTAGTCTTACTAATAACGAATGCGCGAGTAAATTTCTTCCGGCAAATCGTTACCGGAAATACCATCCACGGCTATATAATGTCAACAACTGCAGTTTAGAATCGAAAAAACGACACGCGACCCTGACGTGCCTTATTTGGTACTCACTTATCAAAACTTGTGATTTGTACTTTATCACCGCACTCGACTCCATTTCTCATTATAGAAAACAAAACGAAGAAATCAGGGAACGAAACGTTCTTCGGACGATTTTCACTACTGTTTCAAGAGCAGCCTCAATTGTCGGCAACGTACGGACGACTGAATAGCAGGTTGAGATCGTACTCGAGGTATGCACTTTGGGTTTGAGTTAAAATTATCTCTCTTATCTCTTATCGCATACCAAGCTTACGTGCGTATACATCCAGGTATATACGGATACATTAATCGTCGTTGTCGTCGAAATATCGACACCAAAACAGACCACGTGGTGCAGGGCAATACAGATCGAGCAATTATATGACCGGTTGTTGTCTTGTAGGTACGAGTCGTACAAATTGTTGTTGTAATCTATGTTCCGAACGTCCGCTAAAGTGAAACCATGATACCCGTGCATGAGATGAGCTGATGAGAATTGTTCGGAAAGTTGTTGGCTTGTTTCAAGTAGGAATAATAGAACCAGTTACCCATCCCCGCAATTGCCGCGATGCATCTGTCGCATACGCATTGTACCTACGTCTTTCAAACACGTACACCTTATGCTTAGAAATCTCTTAGAACGAACCGATTTACGGTGTCTGTTATCTTATAACTTGCAACTTTGAATGTAACTAGAGACACGGATGCTCCGTATCAGGCATCAGGACTAATTAAGTAGCCAGCTATAAATGAGTGCATTCAGTTTTAACAACGTCCGCCGAGGCAAAAAGAAATAGGAAAAGCTTGGATGTGTAAAGTTGAATCTGCGTTTCTTTGCCGGAATCGTCGTATACCGCGAATAATATTATACCTATGCAATGTATAACATACACTGAGAGAAATTATTAGTTCCCGTTACCGCTCAGTCCTTGACTATTTTTATTTTTTACCACAATCGAAAAATATAGCTCTCGGTACAAAATGAAATTTTTTTTTAACGATACCTGTTTAACTAAATTTTTCTAGTTACTGTAACAAATGAAATTTTTCTCAATGCACGTGTTGATGTAGACGTACAAACCTCCGAAACAAAAAAAAAAAATGAGAACAAAGTTAGTAACGTTACTGTAAACTATACATGCTTGGGAGAAATATAATCATATTTTGCAAAGCCAACAACTCCTCGAAAGTCATAATAAAATTATACCGCAACAATGATTAGTCCATAATTTTCCTACCGATGTATCGTTACGTTAACGTTACCAGCTTCATCCTCGTAATAAAAACCCACTTCAATGCCAAACAGTTTTCGATTATCAATTAACCCGTTCAACGTACTACCGAAATTTCTTTAACAAATCCGGATGTGCAAATACGTATGTACGCGGTACACGCGAAAAGAAAAGAAAAAAAAGAAAATGAAAAACAAAAAACAATGCCAGTTAGTAGCGTATAATATCGTCGACTCCGCGATACGTCATACCAGAGCTGTTATAAGAATAGACAAGACCTGACAAGAGGAATATTATGTCACGTGCCCGTTGTTGCTGCGGTAGGTTGTCCTGTCTAGACAGCTTGAAACGCCGCCTACATCCAGAGGAGAGCGTACCTATACGGATAGCGTAATAATATAAAACGAGAATGAGATTGGAGAAGAAATAAATGGAAAAAAAATAAAATAAAAAAAAACATAAGAAAACGTCCGAGTGCTCAACTTTTTCGTTTCTTGTCGCTTGTGTGCGCTTGTGTCTTTCACGCGGTAGGACGGGCCTAGGAATCCCACGGCTACGCATGGTTACGCACGTTTGTATATATACGTTTATTTATATATATATACATATGCACGTTTGAATACCTACACCTATGTTACATGCGTACATATGGTATATGCGTGCGTACACGGCGATGACAAAATACAGCACATGGCGCTCCTCTTTCAAGACTGAGCTGATGATCTTATCGAGGACGTACGTACGCTGCAGTTCACGGCGCGATACGCAGCGTTGAAGATATCACGACCAGAGCCAACTCAGGCGTTACGAAAACAACGGTCGTCGAGGCGAAGGAGTCATCCTCAAAGTTAAGAAATTTTAATAAGCGGTAAGTGTGCGTTGGAAGTTGTCGTCTCCCGAATTTTTATCTTCCACTTTATTTTATTGAGGTTATTTATTTGTTTGGTTCGTTGCGAGAAGTCTTATTAATTTATTGTAAGATAAATTGGTGATTTGTTTAAGATGTTTCCTTTTAAGTTTTGTGAATTTTTGAAAACTTTAGCTGGTTATATCCTGGTCTTTGGTTATCTGGAAGACTTTTACTTTTAGATAAACTAAAGTTGCCAGAATTTCTCTGATGAACTTTTACAACAGAGGTGGAACTAATTAAATTGAATAATGAATTCAAATGAACTTTTCCGGTACACTTGATGATACCAGCGATATGAAATTTTTAAATAACTTTATTTATTATTAAGAAAACGTCTCAATTTCTACGACATCTTTTACGGAATGCCTTCTCCTCCCTTTTCACAACAATCCCGTGAAAAGAGCGTTGTTTATTAAACTTGAATTTATTCTCTACCAATCAAACATTTACAAATAACTCTAATTTAACTTGGAACTAATTTACAAACTATAAACCAGTGAACAAGCCTTTTCTACACAAGTGTACGGTTGTGTGGGTGAAATTTTGGACGAAGAAAAAAAAAATTGGATACGAGAGAGGAATGAAGGGGGGAAAGTTGCTCGGGTGCAGCAACGGCGACTTGGGGTAAGATCCAATTAGGCAAACCAAGCGAGAGATGTACAATATATAGAAGAAGCTGCTCGTTACGGAAGGCGGACAAATTAAGAGTGAAAGAAAAATAAGATGACGAACACAATGAAGAAACAGACTTCCTATCGCGAGTCACTTCTAAGGAGTAATTATAAGTATAGGTACGGCAAACTCACAGCTCGCGATCAATGATTCCTCGAACTGCAACGTTTACGTCGTTAATGGGAACGAAAATAAGCGCGTGCAGTCAGTTTGATAAAGTTTTCGAAACAATCGATATATTTGACGCAAATCGATGCTGAACAATGACGATGGACATTCTCAAGCGTTTGTTACATAAACCTGCAAGGTGGCAACTGGAGTGTAATAACGGGAAAAAATAACCACGTAAGAATTTGCTGTGACACGAAATTCCGATTCGTGATTCCGGTAGACATTTCATTCGGCGCCAGCTCTCGGGTGACAGGAAGTGAGGTTTAAAATTGTCTCATTCTTTCCCCGTAGGTGAATTTCTTTTGTCAAATAACAACAATATTCAACGGCTGAGTATGGGGAGGATAACCGTGACATTTTTATAAGTTTTCCATGTACCATCGAACATAAATAAGTGTATAACGGACTATCGACGTTAAACAGAAACCCTGAAGAACCCTGAAGCGGCTACCAAGTTATACATGTATCGAACCCTTGCAATTAGATCGGGGTCGCAAAGACATCCATTGTGCCATCCGAGCGATTAGGGCCGTACGTGTAGTGGATGTACGAAGGAACGAACCCGCGCCAGAGTTCGTGGTTGGAAAGCTTGAGAGGGCTTTCTTCTTCTTCCGAACGGTGGATGGAGAGTACAAAGGCTGTGATTAGAGGGGACATTCTTTGTTTCGAATTTGTTATGCGACAGACGATCCCGAGGTACACGATGTCCTACACTACACCTATCCTTATAATATCCTCCGGGCCTCATGTACTCCGCATGATCACCGGCACATGCACGTAAAACACATACCAACTGGCCGGAGGATATTACGGAGACGTTGGATTGAATATAAAGTGCCGAGAGCCCGAGGAATAAGGCGCGGACTGCGTGCGCGTACACAAACGCATGCCCGGCGAACCAAAAAACTATCCTGGAGAAAAAAAAAAAAACTAGAAGGAGGGACAAGGGTTGGTGGAGTCGGAGGAAGAACTATCCCGAACTGCAACCCTGCATACGAATGTGATTAACAACGGAAGGTTTACCTACTTTGGAGGGACAATCGATTTTCATTCATTCGATCGTGAATTTCACTCTTCAGCCGTTGAATACTTCATTGCATGCCAAGAATTATATCCATAGAGACCAACTCGAACCCAACGAGACGTCAAAGCGTAACGACCATGTAGGTACGTTAAGTATGAACTGGGACGAGTGGTTGACCGAGGGAAAAATTTTCTTTTAATTACGATGTCTGATTAAACGAATGGTAGGTGTTTATGGTAACAATGCCTATTACAGGCAACGAAGGGTATAAGGTGGTGCATGGGTCAAGTGTACGCGTTGGCAAAGCTGCCGGGGCCGTTGGTTCACCGACAAAAGTACAGAGGAAGCGAAGAGAAAAAGAAAGTGAAGAGTAAAAGGAAGGGGGGAGGAAGAAAAATATTACAAAGGATGTACCTGCACACCGCGAGAAGCGAACGAACGTTGATACAAGCCGAGAGAGTAAAGTTTTCGTTGGACTAATGGGCAAGTACGTGCGACGTGAACCCGCGCGTGAATTACACCACATTTTTTTCATTGTTCCCGTGTGAACAAATCCCCAAAAAATTTTAATTTGCGATTCATGGAGAATTTTTCATCTCCTTTCTTAAATTTAATCCTGACACGTTCGTGTGGATTCTGTTTGAAGTGAGTGAAGAAAAATCCTTGTTACAGGTAGGTACCTGTAATTACCGTGTCTAAGTCGAAACACGATCGCAGCGGGGTAAATAATGGCGGTGAGGAGGAAGAAGAAGAATCGCTTAACGGAAGCACTCGGAGCGTTTTTTTTTGTAATTACGGTTCCACTAATACATGATGTAGTTAATTTCTGGGTAGGTACTAGAGTGGAATAAAAAATTTTGGTCAACGCCTGCCCATAGTTAATATTCCATGTCGAGCGACGGTGAAATTAAGAGAAACTTGCTAATTTCTGCATACAATTACATTAGGTGCCGATGAGTTTTTACAGATTGAAACAGTACCGAGCTTGGAATGAAAGGGATACGAGACGAACTGCGACGTAGCCTCAGGCATCTCGAGTCTTCGTATAATCACTCTTAATTTCATTCGGCACCCGATAAGCTTCGAGTACTCCGTCGTGTTTTCAGTGCCCGAAGCATCCAGTGCGATGAAACGAACTTTGCCTAAGAACCATTAATCCTTTTTCCGAGTGAAAAAGTAATACCATACCGATATAAATCAAGTGCAATCAATTGACGTTAAGTAATACGTTCACGGTCCGACACTCGATTTCGTTCGATTTAGTTTAACGAATCAGCAGTCCAAGTGTCGAAACTACAATTCACTGATGAAACATTTCATCGTTGATCAAACAAATTAGCAGCAAAAAAAAAAAATGAAGGCATATCCATTGAACCTAGAAGATAATCGACGCGTGTTAGTCGAAAAAGTACGAAGAAAATTGAGATGAAATTTTTGTTTCCTAAAATTTGTAAAGTATCGTTGTACCGATGAGAATATTATCGTGCGTGAGGAAAAGTCGACGGCATGAACGCACAAACACGCAAACCGAGACCTTATATTGGGATATTAAAGTATTTAAGCACCTGCCATCTACTTGACCGCATGCACCCGAAATAAAGAGAAGGATATACACGGACCGCGTGGATTGCCTGTTCCCGAAGGAATCACGCGCACGTTACATCCCAGCAGCACCGGATCACACAGCGAGGGCAGAGGGCGACCTGGCCGACCGGAGTCACGCAAGACTGTGCATCCGGTGGGTGCGAATGCGATCGAGGTTGTGTGAGAGCGTGCACACGTAGAGAAGATCATTTGCCGAGTTACCTTGCCCAGTACGAAAACCCATTTGTTACAATATTTGAGCCGACACGGTGCAGTGTGCCTTGTTGCAATAGCGTGGAATAAGTTGTTTCCAAGCCCTTCTTCTTCTTCGGGAGAAATGCCCGAATTGCATTTGACAATGAGTCTAAACTGCGAGGAAGAAGAACGCCGTTATTGACCATTGTTAAAACTGAAGTTTGCCATGTGCAGACTCGACTCTCTGAGCATTCGAACGACTCGGCTACCCGTTACATCGCACGGTCGTCGGTGTGACGCAAACTTTGGCAAACAGACGGGGTAGGGAATCCATACACCGGCTTCCAATTGCGGATCGTCGGAGAAATATTATGCAAATGGAAATTTCTCTCTACTTTTTTCCAGGCGCGCATAGAGATCGGCTATTTTCGATGGGGTGAGAAATTGGCGTCTAGCAACGTTATACAAACGGAACAGATTTTCGGTTCTCCCTTTAAGAGGAAGCTCCGATCGATTTCGACAAAAAAAGAGACGAACGTATCTCCGAAAGGATGCTACGTAGCGGATTTTTCCTTTGGGATTCGATGATTCGTGAGTAACGGGATCTAACGAAGTCGTGAAAATGGTCGTAATCGAGAAAAGAATCAATTCGTTTCGATATTAATCGACCGACGGAACACGCGTCAATCGAGACTCGTTAATTCTAATAGGATCGTGCATAAAATTACAGGTTCTTCTTTTACGGTGCACTTATTGAATGGAAGTCAATTATTTTTGCATATATATGTTCGGCATTGAATGTAGAATGGGGTTATCATCACCATCAGTAATGCGTAGGTTTGGAGAGTATTCAAAGCCACCGACGCGTACACGCGAAAAAATTGTATTTACACGATTTCGATGATTTCCACGACTTTGTTAGATCCTGTTACCCATAAATCATCGAATCCCAAAGAAACGATCCACTACGTAGCACAGTTTCAGAGCAATATTCATCATTTGTAAAAATCAACCGTAGCATCCTCTTAATCCGAGGTCCTGCGGCAAACGAGAATCACGCGATTGGATTAATCGGAAGGATCGAAGGACCCCGATCCGAAGTATGGATAAATTTCCATCTCTTCGGTGTTCTAGGGTAAAAGTGGTAATCCTCGTGGTAGTTGGGTTCCGCACTTTCAATCATCGCTTCACAGCAGTAGCGGACAATCAGGAAAATCCACCAACGATAGGCGGCTATAGCAAAGGTGTAGAAAACGGGTAAACATATTTGGAGAAACGAGACCAGCGCCAGATCCATTTTTAACGCCACTTCCTGCAGAGTGTGGAAACAGGACCTGTTCTAACCGGTCGAGTCGATCGAAACCGGGAACAGACAGTAACCGGTCACCGGTCACCGGACGGAAATGACAAAATTCCGAACCTGGAAGGAAGTAGGGAAAGGACTAATTAGGAGAGAAAGGCCGGCGGAATCACAGCCCCGAGACCGCCTCAAGGGGAGGCAAGTGCCGATCCGATTCCTAGGATAAATAGGCCAGCAACCGAGCGGAATCTTTGAATTGCGACGACAGCCGTCTTCGCGATAACCGCGCCGACATGAAGTTCCTACGGATCAACGCTGTGAGTACCGATATAATAGACAAACTAATTCGTAGAAAATCTGCCGGTTTCAACGTTACTTTTTATCATTTCCACTCTTTTTCACACTCCTTCGTCGGGCTCGAAGCGCCAGTATAAGCAAAAAAGTCGCTCTGCCTTCTCCGTGCTGCGAATCTGGACGAGAAGTATCCACCTACGTGTGTGCAGCGTGGTCGGCAGTTTTCGTATTGTGCAAAGTCAGTGGTATATAAAGTTTGAAAACGCTGTTTTTACTCATACCTCCCAATCGATCCGCCAGTTGCACGTATATGCTACCCGGGTTTTACATCCACACGCATCGTCCATCCCTTCGAATACTTAGCCAGACGGTGTGAAATGTTACCAATTATTTTCTTCGGTAGCGTAGCTTCGTTAAATGTTGAAATCGGGATTTTCACCGGTCTAGTAAAAAACAGACCACCGTGCATTTTGATCATCCTTTATAAGAAAAAAAAACAAAAAACCCTCGCCAATGCCCGCGCAGAAAAACGCTGCAACGATTAATTGCCGTGCAACTGCTGGACGAGTAAAAACTGGTATATTCTCGAACGAATCCTATCTGTAGGTACTATCCCTTGCCCGAAGCCAATAGTTCATTACCGCGAAGGAATACAGAGATTTTTCAATAGAATCAAGTAATGGTAAACAGCTACGATATCAGCATACAAAATGAAGCACGAAGCAGGGTTATAGACGAAGTATAGGCGTGTAGACGACGGGTTAACGGCGTGTGTTTCAATATATTATAACCCGCTTTGTCTCGTACGCACGTGCCAAGTTGAGTAGATGGCAGTGCAGGGGAGGGAGGGGGGCCAAGAAGAATGTTGATTGTAAGATTTCACACCGTTTGCATACGCGTTTGTGGGAACCTTCCATTGCGTCGTTAGAGACTCGCCGAAACGGCAGGTCTTCACAAATGGGCGCGGTGATCGAGCTGACAATCAGCTCAAAACCGGTGACTTGTGCTCGCTGTTCCATCGTCAAGGTACGATGAACGTTGCAATTATCGACATTGCTTGACGCTTTCCACAAAGTTAAACACTCTCACTGCTCCGTGACTAGAGAGCCGATCGACGATCCGATGCAGCGGCGCGGTTCAATGCGCGGTAAAAAATTAAAGAAACCAAAAGTCAATGATTTACATTGTTAGGCTTATTTGGTTCTGGGTATTTCAAGAATTCCTTCAAACGGAATCGTCGACGGTTTATTTCTGATTGCGAACCTCCAAAGGTACTACCGAAGTACTCTCAGCGTCTAGTGAGCGAGCGAAAACCAAGGATTCTTACGTACGGTGTATAAAATAAGTTTTCCCCCCCTCCGTCCCTATCCAAGGTTTTTTCCCGTGATAGGTAATCCCTGCAAGGCACGCTGGCTGCAGAACACCGTCATACCCACCCTCCAAACAAAGCTTATCACGAAAGGAAGCTTTTCGCAAATGAGCTTTTCAATACCCGGCAAACAACAACGGAATAGAAAACCACGAGGTAAACATATCCTCTGATTTCCTTCTTTCCCGTTTAATTTCAGGTAATTCTACTGGTAGCCCTCTGCGTGGGTGTTAACTCGAGCCGAAGCGAAAACGAGGATGTTGCCGCCGAAGCTGGAGCCGATCTCGGTCAAGACAACACCGATGCCGGTTCAATCACCGACGAAAGCTCCGGGTCTTCATCCCTGAAACCAACCAAACGAGGCGTCTACTATCCGGGACCAGCACTCGGGACTCACGGAGGTCACGGCGTTCACAGACACGGAGGATACTTGGGATACGGTGGCGGTTACGGATATGGTGGCGGCTACGGATACGGTGGATACGGTAGCTACGGCGACGGATCGTTCTACACGGTTCCTCAACCTGTCGCAGTCCCCGTTCCCGTTCCGATAACGAGACACGTCCCGGTCGCGAAGCCGGTCCCGGTCCCGGTTCCCGTCCCGGTTGTGGTCCACCGCCACGTCCCTTTCCCGGTGACCGTGAACCGGCCGGTTCCCGTTCCAGTCCCGGTTCCACATCCGGTGGCCATCCCGGTCCCAGTTCACTACGCCCCGTTTTACGGCGGCGATTTTGGAGCTGGATACGCGCCTGGATATGGCGGTGGAGCAGCCGGCTATGGTCACGGTTTTGGGAGTCCAGGGTTCGGCCATGGCTACGGATACGGTGGCTACGGGGGACACGGTCACCACCATCATCACCACTTCAAGGGCCACCATCATCATCACTAGATGTTCGGTCAAACCAGACCAAGGTGCGATGGATATTAAGCTAACCAGGATCGTAAGCTGTATGATAATATAAGTAATCATTCGGTAGGTTTGGATGTTTCACCCTAGCTTCATCTTCGTGATGAATATCGCGTAATAGGTGCCTACGTAACTTTCTTGTCATTGTACGAATAACCGTACCTTGGACGTTTTATCTATTGTATAATATCGTTTATATCTGTATAAGTGTTACCGATGCGTTGTAGAGGTGTTTATTACATGTATACCAAATCGAATTCATCGTTTATTGTAATATTGTAGGTGTTGTACAGTACGATTAAATTGGAAGCAAGCTTCGACTAATATACGATTTGTTTCATAAAAGTGTCAAGTTTACGTGCGTCAATCCTGATTCTTTCGCATGGTTACGTCGTGTGAAAACCCCATTCCACGCAAAGCGTCCACACGTACGGCACACAACAATTTTGCAGTACAATTGCTTTGCACCGCAGCGTTTGTGCGCGCGGGTGTTTAATTACGTTTTCAAGAGCCTCGGAAAGTTGTTGGTACGCGGTTGCGACTGGCTCATATATGCACGGTAGCGATCCTGCGACGGGTGGATACGACGTACGTATGGTCATATTTTCGCAGCTGCAGTTCAACTTTGGGGAAAATTTCAAACCGCTGTCTGCTGCGCTATTGCTACAGAGGAAAGGTGAACGACTCTGACGGAATTAGAATATGGATGCATACGTGCTGCAGGCTCTTGTCGCTGGTATAAGGTATATATAAAATAATGCGAAGCTATGTATACAAGTATATCGTATCGTACGGAAAGAAAAGTATCAAGTGCAAAAATCCATTCTGGGCGGCAGCGAAAATTGCCAACGAGTGAGGTGGAGAGTCAAAAATAGAGAGGGAGTTTCGATCGGATTATTTGCACCGAGTTACTTCGACGAAAGTTGAAACAATTCAAATTTAATTTTTGAGTCTGGGTTCTGGACGTGAAATTTTCTAGACAAAAAATTGTTTCATTGGATAAAGTTTGCTTTTTATTTCAACGTGCTGCTACCTGCTGCTTATTATACTATCGACCAAAAACTTATTATACCAAAGACTTATTTATAAGCGTAAAAACGACAAGAGCAAACTTTATAACCAATGAATGAAATTTTCATTATTATTTCACGTGTAGAATAAAAATTTATTCAATTAAATATAAACTCAAGAAATACATTTTCTTTTTTTTTGTCGATCTGTGTAATTCGTCATCGTGAAAATTGCAATGCGATTTAGTGAAAAAATCGTTACATATACGTAGAATCTATAAATTCAACCCTCGTTTGCACAAAGTTGCGGCAAAAACAGTTCGCTAACTGTGTGGAATACGTTCGGAAATTCGTCGATACCATTTGGCTTTCACTTCTCTGCTGCCGCGACGACATCAACAACGGTGGCAGCAAGCAAGTATTGTACATATATCCACAATAGTACCTCGAGGAGTTGTCGCAGCAAGTGGAATCGATCTTTCTCTGTAAAATCGGATTTGCAGTGCCTTGCAGTCGTCCTCTCTGAATTCTCTTCTCTCGAGTATACCATAGGATTGAGATATGTATACCTGTATGTACACTGTACGTGTATACATACGTATATATACACATTACACACTGAAGACAAGTGCCCGCAGGCTGGACTTGGACGGAAAACCGATTTTCAAACCGTGTAACTATGTATGCCAAACATTGAGCCGATTAGTATAACCGAGCTCTCTTCGCTTCTCGTCGAATAAAACGCAAACGAACATTCTAAACATAGATTTTTGCGCTGCTCTCGCCGAATCGTCGGACGATTCGTTATACAGCGATACGGGAATGCGTCAGTTTGGAATACCGATTGTATGTGTATGAGGCATTCCACCCCGAAACCGACGTACGTCTGAGCCTCAACATTGGTGATTTTTTTATGTTCAAATATGACGTAGAGCGGGGAAAAAGAACATTTTTTACCGAGTTTCATATTTTTGAACCACGGGTTTGACTCTCAATATGCTTCCGAAAACACGAAAACCCCATCGTCGAATCGATAGCTCTAATCTATTGGCTTGAAATTTTTCTCATGACTTCTTTGTTGAGAAATGACGATTTTGAGGCACAGATGGAAGTGGGCAAGAAATACAGATTTCAATTTTATTCGTTTTTCCTCACTTTTCAATAACTTGTTTCGCTTGTGACTTCCAAACGAAAAGCGCAAAAGTAAAGAAAGCAAATGAGATGTAAATTTATATTTTTTACCCAATTGCATGTGTGTATCGAAATATTCGTTTTTGACAAAGAATTAATGAAATAAATTCGAAACCAATAGATTGGGGCTATTGATTCGATAAATGGGTTTTCGTATTTTCGTGAGCAATAAAAATCTAAAACTCGATGAAAGACGTCCTTGTACACTCTACACCGTATTTAAAGAATACGGAATACCTCATATGTTTGTTTACAGAACCAACGAAGAAGAAATTTGTCTTTCCATCGTTATACAGAGTATCTATAACTTCGTTCTACCGTTTTTGCAAATATGTGATACCTTGACAAATATATCAAGTCATACTACGATACTATCGAAAATTAAGCCGTATGCAATGATCAGAAATTATCCAAGGTGTATGCAGGTATGCACGTACTCGTGTATAACGTAGGTTACACGTTTAACTGTGAATATAGACTCAATTCCGACAGCAGTGACAGAATACTCCAGGCATCCAGCCATTCAGCCTCCAGCTAAGTTGGAAGATTAATTTATACCTTTACCGACGTGGCATCAAAGCCTCGGTCACTAATTAATTCCAACCATCAAGTAAAACAAACGAGATTTACACCAAACGATACATAGCAGACTTTTCCTATAATATACCTACACGTGCATATAGGTACATATATAGGAGGCATGGAAAATCGCGAAGCCGTTTAGGTTCTTGTATGGAATCTCTCTCACATACACACACACTTGGTGATCTGGATTTCCTTTTACGTGGGTATTATAATAGAGGTTCCATAAATATGAAATTCGAATTTCCTGCTCAATATCCCTATTTTATCGAACTTCAATTTAACCACCCACCACGGCTACGGTCTTTATTACAAACCGCCTGTACGTGTATTCTTGAAAGGTTATATAATTTACGGTTCATTTTAAGTCGATACATCGCAGCGTTGTCGTTACGATGTCAAGACTGTCAATATATATTTAGAGAGCCGAACGATATCGCTGTTACAATCGTACGCAGAAGCAAGAAAACAATTTTTTTTTTTCAAAACCAACTCTCATACATGTAACTTCAAATTATTATCTTTGTCGCGAAAATTCATGAACAAATTTTACGTATCACATCCCAGGATCGCGATGACAATAACGATCGAAGCTTCCCGTTTATAATTCGACGAAGGTGGAATTCCGCATCCAGCTTTGTAACTCGAGAAAATCGATTCGTCAATTTTACCTACTTCAACTTGCATCGTATAATTTAAGCTTCGAAACTGGCAGGAACTCCGAGAATTTATGCGCAACGGATTCCACAATCGCGTAGGTATAGGTATTATATCGTACATACCTACGTAATATGCTAGTTCGTTATCGGTAAATGCCAAACTTCGGTATTCGTCAATACGGTATATATATGTATTGTTCGCAAAATTCAGAGAAAAACTTTATCTCATCGTTAAAAATTATTTTTCATCCGGGTTGTACATGATAATATAGGTATTTTTTACCTACCTAACTAGATTCTACGTATTTCATTCAAAGTTTGGATTAACTGTGCCGTTATTTCGTTACGTAGTTGAAAAAATACGTAAGAAAATAAAATCAACACCAGTGTAAACTTTAATTCAAAATAAACTTAAATAACAATTATATATTTCGCATAGCAGGTCAAATCTTCATGCAGATTATACAATTTTCTCATAAACTATATTGATAAATAATTAATTTGCATTCGACACATTTGATTCTGTACACCAGAATTCATGATTGTCAATGTTGTTGTTATCATTATTGTTATACGATTCTCAGACGTCTTTGTGGGCTCTAATTGTATGATGTACAAAATCCAGTGTGTAATTCCGTCGGTCTCAGGCCTTTGAAATTTGGATAATCTTGAAATCCGCGATACGTATAGGTATATAATGCGACACGAACATGCGTCTGACTAGAATCCGGGCTTTGAATTGAAAGCACAGCACAGAGAATAGGCGAAAACCATATTATACATATCTAATCGCTCAAATATTAAAAAGCATCGAAATATTGGTTTACCGAAAAGATCGTGCTCGGTTTTTGCTTCGGTCTGACATAGCAAAAACCTAGCGAATATATTCGCCAACCCAATGTTTAATAAAACACTTGCAATAAAAGACTTTCGACGTTTCTACCATTTCAAATATCAATAACGTACATCTCGAAACTTTTCATCTTTTAAACATCATGCCAAAATATCTAGTTTTGAAGATTGAACGTCGACATTATCACTATCCGAGATTACATCTAGTTTAAACATATACGCAGTATATGTATAAACTTTTCTCACATTGCTCACATTATTAAAAACAATTTAGCTATAGTTGACTATACTCTCTCAATTATAATTCGTAACAGGTTCGTTCAATTATAAAACAGCACTCGAATTTAACATCCTGCATCTCTCTTGCAGTTAACAAAAAAGTTGGTCCGAAATTTGAGTTTCGTGTTATAGAAAATCCATAAATAGCAGCGTTCCCTCCATTATTCGAAGATCCCCCCCCCCCCGCCTTTCCCCCTCCACCGCCCTCCGCCATGACAAGCAAGCCTTTCTGGCACGCATACGACGAAGGATAGAGGGGGGGGGGGGGGGGGGGGGGGGAGGAGGAGTACCAGGGCCACTGTACGTTGAGAAAGGTTATAGTAATCGAGGAGAGGCGGCTATATCGACTCGCTAGTACGAAAAGTGGACCGGCGCACGGGGGACTTGTAAGAATACGAACTCGTCGTCGGTCCGTCCATTCATCCGGGGGATACTTACTAACAAACAGGCTGAGAGAGTATCGAGAGGATGAGAGGAAAGGTGGCGGCGGATGGGGTGGAGGGGGGAGGCGGAGGAATCGAACTGGGCGAGAAGAAGAAGCTGGAGCTGCCGCGAGTAGGAGAGGCGGTCTCGCCTCTCGGACACGGCTTTCAAGTTCAATATTGTAGCGCAAGCGCGAGCTTGCGAACTATAAACCGCTAGCGAGCGAGTGCGTGCGTGAGAAATATCCGATTCGAGTGAGTCAGAGACGGAGAGAGAGAGAGAGAGAGAGAGAGAGAGAGAAAGAGAGAGAGAGAGACGGAGAGAGTCTCCGCAAGGCGCGAGCAGATCCTCTCTATCTCTCTCTCTCTCTCTCTCTCTCTCTCTCTCTCTCTCTCTCTCTCTCTCTCTCTCTCTCTCTCTCTCTCTAGGCTTCGAAGAGTGCGGAATTTACGTGCGCGATGCCGCGACATTATGACAGTTTATACGGAACGTTCCAGGCCATTCCGACCTGACCGTGACCCGCAGGATTTTTTATTTTATTCCCCTCTTTTAGTACGTCGTACGATAACGAAAGAAATGTTAAATAAAGAGGGGGGAAAAAAAAAAACAGGGGAAACGGTTTACAGAACGTCTCGATAAAAAAAGAAAACGAGAAGGAAAACTTTTTTTCTAAGCAATCGCTCGATTAGCGATATCACTGTATTAATTTTCATGAAATTTTCGTACACGGTGAATTTTTTTTTTTTGTAAAATACAACGGATCTTCAGCCCGGTGATGAGATGGCGGTGATGGATGTTTCGTTTGGAAAGTATACAAGCAAATTGTGAATTAAATGAAGAGAAAAATGAAAAACAAAAGAAATTCCAATGATTTTAAACGCTTCTAATAAGAGCACGAAAATTTATCGGTAGAATAATAAAAATATCCAGCGTAAAAATGTTTCAGTCCTTGTTTCGTTTTTCGATCAAGAATTTGGCGCCGCTCATACTTTTTTTTTTTTTTTTTTTATTCTGTTTTTTTTCCCCTCTTTACGATTCATTGGAACTTGTTATTTAAAACAGACTTGTACTCATATCTCACAAACTGAATAATCTACCTATACGCTCGTCTAATTCGCATCGAGTTAAAAAAATTTTCCCCTTCTTTACGCAAAATTTAGGTATACAAATTTTATCAAAATTAATCACGGCTATTTGTTACCGCCTCGCCTCGCCTCGCCTCGCCACAAAATAAAGTAAAAACGTGATAAAAACGGCGCATCATACCTTCGCCTAAAAATCATTTAGTATTACACGTAACTTCGCACAAAATTCGTGACACGTTCGGTCAATATTTCCTTACGTGTACGTACCTATGAAAAAAAAAAAAAAAAAAAAACAAGAATAAGATATAAAAAGAAAAGAAATTTATATTTTTCCGTACCGACATTAATACTCGATCACACGCAAAACTTTTAACCAAAGATCGGTGTCAGTTTCATACGTTCGAAAAGTCTGTTGACCTTAATTGAATATTCCTTTCGGGGTTACATTTTCATATACATATATGTAGAAAGAGGAAACAGATACCATACGTATATCTAGAAGTTGTAATATACATGTATGTGACAATGTAGTATGTACGTCAGACGGAGGACGGAGGAAATAAGCCATAGACGAGCATACTCGGCTAGTGGCTGGACCTGGACTCTTTCGTAGACCTACCGTAACGTCTCGAGTTTCGGGCGAGAGCCCGTCTGGCGTTTTTGTCGACGACGAGGCGGTTTACTTTCGGCGATATTTCGAACGAGGTAAAGCGAGAGGTTGTAGATATACGGTGTAGAGGCTAGACTAAGGCATGGCTGCAGGGCGTTATTACCTATACGGGATGTAGCCTCAGATTAATGCAAAAACTCGACTCCGTCCATATCGTACTTATGCCTACTTACGCGTATGCACTGTGGAGAAATTTATATTATACCTAATTGTAAGTTAAAATTACCTAAAACTATATTTTTCGATTGTGGTTAAAAATGAAAACAGTCGAGGACTGAGCGGTAACCGTAACTAAAAATTTCTCTCAGTGTAATACGAAGTGAAATTTTCTTTCTTAACCGTGCATTTCTTGAATTAAATAGAAACGATTTATTCTTATTTTCTTTTGGTGCTTTTATTATTTCATACGTTCTTCTTCATTTCACAGGGAAACAGAACCCGGTTTCCGTGTGGCGAGTAAAGGAGGAAGGACTTCCCGAACCAATATATATATATATATATATATATATATACCTATCGTTGTACATAATACGAAGCCCCATCAGGAATTAACGTCGTCGTTCTTACAGCTCGATAATACGGTGTACATACCTTGTTGCATAGATACGTCAGTGATCCCGCAGTGCAAGAGAGGATTACATGATACAGTGTAAGTGCAACGTGACGATTGTGTTTCAACTATAACCTGCATTATATAATATAACTATGCGTATAATTCAAACCAGCGTGCAGCTCGTGTAAACATAATTTACGATTATACGCACTGTTCCAAAATCGCACTGCAGCGATTAAACGCTGTTCATGTATTGTATATTATAAAATGGAAATGGCGATTGCGGGGCCGAGATATTTTCATTTGTCGATTAAGTTATAGTTTCTCACGAATTTTCATCAATATTGTATATTATAAACTGCAATTTTTATCCGTATAACATGTATATATTGATTAATAAAAGTACAGTGCGTTCGGATGATGAAGGATATAAATTTTACGCGGTTACGTCAACAACATATAATTCGGACAACGCAGGTTACATTTAGAACCGCGTTAGCACCGACGTTAATTAACAATTAAGTCGAACGAAGAGATAAAATAACTGGTCGACGATATATATGGTATGTGTGTAATTTACACGCATGACGCATGACGGGTGCGTGGTAAACAATCCGTTTTTACCCAACACAACATAAAGATACATTGAAATTTTCACAAATATCGATGCACGTGTGTGAAAATTTTTCATCCCTTTATACATAAGTTACATAATTTAGTAACATGTGTTGTACATATATAACGTATTATTTAGCTAAAACGAAATACAAACTCGTGTTATATACTTCTTGATATACACTAAAGTGTCGTTTGCGTTTATCGTTTTTGTAGGGAAGCCCGGAAGAACTTTGACCGAATAAATTTATACACACATATATGTACTAATGTTGTACGATATGGAAACAATATTAAAGAAAAAGCAATTTACACCGTGTTACAATATATCATTCGAGCTAAAAATAATGAATATATACTACAAAGTTTTGTGATGATGTATCCAAAATTAAAAATCGAGCGAAAACTTTATACTTAGAGAAAGAAAAAAAACACGAGGAGATGAATATTCCACGACACGACCTAGATTGTGATTTTTTGTTATGTAATACTGCATGCATGTGTCTTATACGTGTTGTAGGTCAGGATTTGACTATAAATGGAATTTCTGCCAATCCCAGGTAATGAATCGATTTTCCAATAAGCTTTTGAAAAAGCGTTAGCTAACCTTAAGAAACAGCAGTGGGCAAAACAAGCAAACGTTACCAATCGTTATCACTAAGGGTGGGATGCAAAAATATGCAAAAAATGCGTCAACTAATACTCGAACGGCCCCCAGGCTGGTTGTTTAATATCGCTAATTAATATTGTTACAGTAACTAGAAAAATTCAGTAAAACAGGTATCGTTAAAAAAACTGTTTGAATATTGTTGGGATTACAAGAAACGCGGTGGACGTAACCATTTTGCGCTATTATCGATCCTTTTTTGGTAATTGCAACGCGAAATCAGTTTCTGAGGTTTACTCTACTTTTTTAGTTCAACAAGGCTTTAACCTCAATTTATCGTTGCAGAAGCGTTAAATTTTCGCAACAGTCGCGTGAAAATATAGCAACAATGATCGTAATGAGAAAGAATAGTAACGGATACTAGACTTTCTGGTAATGGCTAGAAAACTAATTTTCATTTTCTACCTGGAACTATATTTCTCGATTGTGGTAAAAAATGAAAATAGTTAAGGACTGAGCAGGAACTAAGGAACTAAAAATTTCTCTCAGTGTACACTAAGTCGTCGAATCAACTAAATGTGCGTTCACGGGCGGCGAAATGAATGTTTATTTAATTCAATTCAAAATCTGTTGGTTCTAACAAAACATTTAGTTGATTTCAATAGTCGAACTAATTATTTCGTTAGACGAACAGATCTTAAATTTTTTAATTGCACATTTAGTTTGAAAAAAAATTGGCAGTCACGCCCACGCTATCAATAATATTTTAGGTAATTTATAGGCAAATAATACACAATAAGCCAACGGAATTCTACGGAAAATTTTTTCATCAAATATCGTGAAATGTAAAGTTTTGGTAAAATTTATTCGTCACACGTATTGGAGATATATTAAAAAATAAACGGTATCATCAATATAAATTTATAAATACAGATTATCCGTTTTTTCATTACCAGCATGCCGCTAAAATCTTATATAAAGCATTATCATTTTTCGTTTTTATTATTGCCTTCCGTTCTTCTTATTCCTCTTTTCCTTTATCTCTTTCTTTCGCCTCTCGTTAGATAAGAAAGGTTCTCGACGATCGAGACAAACGCCAGATATTATATGTATACAGGGATGGGGGATAAGCGCGCGAGATGAGAGTAATGTACGATCGTCGGATCCCTCGATCCCGGGGGTCGATCCTGTTCACCGACCAGAAACCGCGTCTATAAGGCGAAGTAATTGAAAATATGATCGTACGCCAGCGGCCCGGTAGATAAACAAAGATGAATAAGCAGCTGCTGAGGACTGTGAGGAGGACCCTTGCTATTTCATTCGCGGTGTATCACAGATCTCGAGGAGAAAAAGTAGAAGGTTGGAACAAAAAATTTAAAGACGACGCGACGGTTGGTTGACCAAAATTCGATACTATTCATTAATTTCATCACGCAGATAGTTGTACATTGAATATTTATTAAATTTACACATATTCGTAAGCTGTACGAAGATCTCTTTGAAAATATGTAGAAAAATAGAAAATAATGTAGTTGTGAGAGAAGAACTTTGATAATCTCATCTATCCATCGTTTCAAATTGCGTGAAAATGGTTTAAAACCCACCAGACTATTTGTTCAATTTCATTCAATGATAGTTCATGTTATCGAGGATATACTATTTTCCACGAACTAAACTTAATATTCATACATATTCATACTTAAATTTCATACATTTTCTGTTTTTTTTTTTTCAATCGTAGGATGAATACTTTTATTTCTTAATCACAATCAACGCGGGTGCAATGTTGTATAAATTAATATTTAACAATGCCAAAATGATTAAAAAAGTAAAATAAAAGTGTCTCATTAAATTCGTACAGCGAAAATTCTTCTGAATAAGAACTAGGCCGCGTATAAACGCAATCTATATGCAGATATAACATTAACACGTTATGCGGCATGCTATTAATGCCTCCAATCCCTTTAAACCAATCTGAATTTTCCCCCGAAGCACGCGTTTCACGCCTGCAGCAACTCACGTTTGAAACGCGTATAATAACTCGACCTCAATTTTTGTAATTAATTAATTTCATATTTACGTAATATCGCATTCGTCATTTGTTAATATCCACGAGAAAGATCCAATTCCCGTTATCAGTTGCAAAAGCAAATTGCATTTTACACTCACACGGCTATAAACACCCTCTATATTATATATATATATATATATATATATATATATACACACATATAGCTATCAGTGAGATGTTATAAAATCGACGGTAATATCCCCCCTCCCCTCCCCCTTTCTTCCATGGCCGGTAGGCGAGGCAATTATAACAGGATATACGTATTGCCGAAAATCGTGACAAATCGGCTTACCGTATTTTATACGCTATGTAACAACGTAATCCGAAATGTTACGCGTCTCAATTTAAACGATGCGACAAGAGCTGACATGTTATGGCGAACCGTTTGTCAAAATTTGTCGAACGCTCTCCGCACGTTTTTTAAAAGAAGCAAGTCAAGCGATGCAGAGTATATAAATATAACATGTGTATAAAAATTTACTTTCAAAGGTAATGTTCACCGTCGCGTCACCAGTTTATTGTATATTGTCTTTAATCTAATCAGATATTATAAGAGTAAGAAAATTTTTCGAAATGGTCATTTGAGGATTTAGGATATACCCATTTATTTATTAATCTCTTTTTCTCTCTCTCTCTGTCAATCACTGCATCCTAAACTTATAGTGTGTAGTGTTTGCCGATAAGCTGTATTTGAATTTTGCCAAAGCAACGTAGGATATCATAATATAACCTGCAAATTTCGCATGTGCTTATATACATAGGTATATCAACAAAACAATTGTTGCGACAATTCCTAAACGAGATTCACTGCCATTTAACCCTTTGAATCGCACATTATTTTGCTAAGTCAACTTTTACCACAAGATAATATTCTGTGGTTTTCGGGTCGCTGATTACGTATCTGAAATTAGATTACGAAAATTCAAAATGGCGTATCCAATATGGCAGCCGAAAATTTCAATTTTCATCGAATACGATCAAAAAACTCGATGCAGGAGTTTTCGAGGTCGATGATTGGATTGGCCATACTGAATTTCGAAAATCTGATTTCAGATTCGTAATCAGCTACCCCAAAAACTTATGATTTATGTAAAACATGTATACGTGTAAAGGGATAACAATATCGAAAATAAATTATTCCTACAATATTCACCATTTTATTCAATCAATTTGCTTCTAACAATAATAATTTGCATTATACCGCAATAATTCTACTCGAGTATTGAAACTTGTTAGTATATTATCAGAAATATCAAACATAAAGAAAAAACCGCAAAGAAATATGTCCAAGTGTTCTCTAAATATACAGAAAAAAAAATATATATATATAAAATAGGTGGCAAGAATACATACCACTTAGACTCAAAGGGTTAACCAATAGTATTCTAAATAACGTGTTGCGATTCTACAAGGAAGTTGCGGAGAGGGAAATCGACTGAGGCCTCGGAGAGGAAGAGGAAAAGGAAGTGGAGAATACTAGCGAGGTGACGGTGAGTGAAACGCGTCCTTGGAGAGAGAGATCGAGAGAGAGAGAGAGAGAGGTAGAGCCGGAGGGAGAGAAGGAGAGGCGGAAGGGAAACGGGAGCCGGCGAGAATATAAAACCGCAAGTATAACGTAAAATCTGGAGAAAGAAGGAAAAAAGAGCGGGAGGAGGTGGAGGGTAGATATGGCGACGGATATTTCTGCCATTTATTTGAAATCGCACTATTGCGAATAGCAATATTGTAAACCATTCGAAATTTTTCACCTGCACATTATGCACGGTAATAATCCGAGGGGTGCAAAATTTTTACTACAAAAAATGAAAATTTTGTTTATATTATGTAAAATATTTTATTTATCCGCAATATAAATGATATTGTCATTTGAAAAAATTATTTATCCATAAATTAATGGTTAACTAATTATAATATATATATGTGTGTGTGTGTGTGTGTGTGTGTGTCTGAATATTTTCTTTCATTTATTTAACAAGTGTCTGTCCGTTGTATAAGCGATCTTTAGTTTTATCCTTCTGCTTCCAATGTTTCTTCCCCTTTTCTTTTTCTATAGGCAGGTTTTCTACGCCTACTCAGCAAAGGCGTTTGAAAAATCACGTCTCGCGAAAAGATTGTGCGAGTTTCAGCGAATACGGTACACGGGCTTCCCATTATACAGTGTATATTCATCCCGAAACGAATAACGCGATAGGTAGGTAGGTTTATACGGGTAAATTGACGGTGGTAACAGGGAAGAAAAACTGAAAGTGTAACATTATTTTTCTTTTTTTTTTTTATTTTCTTCTTTCTAAAACTGAAATATATTGCGTATCCATGAATATATATATACATATATGTATATGTATATTGTATATTACATATATAATTAAGTAAAACGCCTGGCGTACCAAGAAAGAAGTTTCGGTATAGCTTTCGCGGTTGAGCATAACTCATTGAAGATTAGTGAAAGAAGAAGAAGAAAAAAATTTATTATATATACCTATATTCGCATTTCACGCACTTGGCTCAAACTCAAGCTCGTATTTCAAACGCGAAGCTGCTTCTAGTTAGAGAAGAGAAGAGAGGATGGTGGGAGGCGAGGCACTTCTGTGCACGAACCTAGTGAGAATTTTCATGAAATTGGCTCGGCACTTACCGCGTCGTGCCGCAATGAAATTCCTAACTCCCCCACATCCCCTTTTCGCCATCTTCTTCCTTAACCGCAGTAAAATTCTTTGACGAAAATATACAACGTTATAGCCGTTGGTGTAGGTATATCACATACAATAAGTGCCGCAAAAAAACATAGTAAATGAACTGAAAATTTTTCCTCGCTATATGCATATATATATATATATATACATATATATATATATATATATATATATATATATATATATGTGTGTGTGTGTGTGTGCATAAAATTTTAAGACGGCCAACCCCAACCGAAGAAGATTAGGTGCAAGACTTTCCGGTAAAAAGTTTACCTTGGCACGTAAACGGATATATTTTTGGCACATTTCTGCACGGAAGAAACTAGCTACATACAGCCAGAGTGTGAAAAAAGAGGAGGCTTTCCTTCGTCCGCTTAGGGAGGAAAAAAAAAATACCCTCCTCTTTCAACTCTACTCTAAAACTCTACGTAAACATTAGGAAGGTACGTGAATGAATCCCTGTCACGATACGCGGGTTTTTGGCAAATTTCCTTCGACTCGAAACAGTATAGTTAGCAGGTAGTGCTCGGTGCACGCACGTGTCTTTCGATTACACGCACGGTCACGGAAGGAGAGGAACGAGGGCGGACGTCGTCCCGCATGACGGGTATAAGGTGCATCTATGTTCAACAACCCTCCCGTATGGGTGCAGTCGGGGTGAAGAAAGTGGGCGATACCAGGTAGCGTAAAACGGAGAAGAGTGTACGTGCATATGCGCATACATGTATACATATACATATGCATGTATATACATATACGCGTATGTATCGCCAGAGATAATGGTAGCGTTAACTCGATACGCGTTGCACAACCGGGGTTTCCCACGCACGAAAACCTAATGCTCCTCATATGTTACTACCGACAGAGACATATGCACGCGCGTGTGCGTCCGTGAGGACATCCCTCGGGGACCAAACTCGCACAATACACTCACGATCAGAGACGAAACTATCGCAGGTATGCGTTGTAAGGGAGGTTAATCTTCTCGATGAATGGTTTCTTGCCTCGTGAATAATTTCAGATATATCCGCAATCTTGATCGAATTTGAAAAGTAATAGTTTATGAAGGTGCGTGGATTTGGTATCGAGATAATACTTGTAATGGTATATGATTCGGTCGAGTTGCGCAACATCGTGTGTTCACCCTGATAGGTCACTGGGGATGAATTTTAACACGAAACATTTTTCAAACTCCTCGTATAGTAGCTTGGTCCTGGAAATGGGTCCCCTGGCGGTATTCTTCGTGCGAAATAAAGACCTTTTGTTTCGACATTTTTGACACTTTCTTTTACTTTGACGGTGTTTTATACAATATTTAAACTATCCATTTCTGGTTGTGAAAACTGAGAGACCTTTTTCCGCGATCCTTAAACAATGCCTGGATTTTTTTCTTTCAGATTATTAAAACTCGTTGGTTTTAATAAAAATGTCACGTTTGGGGGTGAATTTCACACTGTGTGACCGTTATGCGATTCTACTGAGGTGTGACCTACTAGGGTTGATTAATGAGATATGTATGTATGTACGCACTGCCTTTAAAGACGTTCTGATTTTTTTTTTTTTGTTATTTGATCTTGAAATTCGGATGTAAACGTTGTAATACGATTATTCATTTCTGGGAGATATGCCTAATCGTTATTTTAAAACTTTAGGATTTAGTTCATAAGTTAGTTTCATACATGTTTAGCAAAGCATAACATACCTACGCATGATATTTTTTGCAAAATCAACCATAGGTTCGATGTCATTAAATGAATCTGCGTAATAACGGCGTGGTAGCCACGCAATTTGATGTCTTATGCTTCTAAACGACATATCGCATACCGCAATACTTTTGTCGTATTTTTAACCTTTAGCCTGTCACACGGAGTTTTTCGCGCTCGCGTGATTTCTCGTTATGTGTATATTTCGTAAACTAGAAGGCGCGCGGCTTTCTCCCAAATAAGTAACTAAGTGAACAAACTTTTGGATCTTCGACTAGACGCTTCAAAAAACATGTATAAAATTTTTCAGCATTTTTGGAGCACTTAAAATAGCCAAAATAAAGGTAAGACACAAAAGACCTCAAGTGACGTTGGAATTGAATACTTCGCTAATGAAAAACGAAAGGTCGTAAGTAATGATGTTGAAGTTAGTAACGTTACCGTAACGATTCGTGCTGAGAAAAACCGTAACTCAGCGATTTTGGAACTGTTTGAAATTCAGTAAACCGTAATAAAACAATACATACTCATATTTCCCAATCTTAGTTCCTTCAAAATCATTATCAAGATAAGAAAATAGTGATTTTTTTCCAATATTTCGTTACGATAACGTCACTAACTTCAACCTCGTTACAAGTACGCATAAAAATACATATAAATAAATCAAGACTAGTTCCTAAGCATACATTTCCACATAAGTAACGAATACAATCCTCGTCATTCTTCATATAAGTAAAAGTTGATAATCGGGCGAGAAAATTTAAAAACAGCTAGTTTGAATTGTTAATGAGGATTGATGAATTTAGAGATCGCATCGCACATCACATTCCGCAAGATTTCTAACAATTGCAAGTATATGCTAAATCTCCCTGAACGCCGTTATATCTCAGAATCTTTTCAAATTTTTCAGACGAACGAGCACCCTGCAGTTTTGTTCAATCTTTCGTGCCGTTAACTTTTCCAAGTTCTCCAAGAACCCAACAGGATGTATATCAATTGTAGCCATTATTTACTCTCCAAATTTGTATTAGTAGATTTTCACTGATTAAAATTTATACTATTAATTATCTCAGAGATTTAATTCGTACAATATCACAATTTTCCTAGACACGTTTATATTATTTGCTTCTTTTGCACAATACGAGTCAAAAAATATAAAATGGAAACATTATTAACAATTTCAAAACTACAAAATTGACCAAACCATGGCATTCGGTGAGAAAAGGAAAAAAAAACCTGCAGAGTTGTAACAACATTTGACAATGATAGCAAAAAAAAAAAAAAAAACCATCGAGGGATCGCAATTCTTAGGATATCCCGGGAAAATGAATCCCCCCGCCCCTAAAAAAAAAAAAAAAAAAGAACCGTTAGCGCCCTAGGAGTAAAATTAAGGAGGATGAGAGGATGTACGTTTTGAGAGAAAATTTGCTCACCTGTCTCCGCAGTCTGTTGATGATAGTAATTACACTCGGCGCAAATGGGGTGAGGAGGTAGGTGATGATCGACCTCGTCCGATTCTCCCTCATCGCAAACGTCCTTGTATCCCTCGGGGGGACTGAGGGTTTCCTGCTGGCGCTGATGTTGTTTTTGGACCTGTCGACTCCTGGGGGGTCCCTCGATCGCGGCCCTGGCTTCGACCTCCTCGAGGCCGTCAACGTTGGCGAACAGTTGTTCCTGACCCCCGGCAGAATCGGTATCGAGAGGACGGCCGCCCCCCGCGAATTGGAGGTTCAGCTCGGCCCTGCACTCCTTGCAGTTCCCCAGCCTTATCATCTCGTGTTCCTGGCAGCAGCAGTCGCACTCCTCCTCGTAATCGGCGCAGCATTCCTCCTTGATAAGGATTATATAATCCGCTGCGAAGAATTCGTTGAGCTTCTCGTTTATCACCACGCGATTTTTCTGACCCTTCGGTTTTGTCTGGCCGGGTTTTTTCAGCAGGGATTTCAGCGACTTGAGCGAGGAACCCTTTCCCTTCGGCATATCTGACGACGGATCGCTGCAGTGTTCTTTCATTGTTGTTTTTTTTTTTTTCTTTTTTTAATTATTTTCTCAGCTCCAGGAATCACTTATCCCTATTCCTCTTCTTCCACCTCTCTTATATAACTCCGTTTAAATCACCCTTCGCTTTTAACGGCACACTAGCTTTGCCGCTCACCTGCGAACTTCCTCGCTTCTACAGAGGATGATCATGTATTGGTATGTAACCTTCGGTTTTTCTCACTCGTACTCGGCCATTCGCGTGTACGCTTTTTAACCGTGTGTAAAATTATGCAATAACGTAAACATGCATTATCCGATATTGCGTGAGAACAACAATAACAATGATTTTAACGACGGTAGTGTTTTTTGTTCTTCTTCCTTCTGTTCGACGATTGACTGTAAGTAGTCGGTATGAATTCAAATCGTGTGTTTAGCGATATTCATTATCGTCACGGGATTTTGAGCGTGTTGTTATTGTCGTTACATGTTTTTAATTGAGGGAAAAAAAAACACGTTATTTTTTTATTTTCTTTTTATTTGTACATGGCAACGTGGATAATCTTTACGTAGGAAGAATAAAGTGAGTAGAGAAAACTAATTACTCGATAATTAATAATTGCGATTCGTGTAACGAGTAAAGAATCTTTGAATATCAACAAGAAACGACGAGACGCCGTTTTCAACAATGCGAATATGTGTAAATAACTTTTTTCCGTCGCATTATTTGGCGTTTAATTACGATCCGCGATCGTTCTGTTATTATTATATTAGGCGCGTGAAAATCGCGACAGATTTCCTTCACGAAGACCCGCATTCCGCCATAACGAACAAACACCATCCTATTCCACCTTCGAAACGTCGCATATCGATCTATCCTCTCTGACCGGCGTGGGCGTACTGTTTAATGGTAAGACAAGCGCCGCCGTAAAAGCGACGCGATTCTCATTATTATACACGTTCTCAAATGCACTCGGTTAGCCTGAACGGAGGAGCTGACATGAGCAGCTGTCAAACGACGTCCCAGGGAACTACTCCCAGACCTGGCAACCCGTCGTTGCACACTGCCGAATCCAGGCCAGTCACTCGAGCAACGCACCGGAGTCGACTCCGAGCGGCCGAAACCGACTGGAGTATCGAAAGCCGAGGGAACGCGTGACAACGCCGACTCCACCGTGTCGCTAGCGACGAACTACGGAGGCGCCTCGAACTAAACGGACGGCAGACGCTTGTCCGCTCGACAGATAACCGCGAGCCTTTCTTTTACCCAGACCGAGGGCCGCGCCGAGTTTTTGGTGAAGCGGCAGACGGCTAGATTATTGATTGCGTCGCTGACTCGGGGGGATTCCGAGTTGGCGAGACGATGAACCGCATTCCTGCTAATCATTGCGTTTCGATTCACTTATACACCGACTTTTCTGCATTTCCATATGACCCCTCTCATCTTCTAGCTTCAATTCATTTTACTCTGTGTGGATTCGGATTGGATCCACTTTTCATTGAGATAAAGAAAACAACCAGAATTTCTGTATCGAGTCCCATAGCGCGTACCGATTTTCAAAATCAGAATTTTATTGGAATTACAGTTGCACCATGACCCAAATTTCGACATCGAGGTGGATGGATGTGACGTAGATACAACGCGTGATTCAACGCTCTTCAATATTTTTAGAATCCAACTTTCGTAATCCTTTTATCAGAGATACGAATTTTCGATGGTTTGACATGAATAAAATTTTGTGGTATAGATGCATACGGAGCTTTATTGCACCTTTCAACGCATTATCTCGGATTCAAACATAGATTTTTTTGTGAAATATTGCATTTGAAATATTACGAGACATAAAAAAAATGTAACATGTAGACGTGAAATACATTAGCGTAACTTATCCTATGTACATATTTAAATTGGATTGTATGTAGGTACAAATACACATATACACTAGTGAGAAAGTTTGTTTGTGGAGATAGTCTTACACCACGGTAAAACTGGAACAAAAAGCGATTGAATTTTTGGGATTGAGAAGCTTGTTTGATAGATCACAAGGACGGTAGGACTTTGTACGGGTTTAGAATTCGATTTGGATCCATCAATTGTTTGAGTTCGTGCATCAACTTGATGGCAGATTCATCTTTGCTCAGATGCAAGAATTGAGTTTTTTTGAACCCGATTCCATGTTCTGCACTCACACTGCCCTTCAATTTAGAAACGTATTCAAAAATGAATGGTTCCACTTGATGAGCTATTTCATCTATGTATTCAGGAATTGAAACTTGCACATGTATATTTCCATCACCTGAAAAAATTGTTACGTTTATCGTACGAACTTTGCCCAGCTTAAAATAAAAAATTGCTTAACTTGTAATTATGCAATTAAAAAGAACTAAACTATGTCTGTAATTATGACGTTCGTCTAGAGAATTACCGATGTGACCATATCCTGCGATTCGTTTGATACGAGGATCTTTAAGATGTTCACGTAGAGCGTGGACTGTTTCGTAAAAGTTTGGTAAGGGCACAGAAATGTCATATTTGAATACATAACCATCTCGCATCACCCCTTCCGTGATACGTTCTCTGAGTTGCCAAATATTCTGAAAAGATGAAATCTATCCTTAGCAGGGAAGAAAAAAGTTTAAATTGTGTATTCCTGCGCCTCGTGTTGAAAGACAAAAATTAAGTATGAGTGTTTCAAGACTCACTTTAATTTTTGTAGGTTCTGTGGCAATTGTACCATTTTTAACTATTTCTCTTTCCATAGCTTTCTCGAGGAATTGATTAAGTTTCTCTTCATCGTGACGTGTCTCGCTTCCTGCCGTCTCAATTAGCATGTAAAATTCATAGCCATCATTATTTATAACTAGCGGATTCTTCAACCCCAAATTATCAGTACAGACAGACATTGAAGCTCGATCAATCATTTCACAAGAAGAAAGAACCTCCGCTAATTCCACCTGTGCTAACTGGTAAGTCTTCAATAAGTCCTCAAAACTATCTACACCTGTGGAAATCCAATGATTAACGTATTTTGATTAGAGTTACTTTACAAGCATAAAATGAAGAAATAAAGATACTAAAAGTCAAGTTTGTCCCACCTAGCAAAGCCACGCTCACAGCTTTCGGAAGTGTGGGGCACTGGATGGCAATTTTCGTGACGATACCTAGAGTACCCTCTGATCCGATAAATAGGTGTTTCAGGTGGTATCCAGTGTTGTCCTTCTTTAAGGTATTCAAACAATTTACAATTTCTCCATTTGCCTTCACCTTTTGGAATACAAGAAGTAGGATTTGATTAATATCAAATTATAAACATCAAAGTAACTAGAATCTGTGTAACAGTATCTGCACGATCCGGTAGAATATTAAATCTCAGGTTCTCGATTTACTAATTGTTCAACATCTAACGTACAGCTTCGAGCCCCAACAAATTGCCATGTAAATTCCCATAACGCAACAGTCGAAGACCACCAGCATTTGTAGAAACACAACCACCAATCTGACAGCTGCCTTTAGCGCCTAAATCCAGTGGCATCATCATCCCTGACTGTGCTAAATGATTTTCCAAGGTCTCTAGAACACAGCCAGCTTGGCAGACCAGTGTGCCTACAGATAAAAATAATATGAAGTTGGAAGAACAGGAATTTCACAACGACGAAGAACTTATCGATCCAGGATTTAATAGAAATTGGAATATGGGGCACGGTAGGAGCTGTAAAATCCTGCAAAGGATAGTTACTTGAAATATTATCAACTTCGATAATGTTGTTCATGAGACTGGTCGAGAGAACTATTTCATCGAAAACAGGTACACTGCCGCCAACAAGTCCGGTGTTTCCGCCCTGAGGACATACAGCTAGTCGGTTTACATTACAATATCGGAGTACCTCTGAAACCTCTTCCGTAGTCTTTGGCTTCACAACGAGACGACTGCACCCTAAAAAAAAGCACAAAAAAAAGTGATGTAAATCGAAAAAGTTAGAGAAGCGATGTACTCAAAGTCAGTGCAAAATCACGTAAAAAAAATTGGCATAATTCGTAACTCGCGCTAATTTCAAATACCAATCAAAGCTTTACATTTCTAATAAGAGATGTCGCTAACGGAGCGTCGCGTTTAGTGGCGCGCTCTGTGAAATATACATTTCTTGCTTTATCGCACGCAGCGGCACGCACGACACAATCGACCCTTGAGTCTTGTGAACCGACAGACTTGATCTAAAACCGAACGAAGCCACGGTCCATATTCAGTTAGTAGTATAATAATTATAGTTGAACACAAAACGCGTTAAACCTGTTGACGCAAATGGCGGATAGCGTAAAAACAAAGAAAAATTAACAAAGGATTAAAGAGGGGGTTGAAGTAAAAATAAGAAAAAGAAATAAAAGAAATAAATAGAAAAAAAGAAAGAAGGCAGAGACAAAGTAATCGGAAAAGCTTGTGGGGAAAAAAAAGAAAGACGACGCGCGGCGTCTCCCTCGCGCTCAGCTCCTCCCCTTTTTCCTTCCTTCTCCCACCCATCGGCAAATGCATGAACAACCTCCGCGCAGACGGTGCGCAGGTTCTCTCGAGGCGCGTTGAGTTATACCACCTACCGCAGCTTCCACCACCCACCTCTGACCATTTTAACCCAATCGACGTTGTAACTCTCGCATTCGTCGGGATCAGTTATAAGCCTGTCCTTGCCGAGAAGATCCTCAAAGAAGCGTAGATGGCTGTCGGTAACAGTGGCGTAAGGTCCACGTGTCACCTTGTACCTGACAGCGGTGGGTTCAGGCTTAAGTGTAGCGACGGATTCCGTGGCGAAAAGCACCGTTGCCGACTCCTTGATTTTCGGATGCCGCATAGCCGCATAGCCGCCCTTCCGAACGTTTCGCAGCTGTCGCAAAACGCTCAACATCATTCGGCGCACTTTTTCTGTAACAAAATATGTACGCACGTCGGTAGATTAGCCTGGAATCATTTCTCTACGTCATTCGTTTGCTCCCCCGCCGCCCTCCACCCGCCCCGCCCCTTTTCCCAAAATTCCACGAATCACCATAAAAGTAATAGTAAGTAGTGGTGGTGGAAAAATATTTTCGGACAGTTTCGTCGGCTCGAGACGAATCGTGCGATCCCCGCCGTTCTTCTTCACGTTTCAGGGCATTAGGAGTTGAAATTCTCCGCGTCGTCGTCGTTCCGCGCCACGATCGGGGAGTGTACCGGGATGGGAGGGGGGGGAGCGTACAGTCAACCGCAAAACTTTCACACCGTCCACCTGCACTTCGCAGCTTGCTGCAGTTCTCCGTATAGCGACGTAAATTGACTCGCCTCGAGGAAACATGACCGTGTAATGGCCTGACCGAGCGGAATTTTTACCACTCGAAAACCATCGCCGACAGATTTACGATCGCGGTATAGGTTTAACCTAACAACGAGGCAGTCTCTCTTAGATCCGGGATACTGACTGGGCCGACTGTACTTCACGGGGTAGCGGTCAGTGGCACGGTGGGACTCGAAGGGTGGGGGAAAGGGTTTTATTTTATACATATATATATATACGGCACAAAAATATGCAGTCACACTACGCAACCGGCGGTCACGAATGGTCAACGTTGTTAATACTCTGCTATGGAATTGTTACATGATAACCACCCAGGTTGTGAATACCTACTTTTTATCGTTTTCGTTGGAAAGCAACTACATCGTATAGTATAATAATGAATTTTGGATGAGAAGAGAAGGGAAGAGAAGAAAACACAACGAACGTGCCTTCGTCACACATGGTACCTTTTTTTTTATCCTGTGCCATAATCTGCAGATCTTCGATCGAAGATTGGTTCACGACTTCAACGAATCTTTTTTGTCCTCGCAAAATCTTTATCCTTGATCCAAAATTCACACGTTCCCCACTTTCCTAGATCGCTATTCTGTATATGAAAAAGCAAAGCGATACCCATCTTTCATCGAGCCTAACTCTTGGAATAGGTTGAAAATGATCGTTATTAAATGTTAGATCAGGTCACGGTTACTTCTGGAAAGTACGTGTCAAAACAGTCATCAGAATCAGTCACTAAACAATTATTGTAACGTTAACGAATATCTAGGTCGTCTAATCATTGAGAATTACTGTCGAGTTTTCTGATTGGTTAGACTTCCGTGACGTGGCAAGGTCATTCCGTCGTTCAAATAAGTTGTAAAAATGATTATTCGAAACTTCGTCGATGGTCGTCAAGATGTTGAAAAAAAAAAAAAAAAACACAGCCAACTCAATGTCTTCATGTTATATTCAAACTAATTTGGAGTTAATAATAACACACAAAATAAGAGCCCAAAGATAATATTATACAACGTGTTTTATTAGCTAAAGCAACACGTTGCGTGCGTAAAATTAAACACCGAAGACGAGCGATTCTAACACAATATGTAATTTATGCGTTCCATGATGTAAAATGGAAGGTGTGAAGCTGGTTTTTTTTTGCGCACGAACGACTATGGGAATGTTTTCTACTCTGTAACGAAATTACTTTTCAACACTTTTGTGCACTATAAATATGCATGTTCAAAAGGGTATGGTATTCCAAAATACTGCGAATAATTATACACGTAGTTACATAAAATAAACTTGATTTCTTAATGTTTATTCATAATTCCTTCATGCTCTGAAACAAAAAAGAAAAAAATTGAATAGAGATGCACTCGACTCCCTCTCAATATGTACAGTAGCATTCATTATGTCTCAACTTTTCGGTTAACTTGTTTTCGGTCCAAAAATAAATACGAGCTCGACTCTATAATACGAATTATGTGAGAACGACTCCCATACTTTCAAGCCGGCTGCATCGCCAGTCATTGTCACATAATTCATAGATAATAGATCTCGCATTTTGTTTCGAAACGGAAACAAGTTAGCCGAAAGGTTAAGTCACTAATGAGCAGGTATTTCTGTACCTGTAACGGGTGTAACTCATCGAATTCGCAGTAGAAGCTGCAACAAGTAGGAGCATATACAGAATCGCGCATCGAACAGGCAGGACAAATTATATATCCAGAAAGTTGTACGCGTATAGCAGCTATTTGTGTATATAATAGTACCGCAAACTAGTTCGTACGTAAATGAAAAACGGATTTAATGGAGTTGACCAAAATCGTTAGCCTCACGTAGGTATATTCCGATCGCGGATGCACGTGCATACCTATAAGGACATCGGGGAAAAAACACTTGACAAAGCTCACCAAGCAGCGAGAGAGATAAAACCACGAGATCCGAGGGGTTGCAGTTCGGGGTTGAGGGTGAAAAGCCGAGGGTGGAGGGAAGGCACCGAACTCTATATCTCTCTTTCTCCGTGAAGGGTGAGGGCCACACGCGTGCATGAAGTGCAAGGCCGTACATCACAGATATATACTTAGTTAAAGCTCGTCTTATACCTATAATGTACGTATTGTGTTTGTCATATAGATAGATACCTGCAGACGAAATAATGAAAACTAAAAAAGTTCGTGATACATCTACAATCTAGGATATTATTCACCGTGGGAATAAGACTAATTGATAAGCCTCACACATATAACTTGATAAAGCTAGCATATTAATTATCCTTTTGTACGAGTAATAATGTCGAAGAAATGTACCACATATGCTGATTTCATAACATATACGTCATCTATTATCTTGTAGCATGAGAATGAATAACTTCAACGTGTGAGACATTGTGTGATCGAAATAAAATGCAGAACGTGAAGTCGCGGTGCAAGCCCAAGTATTTCCAAATTTGTGCCTAACCGGCGGTGACCGTGGTAAAATATTTGTAACACAGATGAATTAATGGGAAATTACGATCATTAGCTGACGTTCTGATAATCACGTGAATCGATTAGAATCCAGATTGACTCTCCATTAGGTATGACAGGGATGAGTTGCAACTGTACAGTTATAAAGGTATAAGTTATACGACATATACGTAGACACTGTTTGGAGAGAATACTCCTCATAATGCCAAGTACTGCAGTAGGTAGGTACTCTTATTATACAGGTCTTATTGGTATGCATTAATTAAGTATACGGAGGAAAATTTTAAATTATTGCGAGTCTTTCATAAACAGAGTAAACTTCGCTAGCTATACCTACGTGCATAATGAATTTTCATCGTCAGTGTTATTTAGCATTTGCTGAATGAGCGAAGCCTTGGTTTAAGTAAACTCTATATATATATATTATGGTAGTGTAAAAGGCCCGTGTGAAGCGAGAGCCATTGACATCCGAAGGCGGTGAAATGAAGTGGACGACATCATCTTACCGCCGTGGTAGAAAAACTCGGGAAGGGTGGAAAAATGTATATAAAGATATGCCTCGTAGACTTGCACACCTCGGCAAACGCACGTATAGGTATACAGTATATTTATGGGATTTTTAACGTCACGGTGACTTACAGCTCGAGATCGCAACGATTTTAATTGGTGCAAGAAACTTTATAATCTGCCATGCACCAAAGCCTTACTTCATAGAGAGACTCATCCATTAGCAAATGGCTATGCTGGGGCCACACAGCTGTTGCCATCTAATAATTGAGAGATGTCTACGTTATTCGGTGAAGAATTCTCACGTACGAATCCCTGCACGACGTGCATTCGTCATGGTTATACCCATACGACGTATTGTATATGAACCACCAGCTATTCAACGCCTCCGCAATCCAAGCATATAACCTATATGGTATATCGTATATGTATATACGATTCCCATACCTTTACAGAACAATTAATCATACCTCGTATACTATATGACGTATATCTAAAACTCTGCAGTAACAAACTGTTCGTCCACACTGAGAAAAATTTCATTTGTTTAGGGAACTAGAAAAATTCAGTAAAAAAGGTATCGTTAAAAAAAACTGTTTGAATATTGTGGGGATTACGAAAAACGCGGTGGACGTAACCATTTTGCGTTATTGTCGATCCTTTTTTGGTAATTGCAATGTAAAATCAGTTTGTTTGGTTTACTATACTTTTTTGGTTAAATAAGGCTTTAAAATCAATTTATTGCTGCACAAGCATTAAATTTTCACAACAGTTGCAAGAAAATATAGCAACAGTGATCGTAATGGGAAAGAAGAGTAACGGATACTAGACTTTCCGGTAACAGCTAGAAAACTAATTTTCATTTTCTACCTGGAACTATATTTTTCGATTGTGGTAAAAAATGAAAATAGTTAAGGACTGACCGGTAAACGAAACTATTAATTTCTCTCAGTGATATAAATTTTGTGTTCTGTGTATCAGTGTGTGCATTAGGGTGGTTCAAAAAAGAGAAAAAATAATTTTTTTGATCTCATCCCATCGAATGTTAGTATTTGATGAAAAAAAGATCGTCGCAAAATATGAACTCTATATAGCTCAAATCTAACAGATTGCTATTTTAAGTTTTATTTCCCATTGATTTATCATGGGAAATTTCACTTTTCGATAAAAGTTAAAATACTCGTAAGCTATATCCTTCAAGCTTTCCGAACCTTTATAACAAAGCATGAGTTGTATCGTCATTAGAACACGCTTTACAGTCATCTGAAAATGACCGATTTTTATCGAAAAGGAGAAAATCTATATTGTTCTAATCATGAAAACGATGCTTTGTTACAGAGATTTGTAAAACTTGAAGAATCAACTTCAAGGATCTATAAATTTATTTAAAAAATATTGAATAGTTCACGAGCATTTTAGCTTTTAACGAAAAGCGAAATTTTCCTATATCAAATGAATGGGAAATGAAAACTAAAATAGAGAGCTTGTTAAACCTGAACTGAAGAGCTCATCGTTTGAGAGGATCTGTTTTCCACCAAAGACCAGAACATTTGAGGAGATGGGAACGAATAAAAAAAAAGCACTTTTTTGAACTGCCCTAGTGTGTATTTATTATACCTACGATTCTTCATATCTTAAAATCGGATACATAATCTATGTGCACACCTATAATACGATCCTATGTAAATTTTCGTCTCTAAATGCTAGATTATCACAAATTGTATTTGCAGATATATGGAGAATCGACGTACAATATGGTACATATACCTAAGGTATAACGACGAAGAATCTATACGGAGATTTCTCCATCGGAACGTACGGCAATAAAAAATTGAATTTTTCATTCCATCAAAATTTTTATATGTGGTTACACCTAATGAGATGAGCTTTAGCGATTTTTTATTTCGATATTTTTCGTTCATGTGTTCTCGAGATATGAATTGTTGAATTTTTTTTTGTAAAAAATTTACAACTTCTTGAAGAATTGACCAAATAGGATGTTTGTTTTTTTGAAATTTTTTCTATCCAACTAGGTATACTTCAAGAAAAAATTTACAAAAAACTTGATCATTATCAATTGCGGTATGATTTTTTCAGTTGAAGCTTTAACTTTACGATTTCGAGAGGTTGCACACTTTTTTTTGATAAATTCTCATACAAAACAATGTTTTTTTCACAAATTATACCGTCGAATTTATCGTGGGATCACATCTCATTCTGTTTTTTCTTTTTCTTTAATTTGATATATCGTTCTGCAGAATAGGGCTTTTGTATCAAATCAGACGGGAAGATTTCGTTAAATTTTGACTCCCTCCGGAACTCGTTCACTTAATTTTACTATTTTGCAGACTAGGGACTATTTTTCACAAAATTTTCGCAAGTTGAATCCTGCTATCGGTATTAAATAATCCGTCCATATTGCGATGTTTTTTTCTACTAGGTAAGTATACGATTCGTAAGAAAGTCGGCTTTCTTTGTACTTAAATCTAAACTGATGTACATTTGCTAATTTCGGCCTGCAAGAAGGACGAAAAACATGACAGTTCAAAGAAGACACGTTTCAACATTTTAGCAACATTTATTAGAAAATTATCTACAAAGAATCGAATGAAAATTTCATATTTTCCGAAATTAACTTCAAATACGATAGCACAAATTTACATAAGTTTAGATTCAAGTACATAGAAATCCGACTTTCCTACGAATCGTATGATTTCCTAGTAGAAAAAAAAACATCGCAATATGGAGAGATTATTTTTTTCATATTGATAGCAGGATTCAACTAACGAAAATTTTGTGAAAAATAGTCCCCAGTCTTTAAAATAGTAAAATTAACTGAACGAGTTCCAAAGGGAGTCTAAAGTTACCGAAACTTCCTGTCTGATTTGATACAGAAGCCAGTTATTCTGCAGAATGAAATTTCAAATTGAAAAAAAAATAATAGTGACATGTGACTCCACTATAAATCCTACGGCATCATTTGTGAAAGAAAACAATGTTTTTTATGAGAATTAGTTAAAACAAAAAACAAAACATCTCATTTGTTCAGTATTTCAAGAAGTTGAGAATTTTCGACAAAAAAAATTCAAAAATTCATATCTCAAGAACACATGAATGAAAAACTCGGAAAAAATCGTGAAATCTCTTCTCAGAAGGTGTAATGACCCATTAAAATTTTGATGGAATCAAATATTCGAATTTTTATTGCTGTATGTTCTGACGGAGAAAATCCCATATCTATAACTGTACAAGACAATGAGCTTTTTTTTCTGATAAGATTGGAGTGACATCTGTCCCACGGACTTGACCATTGCTATAAGATTCCCCGCGGTAATCCGCCTATAATATATATATATATATATACGTACTGCGATCGTGACAGTTGTTTTCTATTTGTTTTTCCTGTAAATTTAATATGAAAATGAATACATAAAGAAATAAGAGAATGGCGAAGCTCGTCGACGCGATACCGCAGTGCATTTTTATACCTGTTATCGTATACTCGTGTTGCAATTGAAATTGTAAACTCCGTAGGTACGATGACAAGAGTAAATGATGAGCCTCGAATTGTGCAACTTAGGTATATAGAATCGCAAAGTGCAGAACTACAGCATACGATTGCATGGCAAGGTTCATCGAACCAAATCATGCACGTTAGAATATTAAATGATGTTGCAACAGTGCATTCCATATGTACAGGGTGAATGAGAATGGGTTACTTATACGAAGCAAAATTTTTGCACCAGGTTCTTAGGATTCCAATATACATTTCTACGCGTACAACGTTATTATACTCGTAACGAAGTTTCCTCGTATCATACGATTTAATACTTTTTTAATGCGTATATGATAATGACAAAATAAAGTGTGTATTGTCAAACAAGTTTGTGATCGACAATTAATGATTGGTTCAAACAGCTTTAACATCCGTCAATATCAATTAGCGATATACAGCAAACCGAGAATATGGACACCCTTCCTCCCCCCTCTCTGTCCCTCTTCCGCCATCTTTCAACCAGCCAGACGTGTATAGGTATACACATACCTATATACGGGTGACGGTGCTCGAATTCGTCGATCTTCATTCACAGCTTGAGTACGATCACATGCTCTTAGAATATCGATGTAAACAATATTGAACGCGATATCATCATAGACGAGTGGAGTGAATAAAGATAAACGTTGATCGTGACAAAGTGATATACAAATAAACAAGACTGTTTTTCCGTTTGAAATTAATTTTCCAAGTGGCCTAAGATGGTCATTGAATGACATCGCCATGTTTTCTCCCTCAATCTAGCACAGGCATCATGCCCATCATTCGCTCTTATGTAATACAGCTGTCAAGCTGATCGTTTTGGTCAATATTTATACAAGGGAGTACCAGCTTAAGGACCTGCCACAACAATTATACATATACACATATATGTATACACCGATACATAGATGTAAAGAAAAGAGCGAGAGCTGGAAGAGAGGGTGACTGGGATCGAGGCGTGCTGCGTACGGAGAGAGAGAGAGAGAGAGAGAGAGAGAGAGAGAGAGAGAGAGAGAGAGAGAGAAAAGGAGACAGCAAAGCGTATACGAGGTGGCGACACAAGGCCGAACGAGATAGCGAATCGGTAGAGCGAGGGACGGAGAGGGGAGGGAGGGCACGACGCGCGGAGTCCGCGAATGTTGCATTACAATTATTCATGCCCCGCCGTTAGAGCGCGAGTCGTATATCTATACCTATATACCTACGTGAAGTTTTCCCTCTCCTCGACCCCTCGCCCCACTCCAGCCGCTCAACGTATATGCATCGAGAATCTGGTCGGGTATCTATATGTATAATAATATACATATACCATATAGGTAGGTATAGCATATGCATACATGGATGTATACCTAGGTATACTATATCTGCGTACACGTAATGCCTATGTAGCAAGTTCCTACCCACACTACGTGCTATACCGTATAGAAACTCGGCGGTGGTCGTTGATCGTCACGTGAGCGTGAAACGCCCACCCCGCAAGCGCGCTCTAGGCCACTATTCTTCGTGGCTACAATTGAGAGAGGCACGAGTAGGAACGAGAGAGACGGACTGACAAAGGGAGCGAGTCGGTGAAAAAGAGAAAGGGAGGGACAGAGAGAAACCGGCTGGTATAGAGCGAGAGCGAAGAGTGGAGGGAGACGAAACCGTGACGGCGACGTCGGAGGAATGAAAAAGGGACGAAGAGGGCGGCTGCAGGGCGAGGGGTAGAGAGGGGGAAACACGGAATTTCGAGGGACGACTAGAGGGGGGGCAGCGGCGACGATCTGCAGGGAGAAGAGCTCTTATAGGTGTTCCATATTCAATTTTTCTCCTTCATTATTTAGAGACCAAGAGCAGCGACTGCCGAGAGAAATAGGGAGAGAGACAAGGAGAGAGAGAGAGAGAGAGAGAGAGAGAGAAAGAGAAGGAATGTTCCTATTGGCGTATAAGTCCGCATATTGTCGGAGACTTGGTTTTTCCGGATCAAGGAGAACCCTGTGGTTGCATCATGCCTGTTACACCTCGGGAGCGAGATGGTATGGGGGGGGGGGGAGGGGGAGGAGGGAAGAAAGAGGGAGAGGGAGGGGATTGTACAAGTCGAAACCTTAGGTGTCTCAGACGCTCCCCTGCACCGAATGTCTCGTACTTATAGGTATGCTGCACATGCATGAGAGGCCAGGGAGTCTCACGTGTCAACCTAACACTGATTGATGTTCTCATCTTGCCTGCAGCCCAGACCCTGATTGGTATTATATGGGCGTATATACCTACAATATACAATACGGGTATTAAATGTTTATACGTATATGGGAACATCGCACGTATCTTGATACGTTTCATTTATGGCTTATGCACTTAGTGTCCTCGTGCTGCGCGAGGTTTTGTTTCTCGTCACAATACCGCATATTATACCTCGTAACGCGATACGTTGTATAATACTTGGTAGCAACGGTTTCTAGCATTTTTTTTTTTTTTTAACGCACAAACTTTTCGAGTCAAGAGTTAAATGATCGTCTGATTTCGTAGTAAGTACGGTGTGAACGTTGATGCAACAACCTTAAAACGTCAAAGTTAATCATAATAGCAGTTATTAGTCAAAGTTATGAGGATTGATTGTAAAAATCACGTAAATTTAATAAGATTAAAAAAAAAAAAAGAAATGATTTTCAGTAAAATTGAAATCGAGTTACTCTCGAAGTGAACGTTTTTTTTTGGCTTCTCGGAGTATAAGCATCTTCTTTTGGTAGATAAAAAATAGGTCTTTTATTTGCTTGAATAACAGCAATGATAAACTGCGGTTGCAACTCGAGACGCACGTCGAACGATTTATCGTTAGATTCGTTAACGACCAAAACTTTACAAGACGATCAGCTGATGAAAATCATGTGGCCGATGGAACCTCGAAGTGATCCCTGCCCATGGTACAAGTTGGCTTGGAAAATATCTACTATGTAATAGAATAACAAACGTCAGCTGAGTTCAAAGTAAGACAAGATACAGGCATACCTATATAACTATAAGCTCCGAAAGAGCGTGACGTGCTGCACTAATTTTGACCTTGGTGCATGGGCGTGCCAGCGTACCTACGTTTCTAGTGGCCGATGTATACAGTATTTCGATCTCCCTGTTTACACTGGTGGATACGCGAGCCCCCCTCCCCCCACTTAGCCGTGCTGCGATCATACGGTAAACCTATATTCATGCACACTTGCGCACGTGGTTACACGCACGTAGATTCGGACCAACATACGCGTGTCATCGAATCAGTAAAATATGATAGAACAGGAGAGTAGGCCGGAGGGGGCGAGCTGTGGGAGGTGGGGATTTTGACGTTGGAAAAGACACCAATCGTCGTCAAGGCTCCGACGTTGCGCTCCTGTGTGCGTGGAGAGATTTAATTACCTGCGTGCGGAGGCGAGAGGTGACCGGCCCGACATCTATTCGGATATAACGTTGTGTGTGTCGACCGGCAAGACGCACACAACGTAAAACGGGACGGCTCGCTATTAATAAATCGTCTCCCAGCGGTGTGTGTACGCATGCGCAGGAATACCCTCGCCGAGCCAATTCCTCAGTGGCGGCCGGAATCATTAACCGGTTTCCTTGGCAACCCTGGTCGACCTAAACCATTGGCTGGTTACTTACCCCACCACTATACCCAAACTACACTCCACCGTTGGCAGAAAAAATCATAAATATAGTGTATCATAACATCGAGCTCTTATACTCTAACGCAATATGATATGATTCAGTGGAGATTCCTACTTGGACCGTAATGTGGACGTATCTACTGATATACGTGACGTGCATTGTTATCAATGATTGGTTGCATGCTTGTTAATGTTTTCGCAATGCATTTGGAAATATTTATTTACTCTTACATCGAGTATATGGATTATTGAAAAAATATAAGGAGAAATTGAATGACGTTAATTTTATTGTTAGTTTCAACTTTTCACAAGGATACCAAGCTGTAACATCTACCGTTGCGATCAAATGTAGGTATAATTTGTTCCATGTGTTGAGATGCATACAAGCTCCTCAGAAGCAGCATGTAACGTGCAGAGGTGAGGAGGAATTTATACTCCTGTATTGAAGGGAGTCGTTGAGTGGCGAGAAAAGCTCGGCTGATTCGTGGAGCTAACCCCTACTGCTACCTACCACGAATCCCCTGCGTTCAACTCGGAGGTATAAACCCGGCTTGTAGTCAGCTGGGCCAGGGCCGTGAGTAGAAGTTGGTGCCCCGTTTTATTGACTCGCTGCAGGAGGTAATTACAGTTTCAATTAACGGCACAACCGTACTGTGCAATTAATGTTGATTTGAAAAAGAGCGGTAAATCAGTTAGGCAAATGCAATTAAAAACCGTTATACCCTCAAGTTATACCCAACATTCAGATCCTACAAATGCGTGCAAGTACGTCAATATATCACATCGCAACGTGATTTGTCGATTGTATGCAATTTTTTTTTCCATGATATAGGTAGGTATACGCAACACAACATCAGACTGAAAGTTTGAAACAAACAACTTTGCAAAGTTGACAGATTTTCTTTTACGGCTTAAAAATCTTTCACGACAGTCGCAAAATCTTTTTCCCCGTTTTCGACGAAATGTCATTACTGGACAAAAGATTCAGCAACGACGAACCTAGGACCTGGTTCTTCCCAATCTCCGAAAACTGCCATAGAGAATTCAACAGAAACGAATGAAATTTTCAAAAACATGACAATCGAAAGAAGCGTACCGTTCGAAACCACCTGATGCGACGGCCCTGAGGCGGGAGTTTACACCATCAGGTCTGCTATGGACCTCTAGACGGTGTGTATATGCGTCGCGCATGAGTATTAGACGAACGACGCGTATGCTGGGTTCGAGTGTGTGCAGGCATGCGCCCATAATCCGAATATCGGAGGCCCCGCCCTTCGCTCGGTGAACGATGCCTCTGGGATTTGTCCACGTTGGGCCAATGGGGGACAACGGTTGCAGCTCGATGGCCACACGACGTGGAGGGAGAGGTGGCGGGTGGGCGAGGGGCGTACAGGGGCAGGGGGGGCAGAGAAGGGTCGGCGTTCGAGAAGGGGAAGGCGAGGGGTGCCTCGCTCACAAAGTGGGAGGCAGACAGCGAGTGAGCGCCACTACCAACGCTTTCAGGTTTCGACGTCAACTCTGAATATTATTTCTAAACCGATGTTTTTCCCGGTTGCATTTCGCGTTATTTCACATTCTCGTATTATTTGACACGTAGTTGTTCGATCGTTACGTTTGGTGTGTTTAAAAACGTGCTAAATACCGCCGCGCAGTCGCTGAAACGGTGTTAATACATGGTGAGTAGGAAATTATCGAGATTTGCTTTGGTGTGCGACGGTGTTGGTTCCTACATAGCCGTCGACGGCAGCCAGCCGACGGCCAGTGAGCTAGTCCCAATCCAATATGTCGGAGAGCAGGACGCCTTCCAACCTTATCACCTCGGTTCTAACCTACTCTCGGTTCGTCGGTCGTATACAAGATATCTGTAAACGCGCTATCCGCGATCGTGATACACGCTACCGCGTGTTGCTATTGTTATTATCGTTACTATTGTTACGATCCATTATGGCGAGATCTGTGTTGTCACTCACACCCCGCTTTTACTAATTATGGAGGTTTTGCTCGGACGACATTTTGTATTTTGTTATTCCAAGATGGACACGAGGCGAGAGATGGCTAGCTATCCACCACTGCTCTCGCACCACTCACGCACACACACACTTACATGCACTCGCAAGGGGAGCCATACATTGTATGCATGCTGATATATGCGTTCGTTTTTGCTAAACCCAGGCGATACGCGTATTCTGGCATGTGTATGTACGGACATGCATGGATGTGCACATGTCGCGTTCAAACACTTGCAAACTTCTTGAAATAAAAGTCTCGGCAGCAAACGTGGTTCCAAGTTCAAACAACGTGCAGAAAACACGACCTGATACACAACAATTTGGAGAATGCCGGGCTAGACATTGTTGAATGTTGCTAGAATTGTATAAAAAAAAAAAAATTGCTTGTTCACGCACTGGGTTGAGATTCACTGACTAATTTCATCTCTGTCTCTCGCAAGTTCCACTCTATTTACAGTTTCACCGTCTCACTTCCTCTAACCGCACGTTCACCCCGGAGAAAGAAACATATGCACCAGTGATACTCATTATTCACATGAAACTTGGGTTTTACTACTGACGCACAGCTGTTTTACGTTGCTCTTCATTTGTTACACTTCATTCTCCTTAGATACCGTTCTTTTTTCAAACTTGAGAAATTTCTTGCAAACGTGATACAAGCATTCCTTATTTCAGCCTTCTCGTTACTTTACAATATTGATTTCAAACATATGTCGAGCATACCTTACAAGACTTATTAATCATTTCGAAATTAGCTTTGTCAGGGCAATATGCAATGCTAAGAGCAATACAGGTAGATGGATATTATCCTGAATTTAAAAAATTCCCAATATCTTTCTTATTTTCGGTTCATTACACTCCAAGTTCAGCAAATATTAATCGGCGATAGCATCAATGCACATAATGTGTTTTCTCAGATCACGTGTTCAAGATATAATAATGTAGATTACCCACGTTACGTTAGTAGAATCAAGTAACAAACAGCCTACATCATATATATTATACCTATAAGTTATTCTTTTATCCATCCTTACGTAGTTTGCACTTGACCTAAAATCATATTGCAGCACTTTGTTATCATTTTGAAATTAGTCATAACCTCTATAACCCTTATAAATCGTAATTATGTATAGATTGATTTACTGGAAGAAAAAAACTTGCTATCAAATTATAACATACTACTCACCAAAATGTACCGAAGACTCTTAAGACAGTGGTCAACTCTCTTCCTGACGAAACTGCACAATCAAAAAGAAAATACAACTCTTGAGTAAAACAAGTCATTTGATTATTTAAGTGTAATAAACCATTATCTTTGTTATATAGATACGGTTATGTAACGATGAAATTAAAGATAGATGGAGCTGCTGTTTATGATTAAAAATTCAAAGACCCATTATAAACAATCTGTCAGAGTACATTTCAATTATAAGTGTATAATCATAGTGGATTCAATCTTTAGAACAAACTTGAATGTCATTCTATGCAAGAGCATAGTTTGTATGGAGAATAATAATTCAGGAAAGGAAATCTGCCTTTGTGTACGTAATGCATTTTTGTAACGTTTTTTTTTTTTTTTTACATTTCATTGAATTTCAGGTTTGTCTATGCGACAGAAAGATGCGGGTGGAAAACAATAAAGAAATCAAAATGGCCAAGAAAAAGACAACGCCGTGCAGCAAGTGATCTTCATAGTTCAGCTAATTTTATACATAGGAATAATAGTAACTTGTCTCGAAAGTTTGAAAGCATTGTTGACCTGCGATAAACTCAGTCAAAAATGACGGATGTTAAGCAAATCGAGATTTCCCAACCTCAGCAACCACAACAACAACAACAACAACCACAACAACCACAGCAGCAACAGCAACCACAACAACAAATGATGATGACAACTCAAGACATGCAACAGCAAAACGTTCAACAACAACAGCAACAACAGGTTCAACAGCAACAGCAACAACAAGCTCAACAGCAACAGGTTCAACAACAGCAACAACAAGCTCAACAACAAGCTCAACAACAACAGGTCCAACAACAACAGGTCCAACAACAACAGGTCCAACAACAGGTCCAACAACAACAACAGGTCCAACAACAGCAACAGGTACAACAGCAGCAGCAACAGTTACAGCAGCAAGTTCAACAAGTGCAGCAACAAGTCCAACAAGTACAGCAAGTACAACAAGTACAACAACAACAGCCAGGGAATGGGCCACATAGCGTTGTTCCTACACAAGTCCAAGTTCAACCTCAAGCGGTAGCGGTCAGCATGCCACAGCAAGTATGTTGGTGAAGGATTTATGTAAATTAGAAAAAAAAATATAGCCATCTATCGGGAATATGTAATAAAATTTGAAAACGTTGGATTATTAAATGCTACTTTGATATAGTTGCAGGGTGCAGTGACGGTATCTATGCAGCATCAACAGCAGCAGCAGCAGCAGCAAGGTGTATCAATGACTTTATCAGGACAACAGGGTGCAACCACAATAACAACCATGGCAGCTCATCCCCAAGCTGTTCAAGTGATACAACAACCTATACAGAATCAGGCGTATCATTTGCAACAACTTTATAATACTCAGGGACAGCCGCTAATAATGCCAGGCAATATTGCTCTTCATCCGGCAGGAATAAATCCCTCGTCTATACAGGTAAATATCAATGAAGATACTCGTTATTGTATACACAGATGATAGAAATAATGCGAAATTGAAATTCCTGTTTGAACGATGTAAATTGAAATTGAATGATTGACAGGTAATAACGGCTGGAAAACCATTCCAATCTACGACACAATTAACACCACATATGCTGGCAACATCTTCCAATCCTGGACAGGGAGGTGGGCATCCAGGAAGTGGAGGTACTAAAGTGCAAGGCTTTCCTGGCGGATATCTCCCTGTTCCAACATCTGCCAATCCTGGTGGTGGGCAAACATTGGTTTTTAGTCAACTTGGAGTTCTTGGCTCACCACAACCTCCGCCCACATTGCAGCAGCAGCAGCAGACTGCTAATAAACAAGACCAAGTGCAGAAGGTAGTAAATAAATGAATGATTGGGTTGGATAATATCTATACCAAGGGAATTTCAACTGAACGAAGTTTGATATGTGTAATTAAAGTTTGGCCGTGTAATGAAACGAAAATCGGCTTACTAAATATCCAGTAATGCCTTGTCGTTGTGCTTCTAACACTGATATTTTCCAGTATACTACCTGTCCAACGGGAACTGCGACAGGCACACGAAGTGGAGGTATGCAATTTGCCCCCTGGCCGTTTGCTCAACAAGTTGCCTGGACAGGGCTACAACCGCAGACTCTTTTAACTCCAAATCAGATTTTCATCAGAGGACCAGCACAACAGGATATGTTTATTCAAAGTCCACAGCCTATCCAGACTCATAATGGTTTGTGATACACAAATTATATTAAGAGTATGAATTTTTGAGAAACGTAAATGATAAAGAAATCATTTGCAATTCTCGATGTGATTGTTTTTGAAAATATTAATATATATATATATATGTGTGTGTGTGTGTGTGTATATTGTATGTCTTAGCTATGGCGACGCAACAGCAAATACAAGGAGTACAGCAAATAGCTGCAGCTGGGGGTAAACCAAGAGTAATTGACTTGCAACAACAACAACAACAGCAACAGCAGCAAAGCAAACAAGGAGGTGGTAGCCAACGACCACTCAACATTCTTCCATCTTCACTGCAAGGTCCAAATATTCGACCTGCTAGTTCAGTTTCTACGCAGACCGTTCATGGCGTACAGGCCACAGTACACGTACAGGTAATTATCAAAATTCAGCAATTGACCTCATTTCTTTCCTTAGGGAACCTTAACGAAGATGAGGATATTGGTTAAGGTACCACAATCGACATGCTACATTTTTTAATTTTTGTGGACCGAGAATTATGTATAACTATTCAACGGTTTTTGTTATATGGTTGCTGTGATGTATTTTCATTTTTTATATAGGGTGGAAAAGCCGGAGGCGGAGGTGGCAAAGGTAGAGGTAAACCAATTATCCGAACAAGCCCTGGACCAAATGCAGCAACAGCTACGACCAAGGCGGATGCTGCTAATCAAACAAAATCTAACGTACATCATGCTACAATGATCATGCAGCAACATACTGTTCAGCAACAGCAGCACCACCAGCAGCAATTACAGCAACAAGTACAAGTTCAGCAACAAGTGCCACAGGTGCAACATGTTCAACATCAAATACAACAGCAAGTCCAACAGCAACTGCAAGTACAACAGCAACAACAGGCAGGAAATGGACCACATAGTGTCGTTCCTACGCAAGTTCAAGTTCAGCCTCAGCCAGTTACGGTCAGCATGACTCAGCAAGTACGTTAAATAATTTCTTGAGAAATTGAATCCTACCAAATGAACCAAATTTTATGCCGAGAATATTTCTACAAACTGCAACCTACGTGCCACCAAGTTTTCATTCTCAGCATTTGTACAATACGCTTGGCTCACATAAAAGTTGTGTGGATTGGTGCTGACTCTCAGCAGGGGGCGCAAGCGTGCGATTTGTAGAAATATTCTTAGTATGGTTACTTTAAAATATCGACGTTGAGACCAACGTTTTCAATATTTGAATTCAAACAGTTGCAAGGTGCAGTTAGTGTGTCAATGCAACAGCCACAACAACAGCAACAACCAGGTGTTGCTATGGCTTTGTCGGGACAACAGGGTGCAACAACCATAACAACTATGGCGGCGCATCCTCAAGTTCAAGTAATTCAACAACCGATGCACAGTCAAGCCTACCAGTTACAACAGCTTTACAATAATCAAGGGCAACCGCTAATAATGCCGACGAAACAACAACAACAGCAATATCAACAACAACAGCAAGCCCAGCAGCAAGCGCAGCAACAACAGCAAGCCCAGCAGCAAGCACAGCAACAACAGCAAGCACAGCAGCACCAGGCTCAACAACAAATCCAGCAGCAGCAGCAACAGCAGCAGCAGCAGCAACAACAACAACAACAACAACAACAGCAACAACAACAGCAGCAGCAACAGCAGCAGCAACAGCAACAACATCAACAACAACAGCAGCAACAACAGCATGAAAATATGAAGGCTATTAAAAAAGAGGACAATACAACCATATCGCAAATGGAGGTCACTATAACTCAGACTGACAATCCTGGTTTGTACTGAAAAACTACTTCTTCAAACTTATAATCCTTTATAATTCTAAAAATGTTTCGAAGTAACTGGTATGTAAACCTGTTTGCAGAAGTCGAACGCAGCAAAAACGGGATCAAGGATGAGACGACACCTACAGTAACTCCAAAGTTGGAAGATAGAGGATGTAGTAACCCTCTTGCAGGTCTTGCTAACGCTATCAATTCTATTTCAAATGGAGTAAGCACAGAAGAAACTACAGTATCAGTGCCAGTACCACCTACTGTGACTAATAAGCAAGCACCGCCCAAGGCTATGGTCAAACCACAAGTGCTTACGCACGTTATAGAAGGATTCGTCATTCAAGAAGGTAAATAATGACAATAAACTCATTGAAATAAATTATGTCCAACTAAATTTTGTACACCGTTTCCGGAAAAATTAAGTGCAGACAAATGTTTGGAGTAGTTGATTGGTCGGTGGCTAAAAATTTACCTTTTATAGCTTCGGAACCATTTGCTGTAAATCGATCGTCATTGACTGGAACAGTGGGACAAGTTGGACATGATACGTCAAACCCATTGAACAGAAATAACATGTTATTAACAGACAAAGAGTCCATCGACGAACCTCCCAGTAAGTTGAAGTCTCAGATTATGAATTCGAAAAGAAAAAAAAAAACATCTAGTAACATTGTATGTGCCCGGTAACTGATATATAATACATCTTGTAGGGAAAAAGCATGCGCCTGATTATTCGAATGATGGAGATGGGAATGGGGCAATTGTTACAAAATGTGAAGCCTGTGGAAATTTATTGGAAGACCACAATGGAAAATATAAGAAGTCAAAGCGCTTCTGTTCTGTGCTCTGTGCAAAGAGGTAAGAATTCTAGGCCTTTTCATTGTTACAATAAGATTTAGGCTCCCAGCTGTGGAATCGAATTTTCAACAAGTTATACACTTTTAGCAAAAGAAAGGAAACTAGCGATCGCGAGAATGGAGAAAAGGAGTGGGCAAAAGTGGACACAGAGTCCAAACTTAACAATGGAGATACGATACGGAAAAATGGAGAAGACAGATCAACATCCGTTGCAAACATTACTGGCACTATTAATGCAGATGATTCGGCAACGCGGATTAATCCTGTGAAGTGGACGGTAAGATAAAAATCTTTTATAACCCCTACTCAAGGATTTGGTTTATTCTAAGACTGTCTGTCTCTGTCTGATCAATAGGTGAACGAGGTCTGCGATTTCATACGCGGTTTACCAGGATGTGCTGATTATGCCGAAGACTTTGCAATTCAAGAGATTGATGGTCAAGCCCTCATGTTACTAAAAGAAGATCATTTGATGTCAGCGATGAGCATCAAGTTGGGACCAGCACTAAAAATTGTTGCCAGAATTGACTCCATGAGATTGGACTCAAACTTGTCCCCGTCAATTCCATCATCGAACAACTCTTAAGAGCCATAATTAAAACAAAAAGTGTTCAAGTTCATTGATGGTGCTGAGAACTCATGACTGTGTATAGGGTTCTTAGCAATATACTCTCTCAAAGATGATATTACTGGGTTTAACTAATGATTATTGTATGCAATATTTCATTTATCGTTTCAGATTATTTGCTACAATTTCTTTGTTCGGTCATTCATTTATCGGACTTTTACGAAAAAAAAACTCTTATCAAGTAGGAGCACAAAAAATTTAATTTTGAGTATCTCATGGTAATAATTACTAATTTTGGTGTAAATAATTCATTGGCAATGTTCCTTGTATTACACATACAGTCAAGTCCTAGAAGATAAATAGACAGTGTACTAACACGTTAAACAATTAAAATATACACACGAAGTTTTATTCAAAGGAACTACATTTGAGAAGAGAACTTAAACTTTAAAATGAAGTGACTATTTTTGAAACTATAACTTCGTACTTATACTCGATCAGATCTTAAATGACTCGTGAAATTTGCACCTGATATCATGTATACTAAAGTATTATATGATAGCATATAGTACACATATGACGATTCTATAGACTGCTAAAGAAATATTGATATACGTGCAACCTTTTTTTCTAACGGGCTCTTAGATATGGACATAACGATTGGTGCAAAGTGAATGATATCAAGAGGATTCTCTAGGCTAAGGATATGTTCTAAACGTGAAAAAGAAATTAATGGAAGAAAAAAACTATAAAACTGCCGAATATTCAGAAACATACACTACAAAAACTTTAGTGATTTGTGGTTAACTAAGCATGGTGGATACATTTATACTATACTTATTATAGCATAAGAGACAAGTACAGCCATATACCCCATGTTAAAGTTCCCTGCTATTTTTCATCAACGGGAGCTGATTTTATGGCTCACATTGTAAATATAAATTCTAAGTATAAATTGTTTATTTAAAATACCAAATTTTATAACGTGAAATCATAGAGATATACTAGTATTAAATCGAGGTTTATTATTCGTCGTCGTGAATTATTAATAATTTTGAGTGGTAATAAAAATAATCACAGCTCGAATTGTGTACAAAGTACTTTACCTGACCATTATATTATTGCGCAAGATAATTAATTTCTGAGAGTTTTCTTTTTCAGATTGTAAATTCTAAATTTTAATAAGTATCGTTACAAAAACACATTACGTGAATATTTCCTTAAAATAATGCCAAACCACTTTGTAAATGTACTTACAATTTATGGTGCAACGAGATTAATGGTCCATCACACGGGGCATACTAGGCAAGTCGGAGATGTATACATCGTAGTGTAAGCCAGAACCGATTCTTCGTGTCATGTCGATATCTATAACGAAAATAGAACCACTTGCAAAATTTACTAGTTTCATCTAACACAAATGATATGCTTCAGATTTCTTTCGCACATACCTAGTGTTGAAAACGCGCAAGATATTTCATTGAAATAATCAATGATAATTGGCTGAATATTGTACTAGCAGCCTGCTGTATAAAAGTGCACTGAAAACTAATCAATTGAAACGAACTGAACAAGATCAAAATGTGACACTTTTTCCAATGTTTATTTTATGAAAATCAGTCTCTTTACAACCTAGATTTGAAAATTATTATCACTAAAAGTGAGAGTAATAACTGGATATTGAGAGATTTGTAGCCATTTCTGGATAACTAATTAATAAGCGTTGCTGATACTGTTAAGAAACATTGTTGTTGCCAACAATAGTAGTTGAATATTGAAAGTACAAATCTAAGTATAAAGTTTAACGGCTCTAAGTAGATACAAGAATTGTTATTGAAAGTTACATAACAGCTACTAGGTACAGCTATAAGCATTATGGAAAAAATGGAATCAAAACAGGTGAAGGAATATAAAATAAATTACCTTTTTTTAATTTCAAAGCTTTTCAATTTATTATTTAACTGATTGTTATTATTTGTGGGACTATTAGGTAGGTGGAGCGAAATAATGCGTTGACAATGTGCGAGGACTATCAGGCTACATAGTCTCCTGCGTATCCGTGCTTACTCCTTCGCTGAGCAATAGTTTTTCATTTTCAAGCCTTAGCTGCATTCGTCGCGGTCGAACCACTGTGAAATAATTGTAAGCTCGTACTGCGATTAAGCATGCTCCGCCCAAGGTTACGGCAACACATGTAAGCACAAAAGTTTTATGCAGTTTGTCGTACAACAGATTTTTCGCATTCTTCCTCATTGTCGAATTTAGTTATTATTCAACTTCCTTCTAACACGTAAAATCGGTGTTATTTAACGGATCACGTTGTTCGACAAATCTTCCCTGAGACCGTACCACGGAGGTTAACGAAGCATGTAATGACACTCACAACCATTTTCTGTCTGCTTGAAACGTTTCGCGAAAATTGGTCACATAGTTCCGTTCGAAGTGGGTAGTTGGCGCAGCAGTCTATGACCTAGAATAGGAAGCTAGAACAACGAATGTGAGGATCATTTCCATAATTGATAAATGTGATGCCGACAATGATTCAGTCAGTGGATTTTACTTCAAATTGACAATTAAAATTAGTTATGAACCTGTCTGTTAGGACTGTGGGTTAAACCCTATGTCCATTGTTAAACGGCTCTGGTCGATAAAGAAGGTACCGGATCACTAACACGACATGTTATACCCCGGGCCCAGTTACCAGCCAAGAAACTGGTCACGAAAATATGCCCAGGGATACCCCGGTAAAAATTTCTACGACTAGGAATTTTTAAAAAAATTTGAACATTGCGTATTATTTTGTGGAAAATTGTAAGTATAGTTTTTAATGAAGAATTGTTAAATTTCTATAAAAATTGTACATATTAACAGCTAAGAAAATACGAGAACATGTCTTCGATTCTCTGCTGTATCTTTGGATCCGGAGTACGATGTAATCTCAGAATCGATTTATAGGACCCATCCTTGACCTCCAGCAGCTCTACAAAGATAAACAGAATTGTTACATAGGACAAACAGCTGCGCGAAACATGTTATTTTTTTTCGGATTTTCACCAATAATAATTGTCGAAGCGTTCATCGCAGTGTCATTGGATTATGGGCAATCGTTTTTTCTTAAAAAAATATATTCCATATGGCTGATGTAAAACTCACTTCAGATTCAACCGTTTTTCATTATGAAGTCAAAATTCATTGCAGAAATATGCGATAAAAACATAAATACAGCTTCTAATGCTTATCTAAGAATTTGGTACTACAAAACCTTATCTCAGATTTTGGTTCAACAAAACCCTATCTCAGAATTGCGTTGAATAACATTGTATGTCCAAAGTGATCTTTCAGGATATACGACGTTTTTGTACGAAATTCTAAGATGAGGTTTTGTCGAACAAAAATCTGAAATAGTATATTGGTGCTCTCAGCCGACGATATAAAGCAAAAGTTAAAATATAAACTCATTCAGAATCAATTCCGTATCGCACTTAACGATACACACCAGAGTGTAGACATGATTGCAATACTTGGGAACAGAAATGATAGTAATATTAATAGTATCGAACAAAAAATTCAAAGGTTTTATTACTACTTCTGTGGTAAGAAACCAATTTGGTTTTGCTGTATTATCACGCTGTAGCTATAGCAGTGCTACAGCGATACTGGCAATGCACAAATATTCTAGGATCGTCGATGATATGTGTATAAATAATTATCTTAATGTAACATTTTTCTTCTTTTTTACATGCGCATATGTGGCTACAGATATGCATCATGTAATTCTTCCACCATGATTAGTATACATACCTATAAGTAGGTATAGGTATAATAAGAGGGTACTCGTAAATCATTTCTGTAAGGTGAAAAGCTTTCTTTTCTACCCGTTCAATCATACATAAAATTTTCCTACACGTGATCGAACTACACCTAATTCGAATCACAATGGTTTTGGATAGCGAAGGAATTATACGACAATTCGTAGTATCTGTAGTAATGGTTTAAAAAATAGCGAACTTATTCTAACAACGTAAGAAAAAAATACGAAGTACGCCTAGGTAAACTCAGTATGGAACTGACAATGAGTCGAGTTGACAGTAGTATTACCGCCGAACCCACCTGGCCAGAGAAAATATTCGCCAAGGTTTGAACGTCTTTACATATCTTCAGTCAACGGTATATACGGCGCGATACTTGTGATTTGAGTTACTATGTGCAGCTATGTGTGGTTCGGTCACGTAAAATGTTTCGTAGGATTTAACGTGTAGGAATGACGTATCCCGGCCTTTCAGAAAATAAATAATCCTGGAATAGAAATACGGTTTCACAAAGTAAGCTTTTGACAACGACATCTCAATATGCTTTCCATGTTATGAGAAGAAGTCGTGATGTCATGATTGCGTCACTTCAACTTCATAATTCATATCAGCAGTTCTAACTTCCTTACTCCATTTATGTCCTACATTCACTTCATGTAATCATATATCATACAATTCGAACTGCTGTACCTACTGGGCTACCAACGCCTACTGTTGAACAGCCGAACGCTTACTCTTATTCGGCAAGGCGCTAATGTCAACGGTCGGCAACCAGGAATAGTTTTTCAAATATATTTAAAACGGAACTACCTAACAGTACTTTCAGTTTCATGAGGTATTCGAATATGCCATTCCGCTCTTTGTAAATTATCTAATATGAGAAAGAATGTCAATTACACGTTTCTATTTGCTAGTAAATCGAAGAAATTGTTATAAAATAAATTTCCGTCGGTTAAGAAGGAGTACAGCATCGTGTATTTCTTCATGCAGCTTCTATCCGTTGAATTTTAATTTCTGCATAAAAATCAATGCATACACTTATTTTTTACCAAACTCCTCGTTTTTTGTATTGTGGTGAAGGGAATTCAACTTATGATATTTCCTCGTATTAGTGAGTAGCGATCGTCGTCTAACAGCGGTACGAGCATGCAACTGACGAGAAATTTTAAATCGGTAATTCGAATGACCCTTCTATAGGCTGCATAGTAATATCCCTTTGGCTCTCAGTGTCCAGTGTGGCCGTTTTTTTGTTTTCGTTGACACTTGAAAATGTCAGGTTGGTGTCAGTTTTCGAAAAGAGTTTCACTCGCAGTTTACTGACGTTGCAAGTTACGATTTTCATTGTTAAAACTGAAACAATGAAGCAGTAAATGTTGACTGGTTACAATCGTAGTTGCGACATGGCATCCCGCAGGTGAGGCACGTTATGGTAATTGCATAGAAAGGGGAAAAAATACGCCACTCGTACTCGATGCTTTCAGTTGTGTGTCATTTTAAATATCCACTGGCTATAATTGTACCTGAATTAATCAACCTAAATTAAGATTTTCGGTTCGCGAAACATCTTTATTCTAATTTCATCAAATTACACCATTAACTATCGCATTTCGCAAGACTATATACGAATGATTAACCTAACTAACAATACGCATACTAACTTTGAGGCTAATGCATTGATGACGCGTAGCTAAATTATTTGTCAATAATTTCTCAATGCCTCGTTTACTCATGGTTAATTATGGTCGAGTAGGTGCTCAACGATGCCTATTTTGCAACCACATTCTGTCTTTGAGTCATTTCAATCACATTGAGATTAGTATTCATAACCTGAGATGGTAGGATACAAATTTTAATGTAAATATTACACTCGGACGTATACGGTACTTTTTCTATACCTGACTGTACATTGTAAACGCATCTCATTATTTACAAACAAACTGGCAAATACAAGCAAGTTTCTTTTTCAATTAATCACACATTGTTCTACATTTTATTAATTTGCTAATATAATAATTGTAATACAGTTTATTGTTTGCAGTCAATAACTACGTCAGAGAATAAGTTATTCAAAATTAGATAAATACGCCGTAGAGTAACTTGTAGGCTCTATCATTGCAACTTCGTATAGTATTAGCATCCATTGGCCTTGAGTAATACCTTTTTTGTGCTGTGGAAGGAATCTGGTTTAAATGAATATAGATTATTTTTCCATTGCAACCATCGATGACAGAGTGATGCAAGGCATGCAGTGATGCATCCACGCCTTAATTTGGCTCGAGGTTAATCGAGTAATATATATTCTGATAAGATACAGACGCTGTGTTTCTAACAAGCAGCTCTGACGGCCTTTCTTATCCTTTGTGAACTAAAATATTGATGTAATAAGAGAATTATTATATTACTCAAGCAAAGTACAGTCGTCGAAAGTTATATATCACTGCATTCGACAGATGGTTTCATCCCAATATATCAGGTTTGGAAGCGGAAAAATTGTTGATGGGACGTGGATATGACTGCTCTTTCTTAGCAAGGCCCAGTTCATCTAATCCTGCAAACTTCACACTGTCAGTGAGGTGAGTAAAAATATTCTTCTTCTTGTTATGAGACTGCTTTGACAATTTTTAAATGTGTATTCAAGTTTATAATCAGTAGCAGCATTTAACTTATTTGCTTGATATTTTATGTGCTTAGAAATTATTGTATGATATTATGTGTATGATGTGCAGTTATTTATAATTTCGAGTAATAATCAAATAACCAGACTAATATATTGAAATTGCTTTTACATCTACATGTCACATAAGTGTAGTAGTGTTAATAGCGTTCAAGCACTTTTCACTATTGGTGTTGATTGCCTTAAAAGAGCGGCATGATTTTTAGACGAAATGGGGAAGTGACCCATATCAAAATTCAGAATACAGGAGATTTTTACGATCTTTATGGTGGAGAAAAGTTTGCAACATTGTCCGAGCTTGTCCAGTACTATATGGAAAATGGTGGACAATTACGCGAGAAAAATGGAGAAGTGATTGAACTGCGATATCCTCTAAACTGCGCAGATCCAACTACTGAGAGGTATGTGTTATTCTTTTTACACATCTGTCAAACTTTTGATTTGACCTAGACTCAAGTTATTGATTGAACTTTCCATAGGTGGTTTCACGGACACCTGTCGGGAAAAGAAGCAGAACGATTGATGGTAGAACGTGGAAAAAACGGTTCATTTCTTGTGCGAGAATCTCAAAGCAAGCCGGGTGATTTTGTTTTGTCCGTGCGCACCGACGATCGCGTAACTCACGTCATGATACGTTCACAGGTCATTATTGTTATATTCGTCTAACTCCTATGTCAGGGAACTGCAAATCTATAATATTTCCGATTCGTCACTGAGAGTTAACGAGCAAACTTAGTCTTCTTGGTCAATTGCTTTGTCTTAGTAGAGTTTACTTGCTGGTAGTTCCCAGCCCTATTCCATTTGTCAGTCGATTTGAGATATACTTACATACCTAAACTAGAGAAAAAAAAACAACTAATCAATGTTGCAGGACAATGGATTTGACGTAGGCGGCGGTGATAAATTTGACAGTTTAAGCGATCTTATAGAACATTATAAACGCAATCCAATGGTAGAAACAAGTGGAACTGTTGTTCACCTGCGGTAAGTGACTAGCGTTTCTTATTTTTTAGGATAAAACTATCGTTCTTATCTACATATACTAAGTGTAACTCTACTGATAATTCTATGCGACTTTCTTCTTTCAGGCAACCATTCAATGCAACTCGTATTAATGCAAGCGGAATTGAGAGCAGAGTACGACAGTTGCATAAAGAGAACGGGTGGTACAATGCTTCTGGGGGTTGCACTAATGGAACAGGAAATGGCGCGGGGGGTTCTGTCAAAGGAAAAGCTGGCTTTTGGGAAGAATTTGAGTCGTTGCAGCAACTTGAATGTGGTCATTTATTCTCTCGAAAGGAAGGTCAACGTCCGGAGAACCGAGCAAAAAATCGCTACAAGAATATATTACCTTGTAAGACTATTATCTATTATAGTACGAGACCCTACAACCAAAATTTTGGTCTCATAGCATCTCAGCCAAAACTGTTTAAAATCGATGGATTATTTCACCCGGAACCCAAAAATGCAAATTTCAAGCATATTGCGTGCAGTCGCTGATCTGAGCGTATTTTCAAAATTATCAAAAAATCTAATTGAACTGTATCGTAGCATCCCGTCTGAAAACTATTGGACATAAGAAATAAGTTGCCCAGATGAAGAAAAAATTAATATCAGACAAATTGAGGTAGAATTTAATTTTAATGGGCATTATAAGCAGTATTGAAAATGTCTGAAAACGGTATTTTTGTAACCTGGGAAGCCATAAGAATGGTTCAAAACAGGTTTGAACCGGCATGCTATGATACACTTGGGTTAGATTTGTTGACAGTCTTGAAAATGCAGCCAGGTCAGACAATATGAGCAGAATGTCTAAAAACCGAAATTTTAGTAATGAAATAACAAAATCTGTGTACATTTTCAAGATTAGATAGGATGTGATAATATCCTCTATGTTTATTTAAAATTTTTTTGATAGTAGAAATAGTCCCCCATGAAGCTGCTAGGCCTTCTGAGCGTTACTACCCGCCTAGTTAGATCTAGGGTCATCTAGTCTACCGAGATCTGTGGATTTAGTCGTGGGCCCTCGTACTATAATAATTTAATTCAATGTATATATGACAATTATTAGATTGAAACTTTGAAACTGAAAATGTCTATGAAGATGGTGACCAAGTCACATAGTCTAAATTTCAAATATTACTAACATATTTTTACTTATAACTCTTTCAGTTGATCACACAAGAGTACGCTTAAAAGATGTGGATCCTAATACTCCAGGGGCTGACTACATCAATGCCAACTATATACGAGTATGTCGTTATATGTCATTGGTTTTTCCATTTCAATTTCATATTAATCAAAAATTCACTTACTGAAAAATCTAACCATAACTTGTAATTAAAATGTTTACTCTTTCACGTTTTATATAAAATTTGAAATGTAACGTAGACTGAAGAAGGTGATAATGCTGCATCCACTGGTGCTGGAGTGGGTGATGCTGGATCATCAACCAAATGTTATATAGCTACTCAAGGGTGCCTTCCTAATACTATTCAAGATTTCTGGCACATGGTATACCAAGAAAATACTCGTGTTATTGTGATGACAACAAAGGAGATGGAGAGGGGAAAGGTATTCAGAAATCAAATTCCAGAGCATAAGAAAATACGAATCCAAGTTTCTTGATTCTTATATAATCGTTTATATTTCAGAACAAGTGTGCTCGCTATTGGCCAGAGGAAGGTGAGCAAGCTGAATATGGCGAATGGAGAGTGCGCACTTTTGGTCATATATCAACAGCGGATTATACTCTTCGCGAGTTTCTCCTAAGTGGAGTCAAACCGCAGCATTCTGAACCCAGAAAAATTTACCATTACCACTTTCAAGTACATATTGATTTTCTTTTTATATTCATAATTTACATAATATTTGAATGCTTTAGCAACAATCTGTCTTGGTTAATGGTGACGTACGTTTGTCGATCTTTACATACGTTGTTAGATGTAACTAAAATTATCTGTGATCATGATAATAACAAGAATAATAATTAATAAACTATTATAATAATAAATAATAGACGAAAACGATTGGCAGGCGTGGCCGGATCATGGAGTCCCTTCGGACCCTGGCTGCGTCTTGAACTTTCTCCACGACGTGAATGCCAGACAAATTGCTGCGGCTGCTGTGCCTAGTAGCAATAATATTGGTGCTCCTGGAATCGGACCCATTCTTGTACACTGCAGTGCTGGTATCGGACGCACAGGCACTTTTATTGTCATCGACATGATCTTAGATCAAATCAAACGACATGGTAAATATCTTCATTATAGAGAATCCTCGGGATTATTTTACTGCAACACACTGGTCACAATTATCAAGAATATTTGCTCCTGTCTTCAAAATGAATGCCCCCCCCCCCCCCAATATCTTTGTGAATTCAGCAGTTCTTCGTATAGTAGAATATGCAGATATACATGTATTTTTTTTTTTAAGGACTGGAATGTGAAATCGACATCCAACGTACAATTCAAAAGGTGCGAAGCCAACGCTCAGGAATGGTTCAGACCGAAGCTCAGTACAAGTTTGTGTATCTAGCTGTTCTACACTACATTGAAACAGTTTCACAACGCATGTTGGCACAGCAGGTATTATTTTGATTTTTCAGTATCAATTGCATCGCCTTTACAAAAATATGTTACTTTTCTAAATGCATACTAACAACATTGCAGAAAGCATCACAGTTGGGTCGTGAGTACACAAACATCCGATATTCCGATGAAACCAATGTTGCAGTAAGTAGTGGATCAGGAGATGCCTCATCTCCTACGCCAACTCTTGTTGCTTTCCCAACCCCGACGAATATCACACTTTCCACTACAGTCGGTTCGCTTAGGCCAAAGTAACTCGGCATGTTATTGGATCAGCCGCGAATGAACACTTTACAGACTGAGAGAAGAAATTACTTACTACTTTCTTTCAAGTGATATTGATATGCTCTTTTTCTCTGGTAACACGTAATATCGAGATAATTGCTTATGATCTTGAGTGTGTGCACAAAGAGCAGACTCACTTATTCCTTTTACAATTTTCAATTGGCGAAATGAGAGAAAGGGAATGAAGGTTAACTTGCTTACAGAGACGATATACGTTGTTTATCTGTCGTAACTAATTGCCCGTACATGAAATTATGCTATGTTGGGAAAAGTCAACGTTCTCTGTCCATTTATATTTATAATATGAAATAAAGACCCTATGGCAACTATTTCTGTTATTACTAAATTCCGGTCAGCATACATACTCAATATGGATTAGGGAATGAGTAATAGCTGTATAACTGGGCCAGTAGTCGAGTCAAGAATTTTGTTTTTATTTTCGGTGAAACGTCAAATGGAAAACAATTGAGCATAAAGAAGTTCTGATAATATTGACTTTAAATACTAATAATACGGATGTCATAGGTGACACAATATCGGCAATGACACTTATATACAGTTAAAATAAATAAAATTTTGTACAAATATACAACTTATTAGCGATAACATATGCGTACAGCGTAATACGATACATCGAAGTTCTTCTCACGTGTGTGAACGTGTAAGGATATGTCATATTATATACGTAGCATCAAATTTCTGATACCACACTAATGCGTCAACGTATATTACTCATTAATGATTAGTCATATATCTCTGTTCCTATCGTATTTAAAATCCAATCCATATAATATGGAACGTTCGTGTAAACCCCGGGAGCCCCTTCTATTCCGCAATCTCTTGGTCCGAAACTAACCACCCCATAAAGAATGTTTCTTGGCTGCCTGTTGTATATCCCTAGAGCTTGAAGCGGACCGCCGCTATCTCCGGAACATGAATCGGACCGATTCGAGCCTCCGGCGCATATTTGTTTGTACGATATTCTTACGTTCCGCTCTCTGTACAATCTGGCACATACGTCGTTGGGAACGATTGGCAAAGTGACCTTCTGCAAAATTTCGCTTCGCGGGCCTGTTTCTGTCGCACCCCAGCCCGTCACGATCATCTTTGAATGCAATGTCATCGTCGGAACGACGGGTAAACAAATTGGCCGCACATTTGCTGCGCTGAAATCCGCCTCCTCGTCTAACAGAATCAAAGCAATGTCATCGTTCTGTTGTACCCTCGAGTAATCCGGGTGCACCGCCACTCCCACTGCAGAAAAATCTTGATAATCTTGAGCGCAGTTTATGTCCAACCCGTTGACGTCCGTTTCGCAATCCCTTTCCTTCGACAGATCGTGTTCCCCAAGCCGTACTCCGACCAGACGTAGATTCGCAGGTAGCGCCGTTACGCAATGAGCAGCGGTTAAAACGTGTTTCTTTGTAATCAGAGAACCGCCACAGCGAAACTCCGGAAGTACAGAGCCCGAGTCGTAGGCGATTAAAGCCATCCACGGGAATTCGAAGACGGTAGTTTTTGCACCACCGATAATTTTCGCCTCTGGTATAGGACCGCAAACGTCGTGCTCAAGCAGGCCGAGATTAGGATGATTGGTTACATCCGGCGGCGATGGAATCTCCTGCTGGTCAATCGGCCGATCGACGACCGGTGGACTTGATGTGCTTGATGGGCTGGCTTCTTCATTCTCGCAACAAACCTTCGGGTCCATTTTTTCAAATCCGCAATGCGCTTCGTTCAACCTCTGTGAAACCTCGTACGATAATCTGTACGATTGTTTTAGTAGTCTGAACAGTGATTGGCATTGTTTTATGTTAACACACGAGCCTTCCGTACCTCGTGGAGTGACGCATTCCTCTCGGGTCGAGTGACTTGGCGTAAGGTGATCTGGTCCCGATGATAAGGTGATAGATTCTAAGGGTAGCGAAATATCACTGCAGCAGACCTTAGGAGTCATTTTTTCAAACCCGCACAGCGATCGCTTTAGTACTTGCAAACCGGTACCGGTCACTGATGATTCTTGTCTCAGAATTGCGTACAGTGAAGGACATTCGTTGACATTAATACACCTGCCTTCATCGCCACCTCCCGTCCGGCAAGAGGTCTCTTTCGATAAGCCGATCATATTGTTCGAAATTAAGTCTGTTGGGGTGGGCAGCTTTTGAAGCGGGGAATCATCGTTATCGTCGAGATCACTACTGCAACATACTTTCGGATCGAGTTTTTCAAAGCCACAGTTAGATTTGGTTAATTGTTCTATCGCTAAGCTCGTGATTGAGAATGATTTCCGATTTCTTAAGAGATGCAGCAGAAACGGGCATTGCTTTATGTTGACACAGGTCCCTCTTGTGCCCTTATATGTTAAGCAATTTTCCGAATCCACCGCGGAAATCCGTATCACTAAAAACGCAAATATCAAATGTAGCGGGTTCATTATTCACTGTTAATAATCGTCGCAGCGAGCACTGTTTTGACAAATCCGTTGCTGTACTAGTAAACTTCGCATCACCTGGTACAGTTACTTATTTGTGTACGAACGTAAGTAGACACTGACCGACGATACTTTAACGGCCGTTTACATACTTATGTTTAATCCGTCACATTCTAAAAATAGATATTTATATTGTTCTGGGCCATAGCCTGACCACGTGATTACATTTTGAATTGTAGAAGTTACCGATTACATATTTATGCACTCGTATTGGTTTTAGATTGTATTTTAAGGAAATGCCGAGTTCGATATAGAAATTAATTGATGTAGTTGTACAGGCATTTGACTGTGACTATCAACGGAAAGCTCCATAAAACTTTTATTTGGCAGTATTTTGCACTAAATGCTATAATCATCACCGGGTACCAATGAAATATATGTAAGTACACTTCGAATGTAAATCCATCAGATGGCGATTAGTACTTTATTATACTCTTGAAGTACATAGCAAATTTTACTTTTATGGTGGATAAATTTTACCCTTCATAGTTCCTCCTACTTACTAGTTACTACACAAGGTAAGGAGTATCAACAAGTGACGGACGGCTTCATGTGTTTGTACATTCTTAAATATACATGACTAGAAATAAATACGAATTTAACCGTGCAGAATCAGTAAATAAAAAATTTAATGTCAATTCAACTAACTGCATTCATGCTATTACCTTACGCTAACTTAAGTGCAATTCAACAGTGCAAAATCCTTATACAGGAGCAAAATGCAATATGCTTTGTCATACAATAAAATAAGTGCTTTTTGCAGTAATCAGAAAGATTCCCATAACACGATCAGTTCCAGAATTAATACTAGGGATATGTTTAGGGATTAAAAGATTGAGAGTCGAATACATAAACGTATGGATTAAAAATTATAGCTATGAGTTAAAAAATAAGGTTTGTGTCCAAATCTATAACAAAAAATTATAGAATTACCATAATTGTGTCTAGTTGTCTAGATAAATTCGTCTATTCGCTATCTATTTCTTTTCTGTGGTTTCGCTTTATCATGGGAAATAGCGCCCATAAAGCAGTCCCCAATATCAGTATAATTCCAAATGCTAGAAATATTGGTTTGTATGAACCAATTTGCTCAAAAATTACACCACAAAGCGGTGGACCAATCAGCTGAAGCACACCATTAACAAACAAAGAAATCCCATAAGACGATGTTAATTTCTCAGTGCCAAGCATATCTGCTAAAATCACAGTTGTTATTCCAATATACATTCCCGACGAAAGTCCAAATAAAGCACAAAAAAATGATAGCATTGTGTAACTGGTGGCCATAGGAAGTAAAGCTAAGGCAATACCGCTCATTCCAAGTCCACCCACAAAATAGTAATACTTTGGTATGAAATCGATGTCTGATAAGGATGATCCACCTATGCGCCCAACCAAATCTAAGGCAGAAACAATGGACAGTAATAGAGCTGACATATTTTTATCAAAGCCTTGCGATATTGCATATGATGGTAATAATATCATAAAATTCGTATTACTTATTGCAGAGGTGGAGTTTGAAATGAGGATAAGTAGGTAAATTGGATCTTTCAAGACGCTAAAATCAAAGAAATTTTTTTTATCTTTCATTGCTGCTTCGCTTTCCGAGTCATTGCTGTTGGATTGTTTTACTTGTTCTATATCTGCAGCTGTGGTATTTTTCCTTTTAGACGAATGGGTTTGGAAGAGGCACTTGAACATTCCAGGAACATTTAATCTTTGGTTTAAAGCTATAGTACCCATTTCAGAAACAATGCTATGTTGACGAGAGACACGATAATTTTCATAATTTAAACAGCTGTGTCGCATTGAACTATTTCTACTTATGTGCGGTGTATTGGGACAAGCACTGTTCACACTCTTGCCAGTCACAATATTGTCTTTAGGTTCTACATTGGAATTATCAAATGCTGTATTGCGTATTCCGTTTGTAGCAATATCAGAACTTTCGTTAAGTTTTACGTCTTCTTTTTCATCTAATCCCTCGTTTCTTTCGTTGATAAGTGAAGAGTTTTGAACTCCCTCTAGTGCTTGGGCCAAATTCAGGAAATGCAAATTTCCAGAAATTGACATATCAATTTCATTAGTGGATTTGAAGCTCTCTTGTTTTAAAATGTTATTCGATTTCTCATTACTGGGCATTTCGTCCAAAGTCAATGCTTCGTTATCCACTCCATCCTCCGGCGTAATAGGAACTCTTATCATGTGTTGTTCGACAGGGTGATATAACAGAGCACAAATCCATGTATTTAAGGTGATACCACCCATGAGTAATACAGCTCCTCTGAAAAGATAAGATTTATCATTTGAAAAATGATATATATCAAGTTCGGCAAATGAAAAGGTTGTGACTAGTTAAAAGGTGGAAAATTTATTCAAAACGTTTAGATAAAGAAATTCTCAAGTAGGTGACACGTTTTATTAGATAGCAGGGTTTAATAATGACAGATTTGATTATTTGCTAAACATTGCTCTTACCTGTATCCAAAATGATCAAGTAGATACTGTAGGAAAGGTGGTAAAACAATAGTCCCAATAGCACTTCCGGATATACAGAGCCCGTTAGCAAATCCCCGTAATCTTTCAAAATAAGCGGTAACTATGTATACTGTTGGAGGAAATGATAAACCTGCTCCAATGCCAACCATTACTCCATAACTGAAACAAAATACAATGCACATTAATTACATTGAATGACTTGAATAAAAAGTAATACCAGTTTATACAGCAATATATCTATATAATAACTTAATTTACCTGAGATAAAGATAACTGACGGAATTTGCGAAATAACTCAGCATCATTCCTCCTGCAGCAAATGTACCACCAATAAGCGTAACAGTTCGGTAAGAATATTTCATCGACAGAATGCTTGATAACGGACCTGAAAGTATAAAATGAAATTGAAACAACGAGCGTAAATTAAATAGGTATAAATTTTAACCAACGATGTCTAAATTGAAAGATGCCATGTGTACGTATTATTAAAATTTACGTAATATTCGATTGTAGTTGGCATTTATTAACTAAAACATACCTAAAAAACTATATAAAAAATAGCAGAGTGCTGGCATCCATAACGCTGCTGTAGGGGATGCTTTGAAAACTTGCAAAAATTCTACAAACAGCACACCGAACGACTTCACAGTTCCAGGGATAAGAAAGTTAACAGTTAATGCTGAGAATAAAACGACCCAGCCCCAGCCTCCGTCAGGAGGTACCAGCTTCGTTTTTTTTGCTTTTACTGCCATAGTCAATTAGAAAATCTGTAAATTAATTACGCATATTGAAAATGTATTAATGGTTCAAAAATTCTACGTGTGGTTGTGCTTGCACGTGATAAAGTAACCAGTAGCTAAATATTTCTATTTGCAGAATTTACAATTCTTGTGAAAGTCTCAATTTCTACAAGTAAGAAGCGGGCTTAGGCTGGTCGCAAGCCAACCTTTGAACTTTCCGTTTTTGAACTTGTTTGAAGCTGAAATACTAATAGAAATAATTATAGTAATAGTAATAATAATAATACCAATTTTCATCAAAATCGAACTGTTATTAATTTTATTTTTTTCAGTTTATCGAGTACGCAAAATTTAAATTTTGCAAATCTGACTTTAGATCCGTGATCAGCGTCCCTAAAAACCCTGTGGTACCAATTTTCGTTCGAATCCGTTCATCCGTTCTCAAGGTATAATTTTTACTTTATTTCCCGGAATTTTGTTATTTGAATAATTTGAAAAGTACTGAACCGATCCGGATCAAAATCGTAAAAACTCGGTAATTCGTTCTCGAGACATCGTCGAACAAAAAAATTGATCACATGCATACATAAATACGTACATACACACACATACACACAGCATCCATCCAAAAAATGTCGGAGGTGAATCTTTAGACGTTGAAACGTCGAGATATCGTGAAAAATCCACGTAGTAAATGATTCGATATTTGCAGTCAACTGTATCGTACTAAAAATGTTCATGCTATATTAAATCATAAAATGTTTTGTAATTTATTATATGATTTCTTATATATTTTATCGAATTTACAAGATAAATCATGTAATAAATTACAAGCAGAATTCTTTGACAACATTTTATGATTTAACACATGACCACTTTCAATAGGGATATAAAGACAGAAAAATTTTCACCATAGAATAACCCGTGCACTTGCTCCCATGCTAATCGTATACCTTGACATCTTGTTCCTTGTTTAGTACCTGTTAATTATTTTCAATCTACAAGAATTTCCCTGTATTGTTAATCGTACTACATTAAAACGTCTGTCATTATTCAAATCACACTGAACATAAAATAGCAACAAGTAAGATAGCTCAATATGGAAATTTGGAAAAACTTGAGGTAAACTTGAGAGACAAATTTGGATGGCAATATAATGAAAAATACGAATAGAGTCCTATCTCTCAATAGTTCCGGGGTCAATTGAAGAGTTTTTCCACAAATCGGTGTTCCGTCATCACTGCATGTATAAGGTTCGCCGGCGAGACTTTTGAACTTACCTATCAATGGTTCCGACCGCTCTTATAGTTCGAAATACGAATGATAAAAATTTTCGACTGGCGGAACTATTTAGAAGTGGGTACACGAAACTCGAGCTCGTCCCTAATTCTCTGACAAATGAGTAGTGGGGGAAATTTTTCACGAATAAAACTAGAAAAGCGGAACTATTGAAAGATCGCATCGGACTGAAAGTATTAATATCACAAAAACATTCTAATGATATCACATCAATATTACCTTAATGTTACATGTTGTAAAGCACAAAATCGCGAAGGTGGCGAATTCTAACTTCGAATTTGAATGATAATGTTTTTAAAGTTATCCTCGTGAAAATTGGCTCGGATCATTGCTAGATGGGTCTGTTGTAAATATTCGAAACGAGCATGCTTAGAATTTAAAATTACGTTAATTAAGAGCTATTTATGGGTAACATATCATAAATTGCAGTCAAGACCGGGACGTTTCGTAAAAAAAAAAAAGAAAAAGTTGCTAGTTTTTAATACACAAAATGTTTTTCTTTTAATCGACATATATCATGTCTTGAATATTTGAAAACGAAAGACATGTCAGTGATGTAACATAAAGTTACGGATTTCCATCATAACAGACGATTTTAGAACAAAATTATATACTTTTAACAGCTGATTACTTTTATATGCAATGAAATAACAATAATTGTAATTTTCCAAGATGTTTGGTAAAAAAAATCTATTATTCTCGGTCGTTAATTCGTTTTTGGTAATGCTCTCACAGAAAAAAAGCCCTCAACTTTGGTGTAAATTCGTACCCTCATCATTATTTATGAATTGGGGGTACGAGTTTACACTCAAGTTGGTTTTTTTTCCGTGAGACTGTTCTCGTATACGATCAGGCGTTCACGAAACGTTATTAACGTTCCCCAAAATGACGAAATATCTGCATAAATTTTTCGAATTATCAGATGCGTGAATGTGAATCAAAATATTTATTAAACCTCAGTTTAAGTCAACTTTTAAAGTTCTACAAAACATATCAACATTTTCATGTCTTAAGTAGATAGTTACATAAGTTCTTGTACTTTATCTTACTAGTATAGCAGTAGTATACAGTCACGTAGAAATAACGTTTGAATGGTACGTTTTTACTTACAATTAGAATGTAAAAAAATATATAAACAAAAATAAGTAGCAAGTTTAACAGATGTACGCTGAATGCCTCTCAAATCCGGAAAAGGTCCCGAAATAATGTTTTCGAATAAAGGTGTGCGTTATATTGTTGTAGGCCATCTTAGACGCAATTTATCAAGTTTATATAAGTGAAAAGTAGATTGCATAAAATTTTAATGAAATGCATTTTGAAATAACATTCATTAATTATTTTAAACAATTATTTGCATTTCCGCAATGATGCAATATTGAGGTACAGCGATTATATCCTACACGAGAAGGTACTTACCACTCAAATTTTAATCACTTTAACAAAAAAAACACTTCGCAGCCATTTACACCGAAGTATATATCTCACATGTTGCACGCTAGCGCTATTTATTGCGTTTCGCCGAATACTAATTAATTCGATTATGGCTGCGTTCACTGAAATGGTGCATACAAAGTCGCAATTCAAAACGTTAGAATAAATTAGTAATTGAAACAATACTGTGTTGCGAAGAAAAATTGAAGATATTAACTAACAGACCACGTATTTGGTTTACAAAAAGGTTTGAAGCAACTATATAACATAGCTCAACGTACATCTGTTGGTTTAATGTTAAAACTAAGTAATATAAATAATTTTTAGTCAATTATTTTAATAAAATGTGATAAGTTCAACAATATAACATTGTCAGTAACAGATTTGCAACCTTCATGATTTTGTGCTTTAAATGTGCTGAATCTAGATTATTTGAGATCTATAGAAGAACTGTCTGCGAAATGTGCTGGTGGGCACACCAATATTTGCCAATTGATGGACTATGTTGGTAAATATATCCAAACAAAAAAAAGAGTTACTGTAATCTAATTAGATGGATTGTTACCTGGTTGCAAGCTGAAGTACCATAAGCAATATGTTATCCAACAGTACCCAAAACTCGTTTCAAGTTGTTTTTTATACCTTCAACAACCTCGTTCTAAGTGGGAAGTTTGTTTATCTTTTAGTAGGTACATACATGACGCTGCTAGCAAAAGTCACTCTGATTGACCATACTTTCAGCACCTGGACAGTGGTTTCAGTACATGATGTAGTATTCAACTTTCATAAATGTAATAGAAAGCTTTTAATCATAGACTAGGAATTTAATCTAAGTAAGTGGATATAATATTTCTTAGATAATATCTTGTATTTTCTTTGACATACTAACGGTGGTATACCACATGGTAAAGTAAACTTTGAGAATTCACCATCCGAGTGTATTGGTAATATTTTTTTCACAAAAGTTTGCAAAGCCTAATTTACTTTATGATGTGTAAGTAATTGAAACTTTTTGTTCTAGTCTAAATACCATGACTCTATGCTCAACAACAATGTGCTACAAACTGATGGTGATTTCTCATCTCAATAATTATCAGTAACAGAATTATGCAACTATGATACGTCCTGTGCTATTAAAAAAATTAGTAACAGTGGTACACCAGGAAGCTCATTAAGCTTTAACTACACTGTTGCATCGAATATTGAAGCCAGCAAGGCTACTTGTAATTGATCAATTTACTCTGTTTAAAATATATGTGCCAACCCAATGATTGCTAACAAAACCTAATCTTATAGCACATCTAACACAATCAATTGTGAAATCTTCAAATTACTTGCCAGACTCGAAGAGATCATTTTGAAAATTGAAGTAATTGCCGGAATTGCACAATGAAAAACAGTGGTGAATCATTCTGATATTTTAAGAGTAGTGCAATGCACAAGAGTAAAAAAAGTTCACAAACTAATACACAATACTGTATTTTTCTAATAAATTTGCTACCGATAATTTATCTAGTCTACTGAAATAGTAAGTGGTAGAGGCGAGCAAGAAAATGTGCACTGACCTGGAGTTTCGATACGGTGTCTGAAGAGGAAGGTTCGCAGCAGCACTCTGCAGGTAGTGGATTGGGGAGATTTGCTGAAGGGTGGGAGATTCTTCTTCAGGTAACAACGACCGATGAACCATTCCACTACCAAGTTCTTAACAAGGCTTCCAAGCGTCACTTCGTATCCCCTTCACTCTACTCTGCTTCATCGGGATACAGAGAACAACCCAGTCTTGAACTTGAGTAACCAATATTAGCCAGCATGGTCACACGTATCATCTATCTATTGTGTTTACTCAACAGGGCTGATCGCTTCTCTTTCTATGTGCCACTGCTGCATTGTACTTCACCTTTATGCTTGCCGGAGGGGGTGCATGAGGTATCTGCAGGCTTCACTTACCGTTTGCACATCTAAGTCCCACCCACACAATCTGGTAATTTTTTTGCTCGATTTAATGATAGCGTCACGATGTAATAATATTGCCTGACAATCTCACAATGCTTGTGTGACTCTTTCTATATTTATTCAAGTGATTATATCTGATAGATCTCTAATGCATTTTCATCTCGTCATTTTGATATTTTTGGCGATAAAATTTTTTAATGCATAGTCGGATTGTTTTGTTATCTCAGGCTACTATATTTATTACAGTCGTAAACTCATTCCGCATTATGTACATCAATGACTGTGTTTAGCGGGTCTAGCGTAACAGTAATATCTTCTACTAAAAAATTATTTACTATTTGTGCACTCATCTTACATCATCTCTTTGCAGTGGCCTCGTACATTTGTTTTCATGTAAAATATTATTTCCTATATATTCGAAAGAATTTGCAATTTCACCTCTACAACAGATTTTATTCTAATGACTTATCAATTTCATTCTCAAGAATAATTACTTGAGCATCTCAAATTATCCATCATTTAATCTAAATAGATGTTCAGAATTCTAGCCAGTTCACAATCAAACCAATGAATAAGTATCAGGTTTTCCTAGAATGGGTTGAAAACTTTTTGCAAGCACCATGCTTTCTATTTATAGAACTTAACTGCCTTAAGTCGTTTCTAAATTTACATAAAGTGTATCAAAGATTAGAGTCTTGTAAAAAGGGTAAGCCAAAAAGACTGGGCTGACGGGTTATTTACTGCTCTTCCCAGCCAGGTAGTAAACTATTTTTTCATGGACTATTTTGTTTTGATGCGTTAGCCTTGCATGGCATGTTGTCCTGGGGCGAGCCCTACCTGGCGGGAGGCGGAGGTTCTCTCTGTTCAACAACCACTTTGCAATGTGGCTGAGAGCTGGTTCCCATGCCATCTCTATCGTTGCATTAACTATTTTTAAGAAACCAAACTGGTTTGATGAAAATAGCTCGCCTGTTTGAGCAAGAGTTTAGTAAGTGAGGCAACTGGGAGCATGTGTGTGAGTGTGTGTGGTGGTAAGAAACAGCCTTAAAGGCTGTTGGTTTTATTTTCTGTTTATCGCGGTATAGCATGGCGCTGTTATACTCGCTACTACAAATATGGAAGATCTTACGTTACATTTGAGGGCAATGGCAGATTATACATACACTTGTATGAAAAATCTGAAATCAGGATTGCATTATTGATACCCACACAGCTAGATCCACGTATGTGAGCGGGTAATGAATTTCATCAGTTATGCGTGTCATGCTTGCATAAGAAAGTTGGGGAAATTGATTCAGGAAATGATAGTATTAGCTGACGACAAGAGACCGATGAAATCAGTGTTTCATCAATTCTGTTTCAAAATACTAAGTAAATCTAACATTCATATTTTTGCATATCTACCTGTGCATGATGCGTTTATGCAGTGAACTTTTGAAGTAAAAATTTCTCGATATCATAAAAAACTAACAGTGTTCCGAGCAGAATATCAAAATCAAATCATTTTAATACTATATTAAAAGCCTGATGAAATAACGTTATCGCAAGATATATCCGTAGGTATTCTAGATAATCTTTTTAGACACTAATATAATTCAATACATGCTACTAAGAGATATCCTGAAAAAACTAACAGAAATTCAATTCCACTAAATATCGTAAACATTAGATCTACATAATATTTTTCGTTGTAATCGACTTAGAGAATGATGTTTGTGCGGCACATATGTCACAAATTCATTTACCGAAACTAATTACATTAAAGTAAATAATTTTCAATAATAAGTTACACATGTAAAAGGTTCTCTTCAAAAACCAGACCCGCACTACCCAATTTTTTCAACTTATGTCAGCGCAACTTTATCAAACTTTTCGAATTACGTACCTGCAAAGCTAATAATTGCCAATGGCCTTATCACTTATCTTCAATGCATTACTGAGTTCAGCATATATAATTAGTTGTGTATACATGTAGGTCTAAATATATTTTAGATCTATAGTCATTTAGATAAAGTCAATCCAGTTTGTTATTAAATATTATTGTAGAATATATTGCCGTCCGCATTAAAGAATAAAAGTATTTTTGATATGCTTGAGATTCGCAATTTCTAACGAGAACTTTCTATTGGAAACAATATTAAATCTGCACAAGATCGCTGTATAATGTAAAATACTTCTCTAGATCATTCAAACTTATTCCAGGAAATTGTATTGCAGGCTTCTTGTTTATGCCCCATTTAATACTGACCAGTTACATTTTTTGCATCATAGTCAATTTAATCAAGGGGTGATTAACCACTTACATGCAATTTAGACAGGAATGAGTTCAGGGCTTAGAGACTTTATGCTATGTTTAAAATTAGATATAGCCAATTGGTGTGATTGGCAGAAGACAGTTTGAACTTCCTTCAATACAGGATTATAATCATTGATTGCCATTCTGATACGTTATACTTAACACTCTGAGGTTTATTACTCTGCACAGAAATTACCGATCAAACAGGATACCGGCATCCTCATAAGAACCTGCAAATGATACCTTATAAAGGGTGAAAAACAGTTGCTTGAATTTATACCTTTCAAAAATTACAGAGCACTGTATTATAAATCAAATTACCGATAATTATTAACGCCTTAAGAATTTGGACATTGTGATAAATAAAACTTGACTAGTATAAGGAAATGATGCAGCGAGTTGAGAGTTCGTAGAATAATTATCAAGTTTCTAAGATGCAGGGAGTGAGGATGAACAGGAAAATCGCATTTACTAACTTTCACTAACTGCTGCTCAGGTCATGCCTATTCACAGTCATGATTAGTCGTTAATTTGTGTCACATGTATGAGGAAATTTTTTTGCTTAGAAGCGACAAAAAAAAAATAAACTTGTTTTATTGGGCGGAAAACGAACTTCAAGTTAGGAGCGTTAACATTGCGGAAGATTGAAAGTAAATCACTATTTTAGTTTAGCCGAATGAGCGCACAAATTTAAATATGAATCTGACAACGAAACACTACAAATAGTTATACGCAATTACTTCAATTTTGCCAAATTTATGTATAAATTTTAATGTGTCAATTCATGTTTCTGGTGGGGTAATAGTAGTCTGGTCTAAAATGATTTTCACAACAATTTTTATTCTAGTGCAAGTTAACTAGATTAAAATTAAAGTAATCAAATAAACAAATTACATAATTAATATCGATATAGTTATATAATTACTAAAAAATAACATATCAAATTGATAATCTTGACAATATAAATTTATCAATTTATTTATAATAATACCAATAAGAATTACATTGTAACTTTACACAGCTAAGCAAAATTACTTCACATCTCAAATGACGTACATGGCCTATACAAATAATTATAGGCAAAACAGATTTCCAAAATGAATACAAAGAAACCATTCTTCACAGCTCAACAGGGTTCACTGGATCGAATTCGAGGCTGTGATATATATCTCAAATTATCCAAGTCCATGTGAAAAGGGCAACAACCCCATGCTATCTACATGAAATTCGTATAAATCATGTCATTTCTTTGTTTTTGAGTTAAATGAAAATGTATTAGAGTGGTTTTGTTCAAAATTGCATGTAGAATGGGGCTGTTATGCCCATCTTTGCGTTTGAGATACGTGAACTTGGATAATTCCATACAGACAACAATATCGAAATCAATCCCTTAAACACATCTTATTAGTGTCAAAACTTAACATGATTACATATTTTCCTCAACTTTAGCCTCACGTTCTAACACAGAAATACAAAAGTTGATTTTCTAGCATTTAGATACAGAGAATAATTTTGGCAAGCTTATTCTTATTAAGTCCATGACGGGCAGTTTGGCTGTGCCGCCGGTTACTAAAGTAACATACTAAACTACCTTCACATAATTTCTTGTTCAGCGATAGTTCCCATGTGAAATACCTGCTGTACAATGCAGACAGAACCAAATAGATATTGAGTTGAAGAGTTTACTGGACGGACAATCTGGAAATTATTGGATGAGAGCTGATGTTCAACCTTTGAATCAGAGCTTTCTCACTTTTAAGATTTTATATTGTTCGTAAAATTTTCAAAGAAAAACTGAGCAGGCAATCACGACAATCTTGATTCAAGTACACAAAGTGTTACAAGAACGAATTAGTGCACCATGATTATACTGCTACCAGCTTCATTTGCTGATTTCGGCATACTGTGCTCATGGCAAAAATCAAGATAATCAATTATATCATATGGCTAAATTTCAATATGATTCATTGTTAATATAACTCAGGTATATGAAAATAAAAGATGCACCAGCAAGAGAAAATGTAATCATGATGTGATATATACGATATATATATATATACATATATTATAAAGTTAACGCAGAAATTATTATTGTATTACACAGTGATTTCTGTCATTTAAGATATGAGGTAAACTATGAACTATATCTACATAATAATCTTAAATATGGAATAAATATTATACATCCTCCACCTTGTTCACCCTTCAAACACCATAAACTGGCACATTAGAATTAGAATTCGATAAACATACAGCTACACCAATTTAGAAAGGAACGGCCTGTCGTATTTTAAACTGAAGTCCCCGCAGCCTCGAGAGTATTTTGAAGCTGTGATAAATCCATATTCACATACCAAGCATCATGGTATTCAAAGGGTTTAGTTCAAGTGGCTAAATAAAAAGATTACATTACCTTCACAAAGTCTGGCGAGCTGACACTCGCTATTCGTATGCCCACCTTGTTATGTATGTTAGTAAATATTGCACTCACCATAGCACTGATTTAATTATACATGAAGAGTACGAATACTATTCAAGTAAATCTTTACTTATAAGTTTATCGTTTTTACATATTTTTTTACGTTATTTTGCTTAGATTTTTCCATTTTTCTGCCTCTTTCTCTTTATACACTCTTTCTTCTTCTCCATACCATACCAGAGCATAAAATCAGCTGAGATATTATAGATCTCAATCTGTTACGATTGATCGTAGATTCCTTTCACTTTTTAGATTTACCTTCACTACATATTATTTTTACCATTACCCCCATCCATCTCAATTATTTTTGCCATTATCTTTGTTATCTACACAGGTATTGATAGTGTAGGATATCTGATGAAATCAGCGCACACATACTATCAGTGGACAAAAATAGTTTTAAAATATGATAATCAAAATTGTTTGCAATTAAATTAGAAATTATTTATTCCAATCATTTATTTACCCATCAGTACCTTTTAACTCACCATATCAAACAGGTCTTTGCAGACTGAATGAAATTTAATGCTTACTGCAATTATTCATGTCCATTGTTAGCAAAAGCTTTTTGTCTAGCTCTACTTGCAAATGCTGCTTCCCGTTTCAATAATAAATTTACATAGTACACAGGTATGGCTTTTACCACCCTTGATAACCTGTTGCATTAATTATTGGAACACAACAAAAGGTCAAGTGGAAGTTGCTGATGCAATGGTGCATCATCACAGTACTCGTAAGTTGTGATATATTCATTATGAGTAGATATTACAATAATATCCATGTGTATTGTAAGATAAATACCAGAATACACTCGCTGTTGAGTTATAAAAAGACTAACTATGTGAAATTAAGTCCTGATGGTCATCAATGCAAAATATAATCAGTCTCCATGGTTGCCACTAAAAATAGTCAAAAAAAATTCTCGAACTTTTCCCTGACTAAATTATAATTTTTTCATGAATAAAATTCAAACTAAGACTGCTAAGTCGAGGATCCATTAAATAAAGCTCGGATTCAATGGGTGTTCTAAAACACGTTTATAGTCTGTTCAACGGTTGTGGAAGTGAGTATGGAGAAAAATGTTGTTCTAAATAATAATCTATCATAAAATTCTCTGAATAATTAAAGAATTCTCCAACTTTTTCGTGACTTTCCAATTTTCCCTGACCAGTGGCTACCATGGACTCTTGTATACATTGCTGGTCATGAATAGTCAAAGTACTGGCGTTATTCTTAGATCAACAATTGTTTGCTGTGTTTACAAAAATTTTCTCATGGAAAATACTTGACCCAATTTGATTTTACGACGAGAGCTTTAATTTTTAGTATTAGTATGCTTGTCTAGTACTAACACATGCTTGTAAAATAGTTTCGTGAACAAATGACTTTGTTCATTATTTTATTTAAAATGTGAAATTAAGAACTGTATTGCGCAGCACAGTGAGGATTTAGTGTCACATAAATTGAAGAGCGAGCGATGTTGAGACAGTACATAAATGCTTTGGATATTTTCTCACGTTTTGATGGAAGATTTTTCATTGAAACTATTAACTCGGAGGGGACCTCAAAACAGACGGATCATCCAACGAAGCTTCATCGTTACACTCACTTTTGACCGAGTTGCTGTTGTTCACGATGCGTACTGAACTCACTATTATATCACTACTATTCTCGCACTGTTCAGAGTTTGCATTCAATATTCCAGGATGTTTCTTCATATGGGTAGTCAAGTTTCCGCTGTGATAAAACTGCTTGCCACAAACTTTGCATTGGAACGGTTTTATGCCTGAATGTATCCTTTCATGTATGGAAAGATTCCCACTGTGTCGGAATTCTTTTGCACAGTAGCTGCACTTGTATGGTTTAACTCCAGAATGAGTGCGTAAGTGCGTTGAGAGATTGCCGCTATGGCTAAACATTTTTCCGCATATTTGACATGCGTATGGTCTTTCGCCTGAGTGTGTTCTCATATGAATAGCCAGATTACCGCTGTGCGTAAAGCATTTTTCACACTGAGAGCATTTGTATGGCCTTTCGCCATTATGAGTCCTCATGTGAATGAACAAATTGCTCTTGTGGCCAAACTCCTTGAAACAAACTTCGCATTGGCATTTCAATTTTTTCAGACTCCCAGTCCCTCCTGATGCCTTGGGTGGCCGTCCAGGACCGTTATGTTTAACTGGCGAAGTGGAAGGAATTCCTAGCAGCGATTGATTTATGCTTGGCTGCTGTTGACTAATTTGAGAAAGCTGACTCTGTTGAGCTTGTTGAGTAATGTTTGATTGATTTTGTTGAGTCGTCTGAGTTTCATTACTGGCTTCTTGAGGATGCGGTGATACTTGGAACGGCATGCTGTGCTGTTGAAGGTAGCTAGATACTGCCAACTGAGGCATAGTTTGCTGTAAAATAAAATATAAACATTATAAATGAGTAGACGTTTACAGTATTTTCATAAATCTGAATTCTATTTAATAAATTGGAACAGTGTCAGAACTTCACTGATAATTTAAGAACTAATTGTATGTGTGTTTTTCAGTTGAGAATGAATGAAAATAAATGTAGCAAGTGTAGAGATGAATGAGAATAATGGATGCTACATTGTAACCATTAATTCTAGGTAGAAAATACTTATGAAGTCAAAAATCTTATCTTTACTTGCATGTAAAAGCAAGTCGCATGTACATATGTAAATACACATTTGAAATAAAATGTTATCTAAATGTTTTAAGGTGACCACTAAAGAATGAACAGGCCATGCTTACATGCAAAGTGATAAGATAAGTTTTAATAAGTTTGACAGCGTATCAAACGAATTTATAGAGATCTGAAATGCTTGAAAAATATTTACTAATATACAGAAATATGTGGCAGCGTGCGAGTTGCTCACCGTTGGCATTTTTAGGTATAATTATAATTTAATTTTATGATGTTTCACATATGTACAGATTTCATTCAGACATAGCCAAGTTAAAAGCCATTATTTAATTACAACCCAACCAATAATTTAAATCCAATTAACTATAGTGCATTTATTAACATAGTATAAATAACAAGCCTGACAATCATGTGTCGACTATTTAGAAAATACTTACACCCATCTGAGATAGATCTTGACGAGCCAATGAGTCACCCTTTGCGGGTAAATCTATGGGTATTGGATTCTGATGCAATTGAGCTTGTCCCCAGAATTGCAATTGCTGACGACACATGTAATCCACATCCTGATTGGTAAACACTGGATAATCAGAATTGCTTGGGATACCATTGTTACCACTCTGATTGGCGTCCTCTACTCCTGTATATTCCTGCTTTATTTGCACTGGGCTAAACATCTAATAGGGACGAATGTAGAAAAAAATCATATTCTTTAGATGGTCGACGGTACAAACACAGATCACATAGTATAAAATTTTTAAATCTATGTAATGAACCAATCAAGGAAAAAATGATACAACAAATTTGTTCATGCAAAATTAATGGATTAAATTCATTCATTTGAAATCGAAAATTAATATAAGTGTAAATTTAAATAAAAATCTTCAATATTACAAACTGCTGTGAAGACATAAAAGTAAAATAAAAAGGACAAAATATGAAGGAAAATCATTTCTGTTGTGAGTAGAGATTATTTTGGCAGTCGCTAAGATTTTTTCTCTAGAAGATGAAATTGACAAGATTCAGGAATATTATGTTGACTTTCTACAAGGTGGAAAAAAAGCTAGAAAATAAATAGAAATCTAGGTAAAAAGATATATTAAATTGGTACGATACTCACGTTGTATGACCTTTCTGAAATACTGTATTTGGCTCTGCCCTCGGGCTTAGGACATCGCAAAACGAAAAGCTGTCGAAATAAACTGTGTTAATTAGTCGTAAAAGCGATAACCTAAATATACTGATTTTTCAATACTAGCTATTGTTGATTTCATTGTTGACAATTGATTGGAAGGGTTATCTAAATCCACGAGTGGGTCAGATATCGCGAAAAAGATTGAGAAACCACGAGTCGAAAGAACTTTTTTACGCAAGCCTGAAAAAAATCTTATGAAATGCAACCAAAGATGGCGAACCTTAATTTTCGTAATTATGTCGAACAAGGTCAGAAGGCACTAAAGCATATTGTGCGTTTACCTTCGTTATGAAAAAATCTTTCTCATTGTTTTCTCGGTCGTTTTGAGACGTATCACTTTAGCTAAATTTGTTATTATTATACCATGATTATTATTTCTAAGCTTAAAACCACTCGGCAGACTGTACGCACCGGAAAACCGTCAACAATCATGAATGAATCGAGCTAAGAAAATTAATACTTCTGCGCATGGGTTGCGCAGGAAAATGGAAAATCTATTACACCTTCATGACTGCCAACGAAACAACTTAAAACCGAAAAATTTATGACGTGTCATGATGGTAAAAACTCATCGCTAAACTTATTTATATGAGCCGCAGCGTTTTGAATTCACTGTAACATAGCTTGTAGCACATGAATCAATTTTATGTGATATGAAAGTAGCACAGCAATTCAAACTCCGTTTTGACTAAGGTTGGCATTGTGGCATTTCTGCGAACGTAAGGAATGGGTGGGGAAAGCGATCTTGTCGCTACGGTGTCAGGCCAGATGGTGACGGCCAATGGTAACGATCACATAAAATTTGCAATGAAAATATTCGTAGATCGCTGATCTTGTCGCTCACTGTCTTGTAGGCATACGAGCGTAATGATTGGTTAGCTGAGTGTATTTCGTCAGAGGCACGATTGTCGCTGAAAGCTGATGGCTTGTAACTTTTGACGATTATTGTTAAAAATTTTCAATAATCGTACTGAATATGTCAACAACCTTTCAAGCCCAAATTTCCTGCTTAGGGAGCAAAACTAAATACTTGGCAGAGCTTAAGAAGCCGGTTATTCGCCCCTTGATACAACGTAAGTTGACAAAGGCAAACTGTTCCTATCATTATGGGGTTATGCATGAATTGACAGCTGACATTGCAGTGGAGTGGAGCTCTATCTTCCCTGTTTACGACCCTTGCTTTTGTCACTTAATGAGTACAGGGATACGTACCAAAGCAAGATCGTAGAGTATCAAATTTGAACAAGACATATCCGAACTTGCATTTTTAATTTTTAAATAGTGGTATATCTCCGTATTTGTAAAAATGGTTTATTTTTTTAGTTGCTGTCAAGTCGATTCAAAGAGATCACATCGAAGAAGGAGTGCTGGATAGAATATGTGAAAAATATAATGTTACCCAGGAAAATATCGACCAATGGTATAGTGCGGTTTTAAAAATTTTACACACACATCTGCGTTATCCATCGGGCTCTGTTAAACCTGCAGAATTCAAAGAATGTCTTCAAGATTTAAAGTAAATATATATATTAAATAAATTCCATTTTTTCTTATATACTGTATTCATGAATGGAATCTTTTATATGAAAAGAAAGAAACCAGTACTTCTCAGAATATCCCGATCTAGCCATAAAACTAGTTTTAAATTCTATTCAGCTCATTAAAAACAATGTCTATATCCTAGATTGTCGCCCGATTGCATAGAAGATTTATCTACTGTTGCTTATGGTCAAAGAAGAGTAGTTCTAGTTAATGAATTACTATACATCACCAAGTTTTATCCACATATAAAATCGTGTCGATGGAGAATAGACATTAACATTTCCTCGAGGTAAGTTGACACATTTTATTCCTTAATTATGCAACATTATTTGAAATTAAAAAACGACGAGTGGTCAATAATAACAGTTCACCATAAGTTGTAATATTATCTTATTTATAATTATTTATGTCCATAGCGTCTTATCGAGAATCATGGAACCAAGTATTATAATGGAATGGACATTAAGCTCAGGCGAGTGCAAAATGTTTGAATTATCCATGGCCAAATTTCATCAACTTAGACACGCAGTAGCCAGCCTACTGAGAGAGATTCAAATCTTTGAACGGCGCAATACATTCAAAAATTATTCCACCTCTAGTATAGAAATGAAATAAATAACATATAGCTCTAAATATAAGCCCAGGGAAACAAGAATTGTAATATACAATATTACAAGTGCCATTGCAAATGTGATACCCATTACAAAGGAGACATCATTTTATAAGATAACCAGGATATTTTACTTGTGCATACATTTGTAATAATAATAGCTGATACCACAGAGCGGTGAATATAATATTCTTTATATAAGTATAATAGAAGGAGAAAAGGATAAAATAATGGATTGTTTACTTGGATTCTTGATTTGGAAGAAAATAAAGTCACTTACTATAATTTATGTTAGAAAATGTTAAAGCTGTGTTATTTCAATGCTGCGTAAATCATTGGCTTTCATAAATGAGTGAAATACGTCAATTGCCTGATTCATGATTTTAGTTTTTGATCATTGATTTGATTAAAATTCATAGAGCTGCCACTCTTCCTGTGGTCCCCGTATTTGAGGGTAAAGGTAGTTCTTTTGAGAGTTTGTACTCTTGGTATACCTAAACTGACGAATTGATCCGTGGTAGATGGTGCGCTACTCTGAAAAGGAAGAGAAAGTAAATTTTAATATTTTATCGAAACCTCGTTTTTTACGAATGTCTCATTAAACAATAATATCAATTCAATGTTTTAACTTTCTTATTGAATAACATCTTACGTGTAGAATCTCTTACACACAATAATGTAAAGCAAGTCAGGCACATGAAGTATTCTGCATACTTTTTACACAAATAGTTATCACTTGTCATTTATATATTACTTACTCTGTAAAATGTATTCCAAAATGCAGTGAAAGCAGTTTTATCCAAGCTTGCTTGTTGGCGCAGCGTAGGTATAGAATATTTATCATCTCCACACCTTGCAATCAGTCCAACACTTACAGCACAGTTCAACTTTTCATTTAACTCTTTCTTCAGTGCATTTGGATCATTGTCTATAGGATAACAGCGTCGCAAATGGCTGGCAATCAGGGCAGAACTAATGTATGCTCTTCTTGTTTGCAACTCTTTAACAACAACACGAATCATCTGCGGAGTAATAGGAACTGTGGCTCTCCAAGCTGAGTATTAAAATGAAAATTATTATGTAATTTATTTGACCACTTATAGTTTATCAACCATTTGTCACACTTATGATCAAATCTAATTAGGCAAGATATGTTGCATACCTGATGCCATGTACCTCCTTTGGTAACTATTTTTCCGTTTCTTAGCAGTATTGCGTTGTGATCTTGCAGACTTTCGTTTATAGGCTGCGTTGCATTTTGAAAAGTTTACGGGTTCTAACAAATGACTCGTACGCTCAACATCTGAGTTAATGAATGAAAGATACAATAAAAAATAACGTAATGCGAATGTACAATAATTTTCCTCGATGTAACACCTGAACTTGGAAACTCGCAGAAGTTTCGAGTTTGTCGGCAAGATTTCTTGGCAGTTATCTGTTTTCCTTCAGCAGCATCCGAAACTCTCTGATTTTTTTTATATCTATCTTTGGACATACCTATAGAATTCTCAAGCACTTGTGTCATACAATCGCTTTGAAAAAGCTAAGGTTCTTTTATACACAGCAGAGTTTATGAGAAAATTGTTAAAAGAATTAATAGTTTAACAGTAAGAGATGACAGAACAATATCCGAAAGTCTAGTCTTCAGAGAGCAGCTTTTGTATGGTTGCCATGGAGATATGACAAACATCAGATGATAGTACAGCTTTAGAGTCCCTTTTTTAAGAACTCTAGTTCAGCTTCCAAGTCAATTCTCACACAAAATAGGCATTGCTTTGTACCCATGTTAGTACCTGATTGCTACTTACCTGTCTTCTAAAAGAACGATCTAATGACAAGGACCGCAAGTGCAATCACGTATTATAGCATTGAAACATAAGTAATTGCAACCTGCAAATTCATACAACATTTGTACTACCACTTATTAATATAATAATATTTCACATATATACGTGCCAAATATGTCCAAAAGTTATCCAAGCTAAGAACTAAGATGAAAACATCATAAATAAATCATCAACATATGTCAAGTATAAGATTTTTTTATGGCTGCACGGTATTTTGTATTTATTACAAATGAGTTTGTTTTCTGCATTACAAATTCAATACTAATCGCCAACGGTTGTGAAAGAAAAATCATACTGTCAGTAATATGTTATTCTGATAACAACAATGACATTATACCGATATCTTAATGTACAATAGGTATTTGATTTGCTGGTGATTTTTTAAAAATATTTATGTGAACATATATTTTTGCAGTTAATTTTTTTTGTAACATCAAAATCTTTTAGTCATGGTGAAAAATATATGTAAATTATTCAAGTAACTTGCATCAATTCGAAATTATTGTTTATAATTATATTAAAAATACTGCTTCATTTTAATTCCGTTCAACACAGATGCACACATATTCCTTAGTCGTATAATATTTTTTTCACTCGCGCTAAATACTTGCATTCAATCCGAAATGTTCAAATAAAAATGAAATGAAAATGACATTAAAATGACATGATGCTTCCGCATTATAATAATTATACTTCGAAATTTCGTAGGATGATCATTCGTAACGTATACCAGTAATGTACAAAATTGTTATCTTCATTTCTTGCGGCATAAAAATGAAACAGAATTTGCCACGTCGTAATGCATATTACATACACAGACGAACACCATTATAAAATCAGGAAAAGATTAATTTGCGAAAATGATGCAAGGTACTTGATCACAAGTTATACATGAAGAACAGAATTATGAAAGTTTTACATAGATGGAGAAGTACGATGTGTAGAGTTGCTGACAATGATACAATAATAATCGTAAGAATAAGAGTAAACGAAATATTTAATAACTTTCAATAATATATTAACTATAATATATAAATTTATATATATATACAAGGGTGAGGAGAGATGACTGTCCATATTGGAGACCTTATACATGAAAAAAGAGAGCAGTATTATTTCCCAGTAATTTAATAAGACTGTCGAAAAAATCTGTGGCGTAACATATTACACAGTGCAATTAGAAAATGTAAATTTGTATCTGACAAGATTGTATTTGGAAAAAATTTGACAGTTATATTAGTTTAAACTTCACTTCAGAACAGTGACGGTACTTGCAAACATCTATGAGTATTGATTGTCGCAATCCAATTTGTCAGCAATGAAATAAGCATCTGTTGTCTTTTCAGTTTGCATAATATTCAAGGCGCAGAAAGTTATCTCGCTTTACCCTGTGTATACGAAAATGTATACAAATACATATGTTTATAATAACTTTTTTCTTTTCTTTTCTTTTTGCTTTTCCTTTTTTTTTTTTTTTTTTTTTGTGTAAACATTTAAGGGGCAAAACATTGTGCACTCTCTTTATCAAATGTTATATAATAATAATATTAAGATATTTAACATCGAAACTCGGCAGAGACGATTCGACACGTAAAAGAAAATACATTTTTTCGCTATATACAAGAGTTGTGTGTTTCTCTGCCGACCCTCTTTGATATGGTGACACACTTGCACCATACAGAAACATGTTTCCTAAATTACGTTTGCTTTCTTCTTAAATATTTTTATGAACATACACTCTCTCACACTTTATTTAAATGTGAAGCTGCAGATATAGCTTCACATGTCATCATAAAATTTCAGTCAAACTCATGCTATTTTCGTTTAATGGAACGGTAGTGAAACCCTGCTTGGTAAATGAAGCTTTAAATAAATATTACAATTTTATAAGTATTTCGATAAAAGCTGATTGTTTGTCAAGTGTAAATATTCAGAATGATTAATGTTTCCTCAAACGCTATATCGAAAAGTTTAATAATATCGAAAACACGATATGTATGTCGAAATCGTCATGGGTATGTAAAATTGAAATGAAAAAAAATCATTCTGTTCCACATTAATATGCAACAATTACACTTATAATATAAAGCTAGATAACAAGCAAATTTTTTACCACGTGCAGGGTTTTTTTTTTTTTTTTTTACCTGATAGTAATTATAGATGGTATAAATCAGTATTTCAATATGATACAATACAAAATTTGACTGAATTTTTATGACTGAGATCTTTTACCCTTCTAAAGGGCAATGTTGAAATACTTTTATTCACATTGATTCCTTTAACGAATTCAAATAATTATTTTGTACTTTTGACAGTATTTTTTTTTTAAGATTATACTTGGTTGGCTGGCTGGCTGATGTATCACAGATGTAACAACGTGATGGTACTTACGTTTATCACTTTATTTATTAATTTCTAAGAAAGACTCTTATACTTATTACGTCAGATGTTGCTCAGTATTTTGTTAAAGCAATTCTTATTTATTCCTTTATTGTTTTTGTTACAAGTTCGATGCAAGAGTCAGCTAACCGGGAAAGGCAATATTCATTCTCACCAGCAATGGAGCAACAATGAATTTTGAAAGTAAGCAGTATATCGAAGTAACGACAATTCATGTAGCTAATTATATTTCGTTTTAGAACTGCCAATGACGCGGAAAATCAAGAAAATAATTAATCCTTTCCCCCACCCCCACAACAATCCATACCAACATTTTTGGACGACTTGAAACAAAGCTGTTATAATGTGATTTAATTTTTGCGATTTCAAATGATCGGTGTGAATCATAAAAAAAAAAAAAGAAATGGAATACAGTTTACTCAATACCAAAGTGAATAAATTATTCACATTGATTTTAAGCAAACAATCAGGTCTGGCTACTACATTTTGAAGATTTTTGGTATTAATTTAAGCTTGTATTGAGAAAAAAAAGGAGACAAATACGTCTGAAGAATAATTTATTCGAGAAATGGTTGGATAGTCTAAGTAAGAGATACCGCCATAACCGGGCGGCCGTAGAACATACTACGATTCAATAACAAATTAAATTAAATAAAAAATTTCACACATCAAAAAGAATGTTACATCACTTTTTCCTTTTTTTTTTTTTTTTTATTCGTGAAAACGCCCGAACTTATATGTAGAGCACAATAATTGTGATTAAGGCGAGACTTAAGTTATTTTCGACAATATCATCGAAAGCCACTGCCAGATTGCAGGCACGTAGAACATCCTACGATAAGTGATATTGGACTTAAAAGAAAAATGATAACTGTAGTATTAAAAATTCGTGATGGGACGTCTTGATGGATATATAAATGTATATATGATTTGCATTCGAATGCACAATAAATGTATTCGATACGAAACGATAATTTTGTTGGTAAGAAAGTCGTAGAGGGTTACATGTAACTAAAACCCGTTACCAGCACACAAAATTGCACTAGTTTATTTTCAACTTTTCGAATACACGCGTACTGTAATGTTTCTCAGAGAATATTTACCCAATGCCAGAGATTTACCCTGAGATGTATAAACTGAATGTAAAAGGTAAATCATTTATTTGAATGAGTTTATTAACGCTTTACCCGTGACTCTTATGCAGAATCTATGAGATTGAAGCTACTTTTGGAATTGGTTTATCATGTAAACCTTTAGATAAAATAAACTACAAAAATGTTTTAATATTAGGGCCTTTTACTTAATGAGATATTTTATATCTTCATTAATCAATTAGGATAATAAAAACCAAAACAATTAAAACACTAAATTAAAAACAGAGATTGAACATAGGGACTCTTGACTAGCACAAACTGGCTGTGTTCTGACGCTCATCCATCCACTTATCTACTCTGGTATTTTCTCACAATATATCGCAACTCTAGTTTTTTATGTTCAATATACATTGCCAACCAAACATCATAGAAATGCATCTACTATAATGAATAATTTTTGCCTTGTTTGTCACAACACATAATAAATAAATATAATTTTTATACTTTTCTTTAAATCGTCAAAACTTTACATGTAATCCGAATCTCGAGAGTAACCACAGAGCTTTGTAATAAGATTTAGAATGGCGCACCTGGCTAAATTTCACATTTCTCATTTCTCTCCACAGTACCGTCACGTGAGCAGCCCATTATAGACAACCTCGATACAGGCTAGACTGAAAAACGGATGACACCCTTCTGCCAATAACGGAACCACTTACAAGTGTCAATGAATTGGTATCACTGAATTGATGTCATAATTCCAGAATGAAAATCTGTACCCTACACTTTCTTCACATTTTCTCAACGCGCAACATTTTGTTTTTTATTCTATACTCATTTGTTGCAATTCTGGAACTAGAACAAAAACAATTTCAACTGACCAATTGGCTCTTCAAACTTATGCTATGTCAAGCCACCTTAATAAGTTTACCTCCTTATTACGCTATTTTATATTTTTTTAAATTAAAAATTTATCATTTTTTTTTTTAAGATTAATAACTTTTTCAAATTTTCTTTTATAGTTTTTTTTTTTTTCTAAATGTATATATACATACATATATATATATTTTAGCTTGGCTTTTGTTATTTTAGTGAATATAGGTATGTATATACGTATGTACGGTAGATATCATGTACTCAGATGTTCAGGAAAAAATCTTATTCAATATGCACTGCAGAATTAGTACGAAACTGTTTATAGAACAGTTCAAGTAGTGCAAGACCGTTCAAAACGGGTTGATTGCTATCACGTACCTCACAGGGATAATTTAACAGCGCCGTCATACACTCGCAATCCAAGCATGATGTGAAATCAACAAATAAGTAAAAAAAAAAAAACTTATCACTCTCTATCTTGATTGTTAATTTTTACTCTTCACAAGAGTATTCCTGAAATTTATTTCATAAAATTTTTCTTTGATGCAAAATGCAAACCCAAATTTGATGTATGATGCGACAGTAGGTAAGACATAATTGGGATTCGAAATGTTGTAGCTTTAAGTCCTTCAATTCGTACCCTCACTTGATTAACACTGAATCGGCCAATCAATAGGATGCAAAATTCCATCCGTGCTGTCCATATCCCAGTCAATGCCAATTTCCTCCTCACTGGACCAGCTGGATGATGAACTTATGCTGCCGCACCTTAAGGATGAAAACAAATATAATATTTAGCTTCGACAACAAACGTATTTACAAGAGATTGTTGATTTTGCACAGATTTAAAATAAATTGAAAAGCAACCGTTTGTCAACATTCCTGCTACATGGCTATTTCCTTCAAGACAGTGAATTCAAATTTTGTTGAAACTAATAACAAATTTGAGATGTTGATAAAGAAAGTAACAGATCAAACAATGAGTCTAAAATATACCATACAAAATATCAATTAACGAAAAAAAAACCACATTCGCAACCCTTCCTGGGTAAACCCACTTTACTTGTTAGGCATTTTAATGCAGATGCACCTATCACGAGCTGTAAGGATGAGCAAATCCCTATTTGCAGTTTGAACATGATGGAGGAAAGCTGGAAAGTAGTTTCAACTATTTAATGGTGGAATGAGTTGTGAAATAAACACAAGATTGGCAGAATGAATTCCTAATAAGCTGAATATGTCACTGTATAATTAATTACATTTTCGGTCGTAAGGAAAGTGCCAAATGCAGGCAAATCCTCAGTCGATAAACTAATGTCATTCAACTAATATCAATATCTTTGTTGATTATCTATTATATTGGTATCATCAATCACGTGATCTATCCAGAAGCGAAACAGGGTAATATTAAATTTCATTACTGATGATTCAAATTAATCAAGGAAAAAATTAATCAAATTCCAAATAAAACGAAGAAATCGATAAAATGTTCTAATCTCGGTGTGAAAGATGGTCAAGAAGGGATACCGGAGCGTGATACATGTACACATATGGTACAATCTTAGCCGTTGAGACAGATCAGCATACCTTTCCCAATTGCAGTGCCTGAACTTTTGATATTGTGAATACCTAATGTCCTATATTCACTATCCGCGTATTCGGTGTTTTCATTCAAGTGAAATTAATTCACAGAATGATTAACAATAACATGAAACATGGGGATGATTAGATGATATAGGATAACTACGACAAATGAAAATACGTTCGGGAAGATGGCCCGATCTACTATTTATAAATACCTTGGATGCACATTGAGAATGTGGCATCTTTATCGCCTCTTGTTGCCATGACGACGTGCAAATTTCCGACTTTTTCTAAAGGAAAATCAAAAAGAAAAATACCAATGGTAAGTAATATGTTCGGCTGAATAATGCTTGCTCCTAGCTACTAAAAGAACTACACCGTACAATATTTCCAGTAGATAACGTTCGATGGACGAATCTGTCAACCATGAACGCTGCTTCTACTTTACCCAGAAAGGTGGATTAGAAACATTCACATTAAATACTTCAAATAATATTGTCAGTCACTCTTCAGTTTGCGAAGCCAACAATACAATCATATGCGGAAAATAATATTACATACTGTAAATATGGCCATTTACAGCGAAAATCTATTCCTACGATCCTTTTGAAAAATGCTTTACCTTTGTCCTCGGATGCATAGATGATTGTATATTGACTATTTTGAATTGAAAGAGCTTATTTATGAATTATTAGGTACAATTGTGATAATTGCAGTTTGATCAACTTGTAAGCTAAATTGTTCTGTACCTACCATAAATATAAACAATACATCACACGAAAGCATTATAGAATCAGTACAAATATACACAAAAGCTCTTTCAACTCAATTAAACGTATACACGCCAATACCATATCACACTTCATCATACAAATATACTATTAAATTCTGAAATAACAATCAATATCTTTGTACCTGATCCTGCTAGGTGAAGGAATCGGGGCATGCTCAGCAATGGCTGGTAAGACTGAGGTGAATTTATCAGTTGGTCGTAAAAGACGAGCGGTCCGAGATGATAATCTCCAAACCAGCCTCTGTCTGTGCGGTGTTTGCTCTTGGGCGTTGTATTTGCTCAATATTGCGCCTACCAATTCGTGTGTACGATAAAAGCTTTCATCTGGAATCTAAAAACCGTTTGCAATTATATCAAATTCTTATAGTTTCTTCATTTCCCGCCAGTAAAAAGTTAAAATTAATTGAAAATCGCTTTTTGCTTTTATTTTGTAATTACCTTACAAATTTTCTGTAGTTCCGCAGCAAAATCAACAAGTCTCAGCATCTGATGAGCAGGATTAGCAGAGACTGTTGAATTGGAGGTGGACGGGCCAGCAATACCAGCAAGGGACATAGTGGCATCGGCATTGCTATCGAGACGGTTTACAGCGCTATCTAAGTACGTACACAACAAAACCAATGCAACTTCGGATGGTCTTAGACTCGCACAGTTACCATCGCACGCCACCATTTCTAATCTCAGAAGAAGTTCAGACTCCTGCAAATTTTAAACATGTTTATAAAAAAAAAAAAAAAAAAATAAATAGAATAAACATATCCGTGTGTAGAAAAGCCAATGATTGTGCTTTTACCGTGATGAAAGAGTTTCGCACATACCTTGACAATATTAGCATATAAATCGGCGAGTCCCAATTGTCCAGCAGCGGCATGAAACATGACATTGAACAGTCGAAGAAAGGTAAGAGCAGTGACAACTTGCACACCCGAATCCCATCCAAGTTTGTTACGGATGACTTCTGACATGCGTTTAAGGTCGCCGCCAGTACATTTGCATTGAGATATGGAAACCAAATGGTCTGCATCCAACGATTGAGCCATTTGAACCGCTGCGATGTGAAACGACGACACGCTGATACAGGCCATGTGCTTAGGCCTTGCCTTCATTTTAGTCAGAAAGCGATCCATGAGATTGATCGCTATGAAGAACACATCTGATGGTAGGTCGTACCACACCTTCAGGCACCGTAACACATGCGCCGATCCATCCCGAGCGCCAATGGTTATCTCGTCATTCTTGAATGAAATAAGGATTAATATTATATTTGCGAATATTGGCGCTTACGAACATTGTGATAAAATTGTCCAGAAAGTGTCGTTTATGTTTATTTATTTTCTTTCTTTTGTACTTTACCTGTGTGGTAATGGGTAGTTGAAGATTGGGTTGATACTTGGTCTCAAGCACCAAAGCTTCTTGTAGCTGTTCTACAAGAGGGTGGATTGCATCCGGTACAGGCGAGCCCGATGTGTCCATTCCTGCTACGTGTGACCGACGACCGACTACGTTAGTAGAAGTAGGTAACGTGAAACACTGCCAAATTGTAGTCTGACCAAAAGAAGTAGTCACACCACAAGAATGGCTCAACAACTGGCTGGCCTAGTATCTGGAATCATATAATACCAAAATAAACGGGTAAGTATGATGGTTGTCACCTTTAAGCATCAATAGAAATTTCTAGAAGTGATTGCTCGTGTATTATAGTAGGGCCACAGCACCGATAACAACGATCATTGATTGACAGTAAACAAAACGAAATCTGACTTTTCGTTATTACGGATAGCAAAAACCAGAGACAAACAGTGAAGACGTTTTTTTTACATTTAATAGTGCGTCATTTCATTTGTTTTATTTGTTTCAATGCGATGTTTTCAAAACGAATATAATATGTGAAAATATTTTCATTTTTTTTCAGTTATTTTGCGCGTTTGTTGTGTTGGCTGTATCACCTCATCCTTCAAGGACGAAGACGTGAAAACATTTAATCATATACTCTTCTAGCTTAATCATCATTAGTTCAATTATGTGCGTAGACCATTCGATATAAATAACAACGAAGAAGCACCCTTCAATTGACCGTAAACGATAGAAATCAAAATATTCAATTACGAAGACATCGGTAAATTTACCGAATAATAACAACAAATGAACGAAATGTAATTCCTAAACTCGTGGGAAAAAATTGTTCACACAAGCGTTCATTTGAACTGTATAATAATGCATAATTCAATCATCAATGCAGTCTGTCGAGCGCATGACGTTGTGTTAAAATATTATATCTTTATGGTACACAGCTGACCGAACAGCTGTCTTCATCGTGACAACTTGACATTTAAATGCCTGAAAAGTCACTAATATAAAGTCTGATCACATGCAGCCTGGGAATCCTTGTTTGCTGTTGTTCGCGCGGTAAGCGGAATCTTTCAATCGTATGAATTGTAACTGACCATACTCTAGATTGTTTTCTTCAAACTCCCTCTCACTTCTCCGATGAATGATTTTAATGTAGCCGATATAGTCGGGCTAGGGTTTTTCTGTGCATCAAGTTTCTCTCTGCTCTATAGCGGCAGTAGCTCTATGATAACGTTTCACATAGTCGTAACATTACTACGAGGTATTTAAATTCAGACGGGGGTTTTGAATTTTAAAACACTGCCGACTGATTGTCTGAGTAAATAGCCGCCTGATGTGTTATATTCAACGAAATAACGCAGTTGCTTCGATAAATTTACCCCCAATCTAGTTTTGATGCATAGGTATTAAACAGGTCTGCCTGATTATGCGCCATGCCGGATAATTCAAATATTATACTTTTGGCGCCCCTCTCGGTATGGAAATTTTTACAGCTTCAGAACGACTGGCACATTATTCCAATCGACAGTCTTCTACTCTCGAGTGCCTGCAAACGCACTCGAAAATATTTTATAAACGCACAGTTGTTGTTTATACTTGAGAGAGATTTCTTTCTAAATATTGTACATACATGCAGAGATGCACAACTCTAGAGGCACGAATGTAACTCGTGTATAACACAATAGATATGAGTGGTTATTTCATGACAATCTACAAAACAATAACAACACAATCTTTTATCAGGTCAGACAATATCATTCGACTGCCCGTTTGTCATCATGTCGTCGCGTCGCGTCGCAAATAATCGAAATGCGTGTATCTGTTAAGATCTTACAGAACTAATCTGCTCAAAGCTAGTTTCAAGCTCGCGTTCTCCTAAAATCGTCTAGTGAAATTCAACTCCCGTTGAATGCTTCGCACGGGTTTGTCACGTTTGCGAATAAGATTGTCACGTGAATAATCGATCGAAACGTTTTCACGCCTGTATATCATTTCATTTTCAAATCGTGACATTCGTATTATACCTACAACTAATTGTAATTTGAAAACTCAATCAAATAAAAGGAGATTTCAAGTAAGTGGATAGAATTCCAAGAAGATAAGCATCGAGCTACTTCGAAATGAGAATAAGACGTATAATACCCTACATACCTCACCTCAATTCTCTACATCGTTCAAGCAGTGTTTTTCGATTAAAGACGACTCCTCGAATGCTATTGCACGGATGTTTCGGTATTTCTAGGCCATTGTAGAGACAATTTTGGACGTGATCTAGGTTCGCGATAGAATGCTAAGGTTCTGTTTGCCAACAAGCAAAAATAGATGAAATAATGTGTCGTCAGTATTATGTAGAAGCGATCGAGTATATTGGGGGTATTGCGTAACACGACGAACATTATTTGCTATTTTTCTTTTCGTGTTTCGTCCACCACCGCATACCTATAATGCCGACTACGCGCGCAATCCTCGTCATCGTCATTATCTTTTTGCTTTCCAAAACAAAATTACGTAATAATCATGCGCGCGCACGCGCGTGTTTACCAACTGCGAATATAAATTCGCACGTATGCTTATGTATACGAGTTAAGAATAATCGTTAACGCGAAACGTTAAACAAAAAGAAGAATTTTTACCAACTTTTAAGTAGGCGTGTGAAGAATTTCACCTAACCCAGTTTTTACACAAACGACGATTGTAACCTTACAATATTTCACCATTACGAAAATTCACTTTTCATGGCACAGAAAGATGAACGTATAAGTTTAAAGTTATGACAAAATTTCGATTGCCTCCAGACGTACTAAAAAAATCCCAATTCACATTTAGTTGATAAATATCACTTGATTCGGGATAGAACCAATTAACATCCGTCGACGTATATCGCATACGTAACAAAATTTTTTTGTCTTCGTCTGTAACAAGCTGCAGAGGCAAAGATAGGCAAACATGATAGTACGAAATTTACACACCACAAGATGCCATGCGTGTTATATTTTCTCGTGCATAGTGTGCGTGTAGCAGCAGAGAATCATGTCTAGGCGTAATTAGTTGCAAGACAGTTTTGAAGCTTACATGAAAAAAAAATTCTCCCGTTTTCAAATTTTCCCTAATTGATATACCTAATATTATTAATGTAGAAGAGATCTATCGGTAGATTATTCATTTGCAAATGTTTATATGTTCTTACTGCGCGTTAAATTAATCATCGATTATACATGTAGTTTAAAAAATGTTTCGTACGATAACACTCGCGTGATTTCTATATTTACATTTCACATCAATATCATCCAGCCGATGAACTTTTTCGCTCTCAGATTTGTTCGTGTATAAGTGTTACTGCGAAGTTTCGATTAAAGGAAATTCATACAATAATCGTGTGAAAATTTCATACTTCTTTTTCGACAGTTCGAAATGACCGTATCATTTATTTTCATTTTTACGGTAAATTAAACACTGCGTGATACTGTGAGTGCGCATTATTATACAGAGTGATTCATAACGACCAGACGCTCCGTCATCTGCTAGAGTTTAATGCGCATGCTTCAGAATATAAATATCTACTTTACCGATATATTTCTATATTTTTGATATGTTATTGCGACCGCTATCAAATAATTCATTATTTTCTATCGGTAATTCAACACAAGGTGTCGATAGAAACTAGGACGTTTACAAAACTCGCATATTTACATGCGAGGAGAAAACGCTGCACGCAATGAGAGCGATGCGACGCCTGCGCACCGTTGCGAAAATCCTTGTCCCTCATCGTCAGGTTTAATAATATATATACGCGTAGATTCGTAAGTATATTTAATACGATGTGGTAGAACAGGTATAACTGTGCTGTATAGTAAAAGCGTAAACATATTGCACCAACGTTGTGCACACATTCAGAAATATGCAGGATAAATTAGATATAGTTACAGAAATAGGGAAATCATAATTATGTTACACATCTATATGCTGTAATAAATGGCGCTGAATGATGTAGGATCGTTATGCAACTAAATTGCGTCGTTAATTCGATATTTCTTCAACTAGTTACTCGCGGTATAACATTTAAAGCTTAAACCGTTGAATTACACACACGTACAGGTAAACTTCGTTTTCCAATGGTATCCGAACTCCCCCCTCTTCGCAAAGTCTTCAAATTGCAGACCAATCTCAATGTCTACCTACATAGCAAATTGAAACGAACTAAATTCTGTAAATACAAAGTTGATATGAGCAATTTCTTTCGACATAAAATTTTGCTTGGAATAAAAATAAACACTGTCCATTACAGAATCCAATGATAAGATATTTAGGTATATAAATATTTACGTGCATAACTGTTTACAAATCAAGTTTTCATCGTTTTCATCGATAATTTAGGAATGTTGTACCTACTGCAGATTGAATGATGAGAATGAATCTTTCTCTAGGTGGTCAAGCGAAAAGTAGAGGTATTTTAAAAGTGAATACAATGAGTGGATGATAACTTTCCTCGCACGTTCTCAAGTTCAACTTAAGGACTAGAGTCATAGACACATCTCGCGTGGATTTATTACGGTTTATGTGCTAATTGATGAGTTTGCAGAGAAACTAGTTACGGCATTGGAAAAAATATACGGCAAGAAGAGAAAATTAGAGAACCTCAACAGGAAGCGGTAGCATTGCAAAGTCGGAAAGTGTTACGACGACACGAGCGAGCGAGCGACGATCTCACTTAACCAAATTTGTTATATGTGGTCAGCGTAATAAACGTACAATACATTAATAAGTATACTTTTTTTCAAATAAGAAATCTCCACGTATTGTACACAAATTTATGCAAAAGTAACGCAAGATTTTATGTCCTTTCAAATCCAACCTTATGCCATAAAATTTTCTCAAACAATATACCTGTAGGTAGACACGAAAAAAGTTTTGTAATAAGTAGAAAATAAAAACAAAATTAACATAAAAATAATAATCAATGATTCAATGAAAACTAAACGATCGCAATAATTTCACCAGCAGGTCAATGAAACGCGATTAAACATCATTTTGAAGTTATAGTAACGTTACCGTAACGATCCACGGTCAGGGAAAACCGTTATTTCGCGATTTTGGAATTGTTTGACATTCAGTAAACCGTCATAAAACCAAACACACTCGTATTATGCAGTCTTAGTTCCTTAGAAATCGTTGTAAAATAAGTAAACGATGATTTTTTCTCACTTTTTCCGTTACGATAACGTTACTAACTTCAACCTCTTGATTAAACTTGATCTAACAATAAGTGTTGTGTTATGCACACACGTATAATGCAATCTGCATGGACAAATCGTATTCAATTACACAAGTGTATGTCTTATGTATCTTTACATATTTCGCAACATACTCTTCCTGTCTTCCTCTTTCTCTATGTGCGTGACTCTCTTTCTCTCTCACTCTCTTGCTCTCAAAATTTCACAACGTTGTCAAATATAATCCGACGGTTGCGTAAACGTAATTAATTGAATTCTTTCTTGATTCCACGGCAGATTAATTCTGCTTTTTTTCGTCATAATTGTGTAAATAACACACAAAGCGAGTCCCACACGATTGCAGCACATAATTTGGAATTATTTTTTACACAGAGAAATTTTCTGCACAAGTTCTCGTTTCGCAAAATCTTATCTGGTCAAAAATGATTGTAATTTCTACACGTAACAAAGTAAAATAACTGCATTTACTACGAGCAATCGAATTGCGAACGAAGTAACCGAATATAAATTTTTCCTCGAATCCATTTCCGAGCTGCTGTGCAGAACTTGTGTTTTATACGTTTCGCGAAATACTGTTCGTCTGTGTGAATTATTTTCGAATTGAATTTCACATTGTAAACCTTGACACGAATTCTCAACCGCAAGTGCGAATTCCAAGTCTTTCTTTTGTAATTCAAACATTGAAACATAAGCTAACAAGGTCATTTAATAACAACGATTTTAATTCATAGCTGTTAGTAGGTACGTCTTCGATCTTCAATTGCCAAATGTTCATTTCTTCTCGTCATAAAAGTTTTACATATTTACACATAGAAACGTTCAGAATATTTATTTGTTTTTGTTAATTTAAAACGTACCTATCAATATCGCAAACTATCGACGGAGAAAATGAAAACCATGTAATATATTTCACACACTCATCTGCGCCAAAATTACTTGGAGCCATTACTTTTTTTTTAAAACTTTTCATTTATTTCAACTAAAGCAATTCAACAATCCATTTACATTTCACATATCACAAAACATGTTCGATCGAACGATTATTCACGTTCCTTTTTATTTACTAATTCTAGGCACGTTTATGCGGGACTCTGTATCACCACTCCTGACCCACATTCCAAATCAGCAGCAAGGCTCCATGTACATATATCAACAATATGTTGCAGCTGGCAGGGAATTAATCGACCACGTTATACACGCACATTATATACGAGTTGTAAACAATATTCCTAAGCCCAACTTGACGCCCTTCTCATTGCCAGTCACGCCATAGGCTCTGAAAGCTACTTTACTGCAAATAGGGTCTCTTTAAATTTCCAACGCGAGATTCGACTCGTTGACCTCAATCATACGACGCTGAACCGTTCGTTAAAAAAAAAAAAAATGTCAAGCTTTCATGCGTCTAAGTACATATCTTTCGTCAAAAATTTCTTCACTTGTCTGTAACAATCACAAAACAGCAGGATTGTTTCTTTCGTTCTTTCGTGATCATCGATGCGTAAAAATAGTAAAAATAAATGCGAATTCGATGAGAGAAAAAGAGAAAGAGAAAAAAAAAAAAACAAAACGATGTACAATGATCCGATCTGAAAAGTCAAATATGATTGATGAAGATGTCAACAATCTCATGACGCAATTTCCCGAGTTAAATTTGAATGCAGGAAATACAAAACATTATACTAATATATGTACGAATTATACGTTGCGTACACTCTATATAGTTTATCTTTGTTTGAGCAAAGTTGGCCAACTATTTGGGCCACGGAGTCATTGACACCTCGGGTCATTAAGTGCATACACACATGCAAATATATATTTATCCACAGCACTTGGCGTAACAGAGTTTGGGTGTTACGTGAAAGTTTGTTGTTTACGATGCGTGGTGTGGATCATCATCAGCTTATCGTTAGAAGTTGGCTCTCGTTATGTGTATTTCATGGGAAACGACTACGATGCGCGGTGCTTTAGACGGCAAGCTAGTAGACGCCGTTATTTTTATTATTATTGTTGTTGTTGTTTTTGTTATTATTATTACACAACTCTGCAGCACCGCCATCATCATCGTCGTCGTTCGTGGAGTTGAACAAATAGACTTATAAGGTGCATACCTTAAAACATAAGTAGATACGTAAATATATGTATATGCACATATATTCAAATGTTATTATAAATATATTTAAAATTCGTCGCAGAGAATTATGCCGTTGCCATTTTGTTTCAACACGGTACAAGGACATTTTCGTTGCAAATATCAGAAGGAAGAGGGAAATGGAGTATGAGGTTCGTTGACCCGAGACTATTTAAGCCGATTGATTACTCGATCGTACCGGTGTGAGATCTATTTTTTCAGTTCGAGCGCGAATGTTTGTGTGTGTATGTACATCGTATACAGTTACTCTATTATTATTAGACTTGTGTTTTCAGCAGCTATGATATTCCATGGGCTTCTTAATTTTATTTTTATACGTCGACCATCGTTGTATTTGTGCCGAAAGAGAAAAGTACCTTAGGGAAAGAGATGGACAGATAGATAGATTAGAAGGATTAGAAAGAGGCCGGGTGGGGGGGGGGGGGGGGGGGGGGGGAGGGCAGATAAAAAGAAAACTAACTTCGAATAAAATCAGAGTACGGTTATTCTGATATTCTTTCTTCCTCCTTTTTCGTATCATTTTTATCGTTCTCTTCATTTTTAAACAAGAAAATATATCTATATACTTCGAACTGTATAAAAACAATCTTAAAGTTTCTCTCCGTATGGATTACGCAAAATAATATACGATCTCTTATAGCAACAGGGTATTCATACATGTTACACATACTAGGGTGGTCCTTATTCAGGGTGTTGACGAATTTTTGCCAGACGATCCCCCAAGTCAACTTCAAATAATTCGAAAACAATCGCCTAATTTTTTCAGATTTTTACTTCGAATCTAAGATAGTCCGCATTGTGATCGAAGTTTATTATGGAAATTAACTTGGGTAAAACTTTTTTTCTCAGTATACATTTTGTTGCAAGAGTAATAATGTTCCAAATAATCTGTAACCGCGAGGTTTTGGTGAGAATTAGTGCTAGTATCTGGGAAAAAATACACATCATCGTACGAGGCAATCTAGACGAATTACACAACCTCGAAACCTGACTTGTTTTTTTATTTAGAGGAAGTGCAATTCGTCTAGATTGCCTCGTACGATGATGTGTATTTTTTTTTTTTTCATACAGTGTCACTAATGCCGACTAAAACCTCGCAGTTACAGATTTTTTGGAACGTTATTACTTTCACGATAAAATGTATAGTGTGAAAACAAGTTTTTCTCATGTCATTTCCATAACAAACTTCGATCACAATGCGGGCTATCTCAGACTTGCTGTAAGAATCTGAAAAAATTTGGCGAATCTTTTTAAACGATTTGAAATTGTTTTCAGTGATGGGGCGGTAAAAATTCGTCAACACCCTAAACAAGGACCACCCTAACACACACATGTATAATAATGAGGGACCGTGATATCGTCGGATAAGATCTCTTATACATACATACGTACCTAACTACCTAATTAATGAAACAAATCTAATGACTTTCAAAGGTTCATACAAAGCCTGACGATACCGGTCAAGATCATAATCGGGTATGATTATGTATTACTCGAAATGGTGTTTAATATGATATGTATGTGTGTATGTATGTATGTCAGGTACTGTCAAGGACGCGGCGAGCGAGGATCGCAGAGCATGCGCAATATTTGGGATGATTACGAGCTGCTCGGTCCGCATCCCCACCCCAAGAGTTAGGAAATATGTATTACGAATTTTGCAGGTACAGGCATAAATTCCCTCTACTGCGAATCGTCGTTTATAGTAGAATCCCCAAGAATTTCGGTCAAGGATTATTTACGTGTTCGATAAAACGACGTGATTATCATCTTTTCTTTTCTTTTTTTTTTTTCTGCAGCTTATCGAACTCGCAATCATGTTTTTCGAGTTATAACTGCAGGTATTGTGATACACTGTGCGATTGGTTCCAATTTTTAAACTAACGATGAATCATCATCATCATCCACGGAAAAATTATTATGTGGCTATTATTAGCCGTGTTTATTTGAATTATATATATAAGTGACTTATATATAGGTATATATAAAGTACATGTACTCCTTGCACAAATTTGAACGATAGGAATATATTGAAACATATCTTCACTAGCCATGAAAGGAAATACTTCCTAAATTTATACCGCAAGAAACAGCGAATAATTTATTCAGATATTTTTGCACGTGCAGGAAATATGAATACATACACCCACGTGCATATATACGTAAACATATAAATATGGCAGTGCGAAAAAAAGAAATAATTACTTCAAACAAGACACACGTGCTTGTATTACATACGGGAAGAAAAATTGATCTTAATTTACATGCCTCTGGCGCGATGGTGTTCAAATAGCTCAATAAGACTGGTTTCACCTTTTACAACACGACGAACGAACTAGGATACTCATCTAAAAATATGCCTACTACCCACTCAATTTAGAGCTTTGAAAGGCAAAGAGAAGCAGCCGGCCTCGGTTGTGGATTTTTTTTTCCTTACTTTATTTTTACTTCCTTTTTTTTTTTTACAATAAAAGGTGAACCGCCCAACTTGTGTTAAATCAAGGTTACGTATTACGTGTGCATATGGTAGCAGGTATACGCTGCTTATACCTTGAGCAAATTTTTGCTATCCCCAGGCTATTTGTAGCGATATTACACAACGTTTTTTAACAAAGAAAAAGGGGGAAAAAAATATTTACTCGCGCACATGTTACAATCTCGAGACGCTGTAAAGCTTGTAACAACAACAACAACAACAACAACAACAATAATTGCTATGTACAACATTATGCATAAAAGATATTGCTGGCTACACGTATAGGGAATCCTGCATAGTCAGCTGGTTTGAAAAAGTTTCTTACATGAGGATTGTTGAAGTAGAAAAACTTGCGAAGGATTATAAAACTGACCAATTATATTATATAAAAATTCAGGTAGTTTCTACCGCATAGGTCAATGTCTCTTCGTCTTGTATAGCAGCCGGGTGAACGAAATTTGTTGTTTACAATATACTACGTACGCGCCCTATAAAAAGGGAAAGGAAGCGAGCGTCTCTGCGGGCGGAGTTACAAAAAGTAAGTAAACAAACGTCAGCCCCTACAGTGCCTGTATTATAGTAGTCCATACAGTTAAAAGCTTCTATAGGAATTGTAGGAACGCTCTAACTACATATCTTGGTTTTGAGCTGTTCGTGAGCAAGAGAGCTGCTGAGATCATCATGTATAACGAGTGTGGCAACAAGTATCGGTATCGAGAAATTGCGATCAAGGTGAGAAATAAAAATAGATGCTAATTGATTATGCTATTCAAGTGCAGGTATGAAAATGACGAGGAATCGAATTGGGAATTTTAAAAACATAGAAATCCCAGAGAATCCAAGTATAAAGGTGAGGTGTACGTAAGACGAAGTACAAGATTTATTTAGTTACCTGATCTTCTGTACTTACAATTAGATTATACTTCACGGGGCAGGGTTGGAATTCCGATTTTGAATACTTCCGAAAGCGTCAGAATTCCAAATTTTTTTGTAGCGAAACTTAAAGTAAAGAAATCAAGTTTTGAAGAAACATGAAAGTTTCGAATGGTTCGAAACCAGACGCTCAAAGTACCGAAAGGGCAAAATATTGACAGGACAAAATGACTCAGAGTTCCGAAAGTGCGAAAATGAGAAAATTTAAAAACCTGAAACATCGAAATTCCGAATGGTGGAAGATTTTCAGTTTTGTGAATTTCTGACTTGGTGAAACTTCACCACTTGATCTTTTTGTTTTGGATTTTCGATATTTTTACGTTCAGAATCCTGCTCATTCTGATTTTCGGTTTACCTGATTTTTTACACGCATTCGATGAGTCAACTACTCTGTGCGAATATATTTTAATATTCGGAATTATGCTTTATCGTAACTTTAATTTTCGGAATCTTGAATTTCAGGACTTTGAGCCGTTGGGTTTCCGACGTTTCAAAATTTTGTTGTTTCATCGAAGTTTGATTTCTTTCAAGTTTCGCTACCAAATAATTCGGAATTCGGTGCTTCCGAAACTTTTCAAATTCGGAACTTCAACCCCGCCCCTACTTCACAATGAAACATGGTATAATAATATATGTATAAGACACAACAGATATAGCAAACATACCAGCCAAAATCACTAAACCGACAACCCTGTAGCATAATGAAAAATGAATACACAATCGTCTAAAAATCTATTAGTATTATAATGGTTTATCTTAAACCAACGTAGACGACGATATTTTAGATTATAACGTTAGCAAATAAGATAACGCGAATACGATCGAGGTATTCATACATGCTTTGCCGACTCGCGACTAGGTGCAATAAGAATATATGTATGTAAACACAAAGATATTACAGCCAAAATGTACCTACTGCCGGAAGATAACAAGGAAATTTAAACCTACGAGCCAGGAGTCGCTTACGTCTCATGATTACACAAAACTATACCAGCTCATCCCTAATGAAAAGGGTCAAGTTTCCTCAAAGAAAAAAAGCGTGACATCGCCGCTGCGCGGAGAAGCGATTACGACAATAAGACATTTGATACGTTAGTAAGAGGAAAGAGATAGAAAACGAGAGAGAGAGAAAATGGGAAAGAAAATGTGTAAAAAACATCGTTGTTGCTAACGTTGCGTGTAGTAAATATAAATAATACATTATATAAGTCAATGAGGGAATAAATTCTCATATGAAACGAAAAGGAAAAGCCCGTGCCATTCCAAATTTAGAATTTGTTATTGTTATTTCACCTCCATCATGGGCATTCATTTTTTATCCATATAAGGCAGCCACACCACAGATACTGTAATTGAAAAAACGCAAATTTCATTGTCAGTCAAATTATTGTATGCCGCGTAATCGTTTGTGGATAAATTCAAGGAAACCTTCGTACAAGTATAAATTTTCCGCGACGCCAGTTCACGTCCGGATTACTCACTATCGACAAAATTATTACCATGTAATATTAAGAAAGTAGACAAGAAATTTAACGCCCTGAAAATTTCTTCACTCTATCTAGTGTATCTGTTATACACTACTAGGATCTAACTGCATATTTTATTATTGATAATACTTCGAGTTATACGCAAAAGTGTAAGGTACTTGGGTTAACCTTATCGAAAACTTTTGCCGAGAGTTAAATATGTGATCAGCTGAATATTACGCGCAATAATACACTGTATGGATATGAAACAGTTTGCTGTTATCTCAGCCAGCTTTGTTTCTTTACTCTTCCTCGACGTATTCACGGTGTCTCGCAAGGTAGATATAAGACATCGTTGTACCTGGGCCACAAAGTATCAACGAAGTAGCGAAGGCTATTTTTGGAAGTATAAAGGAGAAAAAAAGGCCACAGGAGCCAAAGAAGAAACCGTATGTATGTATATCGTACGATAAGGGTCTAGAGCTCGCCAGCCCTTAGGTTACAGAGACAACCGAGAAACGGTCATCCGTCGAAACTGGTTTTGTTAAAAGATAACGAGTATCTGCATTCCTTGGAATAAAGTGAAATGAATCACGAGGTATGATACACAGGTATATATTTATTCGGTTACCTACTGTTACTAACTATCACGATGCGGTCATCGGCAGATCAGATTGAGATCTGAGAGAGCAAAGATCGAAAGTGAGTCGTTTGGTTGGGAAAAAAGAAAAGGAAGGGAAGAATGTGATGATAAGTAAATAATTCAACCTTCAACTTCCGGCTGACGTAATAATTTCTTTCACGAGAAAGTGTCTCATTCAAAGCCACAGGAGCAGCATCCGGAAGACCTTGACCCATTATGCCTTGTTCGAGGCTTCATTCGAGGTACTGAATCACTGCTCGTACGGGTCGAGTAAAAATTCAATAAAAGAATCCGAAGCTCGGAACGAGTCCAAGCCTGTTTTAGCTTTCAGGGCGCTTTCATGACCAACGTCACGTCGTGGGGTATGCCTGCTGCTGCTGCCTGATGGAGGGTTTGGCCTGTGCCTGCCTGGTATTATGTGTGTGTGTAAAACCTCGATGCGTCAGAAAGGGGGGAGAGTGATGCGGTGTTAACAAAGAACAGTATTCAGGGATCTCTCTCTCTCTCTCTCTCTCTCTCTTCCCCCTTTGCTATACACGTATGCATTATTAGACATTTTAAGGTGTAATAAATTGATGCAGGGCCTGATTCAAACGTAGATTTTATTTCCGCCCTGAATCGTGCTTGCATAAAGAATAACTTTGACCAAAGAATGAGGAATAATGACCGTGAGAGGGTGCAAAATTGACCATAGTTGAATTTCATTGGATTACATTTCGACATATCGTTCATTGCACTCACTCGGATTTCGTTCGAGACGATATTCGAGATTCCGAGTTCCGCAATGATTTTTTCTTTCATTTCTTCTAAAACGATCCGTCAGCATGGCACCGATTTGATGAAAATGAAATTCTGCGAGAAAAATCGAGTCAGCCATGTATGATAACGGCCGTCGGTCAACGGTAAGTTCTGAGCGTACACATAGCACGGTATCCATCGCGACAGAGAATATAATACAGGGGTACATATATTTATATATTCTAGCGGGGATCGATTGTATGAAAAGTAGCAAGACACAGTAGCAGAATGATAAAACATCGAGTGCAGGTAGGTGCGAAAAAAATAGGTCTGCATTGTGCGCCCATTTATGTACATTGTACAACATAAACTGCAATAGAAGTACTCACGTGAAGTTAGGCAGGATGAGATAGATGATAGAGAGCTGTCGATATCACAGAACTGCAATCCAATAACCGCGACAGGCTTTTTTTTTATGTACGTGTGTCAAGTTGAAAATGAAATTTTCAAAACTTGGATGCAGCGACCTGATGCAACAAACTTATCTGCAACTCTCGGGAACAAAGAAGGCCACGTTCCACGCGTCCGGCGGCGGCTGACGCAACGAAACGTCAAAATCGTAAGTATAACGTTCAAAATATATCACCAGTTCAAAGAGACTTGCGGAAAGTCTGATTTTTACACCAATATATATGTATACGTGACTACGGTTAATTGTATGTTCAATTTTTATACTTATTTTTCTACTTCGAGTAATTTTTAAGTATACATTGAAAACCTACGTAATATATAAATATTTTTAAAGTTATTATTTAACAATAGTCAGCCTTTTTAGTTACTTTCGTTTTTTTTTTGTTTTTTTTTTGTTTATTTTATACTGGTACCGTTTTATTCTTTCTTTTATTCTCTCGTTAATCGTTACTTGTTGCTTATGTATGTACCTATTTCGCGCGACGGAATGTAAAAATTCGTGTGATATATCGTATATTTTTTATAAGCATATTCGTTCGGTTCCGGTTTAAGGCTTTTATGTTTATTCCGTATCCTTTAAGAACTCACGGTGTTCACACGCGCTTTATACATTATCCACACGACGTTTCAAATGTTACGATTAATTAGTAGGTAGGATTAATAGGAAGACTTCCTACTCTCGGAGGTAAAAAAAAAAAAAAAAACGCACTCTGGGTACGCTCGCTGTGGATTTCTCGCTGTATCTGACGACTGACTGACGAACTTAATCCTGAGACCTAGCTAACTTCACGCCGCAAGGTCCGTCGCTTCAAGTTCCGACCAGTCAGCCGGTCGCTGTCCCTCCTCCTCGAATTCTCGACTCTGTATATTTCCTGCCTCCACGCTATGCACACAACCGATATCATCGCTAAACACTGATCGTCCTCGCTCAATTCTCGACATCTCATTGGCGGATGCTTGACGATGAGATTTGAAGGGGGGGTAGAGCGAGTTGAAGTCGAGTCATCTGTTGCGTTAATAATTTAGCTGCGAGTTGATACTCGTCCACTTGTCTCTGCGTGCTCCACACCCTGACGACGATTATGAAGAGATTCGAACGATTGTAGTCAGATGCGTTTACATTGATCCACAAAACCCATCCCAACTATCTGCATTTGATGACTTCATCGGAAGTCATATGTAATCATATTGAGATTTTAAAATAGCCGCAAGAAATTCGCCAAACTGATCTAATCGATGTTCGTTAATTTTCTTTCTCTATATTTTTCTTTTAATTCAAATTATAGTGTCAACTTTTTATTCATTTTTTATTCTCTTTTTCTTTCGATCTTATAATTTTAGGCCAATTTTTGTATTATTCTGTCGAACTTACACGTAAAAGAATTTGATGTTCCAAGAGCTTTGCAGAAGCAATGGAAACGCTAATTTGAGTAAATTGTTGTCAATCAAGTGGGTGTAAACAGAAAATGTGTTCCTAAACCGTGTTACGTAAGCTATTAGCTATAACATAACATAAACGAGAAAAAACTACCATCAGTAAAAATATAACGTATCCATGGAGCTTGATGAAGATTTTGAAGATACGTGTGTATATTGTATATAAGTGGAAAAAACAAAGAGCTTCAGGTTCGTTAAAACTAAAGAGTATCGACTCGAAATCGTTTGGGAAGATCATGTGGATGAAATAATATCAGCAGGCTTGACAGTCATCGCGTATAACTGTATTAACCGTATACATGTATAATAACAGTATAGTACAGATAAAACGTTGAACCACGTGATCACGTGTGATACGTAAACGTGCCATCGACGTCACGTGCTAATGTATGTATACAGCACGTGTAAGATATTTTGAGTTCGCTTAACCACAGTCAGCTGTTTATGTCAGAAAAGTGACAGCTGTGGAAACCAGCAGCCGAACAACTCGTTGGGTAAGAGAGAAATTATCTTATTGGATCTAGAAAAGATGAGATACAAGTCGGTAGAGCGAAAATAACCGAGGGTAACGACGGCTGGCAACTATATAGGTATAATATTTTATGCGCGCAAACATCACCCGACGGTCTGTAAAGAGAGAGAACGTGCCTGAATTGTACGGAAAGAACCAGAACATTCTAGAACGTTTACCGCTTGCAGATTCGCAACGACCGAAGTTGCGTGTGGCGTGCGTTGGATAAGGTAAAATTGATTTTTAAAAATTATACACAGTTTTACTCTGCTCCATTTGACTTTGTGAGAAGATTTGCTGATTTTGAAATACGCACGATCATTCGTTGCGCAACCGGCAATCGACGCAAGTGTCTCGTTTTTAGAAATTTATATTTATGGTTACGCGCGGAGAGGAAGGAACGGTATAACAAAAAAAAAAAAAAAAAAAAAAAATAAGACAATATTCAAAATTCCCCGAACTGATTCTCATGTTTTCCTACAGAGGTTTTCAGAAGCAAAAAAATTGTGACATTGAAGTTTGGATGGAGAAGAAGATTCCAGAGGTTTTCCGTGTCGCCGAAAAGCTTTATGCACGTCAGGCTACAAGTCACTCGATGGTCAGTTCCATGTTCATTGCTCTATTTTATTTTTCTTCTTTTTCTTTCTCCCTTTACTATTTACAGATGTAAGCCAGCGAGTTAGGATGCAGAAAGAGTGGCTATAAATAGCTATCCGAGTCGATGCCACTTTAAGGCTGTATAGAAAGTCAGTGTCGAATGTTCTCGAATGATTCTCAGGTGTCTATAAATAAATAAGGTTTCTGAGGCTAAACTGCCTTTGAATCGACTTTACAGAATTAGGAACAATAATTCGGCGGCGCGGCGTTTGCCTGCTCCCTTCTGCCAATCGGCAAAATCTTAATTCGAAATTATTCGTTCGTATTTCCCTGAGCGTTTCCGTGACGGATCCGCGACCACGAGATCCTTTTATTACACATCCCCCTCCAAGGGCCTGCATACAGAAGCCAAGGAAAACCAGGATGGACAGGGCTTGGTAAACCGGTATAAAACTTATCCGAGGGATCTTGCAAAGCAAAGGGCGGATACATACGGACGAGCGATCGCAACTGCAAATGTATGTATGGGTAAATAAATGTATTGGTGTAGATATGGTGAGCACACATCTCGCAAGTGGGTTTACATCATGACTTAGGGAGGGAAGAATTTATTTAAATGAAATGCACACAGCGAGCTTATCTGTAAACCAAATCGTTTTATACTCGTACATATAGTCACTACACACGTTAAACTAACGTCATTTTTCATATAGGCATAATATGTATACGGTGAATATTTAAAAAAAAACTTTCCATAGAACGTTTTCACGTGTAAATTGACTATGCAATGTTAGACCCGTTGTATTATATCTATATGCGTAGAAAAAGTAAAACGAAACGTAGAATATTACCTTACTTTCAATTTCAATTGCAACTTATTCCAACGAGCAGCTCTCGGCGTTAGAATGATTATACCTGTTCTAATGCAATCTCTCGCGATTAGACGGACTCGTTTGATCGCTAAAATTTTATTTACGTCAACAATCCATTATACCAATAATGCATACTAATAAATGTAAACTCTAAAATGAGGCATGAATGTTGATTGAAATTAATTTCGTTGCAGTGTTTTTTGACGCTCGCGTTTTATTACAGACACTTGTCGCGCGGCTCTTATAGATACTGTTTCTTTACGCTGTTATTATATAACGCCACAATATTTTTCCATCAGTCAAAAAACAATGAGGAACGAAAAAATTAATTAATCGTAAACGAGTTCGTGACACTTTTTGACACGAATACCTTAGGGGTTTGTGCATAACGTTGTACCCGCATGTATGCAAGATACACGATGCATTTACTGCATGAACAGCGTTCGACCCGATCATCGTCTAAATAATTCACCTCACATTGCGTCGGGGAAAGGAAAAGGCCGTTGCACCTCATTATACAATTCTTCCATTCGAATCGCTCTTTGTTACACATATACAGACATCTCTGTTTGGCATCGATCGGTTACACGCATTATATTATATATCTTGTACGTACAGCTATAATATCGAGGGTTAAATTGCCAATCAGACAAGTTTGCTCGGCTCCTTTTCATCGCCTTATACCGGATTATTTCCATCATGCCCCCCATAGGGACCCCTGGTAATAGGCAAATCAGGATACAAGTCTACTCTGAGCAGTTTCGCTGCTCTTTTGTTAGCACGCAACGAATGTCACCCAGGCGAAACTCAGAGTTGCTCAAAGTGGACTTGTACCCTGATTTGCCTATAATTAGGGGTATCTATGGGGCGCGTCACGAAAATAATCATTATTCGTTGCAACTCGTTATCAGATCATTTTATTAATTTTCTCTCTTCTAGGTGGCGAATGGTCGTGATTTTCCAGCATCGTTCTAAACTCGAAATTAGTGCTTGCAATGGTTCGTGAAATTTTCCGTTCATTCGCAGTAATCAAAAAAGTTATTCAACATATTCACCTAATATTTGCAGTTTTTCTCTACGATACGATCGTGGCGGCGAGTTTATCAATTAGAAAATCTATAAAACAAAGGAAAAGTTTTTATCGTACATACTATGTACAATTTACATGGAAATGAGCGAAGGTTGGCAAAATCAAGGAGAGTCCTTCACGCAACGGAGCATGTAGATTACAAATTGACCTAGAATCGCGATTCAAACGTATGAACACCCGTACTCATGAATTTGCGTGGCCCGGGCTGTAACGAAGTTCGTTAAAAATCCAGTGCAAACCTGATCCCTCAGATTGCGAGTTGCAATTCCGGTGTTATGCGCGTCAAACTCCGCATTTTATTTTCTCCCGTCTTTTATACCATCGCGAGACGACTTTTTGTATTTTAGAGTTTTAATGCGCAGCAATATTACAGGTTGCAAAGATTGGCGATAAATAAGGGTCCGGTAGGGCCGGGTAAAATGGATTACTTTCGGGTCGAGTACCCGAAAAACTCGTATTACTAAAATTCCCGAGTTCCTCAAAAATGTTGGGTTTGCCGAAAATTGCGGAGTTTTCGAAAATTTTGCTCGTGGCTGTTTTCGCTTCTCCAAAAATACCGGGACTTCTAAAGTGAACAGAAATTTTCGATAATTTCGGCCTACCCGAAATTTTTGGACTACCCGAAGTTTTCGGACTACCCGAAGTTTTCAGACTACCCGAAGATTTCAGGTTTGCCAAGAAACCCGACCCGATGCAAATCCGACCCGTACCCGAAAGTACCTGAAATCTTCGGGTAGTCCGAAAACTTCGGCCTACCCGATAATTACTTCGGGTAGGCCGAAATTTTCGAAAATGGGAGGAGGTGAGGAGGGGTTGAATGCTTTACCCTCCTACCACTCACGTCATATGTCTTATTTACGGTCTCTCTATCTCTATATACGTAGCCTTGACACTTTACCGGGCAGGAAGTTAAATTGAAAGAGGAGAACCTGCGCAGCAGCTTGGTAGCAGGCAGAAAGGCAAACAGAGATTGCAGGGCGGGGAAATATCGAGTCTATTTGAAATAAGAACGATAAGAATACATTATTTACAAGGACGGTAAAACCTCACCGCGTTAACCTTCGTCAACTTTGAAAGTACCTTCGCGCAGATTATATTGTACCTGCGTATATATATATATAGAAATTTTCGATAATTTCGGCCTACCCGAAATTTTTGGACTATCCGAAGATTTCAGGTTGGCCAAGAAACCCGACCCGATGCAAATCCGACCCGTACCCGAAAGTACCTGAAATCTTCGGGTAGTCCGAAAACTTCGGGTAGGCCGAAATTATCGAAAATTTCTATATATATATATATACACAGGTACAATATAATCTGCGCGAAGGTACTTTCAAAGTTGACGAAGGTTAACGCGGTGAGGTTTTACCATCCTTGTAAATAATGTATTCTTATCGTTCTTATTTCAAATAGACTCGATATTTCCCCGCCCTGCAATCTCTGTTTGCCTTTCTGCCTGCTACCAAGCTGCTGCGCAGGTTCTCCTCTTTCAATTTAACTTCCTGCCCGGTAAAGTGTCAAGGCTACGTATATAGAGATAGAGAGACCGTAAATAACACATATGACGTGAGTGGTAGGAGGGTAAAGCATTCAACCCCTCCTCACCTCCTGCCTCGATTCGTTAGGTATCGAAACATCGTTCATCCAAGTATAAGATTCCATCTGTCGTACGTTTAAAACGTCAAAAAACGGAACTGTTTTTAATGCTTTACATGAAAGGATAATCGTTACATTCCTGTATGATCGACATTCACTGCATTACGTGCATTTGTATAATTGTCGTATATCGTATAGTTCAATGACGATATATTTGAACGATACAACTATACGGGTTTTAACAAAATATGTCGCTTTGTCTTATACGTGTAATACATGGTGAGTTTTCGGTGAAACTTCCCGAGGCTAACGACGTGTCGCCGGCAGATAGGCAACCAAAGGTACACCTCAAACGCAGTAAGTACTTAAGATGTAAGCTCGGTTGCTTATTTGCCGGTGACACATTGTTAGCACCGAGAACTCCCACTGAAAACTCACCTTATGTTGAAAAAAATGTTACGATAAGTATGTAAACCATGAAAATTAGTCGGGAAAAATCATAGCCAGAAATCAGTATTGTTTCTACAGCAAACCGACTCTAGAATAATAATCGCCAGCAGCAACATCGCGTAAAATATAATGCGATTGGTATAACACGTATGTATAATTAAAAAATGCAAATGAATCGATAGCCCACCTGTCGCAATATTGTTTCCCTAAACGTGCACGAAGAACTAATATACGCATGATTTCTAAATGAACGAGTAACACCCAATTATCCACGAAATTCTTATCATTAAGCATGCGCGTGGCTAAACTCAATTCAATCACGTGTCGTGTTGGTGTAAACGAGGACAGGACTGGACAGGGTTTAGGGATGGATAAACGGATGGATAGATAAGGGTGAAAGTGATCAACATAGACAGAGAGAGAGGTCGAAAGCGGAATGAGGAAGCGGGGGCTGGAATGAAGCGGATGGAGGAGGGAATATATCGATTTGCTAGCGGTACTGCAGCCCTTGCTGCAGCTGTCGAGGCTGATGCAACCTTGCTACGGTCACCTTGACGTCACTTTCTCACCCCTGCCAGCCCGGCGCCGCTCGTTAGGTGCTATTGGTTTACGGCCTTCGCAACCTCGATTATACTTACGGGGTTCGGATTAAAATTCAAGAATCCATTGGGTGTGAAAGCTGGTTAGAAAAGGTTGAAAACAAATGAACTGCGAAATAAGGGTTCCGACAGTAGTACTTCAGAAATTACAATATACGTGTTTGGACATTGACGTGACAAAAATTGTGAAAAAATTTGATACATCTATATACATAACTATTAATCATTTTCTTATGACTATCTGGGAGAAGTGTAATTGAAAATTTTTTTTCTGTACAAATTGATTAATTGCACCGAATGAAAAACTATGGTTGCTACAACATTTGGATTGAATCAATTTTGATCTCTTCCACACAGTCAGGACATTTTCTTTGTATCGAAAGATCGAAATATGTAAAATGATCGTCGGGTATATATACCTATGTGTTAAAAATCCGACCCTGTACTTGTCGCGTAGGCATATATATATTACGTACGTATATCGTTGTAGTTGTGACTTTGGACTACAAACTGGATCGCAGTATATCATATTTATCGATATACTCTAAGCTTGCGAAATTGACTACACATCGAATTCGTTTGAGATTGCGAGTGAATAATAATAACTATGATAATGATAATAAAAATAACAATTATAGTAATCATAATAAAAGTCAAAGCCGCTTATCTGCTAAAGGATTTGAATACGCTGGGTGGTCACATGTGTATAATTCATTGGAATAGATAAAACGAGTTGATGTATACCTATGTATGAGCTATAAGATCGAAAAGCCTCGAAAAGTTATCGCTCAATCGTCCCGAATACAACAATTCGGTATCATTGACCAGGTATGAACCCTGACAAAGCTAAGCACGAATTCAAATTATGGGTATTTTTAGGTCATCGAATTATTTAGCCCGCCTATAGTCGTTGTCCTGGAAAAGTATTCAGACTGAGGATAAAAGATTTCAACGAAAGGAGGAAAAAAAAGAAAAAAAATTCGATAAATATAATTCCCGACTAATGGAAGAAAGGCAGCGTTGAAAGTACACATGCATCGTAAATAAATATTTTGACGTTTTATCACGGATGACAATAACGCGAAATTCCCTGCTGAGCGCACGAACATCATACAAGTAATCTTTGGCCGATGGACGTCTCGAGTAAGGAATTTTAGAATGAATTTAAAATGTGTTATCTAAAAATAAAACACTTGGCACCGCATTCTATGATTTATTGGGACATTTCCACAATCAACTGGATCACGGCGCGTGAGGATGTCGATGCCCGGACGAGTTTTTAAAGAGCCAAGGAAATGGGAAGACGGATGCGTGTCTCACTCAAAGGCAAATAAAGTATCTTTGCAGGATTCGGAATTTTTTATTGATGCCGTCGATGTTGGAAGATATTAACTACAAGTATGAGCACCGTAACGATCGCCCAATTTTAACTTATCGTTAGCGACAGCGGCGGATACGGAAGTAGAAAAATTGAGGCCATATTATAACGTTTATTTACACATATATGTATGTAACAGACGAAACGGCATCTTCTATCACGTATGACAGAGCTGGAAATGCAACCGACTCGCCATTATTATATACGACACAGTTTCGGTAAACATTTGGAGTTATCAACCATCATACATATCGTGATATCAAATTACATTGACAAAAATAGAATAGACAATGCATACACAATGAAACACCCGTGTTTAGTCGCGGAGACTTAATGAATGATAAAACCATTGTCTGGCTCCTATATGTTGTCCAAAAGAAATCATATTTACGGATTTGTGTGAACAACCAAGCGGCACGTGCACAAGTTGTATCTTATAGCGAGTCTAATTCTACTCGAAAGATATGTCTATTGTTTCCGTATTGTATTTATTTACCTAAGCAATGTAAACGTGTGAGAAGTCTTGCGTTTTCTACGCGGCTAACGATAAATTGATAATTCCCTATTTGTAATAGTGATAAAACAACGACGATCGGGGCGGAAAAACCTATCCGTCTTTGATAGTTCCCTTCGCTCTATATTTTATAGCACCGATATGACTGATAAATATTTCTCTATAGTTGATATCATATGACCGGAAATGCAAACCGCACCGAAGCAGGTGAAACAGCTAGTAATCGTGACACGTACGGTTTGTTGAGGGTAAGTAAGCGTGTCCGGTCTTTGACGACAATTGATCAAGGCAACGTGTTTCTCAATTTTGAATTCCTGCGGAATCGTCGGATTCAAGAAGCAAAATCTTCGCCTTGTACATTGTTGTTTCGTATATGTATAAGATGTATACAATGTACAGTACGTTTATTTTTTTTCATATTTATGCACTCAAGAGATCGCAGATTAGCGTTCCATAATTACCATAAAACCCATAAAACAGCCATAAATTAAGCCTTAGCAAAAAACAAAGGGAGATCGAAGATCTTTCACCCGTGTTGACAGTCTTGTCGTGGCGTATGAATTTTCTGTGTACACATACGTGCGGATCTAACGGTGAAGTTGACATAAGATCCGCGGAAAATGACAAAGGAAGCGAGATTGAACCTAATTAAAGTTAGGTTAGACTCTAACGGACGAGTCGGGTGAATTTAGTTGAGAGCGAATTAGATTGATCGAGCGTGTCGCGTGGTCGTGACAAAAAACACAAACGGCAACAACGCAATAATCCACTTCCCATTTAACAACTCTCGCCTGTCCGAGGCTCCGAATAAACTGGGTTTTTACCCTTTGAAATGAGTGGGGTAAATTGAAATGATAAAAAAAGGCTCACCCGGATGCGTCCAGAACGCTCCTACCCTCAAAGATCACCCAATCTTGGCCTCGTTCTTCCAACAATTAAAGTTTCAGAAGAGAAAGACGAAGCACTGTACGCCTCTGTGGCTGACAGTTTCTTGCACAACGCGCAATGGCGTCGAAGTTACACAGCTGATCACTACGCGGCACTCGCGCGTAGATAGCTATAGATGCCGCCATAATAAAGTGCGGAAAGTAGTCCGTCAATAACGCCTAAATTCAATGTTTTCGAATATATTTCAAAGATTTTTCTTTCAGGTTGTTCTGAAAAATCTGTCAACAAAGCGCGGATGGTTTTTTCAAGTTTGTTTCAACGAGATACATTTTTGAATTTAATTATTCGTCAGATAAATAAAGGTAGAGTGTATACTATAGGTATACACACTTGTACGCATGTACACATGTGGATATTAATTCAGCGACGGCTAGTTTTTTGACCAAGTTGATTACGTTGGTAACGTAGATTCAGCCCGTGGCGGCCGTTTATATATGAGAGAAGATCATCCAATTTTACTCCAACGATTCCTACTAACTGACTGAAAAAATTGTTCCAGTTGAACAAAATGCGACGATGATTTTGCGCACTTCGTTATGAATCGAAGAACAGATTTTAAGCTCAACAAAATATAATCGCTAACATTAACTATTGTTGCGAATAAATTTTAGACCCTGACATCGAAGAATTCCGAATCATTGTTAAACTGAGAAATCATAATTTATTGTTCGATAGAGCGGTAAAACAATATTGATTCAATTTGATTGCATTTGATGATCTAATGCGAAAAACGTGTAACTTGATATAAGGATATTCAATAAGATCGCAAAAAATTGTACTACGTATTAGTCAAATTCTGACAATTTAGACTTTTATAAATATCATATTTATTAGAATCAAAGTGAAAGTTATATCTCCATAATTATGGCAGCGTATGTAAAATTGTGGAACTTTCGGTCTTACTAAATTTTATTGTTGTTAATTTCGGTCGTACGTAAAATACACGAACTACGTGGTGTATGGATATCGCGGTAAAACTAATTTGTTTGTCATTATTATTAAATATCTCGCGGTTGAAAATTTCACTTTTCATGAACTATCAAGAGCAAGAAGGTAAACTTATTTCAAGCCTCCGTTTGAGGGTAAATCAAAAAACTAATCATAAGGTAATTTCAATCGGTCAAGAAGGAGCGTAGCACTACTTCAAGATTTCAGCGCGTGTTTGCTGTAAATAAGCCTTTACGTATAGCAGCCAATAATAATCATGTATTTCCGTTATGCACTGGCAGGGTTCAAGAAATCGTCATGGAAACAGTTTCACCACACTATGGCTGAAGGGGCTGAAGAAAATCTACGTGGCGCCCTCTGTCATAAGCTTCAGGAAAAAATTTAATTTCGATATATGGTCTAAGCATAGACTTATCCTGGACTTATATCTCTGCTTATACCTATGTTTGGCTGCTGGATCAGGAACGCTCAGGAAATAAGGCACGCCATGGACACTTTTGAAATTGGGCTCGAGACAGAAATTTGAAGTCCATGAATCGGTGAGTGACGCGTTCTTCACGAACTTGTGTCGGGTTTCTGAATTCTATAGTTTGTAAATATTTTATTTTGACTCGAACTGGATTTATGACCAAGCACAAACGCCACTTGAGGTCGATAAACTTTTCCAGTTTATTTGTGATCAATTTTATCTTGTAAACTAAAAACTTTTGAGGTTGGAAATTTTGGACAGAGTGGTAAACTTCCGTTTTGACACATGTGTGAGGTGGTTCAAAGGTTATTAAAATAGTAAACCTTGCAGCGTCTCATAGCCTAGAAAAAAAGACCTAACGTAAAGCAATACATTTGATAATAAAAAAACAAAAATTGTGCAAGTATGGCAGATCACGAAAAACTTGTTGAAGTAAATCCGAGTAACGGAATCTCTTGTGTACGTTTTCGTAACGAAAAAGGATTGTCGATGGAACAAATAACAAAAATATTCTCCAAATACGGTGAAGTACTGAGCGTTAACGCAGCCGGCGTCAATGAATATGGTTTTCGTTTCATAAGGTTTCGAACGAAAGAACAAGCATTGGAATGTGTGCGGGGTTTGGAAAATCATCCAAATATAAGATTCCAGGAAGCTAAACACAAAAGTGAAAATCACAACAATAATACCCCTCCTAATCAGTATAGAAAAAATAACAAATCAAGCATCCATGGACTGGAAACTAATAATCCGTTGCACAATACCAATCAAAACGGCAGAACACAATTGACGAACGGTAGTAAAGACGCAGCCAAACCAGAAAACAACGACTTTCAGCGACAAAATGGAGAAAATATTGGGAGGAATGACTTGAACGGTGCCGATAGAAGTGCCGGTAAAGACTTTAAGACTGCCAAATCGGATGGCCACAATCCATTAAGGAAACCATTGAGTGCGAGGCTTGCTAGGAATTTACCCAAAAATGAGTCAGATTGCAGTAACGAGGCGCAAGAGAATTCAGGGTATCGATTAAATGTGTCGAAATTTGCAGAATTGTACAAACGTCGCGGAACCATTGCCACCACATTTCAACCATCCAACAATGATTGTCAAAATCAATATCAGAAGACGTTTGTTGACACACCTGCAATACCCGCCGGTGCGATACCACAGCCAATGATTGCCAGTCCACGTTCTTCGCGTACCAGTAGTAAAAGCCCGTCGATAATAACCGATGCACCACCACCCTTAATCAGCAACCCGCTGGAACCAAAAACACAAGCCTACCTCGCTTACGATGTAGTCGTGGCAAATATTCATTCTAATTTGGGAGTTAGTAACATTTATGAAATGTTCGACAAGTTCGAACCGATCTATGTATCTGATATCGAAACTGTCCCGGAGATCAATGTACGGTTTTGCTTTGTTTACTTCAAAACCCCATCCGTTACGCTCCAAGTCGAAGAATTGTTTGATGGTATATCTGCATTTGGGAAGAATCTAATCATCTTACGGCCAGAGACATTGGAGGCAGAAGCAAGGATCTTCTAAAATCATGACACTGCAATCAAAGCCGAGTATCGATATTCCTAGTATCGATACAAGTCATTAAAGGTATGTAATAATATTTCACAGAATGCGTTTTGTGAATTTAAATATTGTGGAATTTACTGGTTGAAACTCATGACTTATTTTGTGCGTTTCTCTATTTTTCAGTAGGACTTAGTACTGCGGCATTTGGTATTGCGAAATTGGACTTTATGGGCACATAGTTGTGACCATTTAACAAAGAATCTGTTTCTTCTTTTTTCTCCTTTTACACCAATTCGCTTGACCATCCAATCTGGAGTTAGTGTCTAGGCTTGTGACGTTCAACACTAATTACCTTGCACTGGTGCAGAAAAAAAATCACAAACATGAGATATGTAATCTTCATTTGATATAGGTAAGAGAATGCCTAGCTGTCCATGAAGCACGACCATACCTCAAATATCTAAATAAATTAGCCTACAAGTTGATATTTTAGATTAGTTCTATTATACTTTTTTATCAGTCAGTGCTTTTATGCTAATCAACTACATTCTTGTTAGGTTATTTTAGTTTGCACCACTAGAATTGAGACACTGCTGATTAAAATTCTGCACACTAGCGTGAAGCTTGGATAGAATTAAGTGATATTTCTCTTAGGAAAAATCAGTCATCAAAGAGAAGATGATAAAGTTCAAAGATGAACATTTGTCCGATTTTATTACCTCACAACTTTATATACTCCAGACTTTATTGTGAAAGAGATCATTTTGATAGATTTACTAAAATGAATGAATGCTTTTATTTACGGTAAATTTGAGGTTGCTGTATTTCCTAATTGTAAAATTTTTTTTTCAGTTTTTTTTTTGTTCGCTCTACCTCGTTAATTCAATCTTAGTAGTAAGTCCAGCGTTAACTATAATTGTCATTGGCGGTTCAAAGAGTATTCTCAAAGAACGGGTGAAATTTGTGCGCCTGTTATTCATATCATTTACCGTAACTGATTTTACTTGGACTGTACCTAACTGAGACATACGTGATTACATACATACAGGTGTCCAAAGGATGATTAAGTTTGAGAAAAACCTTAAAAAATATGAGAGCTAAAAGAAATACTTTTTGTAGGTGTATTCAAACAATCACCATCCTTCATGCATATTTACCCTAATTATTTGACTGATGAACCAAAAGAAACCTAATAAATTATAACCGTTTCTTCAATTTTTTTTTTTTTTTCCCCCCCATTCTGATTTTACCGTCAATTCTGTTACGGCAGGTCTGATAGATTATTGCTTATTTCATTGTAATTTTCTCCAGATCTGGAGTTGAATTACTAGTACATAACTTTTAAAAAACTAGTTTAACCATGGCCTGTTACACAATTTCAGTTTTTCACTTCGTGCATGCTCTAAGTATTCAAATATGTTATCAAACAGATTTTTATGCTAGCAAGATAGTATTCTGAGAAACAAGTCATCAGTGTCAAGACAAATTGCAAGTATTTTCATTTTTTCAAAATATAACTTATTGTGAAGGTATCTAGTCATCGGGAAAATTCAGCGAACCAGGCAATAGAATCGTTTCCTGGAATTTATAATTTTCCTTTCACTGACTATCGCTCAAAGACACCACAAATAATTCTTGTTAATATCAGAAATCACTTTACCCAACTCATGGAAATATTTTTAAGTTAAGTTAAGGCAGTGAAAAATGAAAAAAATATCCAACTGAACATTTAAAATATACTAAGTATTTTGTTTAATTTTATAGAAAATTGTCGATATGAACTCGTTGGTCGAAATGAGTCACGATATATTGCAGAGAGATGACTATTATCTTCTAGTGCACCGAAAAATGCCAGTGAATTTATCAGTTTTTTTAAATCAGGCAACTTAATGATAGATAGTATCAAGTGATCAAGAAATCTGTGATTAACGGACCTTTGTTTTCGACCATGAAAAGTAAAACATTTATTTCATTGAAAAAGTGAATACTCAATCAATGTTCAATATAGTAATGAATGAATGAGCCATTGCCTGCTTTAGCTAATTTCTTACTCTATTTTTGATAGACATATATATATTTAAAGGTATGCATGTACATACATATATATATTTTTGATTTTACTAAACAAAAATGCGAGTTCAAATTCTGATATCAGGCTCCGTTACGCGCGATGTCCAATGCGGCGTATTACACCTTTTTACAATTGTTTCGGTTCATCATACCAGACCATATTGTCCAGGTATATAGTTCAATTCAAACTCTGATATCAAATATTGCCGCATTGCAGATCATAAAAACCCATTTTCGTGAACTGTAATAATAAAAAATATATAGGGTTATTACTTGGTATCCATATGTTTCTTCTTCTTCACCTTTTGCCAATCACATCCGACCGTTTTAGCAATAATTGATCATTGAAATTCAAATGATGCGACTACGGTTCTGCTTCGGATGCAGAGCGGTGAATGCATCCTTTGCTTTGATGATTTATCCCGCTTTGTCGTGTTCAAGTCAAGTTGCGCATATAAATGTGCCGCCCTTGCATTTCACGCCCTTGTCCTTGAGTTGGCAATTTCCCGTCTAGCGGACTCGAGTTTAACACCTGGCGTTTGACTTATCCATCGAAAGATCGATCAATCTGTACATAGGTATGTAATACATGCAAAAATGCCCAAGGCGATGCGGGAATCTCCGTAAGCTGTTTTCTGTGTCTGGTGTTTTTCCATTTTGAATTGACTCGAGGCGATCTGAAAGCCCGTAAAATCGTCCAGTCTGTCATCAACAATATCGGAAAGCAAAAACTTACGTAAATGTCCAGGTGTTTTGGCCGAATCCTTTGCTATTCGTTTCCCATGGCTACGATTTCCCATTCTATCTGTTTTATAGATTAATTATAATTCTGACGCATTAATTCCAAACACTCTTGCAAGGTCGATTATCCGCGAAACCTTAGGTGTCAACTTCGCATAATTATACACGAAGTATAACATGATTACTCGATGAAAATGACTAAAATTTCACCAAAATTATTCCCAAAATGTGCCATACTTGTGTCGTACTTTAATTTGATTGCCAACGATCATCGTTCTAATTACGGAGTAAATATATAGTTGAAAATTTGATCGAAATGGGGCAATGCCATCCGAACGAAACGTCGCGATTTACGAGGCATTCAAAAACGTCGGCAAATTATTATAAATCTTGAGATTGTTTCAGTTTCATGATGTACGTATGTAGTTACTGAACGGTAAAAATTCTGTTTTTATTCGCGAACGTGTAAAACGAAATGTGTACCGTGCACGTATCCATATTTATTGTTAAAAAACAAAGAGAGATAAACAAAAGCATCAATCCAACCATCACTTACACGTTCGTTCCTATAACAATCAGCTGTTCGTAAACGTTGACAAGTAAAAATAAAAACTATGTTATACGCATGTACCCTGCAGCGAGACGTCTTGAATTGCTGCAATTGAAATAAACAATTGTTATATTCCAAATATTTTGGTAACGAAAGAAAAACAGGCGGAGAAAAGCTTGGGGGAAAGCAATGTCAAACGTGGCAAAATATCGCTACCATAATCATCCTCGATATCGCCGTAATGATCATTAAGCAAAGCAATACGTGATATATTTTACGAGGATCATTAGCATCACATGGCTGAAGTGGGGAGAGGCGGAAGAATGGCCAGCACCAGACGCTGAGTCTAGCGTTCCGTGTTAAGTTGCAGGTTCGTTGCTTTCAGTTGATTTTAGACCACGATGCTGCGAAGAAGGTCCCCGGCGTCACTCTGCGCCCTCACTTTGGCCGCCATGTGTATTTCGCCCGTTCGTTCTTGGATCAACACCTACAAATCCGACATACACCCTGGTAGGTATTGTAGCGATAAGCATTTCAAGATAAAAAATCCATACCCGATCAATTCGCGGATTAAATATCCTGCAAGTTGAGCTTACAAAATCTCGTCTATAATCATTTTCACAACTGTATAATCCGTGTGCGGTACAAATTGAGAGGAAGCACTGTTTTACTACCAACTTGTTTCATGGTACTCACAAGTCCTATATTTGGAATTTTCTGAGTAAAAGTTTCACTGTACGATATTGAAATTTGTTTGCGTGGAAGAAATTATTGGGCCAAACGGCTTGATCAGTTTATCGCAAATAACTAATTATCAGGTAGCTGTGTTGTTGTCGGATCTCTCATTCGCATCATCTAATTGTGTTAACGCAGCGAAAAATTATTTGAAATTCATTGAAATATCACAGTAAGTGGCAACCTTTTCATCCCCACCGATTCTACATTTATGTGAATGTATATGTATATATATAATAATAATAATAATAATAATATATCGGAACATGTTTACAATTTGAATTGCGCCAATGAATGCGTCATGTGCATAACTCACCGTAAATTTTAATGCACTTTATTTCTTATTGTAACATGCACTCGTCTTGCTATATGTATACTCGTAGTAAGTCGCATGGCTTTCTGCCAATAACCGGATGAAATCGGCCTTCAAGTACTTGCACAGGTACGGTAGAAACAACGACTATAAACGTAGGTACTCAAAGAGCGTGAGATTTCCATTTTTGTTATTCCTCCTTTGTTTTTCATTTATTCATCGGAATACATTTGATTACACCCTCTACCAGCCTTTCGGATTAAAAATCGAAAACTGGTTCGACGATATAAAGGCCCATAATTTGTACAAAACGATTTCATCAGACCGTTGATAGACAGTCGTGAAATCGCCAATCGCTTCTACACAACATATAACACCAGGTTCATGAAAGGATTGAACAGAGTGAATGAAAGGCGCGCGCGTTGTTCGTAAAAGTCGCGTATACGTGTAGCAAAGTGTAGTACGTTGGTATGGTGTCCGATCATAATTGGCGGTTTGTAAAAAAACTAAGGTACCTGTGTACACACGAGTTCCCGGATTGTAGAGTGAACAAAACGACAAAAAGAAAACCGTAAAAATAAAAAAAATAAAATAAAATAGAGAAAAAACAACAAACACCTTTCTAGTGATACGCGATACTCCGCGTCGAGACTTGAGCTTGGCATTCACACTGAACAAGCATCTTGAATGGTGCAGATGCGGCAAGCCCCCCAATCCGTCACGGGTACAGCACCACGCGATATCTGGATCGGTATATTGAATATCCAAGCTGCGACTATGACCTCGTAGATAAGTCGGATATCACCGTGTACAATCTCGCTGAACGGACGCAATAACCGGTCGTAACCCAATAAGACATCCCATATTTGATATTCAATAATACCTAGAGACACTTGCATCCTTAGCCGCTGAAACCAGAGGATAATTTTCAGGCGTAGTGACGTCACTCGGAAAGCATTAGCTTAACGCGGCTTGGTTTCGGAGCAACGTAAGTTAGTCGCTTTTTTCATATCGCGTTGGAAATTTTTTTACCTTACCGATGTTCGTGGGGTTAACTAATCGAACTTGATCTCGTTCGTTGGATAGTAATGATAAAACAGCCGTACATTATTAATTGCCTTGAACCATGCATATGCAGAGGGCGGATAATTCTTTGAGTACCTGTTATATGTATAGGTATGTATATTTCACTTCCTCTACACGCTGTGAATTAGCAATTATACGGATTGTTACGCATGAAAGGAGCCAGTAGCTAATCTAATCCTGTTCAGCTCCAGTTTGAAAAAATGGAAAGTACATTTATTTGTATGCAGATGTAGAGTATCGAAAGTGTGAATTGAAATACAGTTACTCCAAGCTCGAATTAATTTCGGATTGCGTTTTGCTCAGGAATTTCATTTCGCAATCGAGTTTATAAGATTATGTGTACTGTAATGGATACTATATTAGATATTAAACGTTAGTGGCGTATACTTATATACTAAAGAAGCTATCGTGCATCTGCAAGATAAATGTATTCAGGGCCGCTCGAGTTTTCGGCTTTAATGTTGACGAAGAAAACTTTCTGCCGCGTTTTAACTGATGAAAATAACGATAACTCTTCTGGGAGAAAGTAAAAGTACCAAAGGCGATAAGTAATTTTACTGGCTCGTGAAATAATGAAACGATTAATTATACCTTTTCATCGATATTCCTACAGCTGACTTAAGAGCAGCTTGAAGGATACTTTTAAGAACATATAAAATCGGCAGATTGTATATACATACCGTGATTCAAGAATTCATGTATGCAGAGAAATAAAGGAGATCGGGCATTTTAAAGATAGACGTAAAACATAAATTATTCGCGAGTCGTTTAAATCTCACGAGTCGTTAAGAGCCATGAAAGCAAGGAAATCTAACGTCTATTCACCTCGCAATGGTTAGTATTCACAGCATTCGTATAGAATGAAAGATAGGGATTTACCAAACTCATGGTCAACGTTATATTTTTGTTGATCGCAAGTGTAGCTGAAGCACATGTATAAATGCATGTATACGTGCGAATGCCTAAGGATTAATATTTATTGGCGAGGTGAATGTTATTCAACTTTGACGTAGACGCTGTTTTGTGAAAATGTTAAAACTGAGAACATAATTTATTCAAATGACACGTTGTTTTTGGAAGGGTATATTATATTTTCTCAGTTCAAGTAAACCTGTTTCAATAGAATGTGCGTAACTGGGAGCAGAAAGAAGCATCGGCGCCGTATTCTTTCGATACAAAAGTCATCCTCTTTTGCTAAATGCGTAATGAATTACGTGATTTCTCACGTCGTCGATACTCCGACACCATGGTAACAGGTTTTGCCTTCGGGATTAACAGACTGAGCAATTGCCACACACCGTGCCGTGTTTTTCGTTACACAAACAATTCGGTCCACTCGTGTAGTTTTCTATGCCTCAAGCACGGTGAATTATGAAAAATATAATATTTGTAATGGCTGGTCCGAAACTTGAGCTCCTTATGCTTGTGTAAACTACACCGAGTATAAGGTACTTTCTCTATAACATTATGAAAATGATTAGCAATGATTTTAAAAGCTCGTTTATCGATGTTCGAAGGTATCGGATAACCGTTAGACAGGTTTTTTAAAACGGTGTTCTACGATTTGTTCGCAAAGGTAGGTGATAGAAATTCTAAATTCGCGTTTGACCTGTCGTAACTGTGTTATTTGATTAACAACGAAAAGCTTTTCAATCGTCCTTGATTCATGCATTTGAATTGAGATGTAATTGCGAATAATCGAGACGCAATGCGCGGAATGACTAAAAAGCACGTTGCGATCGGTGCAAAGTACGTGTCTCAAGAATAGTGAAAACTTTATATCATCACCTACTGTAATAGTAGCACGTCCCTACTTATACGGAATGCAAAGTACGGACTTGTTATGGTTCGCAGTGTAATTATACTTTATGCGAAATCGTTAGCCACCTTGATTTTCTTTCTTTTTCTATTTTTTTTTACTATTAGTTTTTTCTTCTCTTCGTTTTCTTCGACGTATTACACAATCCATAAACGTAAGACGCAACACCTTTATGCATAATAAGTCGCTTCATGCAAGCCTTCGTGAAATATGTATATATTTGCAATTCTATGGCTAGGCCAGCTGTGGTTCGATGGCCGAAAAGATCGTGAAGAAATTCCAATGCCTTTTTACAGCTCCCGCAGAATACGTTCCTCTCTTGCATAACAGTTCAAATCAGGAATGTTCCATGGGGCCTTCTGTCTCTATAGCAAACCGAGTCGCGTCGACGCGACGCATACCTTTCCCACATTGCCTTTACAAGCCATGGCAATCCAGTCTTTGTGGCACACTTAACTTCACTTTTATCTGCAGAGATTTATAGGATCCCATCAGTTACACCGATGCAGGACCTTGCCGCAACGATTGCAGTCACTTATCCACATTAGTGTATATACGTGTCGCACATACGGACATATGTAAATACCTACATACATACGTAGATACGTATCATTATGCGAAATACGGTGATTTCTTTCTTATCTCGATATTTTATTGCCAATTATTCACCCGTTGCCCACACTAATCGCGTAAATGATTACGATTAGCGATCTGTGACGTTTTAAGGTTGCCTTAGCTTATTTTCGCGATCAGGCATTGTCATTTGATTATGTAATTCGAAAATCTGTAGAATTTTCAACTGTCAATCATAAACCAAGAATAATTACAATCCAGCCGATAATTACCCGCTTCATAAAATAAGTCAACGCCAAGCAGTATGTGACAAGACGATTAGACAAAAGATCCATGCGACGGAAATCCTTGAAGCAATACGACGCTCGCCTTCCTGGCATTGTAATACGTATATACTTAAACACGTCTCTGAAGAGGGATGAGCCTCTGAAATACAAAATAGAGAGGCGATATTACAGACATAAACATGATCATCGAGCAAATCATTTCGATTTTTGATTTGAAATTCAGCCTTCGTATCATTTCACGTGTTGAGCAGTCGTTTCTTTTGATGTATGTATGTATATTCATTACTCCGCATTGCCTGTTGTACAATACCTGAACGCCTGGGCATCGGTTCGCATGCGTTTACAGCCGATTATGTCAATTTATCATACGGACGATATGATTATACGCTCGTCACGATGCCAGCAGCATTAAAATCATAGAATTAAACAACGCTCTGCATCTCTATTAGCAATCGCACCCAACCGCATCGTACAACCACCTCTTCATCATCCATAGGTGTACAGTGATCACCTCCCTCCCCCAAGACTGAAGCATCATTGACTGCTCGCAGAGTATCCAGGGAGCTGTTATGACGCCGATTCTGGAGCCGTGCTGACGCCGGGCGTCACTATGACGTTGGCTGGAGGTGCCGGACGCACACCCGGAGAACACTGTGTCAGTAAAACCTGCATCAGGGCGTCCGGACACTCGACCGGGAACGACGCAAGGTCCGAACTTTTCGTCAAGGTTGAAAGGTGAGCGATATGATTTTCATGCTATTGTTTCTTTCCGTTTATCATACGCTGATATTTGACTTAAAAATTGACTTTCACCCAAATTATAAAACACTAAAATGGTCTTGGAGCATTTCTCTCGCATGTATACTTAATAGTATCGAACTCATATGTGAATCGTACGATTGGTGGCGTTTGTGTACGGGTATAGTGAAATGCGATTGGAGTAGTACGATCGGACATTAAACCGGATAGTCTTACCGTCCATCGAGAGCTGACAAAACAGATTATTGAGGGTTGTCATGTCTGGTTGATAATAATTACTTTTCCGGTTCTATTATAGGTGCAGAACGTGTATAGCAATTTGTTTTTTTCTTACCAATATTCTAGTTCCTTCTAGACCTTGCGTCGAATTCAGCACAATCGTTATACATGTTATATAGGGCTCAAGGTCCGTCACGCTTCTACGCAATTTCTTTGATCACTCAATGTGTTTGTAAATATGTTGAGAAAAAAATGTCTCTGATATAAATGTCAGACTATCATTATTGTACATATGGATAGCGGATCCATGAATTGTTATCGCACTGTATGGTAAATACATGACACACTCGTCCATTAATTCCGCTTGATTTCGAGATGTTCCGTTGGCAATTTAACATATAACGGTAAATCAGCCTGCATTTATGCAATTCAGGGTACATTTCACCGATTGACATTTGTTTCGTGGTAAATGATTGGAGAGAGTTGGGGAAAGAGTGAGAAATTAAGCCAATCGTGAGAGATGAACAAATGACGATTGGTAAAATGTACCCTGAATTGCATAAATGCAGGCGGATTTACCCTACGTTAAATTTAGGGCAAGGTGGACGAGATCCAGGATCGTGCAAATCGAGTACAAGCTGCGAACGCAAAATCACGGTTTCACTTCAATGATGAAACATCAGATCACGCAGGGGAAAAAAGCCGTCTACCTTATCTGCATGCCGCACCGTTGCATCGAAATTTGAAAATGTCAATTAATGAAAGGAATCAATCTCGAAAGTCGATCCAGATATTAGAAAGTCATACCCTTAGAGTATATACAGTAATATGCTCTAAGGTCATACCTGACGGGTGTACATACCTTGCATGAGTAATAGCTCAACTTTGTTTGAAGCTAGAAAAGGATCAAGTGTTGGATTTCGCGAGACGAATGCGTGAATGCGATCATCGCATCAGGATCACCTTGAGACCTTCTGGATCCCCGCATCCTCTGCGCCTTCGTACGATAAGTTTTATCTGTGTACAGACCAGTACCATAACACGAAGCGGGGTTAAATGGAGTGCGGTATAATACAGATAAAGTATACCGATAAGCTGGAGTGCAGCATATGAGATGTGTGATAAATGATCAGCAACAGCGCTGCAGCTATTCATTACATGATCGGTGCGGGTCGTCTGTTATTATAATATTCATTGGGATGAGTATGGCGGAGGCGTGATGATCTTCGCAAGTATAATAGTATAAAGTAATTATGCGTGCGCAGTGTTTTGAAGCTGCATATAGGAAACAATACATCACCTTAATAATATTTATGAGTTGAACCTGGCATCGATTCGTCGTCGCCGCGGGGTATCTGAAAGTCTCGTAACTAGCAATACAGCTCGACTGTCTTATACCTTTAGTCTGTCTGTGCCCACTCGCTCAAGCACTTTGACTTCGGTTCCACGCGCATTTGTATTACTGTTGTGGGTACACCTGACAGCCTACAAGCTGTTTGCATGATTTTCCGTGAGTGGGGCAGTCCAGCCTCGGGCCATTTCTCAAGACTTCGTAACTTGTTTTTCCTGCATAAACAAAATCACGATCATCGTAGCATATGAACTGATATCGCGGCCTGCAGGTTGACCGTAAACGAAAACCACTCGCGTCTTTGCTGATGATCAGGCCTAGGTATAGGGAATATATATGTACATTTCAAATAACTTCAGGTTTCCACCTTGCATGCGTAACTTTCGAAACTCGTGTTAGACGATAAAGCTGTTTATTATATTTCAAATTAGCAGCTACCTAAAAAAAAATAATAGTAATTCTTCCTTTTCAGACCATTATCGGTAGATTCGAATAATCGCGGGCTTGAATTCAAACCGCAGGCATATGTAGTAACCATAATGAAATTTGCATATATCGTATAATATTTTCAGTGGTGCATGTCGTCGTAGAACTAATTTTAAAACTAGCGGCTTAATAGAGCGTAAAGCTAATCCTTGGTGGCCTTTCAAAAATTAATAGCGAACAGAAAAGTAGGCTGCTAATTTCTCGGCGGATATTATTATGTCGACTGCATGTTATATTATTTTTGATGGAGTAAAATTATGCCAAACGAAAGCCACGCTCGCCAGAATCATACGACTCGATCCGAATGTAAAAGTTATATTAAATATAGGTTGATCTGCGAACGACCGACTGCAAGTGAATGTTGTCTGTGAGTACCTACGTTGTGCGTACTTTGTATACCCATGGGCAGGTTTGAAAAGTGGCATACATAATTGCACCTTTTTCGTAGTATTTCTTGGGACGTAAGTGGCACTTGGGGAAATCTTGACCCTCAGGAACGTCGGTTTGAGAACTTGCAAGTCATAATATCTTGTATTGAACACTGTTCAATATTGTATACTGAGCCTAAATGTGGAAACGAGCCACCTCGGCGCCTACAGATAGGCAACCCGAGTTACAATTTGCCATCTCAAAAACCAATAGTAACGCCTGGTTGCCTATCTTTAGGCGCCAAAGTGGACTGTTTCCACGTTGAGGCCGGGTATACATGAAACAAGCGGGGAGATACGGTTTATTTACTTATTGTTCAACAATATAATTAAGTAGCATCGCGCATCGTAGTCGTGTTTTCTTTTTGGTCATTTGATCCCGCAACTACCTCGAGTGCGAATAATACGATTGATTACGTAAATGACGATCGATCAGTGGGTATATTTACTTCAATCCACGATCTAAAATCGAAATTTGGAAATATCGAAACCAATTGTTTAGAACTCGTTCTGTGCGTGCGCCGTTTTGCATAAAATAAAAAGATCTGAAAAAAAACAATATGTCCCTGTCGATAAACTTCTAGAAAGTTTACAATTGAATCGTAAACATATGCAGGTGTGATAAAATTTCGGAATGAAATTTTTACCAAGACATTATACTAGATCAGTAGAAAAATGTGTCCCTTATCAGTACTTTACGGCGAAACTTACCACACATACTGCGGTATAACCAGTGAAACGGTTGAAGTTTAAAATCTATCACACACTTTTTTTTCATCACTTTTATCGCGTAAAAGCGCATTGCACTATCCCACATACCTATATAATGTAACTAAAGCGAATCGTTCAAGGATGAATTAGCACCATCCGTTTACTATTGAAAAAAATCTCCAACAATTTTATATTATATTTTGGCCACCGATATAGTCAATGCGAATGAAACACAATACCTACTGTGTGATTTGAATCTGGTAAAATTCGAAGAACGTCAATCTCAGGTGTCAACAATTCGAGAGAATGTGTTATAATTCGAATATTCAAAATGCTTAATTGATGAAATTTTTTTAACCGTTTTTGATATTTTTGGACTTACCTTGCTCGCCGAATAAGGGCTAAAAAAATTTCCTTAAATGAAAATACGCCTGCAGGAAATAAGGAATCAATCGACAATTCGCAGGCCATGTTATACCCACATTATAAAGTATTCATGCCCGTTTGTGCACTATGTAAACTCATCCTGATTTCCTCTTTGTTGCATGTACAAGGTGTACGCCGCTCAAGGAGATTGATGGATGCGAGATAATTCCTGGGCACGAGGATCTGGTTTACCCAAGCTGTTGTCCGAGATTACGATGCATCCAACCAGCTCCGGAAGCGCAGTTAAAATCAGCAAAGTTATCGTCGATTGTTGTCGTCTAGCAGACTATATAAAGTGGACTTACAATTCGTCCTCTTTTGTACATATTGTATTTATAATAAACTATATTACTATATTATACCGTAAATTGGACTTCTTACTTTTGTTACGCATGCGGTGATTTTTTGCACGTCGCGTCGTGCAGTATAACCGTTAGCTCATGATCATTAATTTAGTTATTGTTATGTGATCGTTAAAATCTCCTAAACTATAGAGGTACATTTTTTCTACATTTTTGCCGTCTTGTCGAGAGTTTTACGTTTCATTCTATTCTTTAAATTTCATGCGGACGATTAAAGTAAAGTAGGAAGCGATGCCACAGTTGTTGGAAAAATCTTATAATTTTGCAAATACGAATATAAAAATACAAGCTCATTGGTGAATACACTTTGCACTTGGGGATTATTCACTTTTTTACGTAACTTCGATTGCAGTATTGATATTTGTCTACTGCCATAATTGGATAAAAAACGAAAATCATAATTACAGATCGGTGTATATTTGCACGCAACGGAAATACACGGAATGTGGAATCTTTCTCTACTTTACTCTACACTGTCGAAAAGTATTTTCAATTTTCTTGGTTGATCAAGCTTTCTCGAGATTGTCCCTCGTTTTTATATTTTACTGCATACTTTGAGCTCTATTTATATGTTCCTATACTTATTTGTAACTTGGATTCGTACGCATTCGTGTAAATATGTTCTCATTTTTCCAGCAACTATTTGAATAACTGTCGCAGTATTCAAATAATAGTCCCAGCACTTTCATTAACATAATCTTTGAGCCTTGACTTGAGGTACAGTGAGTTATCGACTTAACTGCTTTTTCAGTTTTCATTGTTTTATTATAAGAGCATTACTGGGCATGAGACTATTATGACAAATCGTGTTATCAATATTATATCAAGTGGCCCCACGTAAATTTATACACCAGAAACCTTAGTGGATCATAAAATTATGAAAGTCATATTTTGCGACTATGAAACCCATCACATAGATATAATACGTGATATAATGTACCGTGCTTGAACGTGGAAATGGACAAGCGCGGCGCCTCGTATAGGCAACCGGAGCTACAATTCCCATCTCAGGCACGATAGTGTAACTCCGGTTGCCTGTCTACTTGGCGCCGAGCTGATCCATTCTCGCATTTGACAATATTCGCTGTTGTCGAGAAAACAGCGAGGAAAGCAATGCGATCAAGAAGATGACCCTGACGTTATTTCGGTTAGTCCATTATTGGTAAAAACATAGAATAAAAGTTTGTTAAATCGCAAATATAGTTTATTCACAAATCACATGATAACGTTTCACTGAATAATAACACAAAACAACAGGTGTACGAACATAACTTTAGGGTTCAACGAAATGTAGCTCTTACTTAGTACAAATTATAAATAGATAAATGACAACTTTTTGAATAATAATAATCAAATGTGAGAACAACGTTTTGGAGAAAAATAATTTTTCTCATAAATACTTCTTCGTATTGTAAACTCACGCATATATATTTTTTGGTATTGTTTAAACAGTTTTCGTCGATCGTTCTATCACTTCGGCCAATCAAATATCACTTTTTGAAACGTATGATTTAATTCAATCTGAAGTACCGAATTATTTCAAATCCGTTCGCTCAGTGAGTTCGAAATTGTAATCCCGTTACAATTTATTTGTATAATATTGTCATATGACTTATGTGCGAAATGAGTCACATAAAAGGAAGAGGGTAACGACGTCTCAGATTGGCCTTGAATATACGTCGTTGATAAAGTAGGTAAATAATTCGTGGCTTAACTCGATCCGCCACACATCTGGAGTGTTTGATTTCTTGAATAACGTCGGCGCCTAAGAACTTGGAGGAATAAGACTGTCGTATGGCACCTGAGCGAAGAAACGATGTGTCAGATCAGCTATAGTGAGTGCAAAAGCATTTTGGAACGAATGCCTGAGCTCATCGTACACCTGCGACCAATTTTCGTTCAGGAACTTATTCATATTGTCACCTAAAATTTGATTAATTCCATACATGTGTTGTAATAATTATTAATTTTTAATCAGAGCATTGGTTTTTGACGTCCTCGTAATATGCTTACCTAGCTCTTTGTTGCCGTTGAAGAGGTTACTGAAATTGAGCTTCATTGACTGGGGATTCAAAACGAAATCGACTTTTTTGAAAATAAGGTAGTCCACGCCTTGCCTTTGCACTACGCTGCCAATAAGTTTAATCGTCGCGGTGACGCTAACTACATGGGAGGAAATGTTTATAATTATCGGCAATAACGATTGACATTTTCATATATAGTTATACCATGTTGCGTAGAAATTAAAATTATAAAGGATCAAACTTACGGAGATCAAGCGTCGCATTTCCGGATCCCTGGATAGGAAGAACGAGTACTTTACCGTCGACGGTATACTGGCCCAGCATAATCAGAGGCTTTGATGCGACCAAATTCAACGTCAGTGTTTTTTCATCTCCATCTAATTTAGCACTGAAATTTAAGAAGATATCAATGCAGACATGAATTCCATATCACCTTACACTGAATTTGGTGTTTTTGCCTTAATCTTATAAGAGGTTGAACACGTGCAGGTGGTTGAATTTTCGAAATTCACATCTCAACTGCCCGTTATGTATTCAATTCGTATGTGGCATGGTGGTTTATACCTAGATTCGCAAAACGGAGCTTGTATGAATTTTGCGAGGCGATGGCGAATTACGTATTCAGCCCGACGGTGCTACCAACTTAATTTGCGGCCAAAAAGTTTCAAACGCGAAATAGCCGGTTTTTGAACTGTACTCGAAATAACCGGTTATTCAAGCGTAACTCGAGATGGCCGGTTATTCTACGCAACCGTCGATCTATACTCGATAATACCCTCTGAATCATTATGGCCATTATTCAATATCAAATTGTACAAAAATTCACTTAATCGTTAGCGAAGTGCTCCTTGCAGATCGAGATGAATGGCTTTTTAAATTATGAAGCCCGTAATACGTAACCGTACCTTACCTGACAGAGTCGACTAGGACGGAACTCATGCCATGGATGTCAACATCCGTGAAGTTGAGCTCAACGGTGACTGGGCCGCTGCCTTGGCTGATGTCAAGCTTTTTTATGCGCAAAGGATCTATCGGTGCGATCTTCAGCTCTTTCGTTCCTGGATTATGACAAATCTTCGTTAACGATCATTATTTATACTTCTTTGTATTATTGCATTAAGATCTACTCCGTCGAACTATAGAAGTAAAGCAATAAACTGAACAATTGTTTACAGTACCTGTAACCATATCTTTGATAGCTGCTTGTACGGCTTTCTGCAAACACTCATCTAAATTCGAGTCATCTCTGTAGCATTTCTTGAAATTTTTTGCTGAAACGAAAATGTCCACACGCTTTAATAAACTATGTCAGATAACAGATGTGCGTGCGAATATCGCAGTGAAAAGAAAGCTTAATGCTTGCAAAGTGTTGCTGTGGATATATCATGTATTAGAACAAGGTGTCTCCTTTATTGCTATGAAAATCAGAGTAAACTTTTCCGAACAAAAGTTGTCAACAAAACATCTGCGAGATTCAAGCAAGCTCCTTGCTATTACGGCAATGAAACAATACAACAATTATTGTTGTATATTTGCTGTATAAAAAATATTCTCATAAAAAATTTGGTGAAAAGGTAAGGAGAATTGCAGCAAGTGGAATATAAGTGGGTATAATATAAATTTATTATTACCGAAAAAATAAAAATTGAAGTGCATTTGAACATTTCTATTATGTGGATAATATTTCTTCCAGGTCTTTATCATTATAATGACGAATAGAGTGTAGAGCAAATTCAAGTGGAAACCACGAGTTCCCGCAGCTGCGACTTAGATTTTATGTCCACTTAAGGCCAAATCTACTATTGCCATTTCGAGAGAAAAATTAATGAAGTATACCCTGTTGAAAATAATTTCCACGATTTTCGACGAATTTTCAGGAAAATTGGAACATTTCGTACAAAAATTGTAAACACGCATGTTTTCTGATAAAAACCTGTAGATTTTCATGAAAATTATTATTTTTTCAGTAAAAAATTCGGGAATCACTGCAATTTTTAACAAAAATTAATAATTCTTTATAAAAAGCTATGCATATTTACAATTTTGTACAAAATAATACATAATGGTCCAATTTCTGTAAAAATTTGTACTAATAAAAATTGTCACTAGGGTATTTAAAGGAATCCATAGAGAGGACGATAAACTAAATCACTGTGCGACAATTGTGTAGTAAAGGGTGGTATACTTACGAAGTTCGACGGCTAATGCACATGCGAAGAAGAAGATGACTGGAAATGCTAACCGAAACATGGCTGGGGTGTGTAGTAGATAAAATATCTTTGTAGTCACTGATTGTGAGTGGCTTGTCGGGTTCCTCGCTAAGTTCTGGTAAATAAATGGATACCTACCAAGCTTATATAGCTCGGTCACCACCGTTGAAACGCCGGGTGAGTTGGATGTATGTAAGCATTTTCGTAGCCGTACATAAATGTGTGTGAGGCATAAGATCATCACATAAAAAAGTGAAGAACTCGTTAACTGGTAAACACTAAGGTATAAGAAGTGGGAGTGGAGGTGATCGGGTCGCCAGAACGTCGAAAGGATCCGAAAATGATGCAGGGCAGACACGTGAAGGACATTCATATCAGTTTAAATATAAACGTTCGGACTAGTTTTTTTTTTCACAAGAATTAGAACGCATACGAGCCACTAATTTCGAACAAGTTTCATTTTCGTACATACTGTAGTCGTTATATAACAGTTCAATATACAATTGCCAATTTCTTCTGGATCAAAAGAATGTATTATTCATCGAATCTTATATTACGAAAGAAGGGGAAAAAAAACCGCGAAAGTTTTGGATTCTATCGGAGTCATCGATTAAATTGAAATTTTAAATCGTATGTCAGTTGTTCCGGTGGATCAACTTTTCGACTTTTTTTTACTTCCTTTATGTAACCAATTTGCAGTTCTAACCAAATACCAGTGGACGTTGTAGCTTCATATGCCGGAAAAAGGGAGATACTTATACTGTATAATTCTTTATGACCGTGATATATTTGTTGATTCGTTATTATACGTACAGAACAGAGATTTCGGAAACTGTAACATAAATGATATTAGCTATAAGTTTTAATTTCTCGATACAAAATCTTCATTCAGCATAAATTTCGCGAGTGATCTTTACCACTTTTTCATTACGGATGATAGAAGTTATTTTGTATCATCTGACAAGCCCCACGATTGGTTCACGTGTCTTGGATCATTCGCCTGTATAATCCGCTTATTCGCATAATTAGCTTTTATATTATACCTGTTCACATTGTACAATCTATAAAATTTGATGTATGTGTCTTGAATACACGATCGTGAATGTTTTGCTCGACTTGATTATTAGCATACAAAGAATTATTGACGTGATTTGAACAGGAATCAGGGACATGCAATATTGATAATTAAATAAAAAAAATCACCTGACGTGCAATCTTGGGCCAGAATGTAATAATAACTATCCGTATCAATATCAACATGGAGGAGGATATTAATCGTTGCACTGGAGCAACAAGTTCTCTTAATCGTTATACTGACTGCACTTTTTGTTTCATCCGATACGGAAAAGAGTATACGCAGTAAATCTTACAAAACATCACCTACACACGGATGTTCCGTACATCGATCATCTGAAGTTTTTCAAACTAAATATCGGTTCAATTCAATCGGCTGTTCGTTGGTTATACCAATCAATATCCACATGGATCAATTATGTATCACGTCTGGACTACGGCGAAGCTGGATGGTTGAGTAATCCAGTAAAATTGTTTACTCAGAGTAAAAAAATACGCATATCAAAGTCTGATGGGTTTGTTTGTGGGGATAATGGTCGGTAGACTGATTTTACAGATTCGCGAAAACATTCCTCAACTGCCGCCAATTGTACATATAGATTTCAGGTATGGAAATTTAAGTATTTATGTATATTTAGATAAGATGACCGAGGTGTTTGTGGACTGCAGCTAAAGAAATATATGCAGTGTACGTGCAATTGTCTACCAAATCGCACATTTTAGCTCCCTGGAAGATTTGAGGATATTGCGCTTGTAAAAACTTCAAAATTTATAGTAATTAACAGGAAAACGTTCTTATCCAAAAGAAGACGCGGAAATATTATTCTTGACGTCCACTTTCACCCTGTTGCGTTTCTTCATCACCCTCAATGAAAGTACATACCTATATCTATATGTATATTCTATATGCTTATAGAGTTACACCAGTCGAATGACAAGTATGCAGTAAAATATGACGTTGAAATATTAAGATCAGATTAAAATAACGCGTACGAATATTCGAATGAAAGTACGCGCGGTAAGGAAAATTATTGATTCTACTTAAGAGGACCGATTCGTTCGTGTAGAATCTTTTCAATTCAGAGTAATGATAGCGTGAGATTAACAAAATACTTTATGGCTTTAACTAAAAGTTGACCCATCAATTTGGCGAATTGATTGTATTCATAGGATAGAATGCATTCTGGACATTTGATGGCTAAAGCAGGAAAATGTAGATTGGAGGTCAGACTTTCGCCAAATTTCGCAAGTGTTTCGGTTTTCTAAAATCCAAATGACTTGAAACGGCTGCGCATGTGTGATAACCGTGTTTATGAAATAGAAATCCATTATACTGATCGACACTGATGAGCTTCATAAACGGGTACAGCATGTAGTAAGTATAAATATCTAAGGTGTTCCGGTTGAAAGCAGCATTCGTTTCCCTTCCACATTCGTTTCAACTGATTGTGAGGGAAAGAATCCTCGCAGAAGGATATCTCTTAAATCCAATTCTAAAATGTCGGCCTCGAGACTCGAAGGTTTATTATTTAAGTAACAAGGCGAAGATATGATTTAAAAAATTTTTTTACCAGCTAGGATTTAACGATACAGCCTTTATGCGGGAAGAATTTTGTTGATAATTACAAATTTGATCTTCTCCGTGTTATTTCAATAAGAAAACTTGGAATTCAAAAAGCGACATTTTAAAACTCGATTTAATTTATGTAAAAGGTATCCCTCCGCAAGGATTCTACTCTTGCGATTGACAAGTTTTTTCAGGTATACAATAAATCTATTATACATGGTATGTGTGACATTTATTATCAATAACATTACGTTAGTTCAGTAGTCTCCATATGAGAGTTTATTAACACGAAAGATTCAAGGACAGACAGTAAAAACGACGGGTCAATGACTGGCATGAGAGTCTTGAAACGCAATTTTTACTATTCCGTATTATGTGTGGTTACGTATTATAATATATGAAAACATGTAATGTCGTATCGGTGAAGGATGATGATAATGATCATAATGTCATGATAATGAAACCTGTCATTTTTATCGTCTGCCCTTGAATCTTTGGCGTCAATAAATTCTCATATAAAGACTACTAAACCACTGCATAATGTTATCGGTAATAAATATTACCGGTTTAAAAAATAAATACATGCCAGGTAAGCAACCATCAAATAATGTACAAAAGATCGACACACGCTTTAGTTAATCACTGGGGGGTTTTCAACAAATACGTTCTTGAAAAAAAGCGAAGGTAATGTGTGTTAAATGGTCCCTCATGGTTACCAGCCACGTTTAATCAAAGTTTGCTTCTGGCGTGCATGTACATATGTACACACTAAGTTCTTTCTTAGAGCACAATTCTCATACGTGATTATCAGGTCAATTTGATGAAAAATCGATTGTTACATTCATCGGCGTTGACGGAAGTTTTTCAGTTATAATGCTTACTCACACACACATATATATGTATCGACGAAAAGTTTCTCCACAGTAAGCTGTATGTTTAATTTATGCTGGAATGATAAACATCAATGAATGTCAAGTCCAAATAATACTCGTCGACATGACACGGCAACGGATTCATTGATTGTATAATAAGAACATACCTATACCTATAAATCTCATAATCTCATACAAGGCAGTCAATTTTACATGGTTAAAATGGCATTCGTTTGTAACAGGTTGAAAGCAGAATAATAATAATACATTCTATGTATAGTCTCTTTTAACCAGATTGTCAGTCGTATAATTAATTGAACAACTCGATAGAGTATATATTGAGCCAATATAAAAAATAACGTAGTCATAAGCCACGTGATCTTTTCCTCTATACGCAAATATCAAATCAGTACGACTATGTATGAAGTATTGATTCTCGATTGATTCTTTCGATATATTTAATTCATGAGCAATTGAGTAAAAGTAAACCAACGGGAATGCGAAAAAAATTTTGCGCGTTACGCGATTAGGCCCATAGCTATCATAGCTTATTGTTCATGAGTTACTGGCATGATGGATTAACGTTATACTTTCAGAACGAATACTGTACCTAGTTGACTAATGCTTCACTCACAAGCAGCATATCAAGGTTACACCCAACTAAATTCTTATCGACTTTTTCTGAAAATAATTCCTTCGCCTTTGACGCATAATATTTAGCAATATTGAAAATAGTTTGTAGTTCAACAAATTTTTTTTCACCTCCAAGTTCACCGCCGATACGACATTTTCAAAATTAATTCTGTATTGCGATGTACACAACAATTCCCCAATGTGTTTTAAGTCTTAATGGTAATGAATTTACCATAAAATTGCAATGAAATTATACCGATTGAAAAACTTGAAGTTTATAATGGTTCATGGAAATAATACAGATTGTGAGTATAATTGTCGTATCGACATGCTGCAGGGTAATCGATAAAAAGAGTTTGAAACCGTGATACTTGACCTTCGATGAATCGGGCTCTCGAGGCAACTCCGAATTTCATTCGGAACCTGTTTGGCCTTAATTACTTTATCGTATTTTCAGCGCCAGATCAGTATTAAGTGCACATTTTGTTTATTTGTCGAAATCACGCTCTGAACGAAAGTGTGTTGGATCGTTGTTATAATTGCTACACTTTTTGACCCACGGCTATTTATTCTACGTATATGTTAGAAATAATTACTTTAAGGACGATATTTGTAAACTAGGTTTAAGGATTCACAAATGCGCATAATGAAAATGCACTTTAAATATCCGTGTCTTGTGCAACGACATGACAGATAATGTCGGTCAGTGAATAAGAAGTCAGTAAAATTAATCCATCTCCAAAATCAAGACAGAATTCAATCCATGGTCTGATCGCAATTTAAAATAAAGACTGAATATCACAAATAAATAAATTACGTCTATCAAACAAAAAAGGCGCCTTTTATATTACCACTTATTACAAGACATAACCAAGAATAAATAAACAAATTATTGAACAACGTTTTATACATATATTCACTCTCATACCCACTTCCAAACAGACAACAGTATAGCATATCAATATCAGTTGGACCACAATTTTTTACCGAACAAATAAAACGGTCAGCGAGCATACTTGATCCGCTGATTTTGAATCAGTGGCTAATTATGAGTGGTTGCTATGAAATCGTGTGACCAGAGGCATCTTGTGGAAGAAAATGATATTATTACATGCGCTGCGCAACAAGGCAACAAGTGGGAAAGACATTGTGTGAAAAGAAACGCGCAAATATCGAGGAAATCCACGCAAACACTTCATCAGTTTTACCGTAAATCGTTTTATAACAATTTCGCATAACTTACTGAATACTATTGTATATTCGCAGATATCAAATTGATCGTCATTTGGACGTTCTGCACTATTTCTATATTCATTTGTTGTACGTCACGGAAATTCCAGGAAGACAACTCACACCAGGAAACTCTTCGATAAAATATCAACGTATGTATCTACCAACAATGTACTGAGTGACTTTATCACCTGACATTATTGCCGTCAGTCTCCAGATATTTTTCATTACCAGCAGCGTAAAATGGATCGGAATCGTTGTCACGACGAGATAGTTTTCGTTTATCAATTGCCGCCTGAACCACGTGACGAACTGTGCAGAAGTTTAAAGCAGAGCGGGAAATGGATGGACTTTGCAGGTATATTGTTATGACGTTTAGAATTACCTTTAATTTGAAACGTTCTCGCAGACAAAATTTTCAATTTGGAAAGACTAATTGTAAGGATTTATAATTTATCCTTGAGAAGAATTCACGCACGTAGTTATATTGTGTAAAAAACCGTAAATTGAATGAATTCACAAAACAACGATTATAATTATTGAGTTATTAATGTTGAAAGAGAGAATTAAACTAACTATTTTTAATATCAATTTCAACGATCAACAGATCATATAAAATGTGACAGCGAAACTAAACGGCAATGTGGATCCGAAAACAATCCAATGGATGCATTACTGACTGTGTGGAGTCGTGAATGTCCCAGGATAATAGATTTATATTGTATACTAAACAAAATACATGAGTACAGATTGATGGATGTGCTGAAAAAGTTTGTTAGCAAAGAGAACCACAACCTGATAGATAAGGGAACAGAAAATGCTGATATCATTTCCGGATACGAGGGAAGAAACTTAAATTCGAAAGATTCTAAGATCGGTTCGCAAAACTTTAATCAGATTGAGCCTGCTGTCTCTAAAAATAAAAAGTTTTTGATTTCTGAACTTGAGAACCACAGAGATACAACAAAACTATTAAACAATCTCTCCACTTTCTCATTATCCAACGATTCGTCAGTCCAACTAGCAGAAGCTGGAACCTCGAAGCTTATTAATAAGAAATTCTTACCAGTCGAATCAACCGTGCTCGAAGTTCCATTTGAGGATTTGAAAGTGGCTACGATGGGTTGGAAAATTGTACTAGGTGAAGGTAGTTTCGGAACAGTGTTTAGAGGTGAGACATGCTTAGTATTCGATTTTTTTGTGATCTCTTTTAAAATAGATTGTTTCTATTTCAATCAGACTGGATATGTCCACCCCTGCAGATTTTTTTTTAATCATGCAATTTTGAGAATATGTTGTTGATAATATTTAATGCCATCGCTTAGAATCGATTCGAATAAAGCAATGAATGAATTGACGTTGGGCACAAAAATATGCATTTATTTGTAAGAATTGCTCAGGTCTAAATTTTAGCGACCAGTATAATGAACGTGTTATGTGAATATTATTACCTCCAGGTAAATTGAATCATAGACTGGTAGCAATTAAAAGGATGGACAAATGGTTAGCTGATAATGTTCAGGACAACAATATACAACGGCAACAGTTGCTGAAGGAAATGGACATTTTGAATGTGTACAGGCATGATAATATCATAAATCTATTTGCTTACTGCATGGCCAGGGAAATGCCTTGTCTGGTGTATCAACTCATGGAAAATGATACATTGAAAAACCAACTTGAGAGGAAAAAGAAAAAAACTCCTCTTACTTGGCTACAAAGGCATGTAATAGCTAAGGGTATCGCTCAAGGCATACTATTTTTGCACACTGGTGGGAGAAGGCCACTTATTCACTGCAACATCAAGAGCGCTAACATCTATTTGGACAAGAATTTTAAACCTAAAATTGGGAATTTTCGATTAGCCGAACAACTCGAAAAGGACAACATGAAAGTAAATAAAATTCAATCATTGTCAATAGTCATTTGTTTAAGGACTCTGAACAAAGTGGTTTTTAATTTCAACAATACCTATCTATTGCATGCAGCCTTGAAATTCTCTGATGGACAATCACAGAAGAGTGATTCTCATCGATTTTTTTTTTTTCAATCTTGAGATTGGATAAAATTATACAGCATCTTCTACTTTCTTGAACATGAAATTTTTCAACTTTGAATTAACTAAATTACTTTTCACAGGCGAGCAGAATCAGCGTTACAACAGCTCATTTACCAGACGATTTTGTCCACAGTAGAAAGCTGTCGACTAAAGTTGATGTGTACAGTTATGGTATTGTATTAATTGAACTAGCCACTGGCAAGATAGCATACGATGGAATCATTAAGATTCTGAAGGGAATGGTAGACAATGAGGAAGGAATATACATACCTTTTTTGAATGATCTTGGTGTGGAAACGGCATACGAAGAAGTGTACAAAATACTGATTACTTTAGGAAAACGCTGCTCCCAAAGAAAGCCTGAAGATAGATTAGATGTAGAGTCAGTCCTTCAAGAACTCCATGAATTACAATGAAAATAATCTCACATGGGGAAAAAAATATATCATTTCATCATTTTTTACCTCTGAGACAGATCTACAAAAGTTATGTTAATAAGTATAAGGCCATATACCTCATTACATTTTCAATATGGTATATTTATGTTATACAATTACACCATGTCAAATGCTGAATGCAGATTAAGATTATTTACTATCAACTTGGAAAATGGAAGAGTAATTTTATGTTTTGGCCGTTTTGAAAGTTTACAAAGTCCTGTAATTAAAGCTTTCAATATCCATCCTCATTCATGGGATAGTCACTAGTCACATCAAAAGATGCGTTGTAAAGATAAGTCATAAAGATTATCTATTTTTATAGTCTTCGTTAGGGCCTAAATGGACTGATTGACTGATGAAAAATATATATTCGAATCTCATTTTCTGGTGAAAATTGAAATCGAGTTTGAAGTGGTATTTTGAAATAGCAATCTGAAGCTTAATAGAGATTTTACAAATTATTTCATACATAATCTATAAAAAAAACAGTTGAACCTATCAGACTTCACCAGTCTGGTCGATACTTGTACTCTAATCTATTATGTTATGACTCTACAATCGAATGTTTATACACTGTAAATGTATAGCAGCATCTATTGATGCCTAATGAATTTTTTATACCAATATACTACCAAATCCATAATCATTACAATATTTTACGTGAATGGAAATTTATAATCGTAAGTGTACAATTCAATTAATGTAACATATTACGAACGATATATGTACAATTAATCTCAGTTATTAAAGATGGTAATAAATCTATTCCAGAAAATCATATTATGAGATCACGAACTTCAAACTCAAACTCATTAAAAATCATAAAAAGCGCAACCTTGAAATCAGTATCATCATATATATGATGAAAAGCTAGATGAATCATAAACTGATCACATTTTACAAGGAATAAAAAGTTGAGTACAAATTTTCTCAGTCATATTTAGTATGAAAAACCTCGACCGTACTCAACATCTTATAGTAATAATTTGGAAGATAAATCGAAACTAAGAAGCATCGTTGAACTCATCATTCAGAACATAACAGTTGATTAAAAGTTTTATTTGATACCAGTGATGATCAAGTTTGCACAGCTAATCCATAGTATTAATAGTTGTGATCCAATACAAATAGTACAAAGATGGCATAAACTTATTAGTTAGCAGTCTTCTCTGATCAACTATTATGTACACCATTGTGGAATGACAGATCAACCAGTACAGTGGATCCTTAATAGACGTTATTGCAAATTTGAAGAATGAGAATTTTCACAATACAACAAAGTGAAAATATCCTACAACTTACTACTGCATCGCAGATGCCCAGGGTGGACTCATTGGTTGTGGGTTTTGAAGATAGGACATAACAACAGCCGAAATAGAGAGCATAAAACTACTTAGAATTTGTTTGGTATCGTCGCTCACTCTGGAATTGGCGAAACTGATGCATGAACAGTAAAGAGCAACCCAGGCGCACCATTTAAGTCGCATCATCAAGCCACACATACTGAATATCATTCCTAAAATGTTCATATAATCTGGCGTCAAATCATCTCCTGGCTGAGCCTGGCTATTTGATACTATCGGCTTGTATCGAACTTCCTTATCGGGACGACGAGGATCAGAAGAGTTGTTCATTCTGAAATTTATAGTTTATGCATAAATCTTCGATCACGTTTGTAGAATACAGAATTCAGTTTGCTAGGTTCCAACATACTGCAATCGCTTAGCTTGTTTTATCATTGAAAAGACTTGCGATATCGTAAACCGATTATCAGAAAAAACGTTGAACAAATCAGGTTAATCACAGCACGTAGATGATTCATTAAAAATTTCCAGTGTAACCTAAAATTACTGATTGAGGGCAATCGATGTTTAAGTCAGAAAATTACTAGCAGACTTCACTTACGTATTTTTCTAATGAAATTCGTTTGTTGATTATTACAAAATACAACAATGAAATAGACAATTTGTGGTAACAACAGGTTTGAACTTTAAATAATACGCAGAGATGAGCCTGAGAGGATCTTCGATCGCGACTGTCGTCAACTTTCGTGTCACGATGTCGAAAGCAGAGATGAGTAGGATCGAGAATGTGGCGCTACGGTCGCGTTGTGTTTACTGTTTAGTGACAGTGTGAGATATCTGATATTTGTATGCCACATACCTACGAGATACTCATCCTTGATGTATTTATACAATAATGATGTTATATGGTTGAAAGGTTTTTCAACTCTTTTACACTGAGACTAATGAATAATGATAATTTTCCACTATATTGAGTAGTTGTAAGTTTTATTGTATATGTATTTTTATTTCTACTTGTATTAACATGTCACACTAAATTATTAAATTGTTTCTTTTGGCACTATTATATAAAATCAAATTTCTGTAGCTCAATTTCACATATAATGTTACTTGGCATGGAGTCGCTATTTAGGGTAAAGAAACTGAAAGAAATTGAAACTTCAATTGTATTGCAGTCGAAGTTCATCATTTTGGAGTAGAAAGTATCCACTTCAAGAATTCTACAAAATGTGTAAAACATTTTGATTACAATTATACCTAACTTAATTTTGTGGCAGGAAATACTGGTCAATTAGATGAATAATACTAGAGTAGCCTTACTATTCTAAATAATATGAAACTTAACCAACTAATATGGCAGTCATATGATTTCACAATTTATAAACATTTACACAAATCAATAATCGAATTTTTTTTACAAACACATAATGAACTTCTATGCTAATTACCGGTATTTGAAAATTTATATCATATGGCGAATATGCAGGTCCTAATCGCCAAACTTTGTTATCTTATTGTTGCCGAAATGCCTGTTTCACATATACATCAATAAATGCCATGCAAAATAAAACTATGCACATTACATTCAATACTTCGTGTAGAACCTCACATATATCTATAAATTCAATTGTCTCTGCTTTGATTCTTTGACGGAGTTGAACTGTATATGTTTTGTATGTTTCTTTTCCAATCGGACATGTGCATTTCGTCATCATGTGTCAAAATTCTTTCGTCCCATCGGATGTTGCTTTTAGTTGGAGAAGCATTGGCATTTTCGTGCATACTGGAACTATTCATACTTTGAGTTTGATAACCAGTATCTTGAGCAAAATTAAAAGTACTTTGCTGCCCTGAAATTCCTGCAAATGTGTTGTTCTGATACGCATAACTCTCGTTGGAATGCAATTTGCACCAATCCGCAGCTAACTTTAAACGATTCACAGTTTCCTTTTGCTGACGATGAGTGAGAGAGGAATCTTCCGTAATTCGATCTTCATATTCAACTTGTGTTGTCTCATCCCCTAATAGTATCATCTCGATAGTTTCATTCGGTTTTGTCTGATTTTTCAATTTCTGCGGTTCTACAAATTTATCTATGTCTTCAGTAGAGCTACTCAATTTGGTGCACAGCATAGAAGTACCTTGGAAACAGAAGAAAAAGGTATTAGATCCTCATTTAGCTATGCAAACGGACTAATACAAAATGTATGCATCTCCAGCAAAAGTGCAATCATTGTACAATGTATTATTAATGATTGATGGTTAATATATACCTAAAGTTGACCGATAACTAAACATTGAATCATTATGCTCGTCATCTTTGTCAGTCTTTTTCTCTTCAGTCACAGAAGCCTCGATGCTCATGTCAGTCGTAAAATCTAGCCTAGCCACAGAACGAGATACTCGAGATCTGATACTTTGACATGAGATGTTACTATTATTGTTACCAATTGGAGAGATACTCGGAGGTGATAAATTACTGGCGCTAGCTATTGGTGTACCGTGATCACGCTCAAGTTTTCGTGAACTTCTCTGTAAAATTTGAAAAATAGTGAATAGCTTTTTGTATAAATGATAGCTTTTCGAATATATATCACATGATGTTTTACACACCAACGAAAGATTGTGATTATAAAATATAATGTAGTAAATTAGTGAATACCTTCAGAGGTAATCCTTCTAAGAGCATGCCACTTTGAGTGGGGCTACAAGTAACACCTAATTTCATTAAACCGTGGGATTGTACAGGTGAAAGTGACATCAAACTATACTGATCATCTTCAAGATTATCATCGTGATTGAAAAACAACTTTCTGCGTAGAGAACTATTGCTCAAATTAGCCTCATCATTTTCGACTTGCTGTTGCTCCTGGAATTATAATTAGTTCGTAAACTACAAATTTGAATTTAACGATAATGGTGACAGGTAAATTTGCAGCTTTTACTGCAGTAATTCAGTTCCTTTTCAACCTTAACGTAGTTTAAAATAATGCAAAATTCTTTTCTCAATGTTCTTTTTTTTAAATGCTTGGAAATAAAGAATTGTGTCTCTTGATATTATTTAAGGTCCATATCTATAAAAGGCTTTCATAACTTGATAATAGTTAACCACAGAGTATACATCACGATTCATTTTCTACTAAGAATGGTTTGACCACAAGAACGGACATCAGACATTCACAGAACTATGTTGGAACACATATGAATGTAAAAGTTATAATCGTGACTGTATATGACAGAGATAACTGAAATGAAAAAGTTTATAATATATCTTACTAGTACACGAACTCGCAGAAGCGTTCTGTAATCTAAATGACCCGTAGAGAAAGTTGAAGGAAATTTTAGAAATATAATTATAACTGTTGTACTGCTATAATTTTAATTGTTGTAATAATTAATTACTAAGTGTATATAACTAACCATGATTATGTGTAATAAATAAATTTACATCATAAGACCGTGATTCAAACTACCTGTGTAAATGTGAAGTATGGCTTCAGAGCTTCCTCTAAATCCTTGGGTAAATCAGGAGGTAAAGAAAGTAGAGTTTGTGTCCAACCTGTAAGTAAATGAACTTTGACTAACTGGTATTTGTAATTAAAAATATGCACAACTTACTATCTTTTTTTGCTTTATGAGAATCTCTTGTGCTGTTCAAGTCTTCTTGAGGCCTTGTGGGTGTCGAAATTTCAATTTTTTTCAAGTCTTTCCGCTTGGAATCCCATGGACTTGGGAATATTTTGTTTTCAAGAAAAAATTTATCAATAGCAGCCTGCGCTTTAATCTCAATCTCAGGATCTGAACAATGGAATTGTTGAACAGGAGATTCTTCTATCCGAGCTGGTTTAATAAGAGCCAGTTCTTCAACGCTCCACATGAAATTGGGCGAGTCTTGTCCCGGACTAGAAACCTGCTTGAGCATTACAACAGTTAGCAAGATGTTGAGAATATTTTTTTGTAACATATACATAAGAAGGTTGACTTTGTGCACTAAAAAGTACGACCGAAACACCTGATTCCTCTCAACTGCAAAAACTGTTAGGTAACGTTGAAAACTGTCAGGTAATGTTCATTACCTACCAGTTATACGTTACCTAAGAGTTTGGGAATTGTTATGGAATCAGCCGCGTCGCACATCCTCTTCGGTGTGCGGGGTCGATCTTCCCATTAGAGATGTTACAAAAAATAGACTACGATAACATACCATTTCTCCATTAGTGAAAGAACATCATTCAATTCAGTTTAATGGTTAGCGCTGTGTACAAATGTCATATCTGATATTAATAAATCAGCCAAAATAAAAATTGAATGTAAATACCTGAGTAAACACGGTGGGACTAATCACAGATAAATGTAGCCTATTAGTGAGGTTTGCTTCGAACGGGTTCTTTGCTATGAACTTTGTGATCCCAGACGGTGGAGTAATGTGATTTGGCAAAACAGTAAAACCACCAGTGCTATTCTGATATGCAGTTTGTTTATGTTTAGACTCATATTGTTTTACAGGAGTCCTCAGACTACGGGGACTTTCTATTGGCGACACGTGTCGATTTATATCACTTTTATTTGGCGTTGACCATTGCACTTGCTCCATCACAGCTGAAAATCCGTTTCAACATGCTAATTATAAATTTAATATCATAGATTTGTTTGCAGAGGTAATAAAATTGAAGAAATATCAAGAAGACAAATACTTTTATTAGATTCACAGTGCATTTTTTAGCATTTGAAAACATAATAAAATTAATAATATATCCAGAGCCTTCACATAATAGGATTGAGTATTTATATTAGATTTATCGGAATACCATCAATTGTTTCGGTGATGTGGCTCTGTGAAAGATATAAGACATCTGTTTGATACGTAATTTTTACTGATGAGAATTGGAAAAAATTAAATACTGTCGAGCTGGGATTTGAACATCAAAGCAATGATGAATTTAATTCCAAGCACCAGGCAAGCGATTCACGTATCTTTGTACCAAAACTAAATTCCAGTAAATTTTAGACGAGAACGAAAATACCTATCCATCGTGAAAACAACAGTTAACCCCTCAGTGCCTAACAAATGTATAAAAATGGGTACGAGAAAACCTTTTTACGTTACGGAATTTGATTCTAGATTGATGAATATTCAACTTGTTCATGAAAATGTATGAAACTTGCCTTTCGTTCAGTTATAACTTTTCCGGCGAAGATACTCGTGTACCTTATGTCAGACGTGTTTATAAAATATACACATGAGACTATACAAGGAGTGAGAACTGAAATGCGTGAATTGAAAAAACTTGTTAACAGTAATCATACACATTAGGTTTCTTTAGCACCAGAGTGTAATTGGTTGCCGGGATGCCCAAGTTCGACTAATCGATGATCTTGCAATGTGATTCGTGGTAAGTTTTCACTGCCGCCTTATACTCCGCTCCCCGCCGACTCGTTTCGGCACTTATACTAGGTCCTCTCATTTTGGGAAACGATTTGTACACATGAAGTTCGTGTTCCTTGTATAGTCTCCACGAAATATACACTTCGCATCTCCATTCGGTACCCGTTGCCGAAAATTGTTGTTTAAAATATGAACCGCGGCCAATAGGATCCGTGCGTTTCCTTCATGGGGGAACGGAACAGAACTGGTTTTAAGAAATCCTCATCTGAACGCCCGTGGGTAGGAAAAGCGGCGAAAAAAAGGGAGAGAGCAAAAACGCGGGTCTGTAAATCTTCCACGGTCTGTATCATTATCGTTCGTTGAATCTCTCCGTGTTCGGAGAGCACAATGGCCGATCTTGCGCGAGCCTCATGGTACGCGCGTCACGTAAAATAGTTTTGTGTATTCTATTTATAATAATGCCAAATATTTTACGACGCGATAAATGTGTCGGGTGATCAGTGATTGTGCCTGATGTACACAACAGATAAACTTCCCGCAGTTTAAACGTAAGCAATCGTCTTACATAATTTTACTCAGTACTCTCCGTCACATATTGAGAATATTTTAGGTTATGAATATATTGATATACCGTAATTCAAACTTTTTCCGAATGCAACTGCATTCCGATACTGCTACAGCAAACAAAGTTTTCCTTCGCATTCACCTGCTGCTCTCGCACGGGGTACCCTCGAGCTTTTGAGCTCACCTGAAGAACACGATCCGCAAGTTTGGTTAGGTGCCACATATTGACCAACCACAACCCATTTATTCCAGCAATAGTATAAACCCCCTAAATATTCCAATACCAACGACCATCTCTTCCGAAGCCAACTGGTTTCAATGAGCTGTGTGTGATTTGACGCAACGTTGAGCAAAATTCTGGTTAGTCCCTGTTTCTGCTGTGTCCTGAATCTGCGATGCACTTCTACTTAACACTAGTTACAAGAGCTGGATAACGGCATATCATGCATTTGTTTAATCAATGTTGTTTAGCTTGATGTAGCTTTCAGCAGTCGTTTTCTGCCTCTGAAATTGAACATTGTATTTTTTCGACTCTGACGTTGATTGCTTTATTAATCATAATAAAATGTTGAATTTGCAGATAGCCAATGAAATGGCGGAACAAGAGCAGCATGCGCCAGGCTGCAAGCGAATGTCTTTGGATAAAATAATTGAATCTATGACGGCAGATTTGGAAAATTCTGCAGGACAATATGTCCAGTTTGGCGTAACTCCTCCTTCGCAAACTACTGTACAACCACCACACGGTTGGGGTAATTACACACCTGGACAAGCTCGACACTATTTGACTAACCAGCCTCCGCTGTCTGCGCAACCTGGTAGGCAGCCAATGAATCCTATTCCATCGCCAATCTACATGCCAGAGATACCTCCGTATGATCCACCGTCGCCTGACCCCATGTATTTTCCACCACAACCGGTTAATCATTTGGGTTTGAATGAGAATAATAATTTGGTCGGAACGATTGACGTCGGTGGTGGGAATTACATTAATGTGATTTATAGAAACCCCACGCAAATAATGGCTGAACAACGTCAATTGAATACCTTGACGTCTTACAATTCTCATAATGCGGATCGCGAATATGGCCTATTTGGTGACCAACGACAAATGCCGATATCTCCTAACTTGACTCCGCAAAGCTCTAACGGGAAACAATTGATCGATAACTTGGTTGGAAATTGGGTGCCAAATCAATCTGGTACTTACAGTCCTTTTGGCGGCTCGCCAAATGTTACACCAGTACCGCAAAGCACGCCAGAGATTAGAGAAACTGAAGAATTACCTAGAAACTTACAGGATATTCATCACAAAAAGCCGAGAATGGTGGCAGAGGTAAGGCCAATGCGACCCTCCTATTCTGATGTTTTGACCAAATCTGCACCAACTCCTCCACCCCCGTTGACTCCGCCAGCTACTAAGCCAAAAATTGAAACTACTGTGAAAAAGAATTCGATTAAAAGTGCAAAGAACAAAACCAAGCCAGCTGTGTTAAAGAGACAAAATTCCTCGGGTAGCGAAGACCATAACTCACCTAAAATCCAAGTTCCCAAAAAAGTTTTAGAGAAGAATAATTCAAATTTACCTAGACGCTGGGTGTCACTAGATAATCTGGGTTCACAAACAGAATCTCACGAATTGAACACGTTTGACAGATCTGAAAATATCGAGAAAAAGAAAAGTTCCAAGATCTTTAAGAAAGGTGATAAAAATGAGACATTGAATAATACAAAAATACAGAACGGTAGCTCAAAATGTGCTCCGAATATTCAAAAGCGTCCGATACAAATAAATAATAATTTGACAACAATAAATATTTCAAGTCAAACTGTTTCGCTCGATAAAATAGAGAAAAATCAACAAGCTAATAACAAATCTGCAAAAGATGATAAGAAAATTACTAAGGAAAAATCCATCAAAAGATCCCAAGCAGAGAAAACTCAGCAGATCAAAAAAGGGTACAGAAATAGGAAGAGAGAAAGCAGAGAATCACCGGTCAAAGATTTGTGCAGGAACTTGAATAAGCACGTTTTTCGATGGAGCAAAATTGGATTGAAAATTTTTTACTGGCTATTTCATTTAATCTCCGATGTTGTCAGCATGAGCGCAAACCTAGTTGCCCAATTGTAGGTTATTTGAAATATGATATAATTGAATACACGGGTATTTGAATCTGATAAAGCTTACTACTCATTTCTTTATTTTTCAGGGGAAAGTGTGCTTGGTTTTACATGCTTATATATCTGAAATACTCGTGGGTCTATGTAGCTGGCACATTCTCAAAAGTAAAGTTTTTAAATGCAATGGGAAAACGATTAGACAGCTGGATTGGATGGAGTAGATTTGCGTTTTGGGACAAATTAAAATCCAAAAAGAAAGAGGAGCAAGAAGAGAACACTAATTGGATTCCTGGTGGGTTAGAAGCAAACATTGCATTGCCTAGTACTGGCGAAGAAGCTATGAAGAGATTACTGGCTTGCAAAGGGAAAGACCCGTACAGTATATTAGGTGTCACACCAACCTGCTTTGATGATGACATTAAAAAATATTACAAGAGACAAGCTTTTCTAGTTCATCCTGATAAAAATAACCAGCCAGGGGCAGAGGAAGCATTTAAAATTTTAGTTCATGCTTTCGACATCATTGGTGAACCGGTAAGTTTGTAAAATATTCAGGTCTCACAATGGGTCATACATCTTTGTTTCCTGTTGTGAGTTTAAGAAACAAAAGTATTTGTATATTTTTCAGGAACGTAGACAGGCGTTTGATCAAACTAGACAAGTTGAAGCAGCCTGGGGTGAGCTGAGCGATCTACTATCTCAGTTGCATAGAAAAATGGAACAGGCAGCAAACACAATAAGATGTACAAACTGTGGTCATAGGCATAAACGCATTCCAACACATCGGCCATGTTATGCTGCTCGATTCTGTGCTCAGTGCAAAATACGGCATAGTGCAAAGGAGGTACATATTTCATTCATGCGATACGTTCAATCTGAATTTTTCATTTGTTAACCTTGGTATGACAATTCATACAAAATACGAAAATTTCTCAAGTTAAAGCAATTTCATTAGTTACGCTTTTCTTCAGGGAGATATTTGGGCAGAGTCTCGGATAATGGGTTTTTTATGGAATTATTATGCCTGTATGGAAGGTGCGGTATATGATGTTACGGAGTGGGCTGCTTGTCAGGCTGGAAACTTGAAACATCTGAGAGCCAATACACATAGCGTTCAGTACAGAATTGTTTTAGGGCAAAGACCTCCGCCGCAAACAATTAATGGAGGTAAAAAGCGTCAGCAAGTGGATCCTAACACAAGGTACACCCTTATTGATATTATCAAGAAAAATACTACATTTTTTAACATCAGCCAGGCCATAAAATTGGAAGGAGAATGATTTGAATTTGAAATCATTGCTAATTTTGTATTTTGAAACAACAATGAAAGTATTACTTTCTGTAGTACAGTTTACAGAAGTTGATATAATTACTTAATCAAATGGAAAATTATTTTGCAGCGAGGCAGATTTCGAAGATTTTCTGAATAATTTATACAATCACAGCAAATCAGGGAGTGCATCGGCAACCGGAGATCCAAAAAGTGATAATCGTCGACGTAAAACTAAACGCAAGAAGTGAACCTCAGTGATAAGAGATTTTTTGTCTTCTAGAAATGCATCCTGTGTAACTGCTGGTTAATATACATACATAAATGTACACGAACAATCTCACACTTTATTCCCTGAACTCTGGGTTGTATTTACAGAGAAAAAATATTATCCCACAATTTTATAATCATTTAATGTTGATTTTTTCCATTTTTTTAAAATCGTTTCTCGGTAATGACTAATTTTAGTCCACTTTTACTCAACCGTTGCATCTTGTTTCTACAGTGAATTAATGACGAATTTATTATCAATCAACAATAATCATACATTGAGTAAATACTTTGTACCAATGTGTGTGGGTGATTAAAACGAGCCAATCTTAGAATTAGTAGTGATCTGTAATAGAATACAGAATTAAATATGTACTACTAAAAAGTTTGGCTCGTGAACTCTGCCCAATACAGGTAATGTTTCAACTGAATGCCAACAAATGTTGAAAATCAAAGTTGTAAAACCATGCGGCTGTGTTGGAATAGTACCGGCATGAAGTGATCACATACTGAATTAACAATGAAACATGATACAAAATAGTAATAGGACATCCCTAATTTTACTTAACATCTATGGATTTGATCAGTTGTCTAATGTTTGTTAAATACATGAGGCAATGATAAATTCAGAAAGTTGAATGAAATTGAGATTCGAAAACATTATAAATAGAACGTGTAATTTTGTTTGATAATTCAAAACGAAATTGAAATTACATTGATAACTAAAATTATGTGGAAAAATGCTTGTGGAATATAAAGTGTTGAGAAGCTATTTGCAATACTCATTGAACACAATATAACATCAGGTGCTAGGAAAAAAAAACTGAGGACTGTGTAAGTGATTTTTGTTGAAACATCATTCATGCATACCGATGTCCTGGCTATTAGAATCTTTCAGTGTATTAGAACATTTTTAAAAATAATCTCAAACTTATGCATGGTGACTTCACCCAGAATTTGCTTATCAAAATTCTCTCAAGAATTTTTAGTAATATGATTCGATTAATACTAGCACCAGCATTCATCTGAGCATTGCCAATTGAAACTTGTAGTACATACGTAATATATAGGTTGAAATATACCCAACCCTCAAGCTCTGAAGTAAGTAGTAGCATACAAGGTCTGAGTTTTGCGATCTAGGATGGCAATTATTTTTATTACATTTTTGTTACTAAATAATGCTGGATAATTCATCTGCATTTTAAAAAAAATAAAAACTAATATTTTAATCACGCTTTACATATAATATTTCTCTGCATCACACAGCATTTGAGATTTTTTCATTTTCATACTCAACTCACAATTTAGACTATTAATAGGATGTATATGATCTCTATAAGTTACTAACTAACAATTCAATTAAATATGCTGAGAGAATCTTTAGTCAGAGAGTGTGAAAATAAGACTGATTTTATTTTCCCAGCATCATTCAGTTTTAATAGCCTTACGAAATTTATCATAATAATACTAAAAATCCGGTACTTTCCAATAACTATCTGCATGTCATTTTTAGCTCTGAAATAAGGGTAGGGAAAACTGAGTGCAAGTAAATATGTCGGAGATAAAATCTATACATGAGGAAATGTTATATGTATTCAACTAAAGCTGATATGATCTAATCAAGTGAATGTGGCACGCGTTATGTAATAACTAAGCAAATAAATACTCTTTATACCAAGTCTTACAATACTTATTTTTATGTCTACCTGTCGCTGGATCATTTTTTGTTTTTTCGTCCGCATTGAAGCATTGTAAGAATGATGATAATAAATAACGTGATTAATAACTTCGTGTGTAGCTTTAAATGTTTTAAAAGATAAACTGCCTTATTTGTCCTTAATACAGTTATTTCAAACCTTTCCAAAATCAAAATTTCCCAGGCTACTGTGAGCCAGTTCATTCCTACGACACTTTGGTTTAAAAACTAATCTGTATCACAAGGTATCGGAATAAACTTGTTGAATTACACAAAGATAATTGAAAATATTTTTAAATGTTATTACAAGAGCTTCAACTGTTGTATGAATTAATGAATTTAAATACTTATCTTAATAATTACATGATATAACATATGTTTGTTTCACGTTAAATACACTATCGATTGAAATAAGAAAATCATCTTAGTCATCCGCATGAGTGACATGCAAGTGTTAAAGCTAATATAAAAAAGATTCAAAGTCACTCTAATGCTCCTTCTAGAAACACCAATCCGTCGACATTTTCAATGGCGATTTCGACATCTCGTTTTTGCACAGTCTTCTTCTTGTTCTGTGCTGTATACTTGTAGGACTCTTTCGCTAGGGAGTCAATGAAAAGTTCCTGCAAGCAATGCAATTTAGCAATAACTGCGAATAGGTGAATTAGGAAAATGTATAAGAAAAATTTAATTTGAATAACTAATTACCGCTGATTTTGTTATCAGAAATACAGCCTCTTGAGTGATTAAGTTTACATCCGGATCCAGTTTCACTATTGCTTTAACTCTACTCAGTGGGAGTTTTAACAATTTTTCTTTCTGTTCCTCGTCACCATGAGAAACACCGTCAATTTCTTCTTGGGAATCCTGAGAATGTTCAGCTATCTCGCTGACTGCACTTTCATTCAATTCATTTTCACTCATGAAACCATGCACTTCCATTTCAGACATTTTTGAAATATTTGTATTACGTTCGATTTACTGACCCAAACATCGACTTACGGATCAGTGGACCGCTTGATGTGATGAGCTTCTCGCTATGCAATCGCAAAAAGGAATTGATTTTTCACGATTTCGTCCGTCTAGGAGCTAAACGCTACTCTTTTTCTGTGAAGCAATCAATTGACAAAAGTATTGTCAGCAGCTTCACGCATATTTCTACACACTATGGTTATGGTTACGACTGAAATCTATAAAAACGGCGACCGATCATCGGATCGTCCTCTTGGTTTTTACCACCAGATTTGTCATCTTGTTCCGGTACAGTCTCGCGGTAAAATCCTTTTGCCTTTTGCATTTAAACTTTTCATACAACGTTACTCTGCCCAAAAGTCTAGCGAGCTTTCAGCTCCGTTTTGTCATATTAATTTAAGATCTTACACTAGGTAACTTCGTTGTTTGTGACTCGAAATATTGAACTTATAAAATAAATCCAAGTTAATCAAAGTATCCAAATATATTAAAATCAGTCATTCCGTTAAATCCTCTCACCAATCTACGCTGCAAGTCATCATATCCAGATTATTCTCAAAAGGTAAGCCAATTAATTAAATCTTTTATCCAACAATTACTGCTTCCTCGGTTCGTTCGATTAGAGCGATAGAATGCCCGTTGTTCAGTGTATTTCAATACTTTATCGGTAAAGGTTTCTCTCTGTCGGTAATTGGTGACCCAAACAACTGATGTCTAACTCTAGCTGTGTGAACGATTCCGGTGTCTAGCATCTGGAAATTTCCACCAGGTACCGTTCGACATCACACTGCTATCATTTCCGGTAACACAGCAGCGACCACCGATGTGGCCAAATTGCATAGTTAGCAACAAAGACCGTGGTTAGCAAAGTGTATCTATCTCTCTTCACACACGACACTGGACAAAGCAAGTAACTATGTTTTGGGGGGATTTCTTGTCCTATTGGTTAGTTCATTTACTCAAAGTAGAAAATTTGAACAAACTTGTGTTGTTGTAGTTGTTGAACGTGTTTGAATTCGAGGTGACCTCTATTTACTCCCGAATTATTAATCATTTTGCAGTTATTTACGGGGTGAGTAAATATTTTAACAAGATCTCATCTGTCAAAACGATCAATCTATTGCATTACTGAGGGTAATCGAGCTGAAATTATCTTCAAGCAAAATATTATATGGGTTAAATGAAATATTACGGTAATGTGCTCTAATACACCCAAGGTAGGGTGCTAATCGTAAGATGCTTGCGAAATCGTGATCCTAGATAGCGAAGGCTCTCCTCTTCTTCTCGTCCTTTGTTATCATGGCGTATTTGTTGATAATTAATACTATCTCTACAGCATAAATCTTTTATTTTTGTATCTCGAATGCGCATAGTTTGTCATTTGATTAACTGCACCGTTCGCAAGGATTTGTGGGCGATGTGGCACTCCAACATCATGCTGAAAACATTAGGTTCGAAGTTTGATATACTCTAATGTTTAGTAGAAACTTGATGTTTTTCAGATACTATTTTTTTTTGGGCAGTTGTCACTTTGTGACGCAGATTCCGACCAATCCGAATACACTGTGCTAATTGTTTATATCATTCTTTGAAACTCTGAAGTTGTTATATTATCATCGCCTTTATTTGCCATAAACGTATAAGTATACCTGTTTTTATATACTTTTTTGATTACAGATATTCGCAGCTCCTTGAGTAACGAGGTCTTCAAATCATAATAATAACAACAAAACCAACAACAACAATAACAACAAAACCAACAACAACAATATTAATCATAAATTTAAACAATGCCAACATCTCATCCCTTGACTGGAGGACCGGACCCTGAAAGTCTTTTGACATGTCCGTATAATGCATCTCATAGACTGGCTCGCAAACGTATGCAATTCCATTTGACAAAATGTCGCAAAGCTTATCCCTTATCTAAAAAGCAGACATGCCCCTTCAATGCAACACACCTGGTGAACGAACAAGAATTCCTGTTTCACTTGGAAACATGCTCGAACAGGGGAATTGTTGACAATTTCACGTACATCACACAAGATGAGAATCATGCAATACAATCTCTGCCAGAGCCGGATCTTCCTGACAGTGAAGAGAATTGGGATAATGTTGGTAGAAAATTTGTTTTGCCTAGATGAGGAAGATTATATTTATTTATCTCTAACTTAGATACGATAATATCAAAATATTCTGTAAGGAAAACATCGTATATATTGTAAGTTTATTATATTTCTATAGTAATATAAATTATGGAATAGGATAACTGTGGGACATATGACGCTGTTGTCAATGTGGCAGAAGCACCGATAATACATACTTTGATTGGTGCTACCCCAAGTGAACGCAAAAAATTTAGAGTACAAGAACGACAAAGATTCCGAGCTCTGGATGAAAGTATTTCAGTTGTCAAGGTTGAACCAAAGGTAATGTGTTGTTGTTTTGGGTTTTTTTTTTATTTTCTGCGTGAATTAAGGTCATGCATTAACCTCTAAATATTTTGACAACACACGGTGAACAAGACAATCCTGCTCTTGAAAAAACTACTAAATTTCCATAATAAAATTATGTAATTAATGCGAGGGATAAAAATTTTTTTAAACTGCTTTTCGTTTCGTGTTTGGTATACACTGTGAATTTGAAACTCTACTGTATTGATAAAGCTTGAGTCAAAATTTAGGCTGCCAAAGAAAAAGAGTTTCCTGATGATCAGCCCCTGAGACAGCCAACTACTCTGCCAAAGTCTCTCAGCTCTCAGTCATCTGCAGGGGGTGATGCAGCCGGTAGTTCAGGTGGTCAGAGCAGCACTGCTTTACATCCTGAGCCTCAACCAGGACCATCTTACCAAGATGATGGTTTTGTACTGTACCAACCAAAGGGGCGTGGCAAGCGTAGACATTAAACGGCGAAAAGCTTATTGACAATGATCGAATTAAATTTTCGGAGCGAAACTTAGACTACATTTTATTTTCATTCAAATTTCAAATTCATCAAGTTTTTACTTACCCTTAAGGTCAGTAGCATAGATCTCGTATCATTAGGTAGTTGGTCACTCCTATTATTTGTTATTATCTTTGTATTTTCGTTACGTTACTGTGTGTTGCGATGATAATGAACCGTGCGTTTATGGCACAATGATTTTATGGAAATTATTTTAATTTTGAATTGAATTGAATTTTTCCTATTGACCATGAATTTATCCATATGACAAAAAAATATAATTATATTTTGCCATTAACCTTACCTGCGTAGCGTTATTTTTTCATGTAAATAAACTATTTAATTATAGTTTACAAGGGACCAGACCTGGTGGATGCCAGATACGCAAACTTCGAAAACTACACACTACGATATTACAATATGTTTATCTACTTGAATTTGGAATATAAAACTTCGTTACCTACTCCATAATTATTCTCTGTACATATTCCATACCCTATGTGAAATAACTCAGTGACATCATAATACTGACTTCAAAGAATCGTAACTACGTGTAATAAATATTATTTTTGTTGTAATAAGTAATAAGTAAAAGAAATAAAATAAAATGAGATATTGCTAGGCTCATAATTGTAAAGAAGTGGACGAAAAAAAACAAGTGTCTCCTTTCACGCGTATGTATAACAGTGTTTACATTTCGATTTTTACAAATACCTCAATGTTATTGAAGTTATCTTAATTTGACTGGCATATAATGCGGTTTTTACAGATTTTCAAAAGATTTACGGCAGAGACAATAATGGATTCAAGCCACTGAACGATCCTGTGAGCCAGGAAAAGCAGCTGTTATATGCTCTAAGCACTTTAGACTCGAGGATTTTGAACGCACTCCGAAGTATACTCATTTAAATCCTGATGTTATTCCCTCACAGTTAAACGATCCAGCTACCCGCAAAGTGTATGGGCAGATCCAAGAATCTGAGTCTTTGTCAGGTTAGTAATGATACTATTTTGTGATACAAACTCATTCAGAAAAAGGATTCTAAACAGCACCAACTTTGCATGCTGATTCCTAAATAAAACTATTGATTTTTGAAATAAAATATAAAGAAAAATTCATTGTGGACGACCTCATCATTAATAGATGAAACATTTAATTATTATCTTCTTACAGGTGATTCGAAACGAATAAGCAGCATAGCAGAAGCTGCTTTACACAATGCGATTTATGACAGCAATGGTTCTCACAATTCTATGTCCCTACAAAACTTATCCTTGCTAAATCAAAGCAGCGCACAAGAACTGACCCGAGATTCCAGGAAACAGATATGGCGTCTAATACATGTAAAACAAGTGAAGTCAGGACATTAGTCTTCTCCTACGAAGCGGGCTAAGTATTGGTCTCAAGCACTAGACAAAATCGAGGCATTGAAGAAAAAAGCTAGAGTGATGCAAGAAGATAAGCTACAAATGAATAAAAAAATCAATGCTTTAAGTGACATGATGAAGCACTTGGAGGACAAACGATTGCTCACTGAGAATGCACCTGATACAATTATGGTACCGTCAAATATAAATTAATATTATCTCACTCCTAAAAATTAAATCGAAATCATTGACTGAGGGGTTTATCACTTGTGTAATTAGGTATACACTTTTTTGGGAATCTTGAGAAACCTTTTGAAATCATTTGAGATCTTCTAAAATATATTTCAATCTTGCAAATCCTTGAATTCATTGCAATTTTATGAAATCATGCAATCAAGTGTATGCCCAAATTCGTAAATGATTAATCTCTACTCTTCGTCGTCTCTTTAATTTTGTACATGTATCGCAATAAATTTTTTACGGAAGTTAACTAGAAACTAATTAATTACATGTAAATGAAACTATAGTTTCATTTAGATCTAATTACATTCAATCAAATTGTAAACAATTATTTTATTATTACACTTATATATGTAATAACTTTTTACACTTCATTGGATGTGAAATGTCAAAAAATTATTCTTTATTAATACGATACAGTTCTGATTATTGTTACAGCATTCAGCTGATCCGTGAACAACGAGTAAAAGAGGTGTTACTTAGGCATCAATAATTCAAGCTTGATTCCTTGTAATGGAATTCCAATGAGCAAGCTGTCACTAACTGTATATAACAACAATATTTTTATAAAACTATTTATATAGACATATGTTTGTTACTTGACGTATCTGTGATGATCGTCTGAATCGGTGTTATATCTTTTATATTCTTTGGATTAAACTTTTTAACGTAATATAAAATATTTTCTTTTTTACATAATTATATACATAACTATTCACGATTATTTTAGGCATGCATAGTGAATTTCATGGCCAGAGCGTTTCAAAATACGCGTTTTTTTCAGGGCCTACTAGATCTCGAGAGTTAGGACGCAGCGATATTTTTGTCTGCGATGCAGGGGACCAACGTAATGTGTACATTTTAATTTTCAAAGAGCATAAGCATTAAATTCCGACCGTTCTTTGAAGAATGAACTATCTGACCATAGACTTATATATATATAAAATAAACTGAGCATTAGTTCGGAGCGACTGTCTCCTGAACCTCGATTCCCCCGTTTTCGGTGCTATTCTTGTCTTACACCCGCAGCTGATACTGCTATCTCTTCCTAGCGATCTTGGGGTGGGGATATGTAGGATGGCACAACCTGCAACTGCCCCTCACTTGCTTTTCTCTTCCCCTCTAGCACTTGGTTCCCCCACCATGGGCGGTATTTGAGAGATAAGTAGGGCGGAAAACCCCATAAGAGAGAAAGAGACAGCACCAACACCGATAGGCGTTCAGAGGACGAGGGAAATAGCCGGCATGCTCAGTCTATTATGTATAAGTGGTATAAGTCTATGTTTCTGACCCAACAACAAATGCTTCCGAAACCTTTCCGAGTCACTATCTCAATTATTTGAGATTCTAACCTCGAAAATTCGTATCAACTACGTCGCCGCCAGAAACAGTTTAAATAAAACTCGCGCATGCGCAGTTGATTTCCAAGTTTCGACAGATTGTCCCGGTATATCGCTATGGCTATCCTTGTCTCCTCACTCGGCAGCACCCCCACCGCTCCCATGCCCAATCCTTTCCGTATGGTCTAAGGTCTGCGCTTGTACGTCGGTTTTCTACAGTGACGTTCGCAGTCAGTAGGGCAGTCCAGGGCAGTCACGTAGGAGACACGAAGGTTGAAGGGTGTCGTGGTTGATTCTTTACCGATATTTGGTGGTTGAAGAAATTTTTCTACGGATGTTGAAACCTCAGTAGAAAGCTTATTCAAACTCGCAAATTTCAAAATAGAAATTTCTTTAGTTTGAATAATCGTACGTGAGAATCGTTCAAGTCATTGATTTTGAGGTTAAGTCGGTTAACCTCGCATTCCTCCACAACTCTAATCACGCTTTGCGTATTCCCGCAAAAGCAATGCCGGCACAAAATACGATAAGCATCGCAGTCATATGTTCGAGTAATATGAACAGAAGTATGGAAGCTCATGCATTTTTGAGGTAAACTGATTTCTGTATAAATGACTCAACGTTGAAGTTGGAGCAACCCTACAGCTCGATATAATTTGCTAATTCTCACATCAAGATTTCAACCTTGACTCATATCGTAAACACTTGTATCTGGTGCAGTTATAAAGAAAAATATTTTATCATGTTTCAGCAAAAAGGGATTTAATGTAAAGTCTTTTGGCACTGGGGATAAGGTAAAGTTGCCAGGAAATGCTCCTGATCGTCCAAACATTTATGATTTTGGCACATCGTACGAAGAAATTTACAACGACTTGCTGACCAAAGATAAACAATAGTATGTTTTTAATTTGAACTATTTATTGTGGCTAATATTTAAGCCTGTAATTAATTTCAGTACCTTTTCCGCAATGAAAAGTTTCACGTGCAATACATAACTTAATAAATCAATAATTTTTCTTAATCACAATTTCAGTTATACGCAAAATGGGTTACTTCACATGCTGGATAGAAATCGTCGGATAAAACCGAGACCTGAACGGTTTCAACTTTCCAAGGACAAATTTGATATTCTAGTTACATGCGAAGAGCGTGTTTATGATCAAGTCATCGAATGCATGGAAGCGAGAAGCCATGAAGATAATCAGCCCGTCCATCTTATCAACATTGATATTCAGGATAATCATGAGGAGGCCACGGTCGGCTCGTTCCTCATTTGCGAACTAGTCACAGTGGTAATTTTACTTTTTCAATATTCTTCCTAGAATCAGGGCTTGTTTTGTTGAGATAAATATTTGTTCAATGTATTTGTGAAACATATTGAATTCAACGCAATAATTGTTGAAATAGATCTCTGAACTTTTTAGTCTTTGTTACTTGTTATTATTCAAGTTGCAACAGTGCTGATTTTTTCTGTAAGAAAATAACAATTCAATGTTACAGTTATCCAACAGCGACGACCTGGACAACGACATAGATGAACTGCTTCATGATTTCGAAGCAAAATGTGCACGGCCCATATTACACACTGTGCTGTTCTACTGATTTCTCAAAATTTAACAATTTTGACAACTCGTCTTAGAGTCTATCAATCTTGAGATTAGATTATAAATTAATGTAAGTTAGGAATATTTAATTATAGAACTAGTGACTTTGCTACAGGGCTTACGTATCGCTTTAATAAGGAGATTGGTCAATCGATGAAATTATCACCATTTATAATTCAAAAAAACATAAAAATTGTATTTATTCGTTAAATACGGAGTTATTAGAAATATATTATGAAAACATTGTATAATTTATCAAGTTCCTATTAACATCTGTATATTTCAATTGCCTGTTGATTTATATCAATAGGTATCAAGTGATGGGAAGTAAAAATTAGACTTATAACAACATGTATGATACAATGCTCTGCAAAGAGCGTTTAATTGTTTATCCAAGTGTTATCGAACGTGTCAAAATAAATATATTTGTGAATAAAAAATTCATTATACGCTTTCAAATTATTCATTTATTATAATTAACAAGATTTAATAAACAACATTTTAAAATAGAGGCAGGGTGTACTAGTGAATTGTATTTATACCTTGACGAAGTACTATATACATTTTTTATTTTTATCAAGCTGCTATTGGGATTACGCTAAGATTCATAGATTGAAATTAGATCTCAAGTATGATCTTCATATTGTAACGTGTCAGAATTCGTCTACTCTATTCACCAGGGTTCGTACGCTTTTTGGAACCCGAAATTCCCTGACTTTTCCAGGTGTTCCAGCCTGAAAATAGAATTTTTTTTCAACAACCTTCCAAGAAATATGCCGCTGATTAATGACAATTTTTTTGCAAATTAATACTAATACCTTAAATATTACCTAGTAATTAACTTACTGTCCGACTACTAATTTACAAATAACAGCCAGCAATTTTCAGTAATAAAAAAAACGAAAGGAGGTTTGATATCAAGTAATGTACGTATAAGAACAAGTTTATTTCTTCAAGAAATTTAAAATTCCAGTCTTATTTTCAATATTCCCTGACTTGTCCCTGCTGTAAGAAACTCCTTGAGTTTTCCCGGTTTTCCCGGTTTTCCCTGTGCGTACGAACCCTGTTGACGTAATTTGATCGATTTATTCCACCGATTGACAAACAGATGAGTGTGCGTGGCAACAGTTCCCCATGATCTTTTAGAGTGGCTACTAAATCTCCATCACAAAATTCCCTCACTTTTCCATATTTCCCAAACAAAAATCCTATAATTTTTCCTGACCAATTCGGATAAATTGGCTATAGAAAATTAGAAAATTGGTACAAAAAAAAACAAAATACACGTATTTTCCATATAATTTTTTTCTTTGTGAAAGACGAACATGTCACTTGGGTCACGATGTCCCATTCAACCGATGCGCAAAATCGTTTGTAAGGTAATGTTTAGGAATATTCAAAGTTCGAAGAGTACCTTTCGGAGATGGTAAATAAATTTGTATTTGGTCTAATTTATCTACAGCTTAAAAAAATGATGAATTAAAAAAATGGTGGGACGTATTTGTATGAAAAAGAATATAGTTAACGATTCCCTGACTTTGCGCAAAAACCCCTGACATTTCTCTGACTATTCCAGAATTTCAGAATTCCATAACATTTCCAGGTTTTCATAATTCCCTGACCAGTGGCCACCCTGTCTCTGCCGGACCACGGCTAGCAGCTCCGAGCTTCACTCGATCTACCGCGTGGCACCGACGCCCTCGCCATTGTCCCGTAAACAAATTAGCATTGTATTATAAATAAGTATGGCATAGTTCCCCGTATCAATGATCACCTGCCGTTGATTCACGCGCAATGAGGAACCGCATCACGGATCGTACGTAATTGTACCATCTCTGTATGGCTCTGTGTGTATCCATCAGATAATGGATAGGGTATTCATTCAAAGATGAGGGTTTTTTCGCCCACCGTACGGTAATGCAGGATTAGTAGATATTGGTAGATATCATTGCATATTCGCATGGAACCATCCGATAGGGGGGGAGGTTCACGAGCAATCTTTCAAACTAACCATCCGACACTCAGAGTTTGGATGCTTACTGCTAGTTATATACCTGTAGTGAACCTTCCTTCATTCAATCGTACGGTTATTGCAGGATTAGTAGATATCTTTACATGTAATATAACCATCCGACAATCAGTGTTTGTAACCTTAATAGGTATACCTTTATTGAACCTTTATTCAATCATACGGTAATGGCAGGATGAGTAAGTAGGATATCCTTGCATGTTTACAACCTTGTAATAACCATCCGGCAATCAGCATTTGTAGACTTAATCCTAGAGTGGTATTGTGTGTCACCGTCCGGAAATCCTGGTAATATACATTATGAATAATTTTAGAAGGGTAGGCTCATTTTCATTCAGAACGGATTTCGATGGGTCTCAGGTATATTGTAGGGAGACCCTTTCCGCACTAGATATACCTCCGACCTATTCAATAGACAATATACCTGACAATGAGGCTCGTCGAAATCCGTTGTTAATGAGGGTGAGTCTACCCTTGTTAGTGTACTAATCGACAATTTTCTGATAGCGGAAGTGACGTTCTCAACATACTCCCCTTTTCCAAATACACTTAAAATTGTGCTAGCTCCTAAATACCCAACACCCCTCGCTCCTATCATATGCATTCCTTGTTGTCCTGTCAATTTCCTGAATAAACAAATAGTAATGTTCCATCACATACAAATTGTCTGCCTTGACCTGTCGATTTATCGCCTACGCTCATTTACCTAACCTAAGGTCTATTATAGCCCATGGTATAGTCCAAATGCCCAGAGAAGGATCTTGTTCTCCGCTTCTATATTTCCGCTTCATTCTTAATTATTATTGCAGAAAGTAATTGGCGCACAGCATTAATATTTTTTGTAAAGTGCACGTGGCCGTAGTGTCACAATATTAATGTTTAAAACGAAAGAAACACAACCCTCTTTGGGCTGAATTATTCAGTATTTAATAACAAATTTCAAGTAATGGAATAGATATTTCAGTGCTGATCAAAACACTGGACGAGTAACGTTTTTTTAGGGATTTTTTATCGTCTTGGGATAATGTTTATAAGAATCGTGAATCATTTACAATGAGGTCCTTAAGGAGACTAGGCAGCAAAAATAGGCCGAAAGTGGGAAAAAATTCAAATGGCATTTGGGAAAAACTGAAAGAATATAGATACATTTTCTTTTTTGCAACGTTTTTATCGGAGTTTTGGCTAACAAATTCAGTAGTTGAGGTTTGAAAAATATAAATATTTAAGGACGATATGGGCGAATGCAAAAGACCCGCGTCTCACGCGTTGCTCTCTTATTGCCACGATTTTGAGTGAACGGCGCCAGTTTTCGGCAATTTCCAAGCGCCATTCCCTTCGTTGGATGTTCCTCCACCATACTGAACCGATAATTTCTGAAAAAAGATGAAAATTAAAAAAATGGCGTCAAAATTTGAAATATATTGAAAAAACGTCGAAAAACGAATGACATTTATTGCAATAACAACAATAATAATTTTATTTTTATAAAGACGTCGGTTCAATGTGTAGAGAAAGTTGATATCTTCATTTAAAAAACAATTAAGGCGATATCTTCAATGGTGCTTGAATTATCGTGGCAAAACTATTACAAAATTCCCTTTCGAGAAAAACAGGTTTAATTAAAGTTTTTGCGCAGTACTACGGTAGAAACATTGCAACTCATGTACTGTAAAAATCACCGGCACCGCAGAAGGACATCTCGATCTCACAATCAGCTGCTTGTGTTGCAGCAATCGCGGAACGTCGGTTTTTTTCTGACCTGGCTTTTTTTGTTGATGCTTTTGATCTTTATTCTGCATCCAACAAGCACATCCAGCAAACGAATCGAACCGACATTAAATAATAAAGTTGCCGTGTTTGTTGCGATTTCAACGATATCAATCCCGGTGAATGATGATTTCGTAGCAATTTTCCACGCAATCGAATGAAATGATTCGTTTGAATTTTGTGTATAATGTCCCACGCATCTCGACAATAGTTCCTCGTCAGTTAAAGCTTTGTACACTGGTTCTATTGCTGTTTGGACATCGGTATGCAGTGCAGATTTGTGTTTGTAATCCTTCAGTGAGCCGTCACATTTAGCTTTTCACCACATACACCAGTTGTCTTGTTCGTATGGACAGTGATCGTGCTGCGGTTTCTGGTCGGTAGAGCATTTGTGGTAAAATGTTGCCCAGATATTGTTCTTCATTTCTTCCACAGTATTGCTGCTCCAAATTGCCTTCCATAATTAAACACCGTTAATTCTTTGATGAGAACGTCAGTCAATTTTCCTTTTCCATCGATTTCCATCATATTTCTCAGAAGATTGGCGGAACATTTCGACAATACCATCGACCTCCATTGTTCCCGCGCCTTGGTAATGATTTTGTCAATTATTGTACTCTATTGTTCTAATCTTCGGTTGCTGTATTTTGCACGCTTGTCAGTAAGATGATTTGATGTTGGGTGTCCAGAATTTTACCCGTGGCATTACCGATCAAAGCTGAAATGCCTTGTAAAGACGAGAAGCCTCTTTTTATCCAACTTCCATCGCTAGAAACTACGATACTATCGCTATCTGCAGACAAATTAATTTTCCTCTTGTACCGCGTGCATCATTGACACGCGTGCTGATCCTGAAGTAACTGTTCTCAGAACTTTGTTTATCTGTAATCGTCTTTGTAATCGTCTCAAGTTGTCCTGTTAATTAATTGTTCATTGAAAAACGAAAAGAAAAAAAAAATTTGAAACCAAATTCTATCGTGGTTTACATTAATCGAGTCATCCTGTAGGGCGTTGTGCTTACTTTTTTTTATAATGCAAATAAAATATCCGACATTTTTTTTCTTTATCCTGCGACACACGAACTTTGGCAAATCGAATAATCTGCAGAACAATTGAATCATCGAGTATCCGGCACCTACATTTTTAGTGCGAACACACACCGCGCATTTATATCGTAGAACCGATCGGTCGCTCTCGGGCTCGAATCGATGTAGCGTGGCTCGCATTGTTGACAAACTACTAATATCTGAAATGCCAGTCCAGTATGGCATACCGTGCTGGATTTAATTTCTTTCTTGCACACTTTATACAGCACAAGTTCACTCAGCGCAGAGAAAACGGTGACAATGTTTATAATTTCAAACGCGATATCGGGATTAGCTGCGCGATCTCGTCGAGACGATCTCATCTTTCGCGCCGAAGCTGTCGCTGTGCTAGGACCATCATCAATCTTCTCGCCTTCTTCATTAACCGATTGATTGTCTCAGAATTTTCTCTTTCTCGGACGACCAGGCTGCAGTTTTATTACTCTCCTGAACTCAATTTTGCGAATTTTTCAGTTCTTCTTGCGCTAAAATATGCGAAAGAGATTGTAGTAACTGAATACAAAAAGAAAAAAAAATAATTTGAAAATTTTCGATGCTTAGTCCCCTTAGGGGGTGTCCTGGTGATTTCGATGTTGTATATATCTCCGAATATCGAAGACCACATATCTCAAACACGAAAAGGGGCTTCACAGTCCCATTTTATAGGCTGGCACAAACTTTATAGCCTGTCTAAAATGGACCTGTATGAACTTGACACGCCAATTGTCGAGAATGTGAATTCGGCCTTAATTATTCGTAAATTAGTGACGCGACCTTTTTTGTTGTCGCACTCTATTTTCAATCAAAAAAAAAAAAAAAAGGATGACGTGCCAACTTTTCAAAAATTTTGCGCGCTATCTACCAAAAAAGGGAAGAGTGAGCATCATACGTAATTCTGATTTGGCTGATAATTTGCCGTAAATAAGCCGCAAATTAGTCGTAAAACTTTTTCTTTCGATACGCTTGTTTATAAAAAAATAAAAAGTTAGCGCGCCCCCAGACAGATAATAATTGAGCTCATATTTTGCTTTTTCCTGCCGTAAGCTGAACGTGACTTCAAAAGTTGAAGAAATTGTATACATTTATATCTCATGCTGCTTTTTCATAAATGTTAACTTATTAATATGCGGTAAACCAAACTGATAACACCGAAAACGTAATACCTTGCAAAAGAATGGTTCGAATGTAATTAAACTTAATCTAAAATTTGTCGAATATTAAGTTATACTTAGTCGCGCATCTGCTGTATACATATAGGTATAGTGCATATATATACTAAACACCGTGTATCTCGAGAATGCATAGTTCGAATTCAATTATGCAAATCGACAAAATTGCGGAATTCTGTCCTGTATTTAGCCCTGAAGTTAAATATACCATACGTCCATCGCTGAGTTCGTAATGAACACAGAAATTGAATAAATGCTGTAATAATGCTCATTTCTTAATTTCGTCTTTAACAAAAAGAATGAGAACAACGATACATGAGTGGTTGGGTCTTCGAATATAGGTAGGTATTCAAACTTTCACTTGCTAGATAATTTGTTAAGGGGGTATTCTAGTGTCGAAATTTGAAAAAATCGATTTTTTTTTTTTTTATATTTTCAAAGCTTAACCTTTCAAGAATGTGTCCTTAAAAGGACAAGTCAAAATTTCAATTATTTTCAGAGATATAGCTATTTTAGTGACACGTCTTCAATACTGGCTCGGCTGGAACGAATTTTACTCGAAACTTTAAACGCGTTTTTCTCAAAACTACATTTTTCAAAACGGTTGACATGATTTCTCAAGTTCTATTGAACCGATTTACTTGAAATTTGGTGAGAATCTTCTCAATACATGTCTCTATCGCACGAACTATTATTATAACGAAATAATAATTTTTACTATTTTTAAAAAATTCAGAAACGTCCAAAAAAGTCAAAAAAAACGTATTATTTTTTCGGACAGCCGTAATTTGGCAAAAAAAAATTTTTTTTCGACTTTTTTTTAGTTAGTACGATAACTGCATTTATGTAGATTAATAATCATTTTTTTTTTTCTGATTTTGAAAATGCTTGCAATCGTGACAACATTGGCGCGCCATTTTTTTTGTACCCCCCACTTCAACAACTCATAGCACTTTCAATTTTGTATTTTTTGACTTGTTTTTTTTTTTTTTGTAATCGTGAAATAATAATAAACGCCTGATAAAAAAATGGATGGTAAAAATATTTTTTGTTTTTTGTTTATAGCACTTCAAAAAACACCTCAAATTCATGCCTCTACACTAGAATACCCCCTTAAGTCGTTGAAGTCACCTCCATGAAGCTGGCCCTCCCAATTGCTCAAAAAAATTTGAAAAAATCACAGATTAAAGAGCTATTTATGAGTTCTGCAGTGCCGCAAACCGCGATTCTTGATCTCGCTTCTGTTACGAGAAAATCAATTTTTAAAAGTGGCGGTGGGGGGAGGGGGGGCAGCTTACCGGAAAGCTAGCTCTCCCGAAGTGAAAAAAAAATATTTACATTGTTTTGACTGTGTGAGAATTAGGAGCTAATTAGGAGCTCATGACATACATTGGAAACAACGTCGTAAAAACAACCGCTATGGATATATCCACGCCCAATAACGCGGTGATAAAAAAAAAAAAATTCTGACTAATTATTTTGTACGGAGTTTTAGAAGAAAATAATATAACGCAATTTCCTGCAGTGGTTTTACAATTTCGTTATTATCATTTTGAAGGTGATGGAAAATGCAGTTTTTCAGCTCCAGAGAGGAAATCTACGATGTCGTATACATACCGGTACATTGAAAAAAAAAAAAAAATGACATTGTTTTAAAATAGCGCTTATGAAATCAAGATTGTTTTTCTGCTTCGGAAATCATCGCAGATCTAATTTCTTACCACCGATAAATCAAATAATAACTGTAACGAGAATTGTCACTTCACGAACCGCCATTGATACGCAAAATACTGTCGTTAAAATTGAAACATTTCAACCTCATTTCACTTCGTTTACTCAAAATAGAAAATCTGAACTGAAAGGAGTTGTGTACGCAGTTGTTGAACGTGGTTGAACTCGAGGTTGATCTCTATTTACCATCGAATTATTCATTATTTCGCATTTTCACACTTGTTTACAAGGTGAGTACATATTTTAGCAAGGTCTCTTCTGTCAAAACGATCAATGCATTACATTGCCGAAGGTGCTCAAGCCGAAATTATGTCGAAGCAAAAAATTAAACGGGTTAATGAAGGAATCACGGTAACGTACACCCCATGTACGATGCTAATCGTGGGATGTTAGCAAAATTGTGATGCCAGATGACAAAGGTTCTCTCTTTCTCTCTTCGTTCTCAAGGCGTACTTGTTGCACCGAGGATGAATCACATTGATAATTAATATTATCTCTGTGGGATAAATCTTATTTTATATCCTTAATGCGTATAGTTTTTCATTTGGTTAAATACACTCTGGATGATTTGGCATTCTTAATATCATGCTGAAAACTTTAGCTTTGAAGTTTGATGTACTCTGTTACGAACGGCTCCTTTGAAACACGCGACACGCGCTAAAAGTGTGAGGGTCGCTTCCTCCTACACAATTAGATGAGTCAGGGAGTGCATTCACAGCGGAAAAGTGGCGCGATGGCTACTCTGCAGAATAACACCCCACCACCGACGGAACCGAGTCGTAATTCGTAACCCATCGACACCTTCAAGTCAGTCTAAATTGAGGGGTGTCTGGAATTCAGCTATTTCAGCCTGGAAATAAGTGAGTGGTGCACCCCATCGATCAAACCAGCCACTGGAAAGGACCTTCCGTCATGCACAAAGGCAATCGTGGACACTCAGGATTCTTAACGAAACACCACATATCCGTATAATCCATCTCATAGACTGGCTCAGAAACATATGCAAGTCCATTTGACAAGATGTCGCAAAGCTTATCCCTTAGCCAAGAAGCAGATGTGCCCCTACAATACAATACACATGGTGAACGAACAAGAATTCCTGTTTCACTTGGAAATATGCCCGAACAAGGGAATTGTTGACAATTTGTAATGCATCGCCCAAAATGAGGATCATGTAATATGATTGATAATAAAGATAATATGAATGATTCAATAAACAATATTTTTAACTAGAGGCTGGGTGTAGCAATGAATTGTATTAATACCTCAATCAGTAGATTTTCCATTGACGACGTACTAAACTAGGCACGTTCTTTATTTTTATCAAGCTGCTGTTTGGATCACACTTAGATTCACATATTAAATTTAGATCTCAAGTATGAGCACCGTGTTAATGTTTAAAACATAAGAATAACAACCCTTTTTGGGCGGAATTATTCAGTATTTCATAACAACTTTTGAGTAATAGAATAGGTATTTCAGTGCTGATCAAGATGAGCATAGATTCGTCTAGCTTTCTCACGTTTCTTCTTATTTGAGTGTTTATTGATCTGTTTCCACGGCTTTGCACCCACTGTCAGATTTGAGGTCGAACCAATCAAAGAATCTGTTTCACTGATGAATAAAGAATTTTTGACAGGGTAATTAGAAATTGTTCTATAGTAAAATTGAATTTTTAAATCAACATATAAGATGTTTTAAAAACATACACTTTGTTTTCATGAAAATCTTACCTCTGCCCAATTCTAACAGGTAAGCCTCCAGTTTTTCCAAGTTTTCCCCTGATATGAGCACCTGGTATTGTTTTCTGGAAAAACGCCTTATCCAAATCATCTGTTGTCACCCTGACACCCTTCACAGCCCTGGCAGCTCTAGGTGGTAGGACTCTGTCGACTATACTGAGTTTCTTTCGCTCAGGAAACTTGTGAAACATGTCCTGCTGGAGGTTTGGTGGTGCTACACAATATAGTAATCTGCCATTCACGTAGTCTTTCAATACATAGCGAGCAGACCTCGGATTGTCGGGTTGCCCATTCTGTGTCATGAACCCTCTGTTATCTGCGGGTTTGTAAAATCATGGAGAAAATACACAGGGTCAAAACCAAATATGAAGACCATTTATCACAAGGGTCACTTTTAGAATGGATGACTCGCAATGCATTTCTTATTTTGAATATCTCAGTAGTACTTAAGCGAATCTGTTTTTGAAGTTTAGTATTTACATGAAATGCAAAATTTTGTGTTAACGAAAATGAAGTAACACGGATTTCCGATTGGTTTTATGTCAGTTTCAAACTTGGCTTCTTTGCTGACTTAATTTTCGTATTGCCTAGAGTCTCTGAACTTACATCCATAGGCGTTTAGCAATTCCTCAGCAGTGGGTGGCCTAGTAGGATCTTCTCCCTCCAAAGGTGGAGGTAGCATGAAGCCGTACAAGTCTTCAATTATGTGCCTTGGAATTAGGGTACCGAGTAGAGTGACTGCAGGGACATGGTCTCGCATTTGATCGATTGGTAATATACCATTAAGAATCATGTCCGCCTTAGTACAAATAAAGCTCGGCATAACCAGTCCAGGACAGTCGCAAAGGAGGAGATTTTTTTCGAGAAATATCGTCTGGAAATGTTTTGTTTTTCCAGGTGTTGCCGACACGGAAACTTTCTTTTCCATCAATAGTGCATTGATCGTCGAACTCTTACCAACGTTTGGATAACCCACCAAACCAATTGTAGTAATTCCAGGCTGATACGTCGTCCCCTTATAAATGTTCTTCAAAAGTTCTATTAATTTTTCTCTCGTTAGTAATTCTGAAGAGTTTTCAATTCGCTTATCACTTTCAACAGTAGTATTACAAACGCTGTCATTGTCTTTAGATGCATTTAGTTTAGATGTTTCGTGTAAAGGTTCCGCAGGGTTTTCTTTAATATTGTGGTAAGATTGCTGGGGATTCTGTACTGTATCTGTGAAGCCATCTTCAGCGCTTTCATACTCAGTATCCGAAGATGCTTCAGATCCATTCTCAGAATCGAGATTGCTGGTATACTGACTATGATCATCATCATCCTCGCTACTTTCTTCATCCATATCATTTCTGTCATCACTTTCCTTCGAGAGTTCTTCAGGATCTTTCTCATCAGCGGCAAGCGTTGCTGAAAAGAATGCAACCCTCATATTCTTCTCACTAAAATAATCTGCCCATGCCTGTCTTTGATGCTCAGTTAGAAAATCAGCTTTGTTCAGCAGGATCATGTTGAGCTTATTTTTGTTTACTTCCTTAACATATACCTCAAGATCTTCACATCTAAAGAGGAGAGGATTCCTCGCATCTACAATCTGGACAACGACGTCACTCCGCTCGACCACTCGCCAGAGTTGTCTCCAAAATTCTAAATTCTTTTCATAAGGGGTCAGCATGAGACCTTTGTCTTCCTGAAGGAGTGCCAGCTGTCTTCGCCATTCCAAAAACTCTTCTTTCTCCTTTACTTGCAACTCGTAAGCTGTTGTAGTCTGATCCCAAGCCGGTCTCCGAGGTATTTTTAAAAGTTTTTTGTTTTCCTCATGGGACTCTAGGACTTTGGCTTTCTCCTCCTTTGATAACAACCCGATGCCACTTTTTGGATTGACGAACATAACATTCAATTTCTCTGCCTGGAATTCAGTTCCAGCAAGCTCTGCCGTTGAGAGAAACTCTTGGAAGGAACTCTCTTCAGTGACGGATTGGAGATTGAGACGTCCCCAATCATAGCCATCGTTGATCTCTGCTGTATGTAGCTTGAAAGGTAAGTTGTATTTACTTTTGTGATCGACTTTCGAGGGCATTAGGTTTTCTATACTCTTTGAGATTCGGGTAAAATTTTAAGAGTAAAAGGAAAGTTTGTAGAAAATAACTATTCCGCGAAGAAATTCACCTCGTTCTTATTTCAAGCTGAATAAAATAAATAAGTTAAATGGAATTAGGTGATTTGATAATTACAAAAAAAACTGGGTTAAGTTAGGTTAGGTTGACGGCGAAAACGTTTTGACGGGTAACCTCACCATCGACGAATCACCCGCTGTTTTTTTCCCTTTCATGGACCCAAAGCGGTCCTTGATTAGGGCTCGACCCAGGTTACCGCCGGATTTATTCTTCTTGCCCATCTTCGATCTGCTTTTCAACTATCAATGCTTCTATGTATATGCGGTATTTAATCCGTGAGAAAAAAACCAACCGCATGACACGATTCGTGCCCGTCTGATCGTGAACTCAAATTTTCCGTCAGTCACGTGGTTGCACCGCGCTCGAGTGTTATTTCTTGTTTACAACAATGCGATTTTTGTTGTTACCCACTCTGCCGCCATAACAGGAGAATAAACTTGTTGCCTCATTTATGATTTACGATTTTTCGATCTCATGAGAAACTGAGGCAAAATTCCGTTCCTACACACTCATTCGATCAGCACCAGCACAGAAATTTCTGTAACAGGGGCCAGGATACCAGACGAAATAGGTAAACTTCAAGATGTATCTTTAACAACAAGAAGGGTCAATTACATTTTTATTTAATACATGGTTTCTCAACATCTGCCTTTTTGGGTAACCCTTGGCTCACACGGCTTTACTTTTTGAAATAATGAGATTGCAAATAAAACATATCACTGTTCACTTCCTCCACAGGAGCTGTTTGAAAATAGTCGACGATATCAACTCATGTGATATAATCACTAATTGATATTTCCGCGCAATGTCGAGACGATGTTGATGAGACAATTTAAAGGATCAGCGAAACTGTTTTTGGGTTTATTGATAGTGATATTGATATGTACTCTCTACATAGAATACAAGAGTCGCACAAAGCGGACATCGTTTACCGTGCTAGGCAATCAAGGAAAGGTTAAAGCACAGTACAAATTGATAATTGTCGTTTTCTCTGCACCGAGTAACGTAGAACAGCGAGAAGCTGTAAGAGGAACATGGCTTTCCGAGAATTACGAGGATGTCAAATACCTATTTGTCATTGGAACTCAGAATATGGAGTTTGATCAGCGCAACCGTCTGGCGTCTGAGAATAAGGCTTATCATGATTTACTCCTCTTGCCAAATTTACAGGACTCGTATCAAGCTCTAACGAAAAAACTCCTTCACTCTTTTGCTCATATCTGTAAAGAGTATGATTTCGACTACCTGCTAAAATGTGACGATGACTCGTTTGTCTTGGTGGATAAGATATTGAAGGAGTTTGAGAAACAGCGATATGAAGCATTGGATAAGGAACTATATTGGGGATTCTTTAATGGCAAGGCTCAAGTTAAGAGAAGTGGACCGTGGAAAGAAACTGACTGGATTTTCTGCGATTTTTATTTACCATATGCTCGGGGTGGTGGATACGTTCTGTCACAGAACTTGGTCAAGTTCATTGCTCAGAATTCAAACATTCTAAGGCATGTGAAGACACAATGTTTACTTGTTTATTTTCTTCACTCAGTTTCAAATTAATCATATTGCTAGATTTGTTTTTCAGACTCTTCAACTCTGAAGATGTTTCTGTTGGGCTTTGGCTTGCTCCATTGTCCAACATCGAAAGGAAACACGATGTCCGTTTCGACACGGAGTATCGATCGAGAGGTTGCTCAAACGAGCATATTATTAAACACAAACAAAACGTGGAAGCTATGAATACTATGTATCAGACATATAAAGCGAGTGGTGCCTTGTGCGTGAAGGAAGTTAGATATCGAAACAGTTATAGATATGACTGGGATGCGCCACCCAGTAGGTGCTGCATACGCGAGCTTGGAATTCCGTGAGGATATTGTAAATGTACAGTAAAACTGTATATAACTCTTATTTTGAAAATTCTGCGACTATTCCAACTATGCAATCCAAAAATCTCTGGAACGCTTATGTGATCAGAATTAAATGCCGCACATTTAATGTTCTCATCTTCCTTGCTTAGTGTACCTGTCATTGGACGATAAATACAAAGAAAGTTAATTTTCATGTATTACATTTATTCGTAACTTTACAATATCGTTTTTATCATATTGATTGCATCGGTTGGATCATGTAATACTAGTCCGACACTAATATACACTCATAAAATATCAAAACAATAATTAACTATCTGACATTTTATAATAATAGTCAATAGCCTAGTATCTACGTACTATTTAATAGGGTGTAATAATTTTTAAATGTATGCTCCAAGTACCAAATCACAGTGATTCAAAAACTGGCCGATGGGTTGGTATGAGGGAAAAGGGCATAAAAGTATAAAAAGTTGTATAATTTTCCTAAAACAACAATCATTAATAAATTACTACCATTGGACAGATAAAAAATAAAAATAAAAAAAATTAAAAAGAGTGGCCAATTCTCAAGCCTTGCCGCTGTGATAAGCTACCAGTGCTTTTCACATCGAAGCTGAAATTTTATTTCAGCTTCGAAATATAGGTTCGATGATTTTTCAATATAACTTTGCCGGGTGTCTTCAATCCCCCCTTTTGTTTTATGCTTAATCGGGAATGCCGACAGCCAATAAATAGATTTTAAAATTAGTTTGCAAAAAAAAGGGGGGAGGGGGGATTTCAGTAAAAGTAAGAAAATCAGATACTTCAGTCCATCATTTTTCACTTTTTCTTTCGATCTTGTGTGCATTTTGGACAGTACCACTTCCCTTTCGGTTTAGTTGTCAAGCCAACACAGGCAAAGTGGAACCATTCGATCGGACACTGAAATAACAGCAGAAGTATACGTTAATATTTAGAAGTTGATTAGTGCAGTAGATGTAATCATAATGGGAACATTACGTGATACAACTGGAAGCTTATTGACCTTTGATAATGATGAAATACAAACTTACATCTGGATTATCACAACCAATCATTTCTCCGTAAGATACTTGATGGCAAAGACAATATGTCGGCTCATTTGGATCCACTGGCATGTCCAGGACATCAGCTGGGTGTCCCAACGCACTGGTGTCTGCCTGAGCACCACTTCCAACTGCCCCAGAAGCAGCAGTTGAAGTAACGGATCCACCTAAGAAATTCATTTATTTAAATTTTGTGTTTCAATGAGAAAAACTTCACAAATCACTAATCTTCAATTACAATAAGGTATTTGAAAAAAAAGTATAATCTTGATTTTCATTCAACAGGAAGGATCAAAATCTGAATATCAAAAGATATTTAAACTAGTTGTTACACAATACTACAGGAGTAAACATAGGCATTGATAGAAAAAACATTAGTCACACCTTTTTTCTGCTTTTTGCGCGCAATCTTTGATTCGTCTTCGCTACTAGCTCCAGCACTTCCTTTCTTCCGTTTTTCTTTCTCTTTGAGTTTTTTCCTGCCTTTTTTACTAACAGCACTATCTTCCTGGACTCTATTTGTATTCAATGCCTTGTCTTGAATTTCTGCTTCAAATCTAGCAAGGTCTGAATCGAGTCTTCTAATGTGTTTGTCAACCAGCTCGTAGGTCTGTATAGCCAATTGAACCTTATCGTCCCCATATTCTTTAGCTTTGTTGAAAAGACTTTGGATGTGATTTAACTGTTCTTTTTTCTTATCCGCCGAAAGCGTTTTCACATTTCTCAAATATTCATCAGCCAGCTTGTCTAGATCTTTCATCAGCCCCTGCGCACGTGCATCCAGATCACGCATCAATGTGAAATTTCGTTGTAGTTCAATCGGTAGATTATCTAAACCTGAAAAGTGTTGGAAAATGACTGAATTTCAAACTGGTAAGTTTTTCCCGCAATTTCTAATGAAATGTTAATATTTTACAATATGATAGTTTTCATTTGCAGAGGAATAAAGAAATTTCCCGCTTGAAAAAATTCAATTTTTTCATCAGAAGTTATGGTTATGTGAGATGCAACTATTTAGGAAAACTACGAGTTTTTATTGGTGTAAGCACTTAGAATATACTTCACGTAACTTTCACGTAACAAAAAAGATAATAACGTTATATTTTGGCACAGATGTCCTAGCATCTCACATAAATATCTCTTCTGAACATCAATTTGTTTCCTGAAAAATATTAACTTCAACACCGACTCATTGACATCCCATGTTGGTTAGCTTATTGATAGGTTAAGTTCATTGACGGTAGGCTAAAGAATGTAACTGATTAATGAAGTAAACTTCAAGGGACCTCATATTGAGAGGTCTAGTTTGATTCTACCTGACCGTGGTTACAACAAGCGATATTCTTCTTGTTAAACAACCATAAATAAAAGTTTACTTACTGTCCAGGTAATGTTCCAAGTACAATGCGGACGTCATTTCGCAGGGTAGACACCGCGGTAGAAACCCCGGGCTTGCGTTTTTTTTTTTTAATTACTCGAAGTTTGCTTGTGCAGGGTATGGTGGAACCGATTATTATACCACACACTGTTATTATTGACTTCACATCACTAGTAATAAAGTTGAAATCGTTACACCTACTCCATTCTCTCACTTTTGGATATGGGTGGAAATTGAATTCCTTCTAATTGGCACATACGTACACAAAACTGACCAGTGTCACTGTGTGTGCATAATTCAGTCGGCCGATTTTATTCACACTTTATTCGGACAAGCCTGCGGGGGAGTTTACACAACACAGCGGAGGTGGCGACACATTCTGAGTCATTCGCACGTTACGACTAACTATGTGGATAACATATGTATGCACAGTGTGCATCGGTTACCGCTGAATTGCTGAATTGTGACGGTGTGGAAGAAAAGTGGGCATCCTTATCATGTAAAATAATTTCAATTAAATCTTATTGATTAAAATTACTTCTCCAAACGGAATACAACTCGAGATCGTCACTTCATCATAGTGAAAATTTGAATGATTTGAACTTGATTTGAACGATCTTAAAACAAACGTCGTGTCGCCGACCTCCGTCTGCAATCCCCCCTACAATCCCCTTCCCAAGCCCTGCGACGGACATACCCGTGTTACGTGTATGCGTGTCGTCGGACGTCGCCCGCCGTCTGCGACGCGCAGTTCTAGTGGGTGATGTGTCAGTGCTGTTAGTAGTCGCAGCAAGCTTGTAAGTGGTAAGGTACGCGATTTGACATTTGCTTTTAACCGAGGAGGGCGGAGCCAAAAACAACAATTTTAGTTCATTTTTCCGCGGATCTACCCTCTGAATCAGGATTTCATTAACGGAGGTAAAAAGCAGAAAATTCTCTCAAATATTGTGTGACACAATTCCGACTGCCCTTATCTTAATTTCACTTCATATCACTTTGTTTTACTTTCACATAGTATTGCGCTGAATGAGTCCAATTTTTTGATATTCTTGTAGGAAAGAAAAATCAAATAATGATCATTGCCACACTGGCAGTGCGACTGACAACAAGATTCTACCGGCGGTGAGAGTTGAAAACTAGGTAACGAAAGGAGGTCAAGTTCTAGTTGGAGCCGAAATTTTCCTAGGCTTACGTCGGTTGTATCTTCTTAGTCTTCTTTCCTGAACTCCCGGCTAGCCGAGTTCACTAGGTAAGCAATTATCTGCATCAAATGTTAATGTGTACGATATGTGAAAAACGATAATCCTTTAGAAAAAAACTGCAATGCAAATAGCTTGTTTTTGTTACAGTCGAAAATGGTCAAATTGTACGCTTTAACCATCCTATACAAAGGCCCAACTACAGCAACAACGATCAAATCAGCTTATGAACTTGGATCTTTTTCGTTTTTTCAACGCAGTAGTGCTCAGGAATTTATGGCATTTGTCAGTAAAACGATTACTGAAAGAACTCAAATTGCGGCCAGACAAAGCGTCAAGGAAAAAGGTATTTATTTTCCAGTCTCTGTACTTTATAAAATATCATTTCATCGTGATCTGCAACTATTATGAATGACATTGGTTTCGGTGTAGAAACTACTTTTAAAAACAAACTATTGCTTGCTTAATATTAACAACATTTCTAAAGACCTTGAAACAGCCGTTTCATTTCAGTTAATTTTTGCTCCGTGCGTGCTTATTGTCTGTTTTTTTTTCTATATTATCTATTTTCAGGTTGCTACCGATTGTCTCACTAAGTTCACATATTTTCTCTGTTCTTTCAGAGTATATGTGTCATGTTTATGTGAGAGCGGATAATTTAGCTGGAGTTCTAATCTCCGATCATGAGTATCCTAGCAGAGTTTCGCACACGTTGATCACAAAAGTACTAGATGAATTTGCTGCCCAGTACCCACCCAGTACATGTGCCACTTTAAATGAAGCGACAACAATATTTCCACAAGTGAATACGTACTTGGCGAAATATCAAAATCCCCGGGAAGCAGATGCATTTACAAAAATGCAGAATGACCTTGATGAAACCAAGATCATTTTGGTGAGTTCGAAGATTTTCTTAAACTGAGTTTCTTAGTTATCCAGTTTCAGCTCGTCGGTTTGGTCGTTTATGAAATATAATTGGACAAATGAGTTTGAAATTCGTAACATTAGTACTCTTACAAATCATTTATAAAAAATCTCTGTTTTTTAACTTTAGAATGACTTTGAAGAAGACGAATTTACCAAAAAATAATGTTTTTTATTTTATTATTGTTACTTACTAAATTTCAGAGAATTTTCAAGTTGCATCATTGCATTAATATTATGAACTTCAAACTCATTGGCTCAAGGTTCTGCTAGGCGGGACATGTTAAGTACAGCGAAGAAAAGTATATGCATTACGAGGAGTCCTGTAAATATCAGTTATGCGAAAACGTAAAATTTACAGGCAACATTTTTTGAAAATGCTATTACTGGTCCTACCATTACTAAAGTTATCGCAATACTATCGCATAACTAAACGTTTTGTTACGCCTGAATCTATATTTCTACAAAAAATACATGTTCCAAACAAAGTAGTGTCATTATCTATTTTTCTTTCCAATCCTAGAGGTTTTTCTTATGTACTGCACTCTCTGTCTAGCAAGCAATGCTTCCAATTCATTTTCTGAGATGTAAACAGAGGCATTCATTTATGTGCTGTTGTTAGTTTTCAGATAGTTATTGTGTATTGAAAGATTATGTAACTGATGCAAATAAGATACTATAAAGAATCACAAGTGTCTATTTCTATGAATACAGTAATTCATTTTTCTTACAGCATAATACAATAGAAGCAGTTTTAGAAAGGGGCGAAAAATTGGACGATTTGGTGTCAAAATCAGAAGGCCTTAGCATGCAGTCAAAAGCATTTTACAAAACAGCACGGAAAACCAATTCCTGTTGCAGCTTGACGGCTTAGACACGGTATACCATGATTCCATTGTGTTCATATTATTGTGTTACAAATGTGAAGATAGGTTTGTCAAGAAAAGAATGTTGAGTAATGTTTGAAATTTGAAAGCTAATTGGTAACTTTTGCCTGCCGCAACAGTTTATTGTTCAGATGATTTTGCCTCCTCGGTATAATTAATTACCTGTGAATGTACAATTTTTTAATTTTTGAATGGATTTTACCTCCGATTGCAAAAGGTGGTTTGTCTTACCAATAGATTTCACTTGTATATTTTCTATTGAGCAAGATTGATTTAAATATTGCGCAGCCAAAGGTATGGATGTTTTTAAAGAGGCCTAAGTAAGTAATGTTATCCTTAATATATGTTAATGAACAATATGCTTTAATGCAACATATTATCCATCAATGTTGAAATACGAGTGACTGAATTTTATGTGTCTTGATTGCAAAGGGATAATTTTTCAAGACGTCATCAGATTGTATTCGAGAGTAATCAGTGTTGTTTAGCATCATAAAGAATGTCACAGAGTTCAGTATTCAACTCAAGTTACTTCAGTTTAATCAAAAGGTGGGGTTAATTTTAATTGGATTGTATACATACAGACTTTAATATCCTTTCCTTTTAAGACACATAAACAGAAATTTCACAAAATCTATGTAACCCAATGTCTATTAAACGTCTTCTTTGTCGTTGATATGTTATTCTTATTGCAAATGGAATGTAACTTGTTATTCCGTTATGCAGTTTCGGCATTGGATAAGAGTTCAATTATGGATGAAACAAAAAAATATGTGTACGTATTTATGTATTTAAAAAGTATTTCAATATATCATGTCTAAATTTAAAAAATACCACTCCAATTTTTTCCTCTAAACGTGATGTTTATCTACTCTCAGTGCCAAGGAACGTGAAATGTAAGTAATTGACCATAAGTATGAATTACATAGAATGTTATTTATTGTAATTTGTCGGTTTGTACAAGTCTACCAGGACAACTTCAATTCGGTGCACTACAATGTAATCACTTCTGCCGATTTGTGAATTTTTTCTTATGTTTTTAGCAGCACCTAGTTTACGAAAAAAACGGCATTCTGTATTCCCGAATAGTAGGGCGCCCTTTCCACAGTAATCCCGTATCTCCCATATCTTTATTGAAGCCTTTCATATACTTGTTACCAGGTGCCTAGTTACAAAAACAAAGATATAAACATATGTAAGAAAATATTTTCGAAAAATGTAGTGACATTTTTACAGAAGTTACTTTTTTTTAATCAATAACTAATCGGTTGAATCTGTAGATCAGACTGAAATACTTACATTTTCCCAAACCTTTTGATATGCGAGATGATCAGCTCCTGATACAATGAGCTCTGGTGCATTGACTTCCCCTAAGTTAAATAGCACTTTGAACGATAATATTTCATCAGCATAAATGCGCCTTGTATCACTCCAATCGTTAGCATCCCAGAATTGCCAGTCCCTGAATTTGAGATCGTCTCGGTCATCAGCGTCAAAGTTCAATCTCTCGATGTCCTCAATGACAACCTCAGGGTCACCACCCTCTGACCAGTCATAAATGAGAATATGAGCATGTTCTGACATCTGTTTCAAATACTGCTGTTTATAAAGATTTTCAATATCAGTCAGGTACTGCTCCGTGAAAACCTTGGATTCAACTTCGTAGGGTATCCCCCTCTTTTGAATCTTTTCCTAAAATAATTTGTAAAATGGTTGATAAGCTATGTAATTAATTGTAGGACCTAGTAAAATTTTAAGAGAATTGAAAATGAATGAAAAATACAGCTCAAGTTCCTGCAGAAAATCTGAATTGTGTTTGGGTATTTTCAGTAAAGACAAGATGGAAAAAAAAGAACCACAACAACAAAGAACCTTGACTACAGGTACAGGAACATCCAAATAGATAACTAAATGCGGCAGGCGGAGTTCACGCAAAGTGAGCTGTGTGAGGTCTTGGTAAGTCCGTTGCGCAAGTTTGCTAACATAGCCAGCATTGCACATTGACTCCATAAAAATGGCATCAGAGTAGACACATCGCTCCAAAACAACACCTTCTCCAGTTGAGAAAAGGTGTGCTAAGGCGTCAACGTATTGGAAAAACCTATAATAATACATTTGGAGCTGATAGTTGGCACAGTTCATGTGGTGCGGATCTTTACAGAAGTTCTTGACGTCATAAGATCTACAAGATTCTGGCAGCTTGTCGTCCAATTGCCGCATATCGAAGCCATATGAGTTTATATAATGCATGTCCATTGTCACTGCTGGCATATAGTGCATGTCCAAATCCTTGGCCAATGCTTCAGCAAATTCTGTCTTGCCAGAGGCAATTGGCCCTTCGACAATAACGATTTTGGAATTATCATCCATTCTGTGTACAGTTTTGTCAAATAGCTGATTCCAACGACTGTACCTCTTCGTCTCATACGGAAACGGAGGTGGCCGCTTTCTTTCGACCACCCGCATTGCTTTTCCTGAGATGAATGCCACTTGTATTTTGGCTATATAGCCGCTGGCTCCTAATGATGGCTAAAAAATATAAATTACTCAAATCTGTGGCATGTTGATAGTGCTGATTTCTGTGTGGCCAATCATTCATATAACTTTAACAACATCTAAATTTTTCCCTTTAGTTTCAAAATCAGTTAGTATTCACAATACACAATACTAGAAATATATTGTGACGCTTCCACTTTTTTCTTTACAGAATCTATCAAATTTCATGACATGATTACTGTGACCAGATCGCCACGCATCATTGGTTAATAATATTTAGAGCTTACATGGTTAAGTGGTGCGAAGTTAACAGATTGTTAAGATTGAAAATATTTGGTACAGGTTAGGACAGGAATTGGCACCAGGGCCATCTTCTCGGTCATACGTGTTAAGCACTTTGATATGGTAGTGATTTTTCTGTGAATGTATTTCTAACCTTGCATAATCCTGATATTGAATTGCGAGCTAGCAACTTGCTTACACCGCATCGTAACGCACTCGCCATTCTGCGGAACGGTAACCAAAACCTCAAATGTTATAACGTTCTCTTATTATCAGGCGAAAAGTGTTCAGCGTAGATCGAGTGACATAACTCCTCGAATATCCAATCCTCCTCGGTAGTCGACTTCAATAAGCTGTCTGCTAAGCCGAGTGAACTTGCTCCGAATGAATAGAATAAGTTGGCGCCAGGGCTGCCAGTTTCGAAATTGCTTGAAGTTGGCTTACGATAGCTGATTTCTATTTTGATAAGCATGTTTAGGATACAGAAGAATCCGAAGTAGATCCAATTTACATTCGTATCTACAAATCTGATGAAAATTACATTTTTATTTAGTGGTTATTCTTGTAGGTGGTTGTACTCCTGTAGTTATATCATCCAAATTTCATATTTTGTATTATTTCTATGGAAATTTTATAGTAAGTTCGAATAAAACTTAAGTAAAATGTTCGAGATAGTGAATTCTTTAAGGGCTATTTGATTTCAAAGCAATTTCCAACGTTTTTCATCAAACTTTTTCTATAAGTATTTGAATTTCCCGCGACATTTAACAAATTGACGACAAGCAACATGGCCACTTCACAGTTTCAATTCGTCCTGCAAGAAAAATGCAAGAATATAACACTGGCGTTGGGATACCGCAGCCAGTGTAAAGATCAGCGGTCGTGTACAAGGGCCTAGTCGTGTACCGCCGCGCGTGTGAGCGGTATCGCGTTGAGGACGGTGAGAAAGCGTCGTCGTGTACAAATCCTATTAAACTGACAGTTGGAAAAAACATAACAGAGATTAATAAACGCTGATGTAAAAGAATAATCCAGGATTGAATACAGAATCCCTGTTTCTGTACAATTTGTGCGTACCATGTTACGCGGGTCCGATTCGTCGCGTACGCGTGTGCGTGATCCGCAATGATCCCACGGGACCAGAAGTGCGGGAATATACGTGTGCATACAGGTACAAAAGAGAGAGCGTGCACACATGCGAGTGTGAGTGTGAATACAACAAAGCGATCCAAATTCCAAATGGAAGAGACGGCGTAGGGCGGATGGCGGCGAACAGCGAATGCTGAGAGTTCGTTGTTCCAGCCGGGGTGAGGCTTCGCGAATTCTTCCGTAGCTGCCTCGATCCTGAAGCTCGAGAATTCGATGAGTGTTCGAAAGAGAATTACATTCGAAGACAGTAAAGACGAGCCCTTTGTGAGTGCGGTACGATGCCGGTTCGGTGACCTCCTCGCGACGGACAGTCAATTTACTGAAACGAAATGAATTCGCGATTGTCTGACTCAAATTTCTGCGAAACGACGTTCTGTTTCTCAGAATCAAGAAGCGATCGACGACGAACGGATGTGAGCTTCTGATGTCAATGAGATTCCGGGCATTTATCGCAATCCTTAATAATGGGTGAGTGAATCACCCGTTTGATGAACTTACAACCAGGATCCGTAGACGTTGTAAAAAATCTTTACAAGTTCTTCGGCTCCGCTGTCTAAGGCTCATTGTTGGTTCAGCTTCTCCTGGGCGTGCCCCCCGCCTGGTTTGTCCCCTCGAAAACATCCCCGCCCTCCTCGTTCCTGCTTTCCGCGACCGCGACGGTGACGCTCATGTTTCCTCTCACGATCAGCTCTCACCCATAATTAACTTCGACTCGGCACCAAGCGTGCAGCGGGCCGCAAGTACGCGGTTCTCATTTCCCATACTCGAACGGTGACTCGTAAGTTTTACACCGTTCCACTCATATTTCATGTTTTTCATGCGTAAATAACAACTAGAAACTTGACGACTCTTCAATCTTTAACCTTCAACTCGCGGGCATAACACACGGTAAACAATTGCACACAATACATTGGCATTCCTAAAGCTGTGTGACGCATATGATATTGTTTTCCTCGGTTATTGTTGCCACACTATTTAAATTTTAGAGAGCTATTAAATGAGTGAAAGAGAGAGACAGGGAGAGAGGGGGATTAATGTTGAATTCACTGCATGTCAATGATGTACTTGAGTCACATAACATACATAACTGCTGATGAAGCACTACAGCCCCTGCTGTAGGGGCCAGCCGTGTATTAATATCCATTTCATTTTTTTCCGTAGATTCCCAGACTGGTATGTCTCGCCATACCGGGCCAGGGCTGTACGAATTCCTAATGGAAGCTGAGCTGCAACAGTATTATCCAGGAATCAGAGGTGAGATGCTAACCTAGTACTGTTGAGTATTCTATCCGATTTTCAAGTCATTTTCAATGCATTTTCGTTGATGTATTTGAAGGACAATTTGCTCCAACAAACTTGAGGAAATTTGAATAATTAATGTCCCTTAACAGAGTAATTCTTCTCTCCAGGGGATTTAAAAGTTCAGACAACTGCACAGCTCAAGTATGTGACCGAAGAAGACTTGAACGCAATCGGAATGAGTAAGCCGGAGATGCGTAGACTTAAAAAGTATTTCCAGAAGCATTTCCCACAAAATTATTTATCCAAATTCAAGAAAATGCTACTGCCTAAACGCGAGGAACAGACATCCAGCACATTGGGTGTGCTGCCTGAAGAGAGACAAGACCGACCTCCGATCCGTGTTCCAAACAAGCACATGATACCTGCGGATGCAATAATTGTAAACAAGGAACTAGGGACCGGAGAATTTGGTGTAGTTCAGCAAGGAGTGTGGACAAACGATGGAGAGAGGATCCAAGTAGCAATAAAATGTCTCTCCAGAGAAAGAATGCAAAACAATCCGATTGAGTTTCTGAAAGAAGCAGCCATCATGCATGCCATAGATCATGAGCATATTGTCCGACTGTACGGCGTAGTTTTGGACACGAATTCTCTAATGCTTGTTACTGAACTGGCGCCACTTCGTTCCCTGCTAGAATGTTTAAAGGAACCGAGCCTCAGAGCAAGTTTCCCAGTTCTATCGTTGTGCGACTTTGCAATTCAAATATCAGACGGCATGCAGTATCTGGAAGCCAAGCGGCTTATACACAGGGACTTGGCAGCCAGAAATATCCTTGTCTTTTCTAAAAATAAGGTAAAAATATCGGACTTTGGTCTCTCCAGGGCACTGGGTGTTGGTAAGGACTATTACCAAACTAACTTCAATGTTAACTTGAAGCTCCCAATTGCGTGGTGTGCTCCCGAGTGTATTTCATACTTGAAATTCACCTCAGCCAGTGATGTGTGGGCCTATGGTGTAACCCTCTGGGAGATGTTCAGCTATGGTTTTCAGCCGTGGGCTGCTCTCACTGGCCAACAGATTCTCGAGGCAATTGACGAGCCAAACTTCCAAAGACTAGAACAGCCCGAGTGCTGCCCAAAAGACTATTTCTTATTAATGGAGCAGTGCTGGCAACATGAACCTGCAAAGCGACCAAAATTTTCCGAGCTCACACATTTACTGCCGGACCTCAAGCCTGAACAAGTGCAAGCAGTTCAGGATAGTACCGAAGAAAGCCAGCTGGTTTATCGGCAAGGAGATGTGCTCACAGTTCTGGATAAAGGGACATTATCGGGCAACGCCAATTGGAAAGGAGTTCTAGCTAATGGAAAAACGGGCTTCTTTAATCCGGCACATACAATAGCTTATCTGGGATCAAACTTGCCAAGTAATAAAATGGGGGAGTTCACACGGGGTGATGGCAAGAATGCGTTTTCCTCTCAGCGCAAGAAGATACGGCCAGACATGATATCCTCGCCTCAAGGCGATCTCAAGCACACCGGACATGTAGGGCTGGATGGAGCTTATTTTGGGGATGTTAGCTTTCTTGGAGGAAAGTATCCTCATCTTCCTAGGCAAGTTGTCAATCCGTACAAACCCCACGAAGATGTTACGGACAGCTATGGCCAAATCACTGAAGAAGGTAGTGGGTCTGAACTGGCGAGGAACTCGGCAAGGGATAGCAGGGACATTCAACATTTCCATGCGGATATGATTCATAGTAAGCGCGGTAAGCGTACATGTATTACGTCTTACCGGATATTATTAAAAGCTTTTTTGATGCTGAAAAAAAATTCGTATCTGTTGCATATAAATATTTCAGTATGTCTAGTAACAATTGCGCTAATAATTGAACCTGTAATTCACACCATATACTAAGTTCTGATGTTCCCAGACAATCCATGGTCGGATACCGCTTCTGATATTTCTCATCTTGGGACCCCGGTAGCGAGTACAGGCAAGGCGCCATCTGTGACTAGTGGGACGACTGATGTGCTGAGCCTAGCTGGACTGGACCATGAATACCACGAGATTAGCGATGAAGAAAGTCACGACAGTCCTCTAAGATTTGACAAGCCACTTAATTTCGACTTTGGACCAAGTTTGCTGGATGAAATGGACCAGATGTTTAGATCCTTGGGTAATAATTATTGAATGGAAATAACTTTTTAAGTATAGGGAAGAAGTAAACTTGAGCCACAGTTTTGGCAGCCTACTGAGAATGGTGTAAGTCGTAATTGAACGAATGAAAAGTTTTTGTATAGGTCACTGTCGATTATAATATCAAATCCGTCTAAAATAGACTTGAAAGAAGTGAAGAAACCAGTCGTTTGCTTATATTTAATTATTTGAGTAAATAACTTCTGAGAGTGAGCTGCATTCGGACCTTTAGTCTTATACTCTAAACTTTTCAGGCTCTTCTCCACCACCACCACCACCACCACCACCTCCAGCTCATCCATTGCCAAGTGAACACGATTCAAGTAACGTAAGAAACGAACTTCGAGAAATTCAGTCAAGGCAAAGTGGCAAAAAAAAACAGGCCACCGTGAGTCCTATAAATGTACAGTATCTTTTGTCATACATTCACACAATGGCAACAATAACTGGATTGACTTAATGTCTTGAGACGAACATCGTACGAGAGTAATTATCTTACGAGCATTTTTCAAAATATAAATACAGGTGAAACCAATATCAGCAGCGGACCAAAGAACTCTATACTCCGCAATAGCAATGGCACAGGAATTGACTGCTCGCTCAATGACTGATCTTGAACATCCACCCGAATCTCCAAGAACGCCGGTCAGCCCTTCAAGACGCAGAAAGTTTTCATTCAAATTACCGCATCAGCACAGCCCAAAGCCTGACCGGCGACACTTTGCAGAGGAGGCTGCCAGTATTCCAGACATACAGGTACATTCGCGTTTTCTGAATTATCAATTATTATCTTTATGTATCTGTTATTATTATCTGCGACTGTTTACTAATAAACTGTAGGAAAAGTTAATATTACATTAACACAGCATACTGTGACAGGAAGGAGGGTCAGTAAAATATAATTGTTGAATGAGAAAGATTTAAAACTGCTTTTTACTGGGATTTCTCAAAACGATCGAAATCCGAATACATAGAGTTCAGTTACATTCTCACTCTGTATCGACTGCGTTATTTTATTGACACTCTGTAAAGCAGACAAAAAAAAATAACAGCCAATTTTGAATGCTTACAAGTACTAATATACTTCGATAAATTAATCTCTACCTGCAATGTCCTTACTGTCCTCAAATCATCCTCTTTTCTTCATTCATCAATCTATCAACCTGTCTATTTAATTGACCATTTGTTCCTCATTTTTGTTGTAATTCGGAACCCACGGATTGAACTATTCAATTCACGTAACATTGGTATTATTTTCAACTGGTACGCTTCACAATTTTGATGTATTAAACTCTAAAAAACAAATTTATCTTCAAAAAGTGGTTATGCTCGAGTCTCCAGTCTCTTTCGTCAACTGTTTCAAGCATAGAATCATTAGGGGCTCCATCAACGCTGAAGCTCCCATTGTGGGATAAGGCCTCGGCAGAATTTTGCTTTGCCAAGTCAAGAGAACTCTTGACCAAACCAAGTGCCTGGACTTCATACATGGAAATGGACTTTGAAACCCGGACCTTGGATGATAACTCTTCTGCCAAAGAAACCCTAGTCAGATCAAATGAGTATTCCGAAAATGAAAACGGGAATGGGAACGTTAATGGTGGACGTACCCTCACTAAAAGCACTGCTGAGCCAGATACCAAGCTTAATATAACGCAGAATGGCCAGACTGCTGTTTATAATATGGAAAATGCGAATTTTCATTTTGCTAGGCAACCAAAAAGAGTGTCTGCAAGCTATGTGGACCGTTACTTTGAATTACCTAAATACTTCGATGATGGAGGATCTGGTTCAGGATCGTTTGATCACGGGTATGACAAGAAACTCTGTTATCAAGAGGATACGGCAAAGAATTATGACAAGATGCTTAGCCTTGAGGAAAAGGAGTGCAACAAGTTTTATGACAATTTTAAAAATAACATTGCTGCTAACGATAAATTTGGCCTCATACCACGGGATAAAATAACCAACCGGGACCCTATGTACAGGGAAATGATAAATTCTGAAACACGACCTGACGAACTAAAGAACCTTGATGTTCCGATGGACAAGGTTGGAAGGTTTGAAATGTCGCTGGAAAAATTGAACAACTTTGAACAACATGGTACAAGGCCCAAGATTTCGACCGTATGTACAATGGAACGTAACAAAAAGTTTGATCCCCAGAAGCAATTGACGTCCGGGATCGTTGGTCTGGCTACTAAAAACTCAAGTGTAGGAACCAAGACAATTTACAGCTCCGATGACAGCATCGGAAACAATCTCAATTTACTTTTAGACAATCCAAGAGTCGCCGATGCAGGAGATGCAATTGAACGGAATTTGAATGGCCGTGAGAGTCACTTACCATTTGTCATCTCGAGTAATCCCGTTTTCATAGCAGAGCCAGAAAAAAAGGACTCTCCATTATATGACAGCTCTGAGAGTTTGAGAGCAAATTTCCAGCGTTTCAGACGGAAATCAGATGCAGAGGCGAATAATCAGACCGAATTGAGCAGTCGACTTTTTGCTGCTAAGTATCAGCGAGAGGTTTCGGGTCTTGAAAGTGTAAAGAATTATTTGGACTCGAGAAAGGGTCAAGGTTTTAATTTGGGCCTTGGAAAACTGACGCAGAACATGATTCAGCTTGGCAAAAATATTGCACACAATACGCGTCATTTTGAGAATTCTGTACGAAAAAGACCTGAGGATTTCGATAAAAAAAATGGTCATGACTTTAAACCACCCAGCCTCAATATTCCTCTCGATCGTTCCAATCTGGACCTCAATATTCCTGTTCAAAACCTCAACCCACGTGTAGTCACAAAGCCAGGTCTACGGAGCAACATACAAAAGCTGCAGCAACCGAGCGATCCCAACAACTTTCAACAACATATATTGGAACCTCCAAAATTATATCAGAACGATGAATCGTCACACTTTTATCGTCACAGAACTTCGTCCCTATCTGATAACCGGAAGGTTACACTTGGAAAAAACCAGCGGAGATCGTTTCATCCCAAGAATGAATCTAGCGAAGATTCTGATTCGGTTTCGCGGTCAGAGACAGATATAAGAAGTCGTTTCCGTTACAAACGCCGACATAAAAAAATGTCGGTAACAAAGGGTGCAGGCGCAGGTCCGCCACATAGCTTGCGGCTGAATTTCAATACTGGAAAAAAGGGAAACCAATTTTTACACCCTGACTCTGCAAGGGGCTTTTCTTCCGCTGATCAATGTGGCAAATCACCGCCACCGTCAACGAGCTTCCTAAATTCACTTTCACCTCCATTTTCTTCTAGAAATAATCTTTTGTCTTGGCCAGAAAGCGCACCGAGTTCCAGTCTCACTTTTACCAGCAATTCTGACCTAGAATCAGACACTAGCTCAGAATACCCGGAGTTTACAAATGACCTTCCTAATTTTCCTCCGTCGCCTGCTCCCTGAGAGTTAATTGCTGGAATGAGACCAATGGGAACTGCAAATACGTCGCTATGATCGCAGTCAAATGTTTCACTTACATTTTCATACGTGCCTGTTTGGAAAACCGCTATTGCGGAAATAGGAGGATTCATTTATGTCGCACAATCTGCTGAATATTTTATATATAAAAAAATAAAAATAAATAAATTAAAATTTAACATACCAAATGCACATCTCGTATTGACAGAAATTTTGGTCTTCTGAAACCATGAGATTTGGTAGATGTTGAAAATAACTTAAGGTATGCAAAAATTTCTCCAAACTCGAGTTTCAGCCTGTGTTGATAGAGCCCTTGTGTCCCAACATTTTGCATTCACATCGGTCTCCAAAAAATATTTCTTAATTCTAAAATAAGTTTTGACGAGTTTCTTAACATTTTTATTCAAGTGTTCGAAGTCTGACTTCAACTTTTAAGTCTTATCTCGATAAGTTAGTAATTTGCTTCTTCGTCAACAGTTTGGGCAATGTAATATTTGCGGCATAATTGCTATTTAAGCTCTGTCATCGATTGTTGTATTTGTTCACTGATGTTATTCATGTTATGACAACGTTTCATTCAACCACACGTTGAAAGTATGCATACGACTGGCGTCTACTAATTAGAGTATGTAATACAGCCTTTTACACTCCTAAAAAGTAGCAAACGAATCGAATTCTTTATAGAACATTCCTGCTGCCTAAACACAAAGTAATTATAACGCTTGGCATGTTTGCATGATACACTAATACCATATTATATTGTTGTCTTTATTAATATAAAGTTTTGCAACCAATTATCCTACACATAAATATTCACTACGGGGATTAAGAAAAGAAAAGTGCTGAAATTAGTTTTATTTTTATCACTTGCTACCATTCAAATCTGTTCTTTTGTTCTAAGATCGATGCTCTTGAAACTGGCTGGTTCCTTGAATTTTTAAGTTGCTGACGCATTAGATTTCGTTTTATATCTTTTATACTTTTTTTTTTTGAAAAAGAGAAAAATAATACTAATTTCTCTTTAATTTCCCCAATATAAGCATGGAAATGCATACCACTTTGTATTCCATATATACATATTATAATGTTAGAATTTAAACGGACTAGGACTACATTCGCAAACCAATTAATTATTAGATTAGAACTTTTATATACGACGTATTATACGTACCTATTGCACTATTAGATCTACCATATTATGTGTGTACATACATACAATGCGATGATAGAAGTAACTAGATTATCCCAATCACCGTATTATTTACTTACATTTCCTCTAATATCGTATATTTACTTTTCTCATCAATTTAAACACGTTTTGGAAGCAAAGGGTTACGTTCATTCCATTTTACATGAATATGATTTGAAATTTATTGAATTTTTATGATTTTAATGATCTTTCTTTTATTGTAACTAGATCAGGAGACTTGTTTGTATATATTTTAAGGACAAATGTGTTTTATCGTCGTCCCTTTTATTTTGATTGCATATTATTCATGTTTGTTTGATTTGTGTTCTTTATGATTTTTTTTTATTTTTCCAATCTTTCTCTCATCTCCATTTCTTCCCTATAATCCGTCCCACCCCGTCCTGTTCCGTCCCATGCCCTGATTGTTCAGGCGACACTTTCGGACGAGGCGAAAGAAGTTTACAACAGCTTGGTCGAGACTCCTGTCGTAGACACCGCAACGGATGCTAATCCATTACGAATGCTTCGCTCGGGATTACCGATAGTGCGGCAAACCAGATCTCGAGGAAACAAACACCATGCTACTATGGGTCACCATCCCGCTCACTCCTTATCTGAGGAAAACTCGACTAACCATAACAGTCTTCAGTTTGACCTTCTGCACCACAGTGGTGCGAAAACATTGCCCAAAATTCGTGGCCCGCCGCCCTCTGTACAACCACCTCCAGTACCCACAACAGCAGCTGTGTCGGCAAACAGGACTATTGGCAGGCATTATTCTGTATCAGAGATAGAAAATAACCGCAATAGGAGCAATGTTGAGGAAAATCCGATACCATTGCCGCCCAGAGATCGATCAAAAACGTGGCAGCCAAAGTCCAGTCTTGCTAGGCATCAAAGGAAGCACCCATTGATTATTCCTGGTGGCGGAGTTACTAGAACACTTGCTAAGGTTGCCGCAGTTACAACACCACCCTGTGATGAGGACCATGTTGATGGTTCAAAAATTTTCCAGCTGCAAAATGCACCTGTCATTGTAACTGAGCACAGGAATTTGGTCTGTAATGTTCAGGAAGATATCGATCATTTGCTTGCCCCTGCCCCTGCTAATAGGTGGGTTTTACCTTAGTATATGTTTACAAACCGACACCAATATTTTTGCATAATATCTTGTCGGAATTTTATAAAATTTGATGAGCTATAAATACTTGCATACATAGATTGATTAATTGAGGAGTGGACAATGTTTGCCGTTTCGACTCACAATTATTGCTAGAATAAGACTTTCATGAGTTGCAAATAAAGTTAATCACATTAAATATAAATTCGTTAGCAAGCCTAAGAATTATTTTCATTCCAGCCCTGAGGAATTCGAACAGCGGATCGACTCTGAATTAGCAGCTTTAGATTCTCTACCTTTCGAGGAAAATAAGCTGCAACGCTACAGTGTCATTTCTGAGGACCTTCTAGAATTTTCCGATAATTTGATCGACTGCGATTCTGCTGAAGTTGACCCTGTGGGAGTAAAAAACGTCAGCCTTGATTCTGCAGAGGAATCCTTGATCTCCTTCCCGCCATTGAGTACTGGAAAATCACAGTCACCAATCGAAGGATCTACAGTTATCCCAGTTTCAGTTACCCCAATTGAACCGATTACTTCTTCCATAGATAGGGTGACCGAGATTGGATGGGCTGCTGGAGTTCATTCAAGCGCAGGTGTGGGACGATGTACCACCACGTCCAGGATAGGAAAGAAGAATCATGCGGTGCAGGACAGTAGTTTGCTCGTGTTTTCCGAGCCTATAATAAGCGGAGAATTGATTAGCAGTGATTCTGGGAACGCAGTAAATTCTGAAAACTCTGTAAATGCTGTAAACTCCCATCGAAAGATTTCGCAAGAGAGATCGTCGGCGTCTTCCTCCTCATCCTCTTCCGTCACAAGGACCAGCGATCTCTCGCGTCAGTCTGATCACGTATCGTGCGAAGATTTGTTGGAATTTGCGTGCGACGGTCCAAACGTTCGCCGAACACGGGGACCTCGCAACGGAGAGCAATCGGATGAGGTCAGAATAATGATGAAAGTGTTACACGAACAATCAACACCCGAGTCATGCGTCGAGGCATTGAACGTGTCAGATTGGGATGTTCTAGCAGCTATAAAGCTCGAAAGACTCCAAGGGTTACTCAGAAAGGAGAACAACTTTGTCAGGCTCGAAGATTGCAAAGTTATGTTGGGTCAGTGTGGCGGCGATGTTGTAAAAGCTGCGGCTTTGCTTAGAAATACAGAAGATACCGCTGCTGTTTGATGCTGACCAGTCTATATTTTGTTCAGCTTACAGGAAGTGATTGGGTTAAAAAGATTTTCTTCTGAAATTTATTTATTGCTTTGATTTAGTTCTGTATTTTCCTAAGTCGTTTTCAAAGCCAAAAATCTTTCTATTGTTAATTACGACTGCATAGAATCCTGTCAAATATGTTGAATATTTTATTTTGTGTTCCTTAATTTCAATATGTACTAATTTGTCTTTGACGTTTATTACTTTACTTTTCATCATTTCGATTTCATTATTATAATGTAGTGATGAAATTATGTCATCATCAGTTCCAAAATAACTTTGTTTCCATAATCGGCCTATGCCAATTAAGTTGGAAAATTGTGCTCTCTCGGCTAGTTTTTTTTTTATGTTACGAATTGAGAATTTTGCACTAAGTAATCGTAAGTACTTAGCGCTGCTAAAAGCCTAATTATCGAGTTTAACTGTTGGTGTGAGATTAAGAAGTATCGATGTCTCAAGTTGATATAGAATCACGGCTTTGTCTTCATTCATTGTTCAGACAGTGTTGATCATTACCTGCCAGTCAATCGAACTTCCAAAAACGTAGCACCTTATTCGGTCTAATAAGTACTGGGGATGCTGACTTTGTAGCAGTTGTACATAATTTTATAAATTCACTCTGTAGCAGGAATTCAGAACGCATTTACGTGACATTTTAGAGATCAGAGACGTAAGTCATTGCGCTCACACATGAAGATGGGGGGCACTTTCTACAAATGCAATAGTCTTCTACTTTCATTGTTTGCATTTAGAAAATATCCTGCACTCTACTGCGGAACGAAACGTGTACTTATGTAATGCTTGCTTTTGTACTTAAAAATCGTGGTATTGATTCGGCTCGTCCTATACCATTATATTATTTTGAGATGTCGCTAAAGTTTGGAAGAAATCCGGAAGTATATGTATAATCAACGCCCTATAGGTCGCGGGTAGAGATATAAAATAAATTTAAGTTACAAATCATTATTATACATATACTACCAATTAATGTTCTGCCCAATACCCCTGAGTAATTGTCAAACCATTTTTATATCTATAATTTTTATACATGATTATATTAATATTTATATACATACATGTATAATGTATATACGTATATATATCTACGTTGTACAAGAACGGAGAGATGTTTTATATCCATTGAATTTACAATAATATATACCTGAAATTTCAAAGTTTGCCTACAAATATACGGAGGTGTAATTGTTATTTTATTGGTAGCCCCTTTCCATTCTACAAGAAGATTACTCAAGATTAATCTATTACAATCGAATCAAGCAATGTGCACACGATCTTAAATTCAACAAATGTTGACAATAAAAAAGTGTCAGAATAATAATCTATGAAGAGATTAGAAAGTGCGGCACGTGGTTTCGCATCAAAATAAAAAAATTTCTCCAGTTTACAAATCTGATTTCAACGCGGTCCAGGATGTGAAATATGGAAAAACAGCGTATCAATGCCAGGTGTAACTCAATAGGGTTAAAAATAAGTAGCCTGAACTTGAAAAGTCATCTTTACAATCAATTTTATAATGATAATTTTTCACTACAATTTCTTACGAGAAAAACCTCAAGGTGGCTCCATCTAGTGTTCTGAAGGCTCTAATTTTGAAACCCACAAGTTTGCCAAAAGCTGGTCGTGTCTGACAGCTTGGCACTTTAATCAAAGCTTAGGATCCACGATTGACGTGAAACTAAAACCTGAAGCTATTTCATATTTTATCAAGAAAGAATAATTTTTCTTCAGCAGACAGAGAAGACCATGAAAAATTGGCGAGCGGTTTCTGACTTTTGGTGAATCGAATTGCTAACACCGAAATTTGCAAGATATTGCGTGAATAACCTTAAAAAATGAGCAACGTGTCAAATTGGCAGACAATTGAAAATGACGGTAAATTATAAAATACAACCTGTAGCTGCAATCCTGGATAGATTAAAATAATATGCATTTAAATTATTTGAATATGCATCTCACGTAAATGGAGTTTCAGAATTCTTCAAGCAATTCCTCGGAGGTGAAATTAAGCAGACGAATTTTGATCAAGTGCTATCAGTTGCTCAGCAGCTCAACAAGTTGGCTCAAGGCATGTATTTATCCAATTATAAATAACAAACAATAATACAGGCAGTATAATCGTTTGAGAATGTTACCAATCAAGTGTTTTCTTTTTACAGCCATAACAGTTCTAGATGCCGAACTACAAAACCAGGTATTAGCCAACCATGAAGATCTTCTTTCCCAAGTAACATGGGTCGAGAAGTTGGAAGGCGTACTTTCCACAATGCAAGCACATGTGCAAGTGAGCTGATTTGTGACGTTTGAATCCATAGATTTGTATCCAACGCGCAAGATATTATTCTTTACTTCGAACTCCGGATTACAGAATTTTTAAATGTATTGTTTTCCTTTTAATTCAGAGCCTACTATCAGCAGTTGAACGACTCCGTGGAAAAATAGTGGAGCCATTCAATAGAATCGAGACACAGACACTGGTCTTATCGCGGCTTCACGAAACTTCTGACCTCTTACGGAGAGTAACAAGAATGCAACACCTATCAAGACGCTTACAATCACAAATGAGCAGTAGCACAGCTAGTCCTGATTTTGTGAAGGCAGCCAACAGCTTGCATGAATTAGGTACTGTAATGAGGTCACAGTAGCCTTAGTTTTATAAAATAATATTATAAAAGTCTACCGATTTTTCCTACATCAATTATCGTTATTTCACAGAGCAATTGATGGTTGACACGGACTTGAGTGGGTTAGACGTGGTTGCTGAAGACCAGAGAGCTGTTAAAGTTCACAGAGCAACTGTTCAGAGGATAGCTACACATACTTTGTCTCAAGGTTTACAATCCAATGATCGTTCGCAGGTAAACTGATTGATTCTAAGCCACTATTCTATCCTATAAAACTTTATAGAGGTATATTCGTTTGTATAGAAATTATTTACTTATATAGGTCAGCACTGCGGTGCAAGTATTTTCAAATTTGGGAATACTTGATAATGCAGTAGAAACTACTTCTACTCAAGCCCTTTCTGAGGTTGAAAAAATCGCCAGAGAGGCACTGGATATATCTGTACCCACCAATCAAGATATAGGAAAAAGAGGTGGGCCTGGAAGAGCAGCCCTACCTTCACCTGGCTCATCTGGTAATCTGCGCACACGACTTTGGGCTAATTTGGAACGTCTTTTTCAAGATTCAGTTTATACACAATGCATACAGGTTTGATTTCTAGTAACTCTGCTATCTGTCAGCTTTTCTCCATAATTTCTGTACATTATTTGAAACTCATAACATTTCTTGGGCAGATTGAGTTACTTCAAAGAACATTATTGGAAAATCACTCAAAGGGATTTGACGATCTATCGGAGAAGTTCTGGCTCAATGTTACAGGGCTATTGGCTAAGATTCTAATTGAACGTTCTCAAGGTAAAATCATCCTTTAGCCAGAATGATGATTAAATTTCGATGGTAAGTATAGATGTACTTATTTTACAGGATCGTCATTTATCAAGCAGGCATTAGAAGGGGAGTATCCAAAATTTCTTAGAATATATCTGGATCTTAGTAAACGTCTCAAAGATAGATCGCAAGCCATTGGTGTGTACGCTATAAAGTAAGCTCTTTCCTATATTTTGACTTCATAAAAACTTACTTCATTCAACTCATTTCATCATACAAATTAAAAATTTTTAGTAGAGACGTGTTGTCACCGTTTGAAAATGCTTACCTGTCACGCTCGGTATCTAGACTACTAGATCCTGTGCATACGATGTTTTCTGGAGATGGAGCACCAAACCAGGACGAAATAGATAGCTTAATTCGTACCGTTACTAGGTGATTACATGTTGATGCCGAATTGATAAAGTTCGTTGAATAAGGGGAACTACAAAGTATCTAACTAATCAAATTAAACTAATGCAGTGAACTGAGTGTCTCGTTGGTGGATGAAGGATTGTCAATGGTTGTTGCACGCAATGTTGGTAAAGCCGTGCGGCTTTTTTGCTTGAAATGCGAACAAGGCTTGGTCACTGGGGCAGAAGCAAGTCAAGTAATTGACAGTCCAAATGTCGGCCAACAATTGAACGTCACTCTTGCCAATTTACTACATTATCTTGCTGCCCAAATGGGTCGTGTGATAGCAAATATGGCTGGCAGCTTACCGGTTGGTGGAGCATCGGTTATAGCGTCTGCTCTAGAGCACACCGATACATTGACGAGAGGAATACTGGCACCATTACTAGCATCTATCACTGACGCAGTGGAAAGTATCCTCCTAACGATGCACGATGATCCAGAGTTTAGAGAGTGAGAGTTTTGTTCGGCTGAAATATTTGGTATTTTATATACTTCTTGCTCATTTTGAAACTAATTCTGATGTCTCTTATCACTGTCAGATCTGGGAGTCCCTTAGGAAAAGAAATTGGGAGCTCGTTGTATATGCGCGAGCTACAGGGCTTCATACTCCGATCTGTTAACACATTCCTAGTTCCATACAAGAATCAAACAATAGTTGCTGAATGGTAGGTGGGCATGATTCCTACACATTTGATCAGTAACTGTCTACTAAATCGTGATTATTAAAAATGAATTTTTGATTTCAGTTGCAAGAGTGTAGCTTCGAGATGCATTGAGTTGTTTGTTAGACACGCTTGCCTTCTGAGGCCACTAAGTGAACATGGGAGGGCTAAACTCATTGCTGACTTCAATCAGGTATATCCACTTGTTAGATAAGTTGTGTCAAATTATTAGCTTCGTTATCAAAAGGAATAAAGTTAGCGACGAACAGCGATGGAGCCTTTAGGAAATAAAAACGGCAACATTCTGTTTGCAGATGGAAGTGGCAGTGATGCCGCTGTGCCGAGGGGGGCAGCTTGGCTTGGCTGAGCAGCAGCAGTATAGAGTGCTTCGAGCACTCAGAGCGCTGCTTCCTCTTAGACCAGAAGAAATGGTTCAACGAGTGTTAGAGGGTGAAGGGAGCGTACCGTCTTCCCTTGTCCTCTTACATCTATTTTCTGGTGCTCCGAGTGATTTGCCATCTCCTCATCAGGTATTGAAAAAATAAATTCTTCCCATTATTTTTGTGAAACCTAAAAGGATTTGTTATACTAGTCACAAAAGCTTGATTAAGCAAAGCTATGGAAATTGTAGCAATGAGATAATCTATTCTCGATATTTATAGAGTGCAGGTTGGTCTGTGAGTCGACTGTCTCAGTGGCTGGATGCTAATCCTGGAGAGAGAGAGAGATTGGCATTGAGCAGTGGCCCTCTACAACGATACCAGTTGGCTGTTCGCCAAAGAAATCAGCCAACATTCCATCCGCTTTTTCCCCTCATGGCCAAGTTAGCTAGTCTTAACTAGGTAGTAAGTTTACAAAGTTTTATTTCGTAAGAATATTTGGTTTGTGTTTTTTGCAATGTCAATTAATAAAAAATGTTTGGCAGACCAAAAATATTGGACTTACCCGCTTTGGAGATATTTTATGAAAGTTGCAAAGCAAAAGTACAATGAAGAACTCATGATCTACACCAATTCAAATCAGTCTTGAAAGATGACGGTGCACATTGCACCATCAAACTTAATTAGGATTATTTTATAGATATTAACGGGTGTCATGGCACTTACAAAAATTAGAATTATTTAACAGTAATTAATCCAGTATAAATCATCTTAGTTACAGGTAAAAAATAATATTTAAAAGTTGACGTAAAAGTAGATTGTTCAATGCAAAGTTCCTTAACATTATTATCACACAGTCATCAACTATCAACATATATGTATTAATTCCATATTCTTTGGATATAGTTGGTCCTTGAGAGATACATTCCTATGATCAAAGTGACACCAATGATTATGGTCCAGTCGGATTTCTTTTTTTTTGGTCCAATATAATCAGCGGGAGGAATTAATTTTGTGTCTTTGCTAATCTACGAAAAATCAACAGGGTGTTACAGATTTGATATTGATTTGAATCGTTTTACAACATCTTTTGCTTACCTTTTTAGCAAGAGTTTTCATATATGTTAACTCTTTTTCAAGTGTCAGTAAAGACTGTTGACTTTTTTGCAGCTGACCGCTGTACTTCATCTTCTCTGTATCCGATAATTGAAGATTTTGTTTCCTTGCTCCCTCGAGACTATTTTTAATAAATCTAATACCGGAACCTATTACACCTATCTGCTTTGCTGCGTGCCCTAGAGATACAACTCCATCATAAAGTCTGGAAGAAGAAAAAAAAATGCAGTGAAATGAAGCTGACTCTGCAAATATAAAAACTTATTACTCTCAATGGCACCGAATATTAAGCAAGACTGACGTGTATGGCAAGCTTTTTCTTATAGCACCAATGCTATGTGCGCTCCAACTTTTGACATGAAACTTGTGAAGTCCTTCCATAAATTGTCTTCTTTGAAAGGGCATGTCAAATCCCAGTTTAACAAGGTCTTCTTCCGTCAATTTCAAAAAAGTTTTCAAATCGATTCCTTCAAACGTGGATTTGTACCGTTCCATACCCATGCCACATAAAATAGTCGCTATGTCAAAGTTTACGTATTTGTCTGAGTTTGTAGATAGCATAGGGAACATATCCCTCCAGCCATAGGTCTGGACATTCTCAGATATATCGGCTACTTCGAGAAGATCATCAGCTTCTGTGCTCAGCAACAGAGCTAACTAGAAAAAAAAAACATTGATAAGGAAATTATTTAAAAATCGTAACTACCAATAATTGATCACGAATATAACATATTGCGCAGAAAAAAAATTACCTTATCGTAGCCTTTAGCAATTGCTATATCTCTTGCGGTATAATTATGTTTATCTTTAATCGTTAGATCCACATTATATTCCAAAAGAATTTTCAATATTTCAGGCTTATTAGCTAGCACTGCATAGAACAAAGCCTGCAATTAAATAACGAAGCACAATAGCACATCATACATTCAAAATGCATTCATTTTAAATTGGACCAAAATATAGGGGCACTGGTAAAAAGTTTCTTAATTTTTTCAAGAATTAAACTACTTACCGACTTGCCTTCATTATTAATAAAATTTACATTGTCCACATGTTTCAAAAGCTCTTTGACTACTTCAGACTTATCTTCTTTGCAGGCAAGCATCAAAGCAGTTTCGCTAATAATAAATTTGTAAGTTATTGATTAGAATTGTTGCTGATGAATGGTGTAGCTTATCTAAAATCTCCATATGTAGATTGAGCATTTCTTATATTTAAATATATTTGTTGAATCATGCATTCTCAAACCGACACTCCGAACGAGAATAACGATTTATGGAAATATTCAGTGATATTAATGGAGTTGCAAATGGGATTCATTAGACCTAAAGCTAGATTTATACTCTTGCTTTACTAAAAGATAAATGACAAATCACATATAATATGCGTCTTCCAGATAAACATAAGATCAGCTATACTAGCAACTGTAAGTTGTTACTTGTATTTGTTTGTTGCGTTCACGTTTCCATTGGCTGAAATTAATAGCTGCAAGCATTTTAGGCTTGCTTCCGGAGTTCCTGCATTTGCGTTGCACAATGCCATCAGTGGTGTGAATCCATCTAATCGTGAAACAAAAAATATATACATGATAGCTCACAATCGATTATCAGAATTATGCAAGGAAGAAGGGAATGTCAATCAACCTTTGTGCTTGTTTGGGTCTACTCCCAAGGATAACAGATATTCCACTGCATCGGGGCGAACTGAAGAGGCGGCATAGAGAAGCGGCGTCCATCCGCTATTTAAAAAATCATTTGGGTTGTGACCCACTGTTGGATAATCAAGATGAAGATTAATTTAATACAATTTAGGCACATCTTAGGGCATTAAAAAATTGTTCGCAGTTTTACTGACTATACACTTACGAGTAATATATTCATTTATGACCTCCAAGTGTCCTGCCATGCAGGCATGCATTACTTGGAACTGAAGTTCTCGTTCCCCTTCTTCGAAACATGGCTCTTGCGTTTTGTCTGTTTCAGCTTGCACTTTTGCTGTGGCTGTTGCTTGAGCGTTTCTCCTTTTGCGCTGGGGGACCTGAAGAAACATTTATGTACCGTATTGCAGAACAAAATGTGATATTAATACCAAGTGAATAATTTAATGAAAAATAAGTAATCATGTAATTTAAAAGGTTGCGATACCGCGGATCAAAAATCTACGACGGTTGCGGTCTGGCTGCAGTGTAAACATAAACAGAAAAAGCATGAAGGTAAAGGTTATGTCGGCTTAACCTCGTCGTAAAAAGAGAATCCATCATCGTCAGATTCCTCGTCAGAGAGTCCCGCAGGTCTGGCATACATTCTCTTCGCAATATTTATTTTAGAAATACCAACGTTCCGGTGTTTATTCAGAAGAAAAAAAAATTTGAAAGCAATGTCGTTCAAACACAATGGTCCGGTGTCAAATGTCAAATGACAGAAGCGAGCAGAAGCTAGTCAAATCTTGTATTTGATTGGCTTGAAAATAAACGGGGATAAACGAGGGGAGCCAGTTTATGCGGCATCAATTTCAGAGAATCTATTCGTGCATTAAAGCCGAGCTGACTGCCGTTGCGAACAGTCCTCGAGTTCCAAACTTTCATTCAAATGGTAGAGTAGTATCAACCCGGAGATGGTGGCCGCTCATGGCTGTTGGACATTTTCGTGCGTACTCTGCGGCTGCGGAGCCGGAGACCATTGTGATGGAATGGCTAAATAAAGTGTCGTTATTAGTGGAGTGAAGTGGCGGGTTTAACACGGACGAGATGGCATCCGACAGGTAGATACGAGGGTCGTTATTTGCATGATTCCGTAAATGATGGTAATTTTTCGAGTGAGTTCAGTGTCAGTGTAAATCAATAGTTGCAATAGTATAGTGGATAGTAGTGCCTATAGGGTGGACCACAGCCCTGCCGTCTCTCTTCTCTCGTTAATAGCTGCTCGCATTCTTATCTGCGAATCAACCGTTTCTTTTATTTATTACACCTCGAGCAACATTGCTGTGAGAAAACTTTGCCTTTACCCTAGTTCGAGCACGCTTGAGCTCTCGAACCCGTCAATTTAACCAATTAAACTGCTTGCATGACATCAGCTTACCATCCAACCTTCCTATTTATTATGGGCGAGTTTCGAGGGTGGGGGGCTCCCCCTATTTCCCCTGTCCCTTTAACTCCGTTCTTAACATTATCAACGGATCGTTTGACTCATCTTTACCCCGTACAATCGGTTGTTTCATTTAAACTGGCCCCGTTCCCGGTTTTCTCACAATCGTTGTAAACACTTTTGTTTCCACCAATTCTCACCGTACTCAGCTTATTATAAATATTTATTACTATTTCAAGAATGCTAGTCGAGCAAAACGTTCCATAATTTCTTTCATTCTGGTATTTCTTGCGCATTCACTGGTCATTGTGTCAAAAAAAGGTTGATTTATAACCAGTATAATCAAATTTTTGTGACATGTATTACAACAGTTTTATGTTGTCTCAATTAACGCACCATAGTGATTGTTTTTAGAAGATCGTGATAACTATTAACCACAAGGAATCGATAAATAATATTTATGCGATGTACAGGCATAAAAAAAAGACAAGACTGAAGCAAGGAGTCAGAATTAGCAGTCAAACGCTCTAATGTTCATTCGAATAAGATAGCGAAGTCCGAAAATAAAAATTTTGTGAAATACCTTGAATCCTTGGTACTTTTATAGAATTATAAGGATAAAACTGAACTGCACATTTTAAATCTGGCTACTAGCTTCAACTTCGTAAAAAAGAAAACAAGTCAAAGATAATAACTGCTATTCTTTTGACCTAATATTTAAAAATTCTGCAAGAGCAAATTCCAAAATCGTGTGTAACCAATGATTGTTACCAGAAGACATTGTTGTAACACTGTTTGTGTATTTTTTCACCTTACCATTTCTCTGACGAGATTAACGGTCTCCTTGTGAAAATTTTAATATCTAGTTATTAAATGACTTAATGAGAAAGTGAAACGGGAATGTGGAGACTAAGGTGATCCTGGAGGTAGAGTCTGACTGGTTATTAATAATTGCAGCAGGATGGAATGGGTGGAAATCATCGAGCCCCGTACCAAGGAGCACATGTATGCGAACCTGACCACTGGTGAATGTGTGTGGGATCCCCCGCCTGGAGTTCCTGTGTAAGACGACTGTTAAACGCTCTCTGTTATTAAGAACTTTCAATTGTCATTTTTCATGCTGTTACGCAACTTTCTCTTTTGGTATACCTCAAGACATCAGTTGGTGATGCTCAGGGACTTAAACTAACTGCTTATCTCTATCAGAGAGTGATCGATGAACCTGAAATTACTTTTATGATTGAGAAATGATATACTTTTGTCATATGAACTAAGAAAGTGCATTTTATTCGTAAATTGAATTTTTTTTTTTTTTGCATTTTTATTGAAATATCTTTGCCAAAGCATTGCCGCACGAAAATTTTTTCCTACATATATACATCAAACCGAGGGTTTCTTTTCTGACGAGTTGGACAGCTTAAGAATTGAAATCTTACTAACAGTCAGCTTTGAACACAGAAATATTGTTACAAGAAGGGAAATGGAGCATTTATGGATGTAATTGCAGAAAAAAGACAGACAACAACCAATGGTGGGAATTGTTTGATCAGAACACGTCAAGATTTTACTACTACAATGCAACATCTCAGAAAACGGTTTGGCATCGTCCTACAGACTGTGACATCATACCACTGGCCAAATTGCAGGTAAATGGTGATGTAAATTTTTTGTTCAATTTAAGGTAAATTTGGAGCTAGCTGCATATTTCTCTTCCCTGTGATTAAGAGTTATAGCCAGATATGCAATTACCTGTGTGTGATGTGTATGACATAAATGAACATTCCGGCTCTCACCTATACTTAACTGAGGTAGGATAAGTAGCTCTTTTACTCGTCTGCTTTGCTCTCTAAAACTATAAATAGATGATGGTAGCCGGCAGAAAAAACTCTGGTTTATATTATACCATCCCACGTATGATACATCATGCCACATCTTATACTCAGGAGGGGTTCTTGGGAAAATCTGATGTTGAAATATCAAATGATAATGTTTGCGCGTGTTCCTTTTTTCTTCGTTGGTTATGCCTTTTTTTCTCCATCATACGGCGCCAAAGATTGATGATAAATTTCTCTATGAGGGGGCACTCTGCCTCAGGCGCTTAAAATAAAGACCAACTTCAATGTGAGATCACAAACAGTAAACCAATTCGAAGCACTATCCCAGTTTGTTTATGAAAAAATAAATGCTGAAATTTATAAATACTCCAGTTGTTTAAAAAAATTATTTTAAAATTAGAATTATCCCCTTTGAGTGATTTCCTCACTCTTAGTTAGTCCAATATATAAAATACAATTATAAAATCGTATTTCAAGCATTAACAATACTATAAAATTTGCTAAAAATATAATTTCAGTAAAAATATTGAAAACGATACAAATCAATTGTATGTATCTTAGAGTGGTCTTTATTTGGGGGTGGGAAAAAATTTCATAGGGACGTCCCCCAGATCTGTTCCATATCCTTAAAAAAAATCTGTAAAGTTTTAAGCCTCTATGTAAATTGGAACACATACCTCTAAGCTCCAAAAGTTTTTAATGTAAAATATATGTAGTTTTTATAACCAGTTATTTCGTTTTGTATGACTGGTATAAATTAAGGGACTGATTTGAAACTTGGCAGAGTTGTTGCTTATAATGATAGGAACAAACCCTGAAAATTTCTAAACTTTATAATGATATTATAATATATTTTTTTTTTATTTAAGTTTAATAGCATCACTTTTATATAGGCTTATATATACGGGAATAATAATTATAAAAGTTTGAAATTTTCAGGTTTTGTTATGATCTTTATAAGCTACAGCTCTGCCAAGTTTCAAATGGGTCTCTTAATTTACTCCAAAATCATACGAAATGAATATAACTGTTGATAAAAACTACATGTATTTCACATTTAAAGCTTTCGGAGCCTAGAGGAACGTGTTCCAGTTGACTTAGAGGCTTAAAACTTGAGACACATTTTTTTTTAACGATTTGAAACAGATCTGGGGGGCATGCCAATGAAAATATTTACAACCCCCAAGTAAGGACCTCCCTTATGTATCTTTGAATAGACTCGTGGTCATGTTATTTGTTACAGTATTTTTTGTTATTCTGGTAACTGTTCCTCATTTCTCTTGCCTTTTTTTATTTTACAATAAACGGAAAAAAAAGTAGGCCTCAGCTTTCCACTGTTGTGTACTTTATGATTCCACTTATCTCCGCGTACATACACGAGTGTCTCCTCAGTTGACCCATAGTACGGTAGAAAGACCAATAAATAGAATTCAAATATTTCCAAATAAAATATCATCGAAATCATTTCATAGCATGTAGTTTGGGATATTGTGATTATTATTTTTTTTTTACAACAATTGCACAATTATAATTTGAATGGAATGTGTAGTAATTGGTCAACACGAATGTTTTCCATGCAATAATCAATGTTCATCTGAGTTTGAAGTAACGTAATGGGATTTACAGACATTAAAGCAAAATACGGAGCCTGTCGGACCTGGTGGAGATTCGCAGAGGGGAAATGAGCCCAAGAAGAAAGAGTCCGTTTCAACACAGACTCCAACTTCTTCAGTTGGTAGAGTTGCACATTTGCCCTTTCAGGAGAGTCCAAATCTAGCTGCGACACTAGTGAGTCAGTGATCCTAAAATTTTGAATTCCCCTCTTATTCATGTTATATGTGTTATGGAGGACATAAATTCATGGCTGATATTAGCAACAAATATTCAACTAACAAAGCAACATATAATTATTTCTTGCAGCAGGTCGGAAGTGCTTGCAGATCTCGAGGTCCAGGAGTCGGTATCGATGCTCAAACTTCGCCTCCGTCACTTTCACCTTCGTCCAGACGTCACCATCATCACCACCATCATCACCATAACAGCCGGCATCATCATCGACATCATGAACAACCTGCTGCTCGTAGGCAACACAATCACTCCCAGGTTTGTGATGGTCAAATTGGTTATAGATATTCGGTCCGGTCGTTTGCATTAATATTCAATTGATTTTTATTTTCAACACAGGATTCCGGGCGTTCCAGCGATAGCTCGGTATCACATAGTCGCACGTCTTTGGAATCTACTGGGTATCGACTCCTGGATTCACCTCATCGACATCACCATCGTTCCATTGGTCAGACCCAACCGATACCACCACCATCATCTCATTTGCGTCAACAATCTGGTACCTTGGAAAATCGAAGTCACAAAAGTGGGACTCTGGAGAGTGTGAAAAACCAAAAAATGCAACCAAAAACTGATTCACCACCGCTTGGTTTATCGCTTTCTACTAGTACTCCTCTTTTCAAAAAAAAAACCTTTGTAGAACCGCAAAGAGAAATAAGGGGGACGAATTTGGATTCGGACAGAAGTAAGAATGGTATGAAAGTAAAATATTTTCATTGCCAAACAGTTCTTTTTTCAATCAGCAACCACAATTAGTTGTTCACGTAACTTCTTACCTAACAGTATCCTAGTAAAAATAATATGTCTGCACGATTGTTTATTTTTAGGCAAAGACAACAGAGGTTCGTATGGCCCTGAGCCAAGTACATCGCCATATAGAGAATCGTTGATGGAATCACGAGGTTTTAGGCAAGAAATGCCGCCATACCGTCCACCCGAAGTTCAAGTCGGTCAAGTGTATAAACCTCAGGTGGACAAATACGGATCTCTCGTGGAGACGACAGGGAATCGATACCACAGAGAACGGGATCTACATTACAGGGAGAGGGTTAACAGTCTAGACAAAACAAACGCAACATCGTTTTATCCTAGTTCTATTCATCATCGCAACAGGCAGGAAACAGGCAGTGGTAGCATCAGCAGACCTCACCATGTTGGCTCAGTTTCTCTGTCAGAGGCTAATGTCAGGGAAAAATATGGTGGTGTACCACCCGAGAGAGCAGAAACGAATAAAAGTTTGATCAGAAGTGGAGGCGGCATTATGGCTAATGTCTCCAAGCAAAGGAGCTTGGAAGTTGGTGAAAGAGATCATAGGAGGACAAATTGCAACAATTCTATTGACCGTAAGCATTGTTATTAATATTCGATGAAATTTTCCCTGGTCACAAATATTCTTGAAAAGTGTCGCAAGAAGGGACCTGAAAATTTTACTGTCGATTCATGTGTTTAGGCACACCGCAACCAATAGCACGGAGCTATAGTTTCGTTCAGCAACAAAAGCAGCAACAGAAACAGCAAAACAGGAGACGAGATAGAGACGACGATTCAATGCATGAGAGATATTTAGTTGGCCAACCGCATCCTCCGCCGCGAGACAGCAGTAACAGTAATAGCAATGACACCAGCAGCACAAACAGCAGCAGTAACAGCATGGGGGGTGAGGAAGTGGTTGGAGTTGAGGAGAGCGCGAATGGGAAAAAAAAGAAGAGTAACGGAAACCCTAGTCCTCCCCCTTCACCTTATTACGGAAATCTATTAGTGGATTCCGACCACTTGCTACCTCTTCAACATTACATTCTTCAGCAGGCTAAACTCTCTGGTATTATGAAATTTTGAGTCAGTTTTTATTGAAACCTTTCAACATGTTATTAATGCTAGTTATTATACTTTGTTTTATAGGTTGTTATCGGTTTGGTGATCCCTTGCTCGCTGAAGAAGGAGATGATTCGTTAGATGAAGAAGGTGGCCGAGGTGGAGGAGCAGGGGGAAGGGTGGATGACGATTCTGACGATCAGTTTGCAGATGATGAGGCTGCTAGCAATCAGGGAGATTCTTCAAGCCAAGAATATCTTGAGGATCACTATGCAGGTCAGCATTTGGTCATAGTTTTCAACTAAGCTTATGTTACGAGAATAGAGTGTCGATTCATTGTTTAAAGTAAAGTTTTCTGATGTTGCAGCAGAATAAACATAGTTTCACTTCACTTTTCTCTCACGACTAAACAATGTGTCAAAGTACGAGCAGCACATCTTAAACAAAAGCTTGCAAACCAGAAATTATTTTCTATTTTACAAGAATTTAGTTTCAGTAGAATTGAAACACTTTTTTATGAAAATCTTGTAATTTTTCGGAATTGATGACATTTTGTGTATGTAACTTTCAGTGCAATAATAGCTTCTTTGATTTTCAGATTTAGGCAACTATGACACGGCAGGTTTAGCTACTTATTATAATACAGCAGACACTTTGACGAGGCCTCCAGCTACCCCGCCACCCCCAACTATAGTTTCTCACACTGAGGTATGCCTCTACTTTCCGAACCCCAATTTTCGACTGTTCTGTGAATATGGCGTCGATCTCTTTATTCATCTTAATTCTCGTCCACACGATACCGTCTGTAAAACATATTTTTTAATCGGTATAGAGCATAGCTGCGGGGGTTGTGAGACCGATTTCCCTGCCACCTTCGACTGGAACGAATTTAGGAACGACTCCGAATATTGGAAATGAATCTGGAATAGGATCGACGGACTTTGACGAAGTGAGGCGAGACGGCGGTGGCGGAGACATAGAAAAATATGCGCAAGACAATTTGAACCTGAACTGTGGAAGACCGAAGGGACTCAGGCTGCTTTTCCGTAAGAAATTCAGCGTGCGCGACATGCTGAGTTGGTCTAAAGACCCGATACCTCAGCCAATGCTTGCTATAACTGGTAGAGACGGTGAGAAGCTTCTTAAGAGAGAAGCTTGTAATTTATTCAGACTCGTGCAAGTTTACATGGGAGATAGAAAAGCTAACGTAGGTATGACTCTCGATGGAGTAGCAATGGACATAGTCAATACAATCTTTGCTAAACCGCCGCTACGAGACGAGCTTTACGTGCAAATCTGTCGTCAAACTACGGAAAATCCTCGTAAAGAAAGCCTGCGCAGAGGATGGGAGCTGATGGCTGTCTGTCTCGCTTTTGTTCCTGCTAGTGCTACTTTTGAGCCGTACCTTGAAGGCTACATGAACAGGCATAGAGATCCAGATTTTCAATTTCTCGAAGTTCCAAAATGGCCAATACACGTCCAAGTCAGTCACTATGCTACCGTCGCATGCCGGCGCTTACAGCGCATTGGAGCCCATGGAAAACGCCAACCCCGCAAGGCTACTCTTGAGGACATTGACCAAGCTAGGGTAATGATAAAAGAGATAAGATTCGGTTTAGCGCTATGCTGTAATACGGCTTTCAAAATTGTGGAACAGTCAGGGAATTCAATTTAACACCTACAAGGAACGTTAGTTTGATGTTCCCTTCCAATTCCGAAAACTAAATGACAAGTATTTTCCTTACCGGCGAAAAACCGTTTAAAGGAATGTCAATGACTTCCAAAGATGGGTATCCAATAGCGTGGTTTCTCAGTTTCGAATAGCAACGCTTGATGTATTTGAATGAAACGAATACTGAAATGTTTCTATTGATGAACGAAGTAATTCAACGTTAGTTTCATTTATATACATCAAGGGTATCAAGAAATTATCGTTGGGTGCGCATCTTTGGTTTTCACCTCTTTAAATCGTTTTTCCGCCGATAAAAAAATGCATGTCTTTTATTTTTCAATGTTCTACAACATACGTGATTTGCAACGAATTGGAAGGGAGACATCAAATTGATATTCGTTGTTGGTAATAGTGGAATATAGCTAAATTGTTTACGAAATCCCAAGTGATATTTAAATGCATACGTAAAATAATGTTCCGCTCTCGTTCAAATATATGCGGTTTGACTTCGTTAGTGATCTGATTTCTTGATAATTTTATTTTGATCGCGAACGTCGTGAAAGTAATATCAAAATGTTGCCGTATTATTTACTATTTTTCATCCTGAGTCAAGAATAATATCAATGTAATTTAAATTTTTGCTTGATAACTGGCGTTTGATTGACTATCATTTTATTTCGCGCAGATACAAATCTTCCGTGCTTCGATGTTTGGCGCGACGCTAGGAGAAGTCATGGCTTTGCAACGAGATCGATACCCTCAAAGGGAGCTTCCCTGGGTGCAAACGACACTAGCAAGACAGGTTTTACTTCGTGGTGGAACTACAACAGAAGGGATTTTCAGAGTATCTGCCGACGCAGATGAGGTTAGCGTCCTTAAAGCGTCTCTTGACCGATTCGAGGATAGCGGAGTGGCAAATTCAGCCCAAGATGCTCACGCACCAGCTTCTCTATTGAAGCTTTGGGTAAGGGAACTGTACGAGCCACTCATCCCGGATGCTCTCTATACCGAATGTGTCTCATTACGCCACGACGATGTTCGAGCCGCTGCCGCAGCAGCTACCGCATTGATAGATCGGCTTCCCGACCTTAACCGTCGTGTTCTTTGTCATCTGATAAGATTTTTACAGGTGCGTTACTCACAGTACTTTGAAAAAAAAAATTGAGACTATGTTTTATTGAATGTTGATTTGAATTTTGTTCGATTTTTTTTTAGATATTTGCAAGACCGGAAGTTGTTGTTCGAACAAAAATGGATGCAAGCAACTTGGCTATGGTAATGGCTCCTAACGTGTTGCGTTGTACGTCCCAGGATCCGAGAGTTATTCTAGAAAATGCTAGAAAAGAGATGGCCTTTGTTCGCACCCTCATTCAATCTCTAGACACTGCGTGGGTCGAAGGTCTTCACTGACTATTAGATTACTTAGACTAGACTTAAAAAAAAAACTGCTATGCCAAAACGACAACTGTATATTCATTATTATTAGTCTCATCGTTAGTGTTATTATTATTATTATTGTATTAATTGAAAAAATTATTGCTATTACTATTTGTTCTTATACAAACAATTATTATCATTATCATTATTATTAATATTATTTTTTATTTTCGTTAAACGAGTTCTTTTATCTAAAAATGTGTAATTTAAACGTCTACAAGAGCTGAGCCACTCATTTCCTATTTATTATTTATAAACATATATTAGCATATTACTAAAATATTATTAGATTATATATCGCTATATGATATTTTACCGATTCTTGTTACCGCGCGAATTGCGATGGCTTTTTTACTCGATCATCATTGTTGAATCCCATGTAATATAAAACTAATGCGTTACCGTGTATATCCGTGATATCGTCACAGCGAGGTCTTTTTGTATAACGAATATAAGCGTATATACAAATTTATTATATGAAGTAAAAAGGAAAAGAAAATACTTGCGAAGGATTAGCATTTATTTGTGTATTTATTTTTTCAATATAAATTGACAAGATACAACATATCAATATTTATTCGAACATGCAAATTGCCGATACTATGGTTGGTACAACCAACTACTGCTTTTGATGATAGGACTGGTAGCAGGTCACTTTGTAATTATAGCTTACCAGTGTTTTTCAAGGCTTCACTAAAATTACAAGGCTTATTGCAAACTTGTTAGTTCTAAAGCTGTATAATAATTTTATGGGCATAAAGTGGAGTGATCTACGTGCTGTTAGAAACGAATACAGATCGAATTTGAAGAAAAAAATACATTTTGCATCGCATTTCGAACCGAAAATGTATGTTTTTTTTCTGCATTAAGCTGCGCACAGAACTTTTCGAAAATCCCACAACTTATTGAGCTTTGTCATAATTCTAACTTCCGTGTAAATGAGTATATGTGGAGATTTGTCAAATAACTTTCAGAAACTATTTGAATATGCCACTAACCATACGAATGTTTTCAACCTGGTTTTCAAAGTGGTTATGTTTTGAGATGTCTCTGTGACTGCCAGTCCTATAAATACGTTGATTTGCCATGATTACACAAAACACTAACACTGTTCTAAAACTTTTGTCATACAGATTAAATTACGTGCTGGAAATTATTTCAGACGACTGCAAAAATACTGTTACATAACGCAAATATTCGGGATCATCTTAAAAAAAATTCTTGAGCAATGCTTGCAAATGTTCCTCAAATTATTTATGTTTATCGATGGAATATCTCACACGACGAAAATAATATAGATTGGCTTAGTTTGGTTGTTGCGAAAGTCAGGATTCTGTTGGACAAAACAGAACAAAGAAATCGGCTACATCGCAGTATAATCCATTATAGTATCTTTGATCATCAAACGTATTCCATGATTGCTTGCAAATAAATTTATTGAAAACAAATAATGTATGGAAGGCATTTCGAGCTGGAATATTGTTGAATATATTTGCCCAAGCCCAACCCGCTAATACATCATGTGAGACCGCAGGAACAAATACTTAATTTGTAATCGGTAATTTCGGAAGCTCATACAACAAATTGCACAATTCGTTTGCTGTGAACGCTAAATCAGAGTTGTACATTCTTCAGATATCTTGACTGAATGAATTGATCATACCTTTTGTGCATTCATATACCAGATTCACTGTCAGAGATTTTTATAGCATGAAGAAAACCCCGTTTTATTAATACGTGCGACGGTAACTATATGGAAAGCACGTTTTGGCGTGAAAATTATTTCGATAGCGGTATTTGACAAGCTCAAAGAACACGCGCGAATACTTCAATATACTAATAAGTAATTCTCACGGCCGCCTCTGTAATTTGTACTCGAAAAAGTGCTCTTCAGATTATATCGTCGCGCATGTAAATGAACACGTCTCCTTACGAGAGGGGAAAAAAGTACAGTAAAGGCTCCTATGGAATTGATTTACAGACAAAAACTACCTGGGCTCCGAGAATCGCCAAAAAGAAAAAACTAACACTAACTGCATTGTAATTTTTAGATCAAATTTTGCCACATCTTGATACTCACTACAAACAGTTTCTTTAGAATCAAAACTTACAAGCAAGAAACGGAAAATTTCTTTGAACGTCCATCGTATTTCCTCAGCTGTCGGTTTTACGATGTTCTAAATATATCTTTTTCATTCATCAAATGATCCTTCAAATCGATTCTGAGACAAGTTTTACAAAAGAAGAAAGGCCCTTTTTGGATTTTTACAGTAGAATGTTGGTCGAATTTAAAAAACATCAAAACGTTAATCCATTACTCTAGGTTTATTTAACTTTTCAAATGAATCCTCGGTCGAATTATTCTAATTAACAGTTACGATTAATAAGTATGACACATAACGTTGGTATGTGATTTTTTTTTTAGAGGGAAAGTACCAATCAAAAAACTAGTATTATGATTTAATACGTATTTATTTTTGAGACACATAATTACGACCATTTAGCAATATACAGAAGTAGATTCGTATTAAGTTTCCAAGTTTTCGTCTTATCTGCAGTTTTTTACGATAAAAGAAAATAACAAATCAACCACATCAAACCCTTCAATCAATCTTTCACAATCCTCAGCGCTGCTCGAGCCTTGAATACTTTTACGGAAGTATCTACGAAGATGAATATGTACAATGGGCAAGTGACTTGTGATAGTATTTCTGAAGACTATAATTACGGGACTTCCGCGGCCTGCACAGGCTTACCTTAAATTATTAAAAAACAGTATCACACAGATTAACTTACGTCAATAATTTTCTAGGCCATGGCTGGTGGCACTAATTTACAGAAAATATAACACGCCTGTATAACTTTGATGAATAATAATCTCAATCATATACTAATGCGCCATAGTCTAGGCACATACGTGTTTATGAGCTAGTCAATTAATCGTAAGTAAGATAGCTAGGCTACACAATTTCAAGTATTTACATACGTACATTTAGTTTACACAATAACGATTAGTCTTAAAATTGCTCGAAAACTACATGTTATATCAAGACTACAATGGTGATAGTCACATGTACATATACACACACACACACACACACACACACACACATATATATATATATAACATCTAAAAGTTTATCTACAACGTGATCACATTAATACTGGTAAAGACCAGCGCTGATTCTTCGAGTAACGTTATTACCTGATTTTGAATTTCCGTTAAACTGTAACCCAGTTCTACCATTGTTATCGTACATTACAGAATCAGTTGCGCTGATTTCTTTTCAGCATGATGCTTTCATCAGTCCAGCTACCTTTATCGCCGATTTGCAGCGCTACGAACAATTGTCGACGAAGGAAGCACTCGATCTGCTTGCTATTTCAGCGAACTCTTGTCTGCCAGCTGAGCAAAGTTTGCTTGAAAAGTCCGCTTCTCTTTTCCTGTTGCAAAATATTACAACACATGATAAATTTATGTACGTAATGATAAAAAGTAACACACGAAAAACGAGTACAAAATTATGAGAATAAGGCGAGCGAGATGACGATAAATTTACTCACCCTCTGCCAGGAAGTTCCATAATATCAACAGCTACGCTGTTGACATAGAGGCGATCGTTGCACCAGAAAAAGCACAAGGATCGCGGCTGCAGCACGTCCATGTCGTATTCCCACGAAAGCTCAACCCGTCTTATTTTTCCGATATCTCCACTCGCACCCCCGGTGTGCGAGACCACCATTCTCGCCGTTGTTCCATGTTCAAGCTTCATGTATCCGCTACAAGTTTACGAGATGGTTAATCGAACTGTGGCTAAATGTTGAAATCGATCGGATGGTGTGTAATAAATTTCTGAGCAAACACGTAGAAATCCATTACGGATTCCCGTATACCTTTCATCGTAAGACTGGAATGAATTCAATTATGGATTGATATACGAGTGCGTCTGAAGATATTTCATAGGATGAGTTTTTCAACTGCTCGGTAAAAATATTAAAGGGGTTGAAAAAAGCGTTACTGAAAGGGTTGGTTTCAACGCATACCTTGGGGTGAGGTCCAAGTTGCGGATTACACCGTTATCGGCGTGGAGGGTCGCTTTCATGAAGCCCTGGACCCAGCTTTCAGCTGTCGAAGGTCTCGCGAGGTCGATGGTAATTCTGTAATGTTTTCCTGCGAGCAGACAAGCGATAATTTGGATTAAACGCGATTGAATTATATATTTCGCGGAATCCAAAGTTTCCAACGATATTCTAAACGATTATCATACTCTGGAATTAAGCTTGGCAGTTTATTAACTGTGAACTGGATTAAAATGACAAGCCCGTTGATATTTACAATTATTAGTGATCGACACAAAACGTCAAGTTCGACTTCACATCTAATGCTCGCTAAGTGGCGGCTCGTCTTGACACTAGGAGTCCTTATTACTATCCGAATTACGCACGCAGATACTCAAATATTGTGCTAAAGCCGGAATGGATGTGAAGTGGCCAGCTCACCGGTTTCACGGTTACGAAATGTCAACACTCACTGCAGTAAGGTTCTTCCTTGCCGGTAGTGAAGAAGAATCTTGAACCGAGAAGCGGCGTGGTGTCGTCCTGATCTTGACTCTGGTGTTTAAAAAGCGCCGGACTCTTGTCAGCATGATATCCCATCACAGCGCAGCTGAGGCTACTGTTACTTTTGCAAGAAAAGCACTCGCCTCGCATGAAGCTCGAGAAGCTTCCGCATTCGTGAGCAACGTATTGACACTTGGAGTTGATGCTTTCAGTGAAGAGTTTTATTGCACGTACGTGGTTGCACGCTACCAGGACCCTGGAGGCCTCTTCGAGACCTTCGCGGATTAGAGTAAGAGGCAAGGATGGCGTAGTTTCGCTGAGGTCAGTGCAGCCTGGCTGCTCCTTTCCGTTGTTGGGATAAAAGTCGAGGTGCCCGCAGGGCTGGCTCATTCCGTATCCCGGAATACCTTGGGGAAGAAGAGCTGGTCAATCGATTTGGTTACTTCCACATTTTAAGGAGAAGGGATACGTCGGTTATCGTTATCGACATTCACCTAGGAAGAATATGTTCTTTCCGTCTGTGTGGATGACGTCGACCAGCTTAGCGTCCGAGGGATCGAGCCGCAAGTGATTTGGCATTCCTTGAAAGTAGGGCTCGGCTGGATCCAGTCCGGTTATGCGGCTGATTTGTCCTGCTAATTTTTCGCCCGCGTAACCCGCGGTGTGGGCTCCGAGGCTGTGTCCGATGAGGTGAACGTTCTCCAAGTCGAGTCCGTAGTTTGTCTGGATGTGGATCGTCATGAAATCATCGTTATTTCAGGGGTGTTTTCGTTCCATGTTCGAGAGAAATTATTACACGGGGCTTTTGACTTGCCTGGAGATGAGTGACGAGATGTGCTATTTCAAGGCCAACTAGTCGAGTGTTGGCTGTTGCTTGAGTGTAGAGCGGAAGGCTGCCACCCGCCCAGTCCACTATTATCACGTTGTAGTCGGAATGCTTAAGAAGCTCGTTGCGCATCTCCTGTTATCGGTACATTAAAGAACTCGTTGAATTGTGACAGATGTGAAAATAATCACGTTATGGAAATTATTACACTATTTGACCTCATTGAGGAAACAATAAATTTGGCCGAGGTTATTTCTGGAGTCGTTTTCTTAATAGCTAGTTACGTTAGATTTTAACGTTTTGTCTGAAATTGTCATCAGCATGGAATGACAATAAAGTGAAACGCAGTTATCGTATCGGTGATGTTTAAAAATCGTAAATAACAACATTAGGAGACACGCAAGTCAGCTTAAGTGCCAAAAGGTATTCAAACCGAGTTGCGCGGGTAGTAATCATTTGGATCATACTATTCCTGATTAATTGATTCAAGGTAAAGAGAAATCAAGAGCCGTACTTAGGAACGTGGTTCCACAGTTTACTCACAGATTATGTAGATAGTTAAAAGATTGGTTACGCGCAGAAACGCGTTGAATCGATTAATACTGTTATTCTCTAAAAACATTGCGCTGCGGTATGCTGGCGTACGATGTACAATATTAAAGATTTTCAGGCCATTAACGTACCCATGCTGGTATTTTTAGTCTCTTCTTTAATCCGCGCGTATAGCTTATTACTTTTAAATGAAGGTAATAAAATTTCTCACTCACCTTCACCCAATTGCTGAGCGGCGTGTCTATGAAACCGTGTATAATGAACTTAGTTTCACGCTTTGGGTCAAAGTTTGAACGTTTGATGGATTTGTCTTTACTTGCAATCAGGACTTGGCCCTGAGAAAGAGGATTTGAATTAGTTAAATCACCAAGCGATTGTCGGGCTGGTGATGAAACTTACCTCCGTCGGGTTCGCTTTGGTATAAAGAATGAATCTGGTGTTGATGACTTCCCTGGGAAGTGGGAAAACGTTGAATGGTCTGTGAAGCAGGTGGTACCAGCTCCTGGTGATGTTGAGACAGCCAAGATCCTCGTAACACCGTGTTTCGTTTTCGACTGTAATTCGGAAATCCCGCGAAGCGTTACACGCGTGTTAAAACCACCGTGCTCACAAAGCAGATTGATTGTTACTCACAAAGTAGCCAAGGGATGTTGACCTCAATGCGATCACTGCGCGCCCATTGCCACGGGTCCAGGATTCCGGCATGGCAAATTGCGGGAGCCAGAAAGATTGCTAATGCCAAGACCAACGTCGACCCCATTGAATCCTCGTCAACTCGCTTCTGACCAGCAACGATCCTTCGCATACTGCAACCGCAATTTTCACCTTACAGTTCGCGATGTTATCGTACTATATTAGATTACGGTATTAGATCGTAAAGAATGCTCCGGGGTTGTAAACAGACCGGCGACCGCATGGGAATTGAATCAGTCTTTGCCGAAGTTGTTATTGAAGTTTTGACTATTTATTAGCTAACGCGAATGGAGAGGGGATTGCGTTACGTGTCATCGAATGGGGAATTTGGTTGACCTCCGTATAAAGCATCGTCGTGATAGGGCCTCGAAATGTCTTTCGAATATACTTGTATCATATATTTATACGTTCCGATCCGGAGGCTGCGAGTCGTAGATTCGAAGGACTTGGTATAACCAATACGGTTATACTTCACTTTTTACATAAACCGAATCGTGATGTGCCATAATCACTTTCATCGGTCAGTGGCGTCTCGATGCCTTCTTCACTCGGTAGCTGTTTTTTGCAACGCTAAGTCAAAAATATTTCCAATGCTGCAATGCGTTAAGAATTTGTAAAAGTTTTTGTAAGCAATATCCGCATGAGCTTATCTTAGGGTAATTCCTAATAACTCTGATAAGAAAGGGTTGGGATGGTCGGTACAAGATAATACGCGATAGTTTTAAACTTACACTAATAATAATTACTAACGATTAATAAATATTTCAACTAAATGTCCTTATTATAATGCACGTTAGTTTGAACCGGTGAGCTGCATTAGTATTTTGATATTTTCACAAGATTCACAAAGATGGATCATTATATCGATAGTATAATAAGGTCCTCATTTAAGGTTTACATTTAGAAAATATAAGGGAGCATAGGTTTGAAAAATTTGAAGAACGATTTTGAATACTTGAACAATCCGATCCTTTACAGTACACTTTGCGGGTATAGATAGAATTGCTGTAAAATGTCATGTGTTGGAAAAAATCTTCAGCAATTTTTCTCTGAAATGTATAAATACGCCAAGACGTTGAGGATTTCATCGTAGCCTGATATTGGGTAGCGTATTTTTCACCATGGGGCAACTGCTCCTTTCTATTTTAAAGTTGAGAATGAATTTTTAATATCACCCAATTTCACCTTTTTCTTTTAGGAATCTATGATCGGTATATTGATTCGTTCGACGCTGAGTTGCCGCAGCGCGGTTTCACGATTGTATAACAGGGAGTTCGATACCTTCGACATCGCGTCGCATATCATTATAATATCGCCAGAAAAAGTTGTTTCCTCAAATGACGTCAATGCCCATTTCATAATTTTAGTAGTTTGGTTTTGGCGACCTTTACTCGTTATCTAACAGCACCCCGGCTTCGACAACCGTTTGACGTTTCGCAGGCCATTGACTCTAATCTCCAAGGCACACATTACGAACACTTATGCGTTACGAAATTACCGTCCGTTTCCTGCTGAGGTCTCAGACTCTTGATGGACGACCTCACCGACGTCATGCGTTATATATTCGATTTGAAAAGTGGTTTAAAAGGTTTCCAAGTCGTTTGTCTTCAAGGAAATTTAGTCCACATTGCGGTTTGCCTCGAGCACAAGTTTGAATGCCGCTACTCGAGATTTGCACAGTTACGCTTGCCGGTGAAAGGATTTCCGTTTTGGACTGTCTGCATACCTACATCGCTTATAGGATAACGGCAGGTCACGCTGTATCGAATTTTAAACGAGCCGTTCGGGGTGTCGGGGGGTTAAATCGAGAAAGTTCTATATGCCGCACTAATACATCTCCGAAGGAATAAATTCTCTATTTCCCGACCCAATTTCATCGGCTGATTTACCGTCATCACTCTACTGTATAATATTTCTAGGTCAGAATATAGTTTACGTCGTAATTCAGGTCAATGCTGGTGCAATGCGATACACTCTGGATAAGCTATCGAATGTGATAAATTCGGCATCCATGCAAATCCGGGGATCTTAATGAGGCTTAATTTTATCTCTGACTAAAAATTCGTGTAGACGTCGATGTGTCACCGTTGAAAAATTTGACTCAACTCTCTTATAGACTAGGTTTTACGCTCCTCTTTATCTAACGAAATTAACGCGGACGCTAAAATGGAACGAGTGTTGTTTTGTACATTATAATATTTCACCACACGACCAAAGGCAAGTGGGGCCGGTTCCGTATTCTTCGAGTTTTTACACAACAAAGCTTCAATTAACTCATATTCGAGAATTTGTTGACTACGTCGGATAGTCAAGCTAGCAAACATGACAAGACTAAATGTGGGATGTAAATAAGGTGTTCGGAGTAACCGAGATTAACATCCCTTGAAACTACGCAGTCGTGAAGCGTTAAATTTCGGGTACAGTTAAAGTGTGGCTCGATATTTTAATATCGCGGTTAATTCTCGTTGCGATTCGTAATTTTTGCAACTGCACGCGCGGGCTTCGGATCGCGGAACGGCCGAGCAGCTTTTAAGTTGTCCGACAGGAATATCGGGCGAGAGCCAAGTTTGCGTTACGGCGGTTTGTTGTTCAAGTTATGTCACGAGAAATTCCTTGAACACAATTTCTCGCGGTCATTTCTCGTTCTGGATCTCACTGGCGCCAAACTTGTCCCACCTTCGGGGCAGCTCCCGCAGGTCTATATAATAAATGCCTACACAAGATAAGGCGGAGGCGAAGGCTTCGGTGAAAGCCGCGGCTACTCTCTCTGTCTTTCATTCTGCAGCCAGAGGCAATAGGCAGACGCGTGTTGTTCCTTTCCTCGATTTGAAAACCCGCAGAGCGCGGAGCTTGCGAGACTGTCGTTAAAAAGTTTTTAAAAACCTTGTCGCGAAACGTGATTACAGTAATACTTACTTGCCAGATTTGAGGTACGGCGATTCACTTCGCATATCAATTGCGACCCATTACAGGTATTTTTCGTGCAGTAGAATTGTCCGCTTCTACACGGCCTTCGCGGGTCTTCACCCGGTGCATGACGACCGAGGGAAAAAGAGAGAGGTGCGGAGAAGCCGCGCGGTGTTCGCTATTTCATGGAAGTTCTATCGACTGCGTTATGCAATCGCCGCGGTTTACCAAAAGTATCGAGATTTTTTTTTTTATCTTCTCAAGAATCGGTGACTATCGGTAAAAAAAACAACATAAATTCGGTACAGTTTAAATCTAAACAAGAGAACCACCAGAATCGACATCAATATCTGTCTACAATAATGAAGAAAACATTTTTCGTAATGTCTATAAACGAAAATTTGAGTCTGAATTAATGAGGTGTGTGCAATTGTGTTGAAAAAAAATAGATTTTATCTTACTTTTGTAACAAAATTCGGCATTCCTGACCTCGATGACTCGGATTTTCCTCATTGATCTTAGCAGTGACATTTTCGTATCATCGTAGTCGATGCAGGTAACGAGCGATAAAAGGGATAAACGGACTATCAGAAGCATCGTGGTTTAGCAGGTGACGATAAAAATATTTGAATGCTATACCAATATTGTCCGCTTCCCACGTGGTTGGTAATTCGACGTGACATAATACTTGGTATCTTATGCCGACGCAGATGGTGACACGTATAGTATGGGCGTTGAATTGCATAACGATTCATTGAATCGGTTGACTACGTTCTCGCCGTCGTGATGCTTGTGTTATATATAATATGTCATCGCGAAATACTGACTTATAAAGTTAATCGTCAAGGCTGTCAACGGCAGGCTGTTGCAGCAGCCACGTGCTCTTTTTGCCAAGCATCGGCCATTATCCTGTAATTGTTTTTCAAATATTTTGTAACCACGCCGATAATGGCTATACCCGATTGCACGCAAACAGGGCACGTCCAGTGTGCCACATTCACGCCGCTGTTACTTCATTTTCTCGCATTCTGTGCCGATGAGGAGGAAAAAACTAATGAAAAAAAGAAACGTTGCACAGAACCGGACATTAAGCGTAATATCTGAAATTATTCATAACAATGATCATTGAACATGTATGAGGCACGTGTGTATTTCAGATGAATAACGTACGAGGAGCAGTCACTCGAGGAACGAATTTGTAAGATTAACAATCACCGAATGCTACATCACATCACACGCAACAATCGTTTCAAGTTTAAAAGTTCTTCCGAACAATATTCCAAATCCTTTAACATTCTATGACGACTTGACACTCTCTGTAGTATGTAACTGTAAAATATATTGTTTTGATCGAGCGACGATTGCGATATCGATTGCAGACGGTGATTGTTCTGTTATTGAAATTGCAAAACTGGCCATGGGGCAGGCGGTGCTGTAATAGAATTAAAAGCTGAAGTACCCGATACCATCATTACCGAGGAGAAATTGATCGGTTTTTAATTATACTTCACTCCGATGACGCCAAATCTGACCTTCAACGATACTTACTCGCGTGCAACAAGTTCTTCAAGCGAGCATGTGGTTATTTCGATACAGCCAACCATAGATACGTTGGACTTACAAAATTGTTTACAGGAAAATTGTCTACCCGTTATGCGTGCATATGAAAAGGCTTTTAATTACTATATCACGTGATATGAAAATCGTGAGAATTGTGCTCCCGCTAATTGATTATATACCTATCAGAAATAAAACTTGGCGATAATCGAGCGTTTCTCTTTCAATTTTCAGTTCCAAAATCATCTCGACACCTCCGCTGAGAGCTCGATGTCTGCACCAAATATAACACGTTAAATTTCCCCGGACCTCAACTATAATTCATTACGTTTTCATAGGTTTGGTAAGCCATTTACCAGGTAACTTCCAAGTAGTTATACATTCGAATCTCTTTGAAAACTTCTGTGCACGATCGATTTTTTAACCACGATTCGATTAAATCATCCGCACGCACACGTTTCGCATTCGGCAGTTAACTGGCGTTCTTTCACTTTTTGGATTTGCATTTCGATCCGCATTTGCGATCGAGCGATTGCTGACCGACTGTCTCGAAATTCCACTTCCTGGACATGCTGCAGCAAAATCAACACTTGGGCATCACGTCTGTGCCAGTGGGTCTCTGTACATCGGAACCACACACGCCGTCCAACCTATAAATGGCTCAATTATGATAATATCGAACATTAAGGTGAACAGCTATAATACGCGCGAGTTCGTCGTTCATTAATCATTACACACCCATACCTACGCCTGCAACAGCCAACATGTCGGACAGGATAAATGCTCATTATATTACTTTTCACCGCAGTATCGTACAGCGACAGGTCGATTTCTATAACCCGTTCTCTTATGGCTGTGACTAACAGCTGCCAACGCGCACCTTATACCTAGACCTTAACGACCTTGCACTCTATAATTACGTTGTACAATAACCTCGAGCTCGGAAAATCCAATTTCTAATTATTTACAACAGACGTATTCCTATACCACGTAGTTTGTAATCGAGTGTGTTACAACGTGTCTCGTTACTTGCCCGCTCTATTTCAGTCCGCGTTCCCGTCCGCGGGAATTCTCCTCCTCTACAGCCCCAAGAGCGGAAAGTTATCGAGCGGCTACTGCAACGCTGCAGGAAGAAAGATGCTCGCTTCTAACTGACCAGCACTATTCTCGCACTCTGTTCGCTGGGTCGGCTTCGCTTTCATGTCGCTATTTATGCACGCGTGGAGCCGTCGCACGCGCGTGCAAAATGCGCAAGCTGATAATGAGGATGAAACGATCGTACGCGATAAAGTTTCTACTTTAGCTACAAAGTAAGCACAATTATTCATGATGCGTGTTCATTGCACATGTATATATTATATATCCTGCAGATAAATACTGAAACGCAACCGTATGTATAATCAAATGTACTTGTGCAGACAAAAACATGCGCAAAGCGGAAAGCAAAGAACCGTAGGCGCGTGTAAATAGCATGCATTACGCCTGATTATACGTGAGATGATTTAAGGTTGCGGCGAATTACGGTGAAACACCAGGAAGTCACGTTTATAGAGAGTTTAGTGCATTAATCGTTCTATTCGTGCCAGCATTTAACGGTTAATGGAAAACATCCAGTCACTTTTCATGGGTGAAGGATCGCTGCACGAGGGTGAGTTGTTCGTTTATAAAACAATGACAAAATACCGCGACAACAAGTTCGCCTTGATGCACATCAAGGAGACAGAGCTTGCAGAGATTATATGCAACCTATGATATACGCGTATCTGATTCGAAAGATCAACGGAAGTTACAAATTCCGTCATACGCTGCTCTGAAGAATAAAGGAACCTAGTCACTGTGCGGTGGAAAAAATTGATTTCCGGTCGATCTTTTGTCCGATCGTTGAATGGAACACTTGACGTCGATGACAAATGAATCGCCGCAGAGATAAGAAGCTGTAATTTGTACCGCAGTTGTATTATAATTTGCAGAACGTTGAATCGTTCGATGAGGTGCGAATATTGGTACGTTTAATCTAAGTAAGTTGGTCAGGCACATTCCACGAATAATTATCACCATTCCATATTCATGACCCGTAACTTCAGTCACGCACTGTATACGGTACACTTACCTTCGCGCCTTGTACATAATGTATGTATAAGTGTACATGCAGGTATATACGTACAGTTTTCACAAATGAATGAACTTTGAGATTGATCCAACGATATCTACTACGAAGGATTTCTCACATCTGTACTCAATAAGAAAAGAACAGAATACGCACGAAATTGGCACGAGTCACGACTTGTGTTTCTTTAACCAGCAAACACTATTCAAACTTTTTTTATAAATTTCAATCCTTTCCTTTCCAAGAGTCTCACGCGTTCTCCGATTCGACATTCACTCCAACAAATTCCTGTCTCGATATTGGGGAAACTTTATAACTGTAAACAATTAGTGTAATATATGTGAGAGTTTGATCGCTGACCCACTGAACGATCGTTGTGTCCATATATTGTACCATGTAATGTCAATTCTGCGTTTTGCGAAATGTTCGAATTGTGTTCGAGTCGTTTCTGGAAAACTGACTCACAAGGTCGACACACGATTCGGATTTAAACGTTCGCTGATTTTTCCTTGTTTTCCGATCTGTTTTTCTGTACTCTCAAAAACGTTGACATTGCATTACTTATTGATAGAAAGTATAACGTTAAATGTACTAGAAGATATGAAGTTTTCGTTGGCATACCTACGTATGGATATTCTTACTGTCAAAACAATTATCATCTGTATATGTAAATAAGAACTGTCAAATGCCGAAAAATATTTTCGAAACCTTCGAGCGAGCGGATAGTGAGGTAGAAGAAACAAGGACAGCTAGTTTCAAGATATTCGCTATAATTTGAATAATTTAAACATTTCATTGATCACCAAGTTTCGCCAAATTTTCAAGAACAACCGTAAGTGGGTATGTTCTGAAATTCTTTGATATTTCTTCAGGCTTTTCAGACACAATTGTCCACCTTGTGACCGTTCTGACTTCCGGTGAAATTAAGTTTCGTAAACGAGCGCCGTGTGTATATTCGTAAGTTTTGCAGAGATGTTTTTCAATAGCGTCATATCTTCGGGCAAGGATTTAAAAAACCAATTTCGTTTCACGGACACCTCGGATCGTTTGTTTGTTCCATCGTGCGCAGGCGCCACATATGTTTTAATCGAAAGTGGTCGGAATTCGGGCGAGAAGCAAGAGAGGGGAAGGCGGACTGACCCGCAGGCATTTCACCAGGTAACCAAGTCGCTGTTAAATAATTATTATTTGAAAAGGGAGAGTGAGAAGGTGTACCTTTGTGACGGGGCCCAGCCGTGGCTGAGAGTTAAGAACTGTCCCAGATTTCGCGTCCTTCCCGCCGGCAATGCTGTTTCGCTTCCTGTACTGCCGGTATATCACTGACTACACACACTACACACCACAAACCGTAAAACGCAATCGAACTTCCTCGACGAGTTCGTTACTCGGATTGAAATTATTTGCAGGATAAATACCGAATACGTCGCGAAACCTTATGCCTATAGAATTGATCAAACATTATAAGCTCGATTGATTTAGTTTGTGTAAATTGGTCAAAATCACACTCGTATAGCCATCGTATACGATAAGTTGCAGTACAGTTAATGCACGCGGTGAAACTTCCGGTAAATATTTAATCCCAGAAGCATGTTTTGTTATGCACGCGTATTTTGCCACTAAACTCAGAATGTACTCTTTTCTTTTCCTCTTTCAAAAAATAATAATTCACGAATTATTACCGACGAAAAGGAGGAGCTTATATCACTCGGTTGGTTGTAATTAGCTTAAATTGCGGTGTAATTTATTGCGAAGTTTTCTCGTAAAATGATGCACGATCTGCACGAATCGATATGCGGAGTTTGTAAAGCGCGGATAGTTCGCCAAGTCTCGGGGTATAATATCGTACCTACACGCGGTCGATTCGCTTAACGAGTCGTAGTTGCAGTTACTCGTTCGGGATTAAGGAGGAAATAAATTTCGAATGGAAGTACCTCTGGAGAAAGGTTCAAGTGGATGGATCAACGCACTTCCTGCATGCTCGTCCGTCTATAATTCAGGCAGTCGCTACGTTGTCGGGTATAATTAGGTAGGAAGCGTGACCCAAGTACGAAGTGTGCCTTCGCCGTTATTACATTTACGAAGAAATCCTACTATGATTGTTCGTATCAAGCATAGAAATGTGTGTGCATGCAAGATCCAAGCCTCGAGTATTTATCAAATTATTATATTCACAGACTACGAAGATGGTGTTGAAAAAATAAAAAATGCAAATAGAAACTACCGGAATCATAATCAAAAGCTTGGATATCGATGCGTCGTTTCGAATTGCTTCAAAATGGTCGGATACGTGATGGATTCGTTTCGTTTCACTCTGTGATTACTAATTTTATTCAAAAGACTAATTTCTAGAAATTTACTGAAACAATTTTTTTTCTTTCATGTACCTAGTTAAAGCTTTTGTTTACAATTCCAGTATTTCATATTTTTATATTTTCAAAGAACTCTTTGGAACTTCGTGATATAATAATATGAGAAATACCCGATGTACGACAATCTCGCGATGAAATTAATGAAACGTACCGATTTTTAACCTAATCTCCGAGCTGATTTGGAATCTGCACGAGTGTAACGAACATATTATGCTCTCATACAATTTCTACAATGCTTCTTGTACCTCAGGTTCATCACTTTGACGAAGGAGAAGAGAAAATGATTCTCCTCACCCGCGAGAATCCGCGAAGTCATCTCGATTATCTCGCATAGCGTGCGTTCGTAGATTTTGGATTTCCTTTTCTTTTTTCAGTCATTTTATTACCTCTTTTTCTGTGCTCATACTCATTTGTGTGCGTATTTATTTTCTTTTCTCTTTCTCTCTCTCGCACTCTTTCTTCGTTGCGTAAGAACGATCGAGCACCTTTCTCCCCTGTTTTCTTCCTCCAAGGTATATAGGTATAGAGTAGTTCATTCGTTGTGCAACGCACGAACGTAAATTTGCCTTCGCGAACAGAGGTATATAAACCTCATGCAATATTATACACCAGGGTATGAACAAAGCTCTCCTTTTTTAATTCATTTCTATTTTTTACACTTTTTTCTCACGTACGGACCATTAACGATTGCCGGATTATTATTAATTATTTTACGTTCGCTGCACGCTCTTCGAAAGACAAAGAAGAAAATATAGAGATACAAAAAAATTGCAGCAAAAAACGTAGACAGTTGATTTAACGCATTCCATCATTCGCAGTTACGTCAATGCCTATAACAAGCTCCGATCTCATAATTAAAGCATTTTAACATTCATCGCATCAACGACGCCTCGATTACTTCCTCGTTAAGACATATATATTTACGAATAAACACGCACTAATCTTTTTTTCGTGCTGAGGATTCACCTCTCTCAAATTTCACCACGAATGCGTGAAAACGTAATTCGGGTCCCTAATTACGTTACGCGATGATGATCGGATCAACAAACGATTACGTAATCGCGCAAAGCCACTGCAGTTGTATTACGCAGCACAAGTCGAATCCTCACTTTCTGCGGTAAACTGACCGCGGTCAACTTTTTCTTTTCTTTTTTTTTTTTCTTGTAGCTATCTGCAATAAAATTACCGCAATATTTCGTAACAACTGGATATGCCAGTGCGAGATTCGATCCCTCCCGTGACATCTTCTTACACAGTAAATTCTGGTTCGATTCGAAATCGTACTCTTTCGTTCGTTCATCCAGTTTCGATGATTTCCGTATTGTACATGTTGCGGACTAACAATTTTAGGAATTAATCTCACGCGCGGACAGCTCTTGCATTATGCATTGTGTAAGTCAATGGCGCGGGAACGCGCTAGACTTTTGAAAATCCGTACACGTATTTCTCTACGAGGTATATATTTCGCGTTTTTGTTCGTTGTCATCGTTATTCTCGAATTTCAAATTGCGGGTTTCGTCTATTCGCATTTACTCATCGTTCGATAATTCTTATGCTAGAACAGAGAACTGAAAAACGTCGTACCATCAAATTTTTGCATGCAAAAATGCGGATTTAAGCACAAACCGAGTCACGTGACGTGTCTCGGACGTATTTCAGACTACCTTTCCATTTTTCCAAAGAACACGCAAATTCGATTCTCTTCGTCATAATATACTACTCAACATGTATTCTTTTCAAAACGTTTGCTCGTTAAAATTGTAATTCGATGAATGTAAAGGCACTTCAACTTTTAGCATGCACATAATTATTGCTGTAATGTGATTCAATATTTTTCAATTTCGAACGTATAGCTCCAAGGAGTGTGCGGAGCTCACTTGTTGATTCAACTTTAAATCGTTAATTTTTATCGCTTTCATCTACGCCAGACTAAATTTACCGCCAAATCGATAAGCACGGTGATAACAGAACGAATCTTCCGCACTTCTGCACCTCACTTCAACGACACTTGTTGCTTGAAAAAAAAAAAAAAACAACTGCGAACACTTTATAACAACTTTGCTACCAATCCAGGTATTCGTTCGTTGAAAATGGAGGATAAAATTTGCATAAGACAATTTATAAATTTACTTATCCAATTACCGCTCGAACATATACCTGCAAAGGCGATGGAAAAATATTCAATTAGAATTCTGCATATAGTCAGAAAAATAAATCAAGTACGGTATATTCGGATATTTTCAAATTGACATTCGCTAGCTGGTATGCAATGTCGATTATATCTTCTTGAACATATAACTGTAAATCACAAAGCAATAAATCAATTAACAAAAAGCATTCCTCGTCCAACTTTTCACATTTATAATAATAATAATAATAATAATAATAATAATAATAATAATATATTTCCAATTTCACATGGCAAATTGCTTCGAGTGACCATGCACGGCGAAAGTTATAATCCATCTGTCCATGTAATAAAATGCGTACAATATAATTTATCATCGAACTTGATTGGACCAATGGGCAGTGACTTCCTTTCTGTTTCCTCGGTATGAGTTTGCCGGCGGGTGAGTTTCTATCATAATCACGGTCATTTGCGAATCGTACCGTACACACTCTATTCAGCTCTGCAACTCAACGGATGCTACAGCTTCCGGTTGCATTTTTATTACGCGCTGACTTTGTGCGCCTTGTATAATTTCATTTTCAATTGTTTACATTGTTTGACGTGACAGGTAAAAACGCTGTAAACGCCGAACTTTCACGGCAAACATTTTTAATTACGTTCCTCTGTTTATGTAATACAATAATTATCTTGCTACGATTACACCTACAGCGATGACGAAATTTTCTGAAACTTTATCAGCAGCATGCGTATCTCATCGAACAAGATCGAGGGATTTTTCCCGATGAGAATTGAAACTGTGGTAAGGCAGGGTAAATTGCCAGTAATCTAGAGCAACGAAATGAGCCGATGATCGATAAAGTCAGTCAGAAAACTACTAGAAAAAGGTTCGTGTCTAAGCTAAGTGTCGGTAACTGTGTAACTGTGTATGTGTTGGTAACTACGGGTCGCGTTCGGTGGCCAAGTTATAGATAGCGGCTAATTCACAGCACCGGTTGTTGAAGGACGTCGTCGGAGCGTCTGTTATCGGGGCCTTTAGCTTTCCATCGGCCTTTACACTGACCCACATACAAAGCAATAACTGACGCCGGTGGCTAGCCGGGTATCACCACGTGGTCGTAAGGTAAGTTATAAGCGCAGGCAGGATTATATTAATTTACATGCTACATTTATCCACGTGATTATTCCTTATACGCAGCTTCTCGGAAGATTTTATTCTATTGTACATAATTTTGTAAATTTATGCAATTACTGTAAAATATAGAAAGGCGAATCGCGTTACTAAACTAGTTTTTACATCTCATCTGGACAGATCAATTAGAAGGCATAACAATACACGTTGTTCGATTGAAAAAATTGTTACACGGTAATTAAAGTTCAGTACGTATAATCTGACGTCAGAAATCATGCGGATACCGGCCGTTTCCTTGATCTCAAAATATCGAGGAGATAAAAAAAAATAAACGGAATTCGTGTCTTACCTAATCGTCAAAAGTTGATTCATCCTGATTAGCACGAATGAATCTACGACAAGAGCAATAATCGTAATAATTATTTTAAATTGGATTTAAATTAGATGCGAGTGGGATTTTTTTGTGATTATAAATTTATTTCCATAGTACTTAAACAATTTTTTTTCTACGAACATACGACCACGTTATTAGCACTTACGCCTGACACAGTTTAATGCATCTCTGAAGACATCCGTTGTGATCACCTTATACGCTGCCTCCAGAACGAGCAATGGCGCGTACCTGTATTTAAATATGTTTATTAGCGACGCTGTGCTAGCTCCGTTCGTATTTGTGGTCACGGTTTAACGTTCTCGCCATATAACGTATAATAACTGAAAAAATAATACTCTCGATTGCGTATGTTTGATAATAATTGAAAATTTTCATTCAGAGACATAAACGTTCGCCTACACGCGTGCTGTGAATGTCTGCGAAATCAAACGCGCATCTCATTGTCAGGATTTGATTCGATTAATTCTTTTTCCACGTCATTTATATTGAAGTTACAAATATCGTGAACAAGTGACTGCATAATTACGGAATAACAGCGATAGAAAAATTGATCGAATTGCACAAGCGTAAACGCCAGGATAAGGTGTAAGCGATATCATTAGTGATTCAAGAATATTTATGAATCTTTAATTAATCTGTGGAAAATAACGGTTGCACGTCATAATATTTGTCAATGCCGATCGTAGCCGTAAGCAATTCTCGACGAATCGTCTCTCCGTATTTCGTCGGAAAATTTAAATCATCTGCTGGCGAATGGCTGCCATGCGTCTTCTTCGCTGCGTAAGTGCCTGTCCGACCCGACGACTCTATTATGCGATGATCCGATCTCGGAAACAGCACGTTTCAGATTTTCCACCGTAATCGCGATGCCGACGGCCCGGCTCGATTCCCGTCAGTAATTCCGGAATGCGACACAGGCAAACTACTCGTTATTCGTCATCCAAAAGAAACACCACCTCCGGGCTTTTGGATACGCTTTGCTAACGTGTGAATAATTGCTTGGAGAGCCGGACGCGGAAGCGCAAGTTTGTACATAAATATACATATAATCCATCCATCGCTATCACGCCATGTATTAAACACGCGGGTATAATTCTTTTAGTAACAACACTGCTGCAAGTCGGCATAACAATGCATTCTCGAAAAATTAAATACGACGTTTTCTGCTAATTTTCACAAAAAAATTTCAACGTTTTGTCGCCTTACATCGTAATCATCTTCTCGCTGTGATCACGCGACTGCGGTAAAGTTGCAAAGATGACAAAATTAACTGCGCTACCTGTAGACGATTTTTAACCAGCACTGAGCTGTAAATCACAAGTACTAATCACCATCTTTTCTTCGTTTTAATTTGTTTCTATTACTTATTAATCAAGTCTTGAATAATTAGAAGGTCAGGCAAATTGTTATATGTGTATTTATACCGATAACGTGTTAACTATCGTATTTTCTCCTCCTTTTTTTTTACTTTATTACTATCATCGTACTTATCATACGTATATTTGAAATTTATTTTCCCCACATAAGATAAGTTTGTGAATTATAACTATGTGCAAATGAGAAAGCAAAACGCGAGCTGACATTCCCATGTTATACACAGCTATAATTTACATGTTTCAGAACGATCGGCAAACCGGCTCACGATCGTGCGTCTTATTTCATTACAGCCGTAGCGTTAGCAAAAACTTTAACGCGCATACCTTGCAGCTGTAATTTTCACCGCATCCTAATATTCGTCTCCTCCATCGGCCGTCGAGAGTTCGTGTTTGCTCAAAAGACACGTACGCGTATATTATAAAGAAAGGCTTGCGGGATGATAGAAATGCCTGGAGGTTCATCGACGGCCGACCGGAGGGGAATTACGTAAGGTCTAAATAACATGTGGTGATATAAACAAGGAATGCTTCCACCGGATTACCGCTATAAGCACCGACAAATTAATTACTTCTTTATACAATGAAACGCAATTACCTGATTACCGCAAGTTTGTAGTTAATTATGTCTATACGACTTTCAGGCATGTGTGAAACGAGTTTCTGCCCCGTACGCCGAGCCTCGATTACGCGAACGTCGCAGATTTCCTACTTTGCTACTCGCTGCAGGCTTCCCTATCATTTCTCCAACACTTAAAACAGTCAGATCGATCGATCTATACGCAAGTATTATGTACATGCATAGGTGTATACACGCCGAATATATATATATATATATATATATATATATACATATATATGTGTGTGTGTGTGTGTGTATATACAGGTAACCTATAGCCTTGCTCGCGGAGAAAGTCTAGCAGTTCGTATAGGCACCTGTAATCCTGCATGCTTTGACTCTGCCTATATGGACTCAAAAATTGTACGCATGCTTTACAGGTACTTGTTACATGTGCCTGGGTTTATATCAATCTTTCACCGATCGAAATCATACAGAAATCGGACTTGCACGAGAAACATTTTAAACGATGCTCGACATAATTCGATAGCATCTCTGATCGTTGAGATTCGGAAGCTTTGACGCGCAAAGTTCGCAACGTAACAATTGGAGCAAGACTTGAGGATTATGGGATTTTACGATTACAGGTAACGACCGGTTCGTCTGATAAACACGCGCGTTTGTAGTCACGTGACAGCAGTAAATTATAAATATAAGAAATCAAATAAAACGGGGGTTGTAAATTATTTCCACATACATAAGTGGGTAAAAAATATTCTGCGACAAATAATAACCGATTACCGGTGCGGGATTAACGTCGGAGAATGAGTGGAATTGAAAGGCACGTGCCGAGCACGAACCCCGGTTAGGTTTTTTTCGCCGATGTATGGAGTGTGCAGGTAGAGGTACGTGTAATAATCCGACTCACTTTTAGCCGCAGTCAAGACTTCATCCCTCGGCCACAACGATGCCGACATACGTCAGGGGCCTTTGACAAGCCGGGTCGCGACGATCGGATCAATAATTGTGTCACCTGCACTGTATAATTATGCTAGAAGCACGCCGTGTTCATAGCTTGTACAAGTTCCGTTTGTGACCGACCGTAGTGAGGCCAAGCAGCGAACTGCTTTCGTAGAGAATCAAGAACCGAGTTACCTACCTACCTGGTGTACGACTTCCCCCGCTTCAAGGTAAAGGGGGGGGGGGGGGGGGGGCAACTCGTGCAGAAGTGACGGCGCCAGGGACGGGAAGTGTTTTACTCCGATACCCTGGGATCCACCTTCACCATTCTCCTCCGTTTACTCTTCCAATCTCATCGTAAATTACCACCTAATGTCTGAATTATCATTATACCCTTATGTGTACCCTCTCCATCAATTTCACCGTAATATAGGTATTTTAACACCGCGCCTCGAGTGATCGCGATGATTGATGTTCCTAGATAATGAATTGAAGATTTTCATCAAGTTCTGATTTTCTTATCCAGAAACCTGTAAACCGAGTGCACCTAATGTCGCATTTGCTTAGTGTCCACCACATTAGACTTCTTTGTAATAGATTTACTTCCGGGAGAGAGTGGCAAGTATTACACGTATACATGTGTATACATATATACGAGTATATATATACACATATAACTTTGTCAGGCGTTATCAAGGTATGAATATTTTAGGTTAATTTATATTTTTATTTTCACCGTTGTTTTCTTTTTTCACATTTGCTTCGGTAACACGAGAAGGGTCACAGCTCATCGACACCGCATTTCTCCAACGTATATACATAGATATAATAATACAAAGGGTAACCGCGATGTCACTTCAAGTTTATTTTATTTTATTTTATTCTTTCTCTATCTTTCATGACATTTAGTACCTTACGAAGTTACGCCTGTAATGCCATGTGATAGAATAACATCAATTCATCTGCTTTCTATTCCGCGGTAGGTACACATTAACTCACTCACCGTCGCCGTCGCGTGAGCAAGATCATGTGGAAGAAAGCTCCGACGGGGGCTGCACGTTCGTGACTTTGTACGTGGATATTTTTTTTTTTTTTTTCAATTCATCCTTCGCGATGTTACATGATTGACAGATACGCGCGGCGGAGCTGAAAAAAGACTCCCCGCTCAACTTTGACGAGGGGCAAGAACGCGCGTCCGACTACCTGTAAGATGATGGTCATCACCAAGCGTGCGCGTAACAGGCAAATGGATCCGAGGAAGTGTATCTATAATGGTGAAATTTCTATTGTTCCAGTAAAATTCAGCATCAAAAGTACACACACGTGGTTACGGTAATTTACTCTGTAACACGAGGGTGTAGCGACGTGTAAATCGCGACATTGTGCAATTTTACATCACAAGTGCGACTATAAATTTAATGTGTTTACACCTACCTCGTTATTATGTAGAAAATTCACAACGGAAACGAAAGAAAGTCTTTTGTCTTCGGTGTAGGAAGTGACGGGTATGGGTTTAGAGATTACGAAACCAGAAATGGAACGTTGTAGCGCTCGGCTCTGCAATTTTATTCAACGTTTATTGTAGAAGAAAAGAGAATAATAAAAATTAAAAATACACTTTGTAGAAATCATAAACGACAACGACGAGAAACAACGAATAATAGAAGAAGAAAAAAACTCTAATAATACCGATTTACCGTAGACGTGTGAACTTGTCGTATCGCGCTTTATGCTAACAAACAATAGTGAAAAGTATTTGTACATTTATATATTATTTTACAGTTAATTACTCTACGAGACGATTGAGACGCTTCTTACAGTAACTGTCAAGTGTATAATCATTACGGATACTTTCAGTACGAATATAGCTCTGTAGATATTCTGCAAATGAGGGGCGTGAAACTTTTAACGATCACTGTAATTGTTGTAAAACAAAAATTGATTGAATTACATGAAAGTCCTGGGTAAGGTACACGACCGAAGCTGTGCATCAGGTGAACTAGAAATGCATTCAGCACAGGTGTAACCGGAGTGAAAGGACTTCGATACTACAGAGTAATGCAGCGAGTCTCTCGTCTTTCGTTTCTCCCATTCCGTCTTTTATCTCTTAAGTCGACGCAGGCTTGCATTGATAGTGTTATTAAACTCTAACCCACCCCCAAGCACGATGCTGTATACCTATACGTATATACAATTTTTGAAAAACAACACGACGATTAATAAGGCTTTGGCAATAGTCACGTTTTAAAAAACTTGAGCGATGGGCTGGACCATGAAAGACTTTCTTATTACCTAAAATGATAATGTACGTATGCGTTTGATGAGATGTGAAAACATTCGTCCGTCAATCCGATTCGGCGTCAAAGTCAAAGCGATTGAACGGTCGTTGAGGTCACGTTGAGACCTCGATGCCGGCAGGAGAGTCTTGTCTCCTACGTAGTCACGATGTTTGCCATCACTGGATTGCAGTTATCCACGGTTAGAACCTTCGGTTCGTTGGCAATCAACGTCTTCGACTCATCAGGGCAGACTTTTATCCTGAAAGAATATCGACCTCTCGTCAGTTTTGAAACGTGTTACGACTCCTCGAAATATCGTTCCATCATCCCGTCAGCGAGAAACAAGAAGTCGACGTTACCCGCTATTGGATTCCAGGCTGTCAACGACGACGGAGTCGAGATAGACCATCGGCTTGGTGATGAGACGCCAAGTGAGAGGGTTGAACGTGACCTGATACTCCCAAGTGACTTCAACGGCCTTGGGCTTACCGACAACTTCCCCTGGGAGTACAATCGTATGGGTGGTTCCCGGCCCGTAGTACTTGGAGTCTTCGCTGAACTGCATTCTCTCAGTCTGTCTGCCGTCCTCCCCGATCACCCGCAGGACAAAGATTCCTACTTCACCACCGTGGTTCATGCTTTCCGCCGTCTTCGAGATGTTGATTTTGACCCTGTAGTGTCCTCCTGTAACGCAAAAACTCCTACGTCAGTAAAGGAAGAAGTTGCAGGGCTTACTGCTCACTGACTTGCAACGACTCTAATAAAGACCCAAAAACTCACTACAGAAGGGCTTTGCTCCAGCGGTCATTAGGTAGGTCGATGCGTGGTAGTTTCCTCTCTGTGCGTCGAACCCGAATCGTGGGCAGTACTGATTTACGCAATCGAAACAGCCACCCTCCTGGAACCGGGTCCAGGATGAACATGGAACCGCAAGAAACGGACAGGCTGTGTTAATGCTCTCAATGAAGTACTCGTAGCTTCGTATGTGGTTGCAGCCGAGGAACCTTCTAAGGCCTGAGAGAAACATCAATTTTTACCACGTGTTATTCGGTGTTTCGACCAGACTCGGACTGACTGACACAAATTGCCGTTCATCTCACCTCTGACGAAGCTTCCACGTTCAAGAGTTATCGAGTCAAGGACTCCCTCGTTGCATCCAGGTTGATTCCGGCCGTCGTTGGGGTAGAAATCGATGTGTCCAACCGGCTGGGTGATACCGAGACCACCGCTGATGAAAGGGTTGCAATCGGTGTGAATCACTGCAACGAAGTCGGCGTCCGTTGGGTCCAAACGAACCATCGGCGAGGTATTGCTGAAGTGCGGTTCCGCTGGGTCCAGACCTGAATCACGAAGGTTCATATCGAATAACGCATCGGTGAAATTAAATAGTTTCGGCAATGATAGTGCGGTTCTCACACGTAATGTGGTCCGGTTAGCTTTCGACACGAGTGTATACAATTAGAACCGAACAAGACGACCGTAACGGCAATGGTGGGAGAACAAAGGAAGGCGTTAGTCCAATTAAACCAAAGGATGTTTTTTTTCGGGAGGTATGTACGTACATGCATATACCCATATCTCTGGCTTCGAATTACATTAACCATACATCTTGTACCATACAAATTTCTTTCGCCTACGGGCGTTTGGAGTGTAATTGAGGTGTTTTTGTTATTACGCAACAGGCCTACTCACTTCGCGGTCATGAAAGTTGTCCGGTGTTTACACTTCCGAGAAAGAGCCATATCGTTTCTGACGCTACTCCAAGCCACGACTTATACACGCTTGTATGCTGATACGTCTGTCCGACATATACACGCGACTGACCTACCGGAGAGGCGGTGGAGTCCCACCAAAGTACATTTATACTGGACGACGTCCGACTTCCACACAGTCCGAAGCGACCTACATATCAACACCGGTCAGGCATCCACAACACGCGTTTCGTTCAGGACCGTAACAACATCTCATGCACTTTCCCGTATAACCGTATCCGAGTTTCATTTTTTCACATTTCGAAATACTTATGCCGGAAGGATTCCACCTCGTATCTACGTTAAATTACGCACGATGTGATGTAACCCTCGAAATCTGACGCATACATTTCCATATTATTTCGACCACAAATCACGTCCACGTACTCCGTGGCGCACGTCACGTAGATTCGTTGCCAACTTCTTTGTCAGTATATAGACAGTTTCGAAGAAGGAAAAGATTCATCCTTTGGACGGATTCTAACGTCAGTCTTTTCTAATTCGGTTCTGTAAACAACAACTGTAGGCTCTCAACCCGACCTTTCCTTGTCCTGGCGATGTAAATTTATAATTAACGGCATTCATGCCTACCTTTCGCGTATTTCGAGTGTAAGTAGTAATAATCTTACGTAAAATTTTTCCGCTCCGCCTGAATCAACACTTATAAGTAGTTTTCGGTTGTAAAATATATCATAATTTAAATAAATAAATATTTCTAGTCTGAGGAGCCCCCCCCCCCCCCCCCATACCCATTAGGGTGGAAACGTCATACATATCAATCTGTCTTATTATTGACCTGACGACACCGAGATAACATTCGACGAAAAGATTCATCCATAATTGTTTCGTTGTTTTGGTATAACTTCATAAGTCCCCACTCTGAACAGTTTATAACAGTGAAACGTACTACATGCTTCACGTTCACGTTTTGGCTGTAATCCTACAAATAGAATTATCACGAGCCAGGAAGGAAGTATTTCTCTGGAATAGCCTGGTTTGGAATGTTCTCTCGATTCCTGGCGTGTAGCGTCAAAGAGCGAATCTATAATTTTCATCAGCTTGGTCCTTGCGAAGTGAAACCAGTCGCTGCCACTTCCTGACAGGACGTGGTACCTTACTCCACTTGTTTACCGTTGTCTTGTCTTCGGGCGGGGCACGATCCGCCCTCGAGTTCCTAGACGCCCTCGACGACATCGACGATTAAAGACTCCTGACAGTCATTGGAGGGTCCGATCAGGACCAGTCGACCCTCAGCCTTTTTAATCACCTTCGATCCACTCGCCTCTGAACCCGGGCGCACACCTTCCGAGTCTTTCTGTCGCTAGCTGCTACCCTGATCTTTCCTGATCCAATCGATAGACTGCTAGACGGCCACGTCAGGGATGAACGAACCAGTTAGGTACTCCATCCTCCGCATATACCGGAGGTCGCAAAAAGTGTCCGACAGCCTTGCATCCCTTCACACTCACAGCCGTAAACGCAATTCTCCAACTCACCAGTTATCCTGCCGAGATTGAGGCCATATCGGACCCGCAGGTTGTATCCAACGTAGCCGGCGGTGTGGGCGCCAAGGCTATGTCCGATGACGTGGACCCTGGAGGGTTCGAAGCTGCCAATCTTGATGAACTGGGCTGCAAGACGAGCAGTCATCGCTCCCACAAGCCGGGTATTCGCAACAGCCTGAGTGTACGGTGGACCAGCACCTGTGAGCCAGTTGACGACCACCACGTTGCAGTCTTCACGGTGGAGCAGTTCCTTAGTCATTCTCTGGGGGAGGAGAAATAGGGTTGGTTGCAGTGATTGGTGAACAGCGACGCGTATAAATGTCACGAGAGAAAAGAGAGAGAGAGAGAAAGAGAATTCAGCCACTTGAAATTTCTCCTTTGATCAAATAGACCCATTTGTTTGCAGCCCGGCATTAGAGCTGCAACATTGGACCGGTTATTTTTTATCGCGGTGAAACTTCGACACGATTCGCGGTGACACTAGAGAGTGACTTACCAGGACCCAGGTTTTGTCTCCGTTCTCAAGGTATCCGTGGATGATGAAGTAGACGTTCCCATCGGGGCGGATGTGAGCGTTTCTGATCGTGGTGTCTTGGTCGATCTTCAGCTCGTCGGGATTGTTCAACGTATTTCGAGTGTAGAGAAGATACCTTGGGCCGATTTTGTCCGGGCGCATCGGAAAGTCAACCACTGGTCTGTTCTCACCGTACCATGGCTCTCCGATATAGAAACAGCCGAATGGCTGATAGCAGCGCCACATGTACCAGTCTGTAAAAATAAATTGAGGATATTAATTACACGGTAATTATTGTTGTAGTCGTACTGCTGTGAGCTGTCGTTTCTTAGGTTAGTATACAATTAAGTAGCTGGGCTTTTAGACATGCACACTTATCATGGGTATGTAGTGCGCTGCGGGAACCGAGCGCTAATTATGATTATAGATAAATTTCGCAATTAGTCGCTGTGTCACGGTTGGCGCAATTATACAACCATTGTGAAATTCAAGTTTCAAAAAACATTGAAGATCACCATCTAAGGGGGAAAGATGCACTTATTGTTAGTTGAATGGTTCTCGTTCAAATATCTACATGATTTATATTAATTATTATGATCGTCATACCGAGCGCGCGGTTTCATATTCAGGCTAAGACCACCGAGAACAAATCTGGACGACAGGAAAACCAGCGAATCGATAAGACTTCGTTGTGCCGTTTCCAGGAATTCAAACACGTAATATATAGAGTTAATGGGTCTTTTTCAATGACTTATATTCTAACGCTCGTGCGAGATTCCTTAAAGGTTATCGGAGCGATAACGCTGCTTCTTGCTACTGGTATCTAAACGATGCGGTGTTGTGTCTTCGATTGAAGATTGCTGCGGCTACAGGATGTATAATATGCTGACCGCGCGAAGAAAACGGCCGGTACATTTCTCTTCAACATTTTGCGCATTCACTTTACTTGAAGAGAAAAATTCACGAAGATTCAGAAAGATCCACGTGCAGCTTATGCAAGATGGGCCAAAAAATCGGTCCGATTTAAAATGTGAATAATATCAAAACGCGTCCACCGATTTTCAGAAACTTTTTTTCCTCGAAATTAGAAGATCGAACCTTTTGTTTTGCGTTTGAAAATCTGAAAAATATTTATTCCTTGCTCAGATACACGCTGTTGAAAAACGGGTTATGAAAAAATTGCTGGGAATGCGACAAACATGAATATTAAAGAATGTTCAACTTAATCTCCATCTTAAATTGTGATTCGAAGTTTGATTCTGGAATTTTATCAAATCTCCTAGACTTTATTCACACGACATGAAACTGTTTTTCTAATATCAGTGTCAAAAGTTTTTGAAAATCGGTCAACGCGTCCCGAATTTCATTCACGTTTTAAACTGATTCGATTTTGTTTTTGGCCGACCCTGTATTGTATAACGTTTGATTACTCACCGTCTAACAACTCAAATGTTTTGTTCTGTTGCTTGGACACGTTTATTGTCGCCACGTCGTTTTTCGCTGGCAAATTGGATAAATTTTTAACCTCAGTTCCATTGGGAAGTGTGCTCATAATATTCGCGGTGTACATTAACATCAACAACGTGTCGTTCAGAATCGGAAGCATGTTTGCTACGTTGCCCGTAAATTTATTTTCACAAAATCGTACGACGTTTGTCGAAAGGCACAGTTCTACTTTATTGAAAATCACTGCAGTCGAACTGACGATGCGAACATCAGTATTGATACTGAAAAACGACGTTACACGAGTTGCAAAACACGCGTCGCGCAAATATCGTTTTACTTTTTCCTCACTTTTAATCACTTGTTATTCTATAAAGTTTAATATAATACTTGTCCTATAGCGAAAAGTTGTTTAACGAACTTGTTTACAACGCAGTCACGGGAATGTTATAATTTCTGAAAAATTGGCGAGATATGAATTCTTCGAAGAGAGTTTATCGAAACAGAAGAGAGAGAGAAAAAAAAAAGAAATCGCTTTTCACATTGGCTTACATTTTTATACCGGACTATTAACCGTATGAACTTTCTGTTTATAGAGTAAGATTTGAGTTGACAGATAATCACGGTTTTACTAATCACCTCTTATACCGCAGTGCACACTCAACACAACCGAGAATCAGAAGTGCTTTTTAGTGACTGATCGTCCGTTCGTTTGCCAGTCCGGAATCCGACCCTCTTTAAGTGCCTCCACGCTCCCTACCCTCCTCGATCTCCTCCGTGTTTAAAAACGTTAAAAATTGATTGACGCACAACTGCCAGAGATAACGTTAATGTTTGTTACGCTCGCGCCGTCGTGACACGACATTAATTATTAATTGCCAATTAATTGTAATATAACTATAAAACGTAGCAATTTGTGCCAGATTTTTATCAACCTTTTTATTATCATATTTACGATCCTTCCACTGGAGACTGGTAAACACTCAAAGGGGTCAGTAGAGGTAATAAAACAATTCGCGGCCGCCGAAATGATACAATTTCCAAGTCACCACTTCGAGTCAATCACGAATTTATCGTTTTTTCATCGCAGCCTGACAACGAGTAAAACGATCATGCCACCAGCTTCTGAGCAGCCGATATTAACGCGACGAGTCGTCGTCCGATCCGTCGTACTTCGGTCTAATTGGGCGATGATCGACCCTCTGGTTGAAATTGACCCGGACTCCTGCTTGAAATGGATAAGACGGCATACAGCTGACGAACCACGACGCTAGCTGTGGATACCAATTACGTTCAGATCGTAAGTGATTTATTAGTTTCATTGAAAGGCGCAGCAGCACATGTGCATCGACGTAGCAACCTCGAAGAAGCTGCCTTTAGATCAAATGCCGCCAAAGGCACCGCTCCTTGACTAAAAAGATGCGCTCTTCTACGGTCTGCCGAGAATCTACCGAGCCCACGGCTTCTCAGCGACGCCGAATACCCCCGGCACAAGAAACGTATGGCAATTAAGTATCCTTCGTCGAACAGAAATGCCTGCAGATTCAGTCTTCACAGTCAACGAAACTTTCCGACAGCAATCCAGGAAATGTGAAAATAAACCTTTTTTCTTCACGGTAAAAACCTTTTCTCGATTTTTTTACGGCCCAACAAAATCTCGTACACAACGTATTCGAAAATATTTCTCAGCGGCTCCTGAGCTCACCCTAACACGAGGTCTTCAATTATCATGAAAGTTAACCGCCTCTTATGTATGGTTCACTTTATCTATACAGAAACGAGTAATCTCTTGTAGTATTAAGCTATGACTGAACTGTTCAGCCTACTGTTGTCCGTTTGTTTGCTCTACTGGAATTTGCTTGCCAAATATAGTATAAGTAACGGAACGAAGTGGGTAGATATCGAGTTTTCTGCCAACAGCGTTCATGCGGCTGTCAAGCAAAGTCGTTCGGCCGATCCGAGAGGAAATATAACCAGAGAAAATACTCGGCACCAGATGTGCCAGATGCTAGCTCAACGAAATTCGAACTGCCATGCCGTCTATACATATAGGTTGCCGTTCTGAAGTTTGCCTCGTTTTTCGTTCCGGGTACGACAGAAAAATTGAAATAACATTATTTTAGCTTTTCGATGTATAGCCACTGCTTAAAGCTGGTGGTATATAATCTAAGTGGTTGGAAATTTTCATTTCATTCTAAAATCATTATGTTAAAAATGAAATGAAACGACGCCAATCTTTCTGAAGTAATTTCTTCGGTATGCGAATAAGCATGAGGTCTCAAATTGAAACGAAAATCTGTAATGCGATATAGTACATATTGTAAGTATTATTGTTGGCAAAATGCGACACGTATAGAAGTAGTAAAACAATATTTATAACTCTTCCTGCATTTTTTACTTAGAGGCCCCTTTCCATAACGAAACTTGTAATTCGTTGACTGCACCCCATCCGTCCAATCGGTTACTCCCCTGATATTGAGGGGGTAGATTCGCTCCACCTTTGACACTTGATTCAACAAAAGGCAGGGACTACGGTAAGGGACCGTATCGATCGCGGTGAAGTATCGCAGAGGAGAAAGAGAGAGAGAGAGAGAGAGAGAGAGAGAGGAACGAACTTCGAATGGAGTTGCTAGTCACATCATCCCCCAGAGTTACCCTTCTCGCAGCATCCCCGGACCAAATTCCCAATAGAGAACCCTCCGCGGAGATTTGCTCTACACCGATCATATTCTCCCGGTATTTTGCAGCCCCTATGATATTTCACAAATTCGCCAAGGGGATGTTTGCAGATTTTGCAAAGGGGCGCGAATCCCTCGGAGGGGTTGCAATTGGGGTGGCGCGCGAGTATCGCGGCTTCGACAACTCCTGAAAGATCCTGGAAGCTGGGTGTCCCCGTTGTGTTTGTGTTGTTTTGCGGTTAGAACGAGCGTTAGACACGAGCTTTTGGAGAGTGTGCGAACGTCCTTAGGTGCGTACGCGGCGCGGTTCGATGGCAGCAGATCTGCACTTCGCGCAAAGCTGTTCGGAAGCTCGCCTGCAGGTGCGGCTGGCGATATACGCGACGAAATGGTTCGTGGGCGGTGCGACTCACGGACGTTCCGAACAAAGGGTTTTTAGGGCCCTTAGACGGCTCCTCTGCCTCCTTGATCTCCTGCTACCCAGCCCTATCAAAACCCCATTCATTTACATGCGTGCCCGAGGTGCGTACGAGCCCTCGCCCCTGTGTAAGTAACGCCTCGAACCCTCCTCGAGGAGGGTGAATTAAGCGGTAAAGCTCTACCCTGGGAAAATGTATTCCCCGATCCGTTTGGGGCTGCCGTTGCTATGGCACCGGGCTTCTCACCCCTTCGAAATCGTCTCGGGCGTTTTGCCAGAGAGTGTGTATTGCGAATCAACTTGGGCTGGAACGGTCGTTGTTTCCCTCAACCAATCCGCGGCATCCAGTGTTAATCGATCGGCAAAATTACCTCTCTCCTCGCCGTTTTAAACGGTCTCTGCGTATCTTCACCGACGCGGACTGAAACTTGACGCACCATTTTTTATTTGCAAAGAATAATAATAATAAAAAAAAAATCAAATAATAAAATGCAACTCAATCCACCACAGATTGATCTCTGTGCAGGATTACCGAGTGTTAAGGAATAGCTGTTCGATTCGTTACGTAAAATAATACCTCGGAATCATGTTTTCATGCAATGAGATTCGTGTATTTCAAATGGGATTATCGCTCGACGGGAACCTTCGCATTGGTGAACGGAGTGATGGAGTAAGATGTGGGCGGCGCCAAAGGTCTTATCATCCCCCACGTGGTTATGGGTTCCTGGTTTATAAGCTGACACGTGCCTGTCTGACCTTAACTCTTTCGGTGCGTCGGTGGTTAAATGATTTTCAAAATAGGGTTTTTACCGCGAGTCTTTGTCAGCCCGCGAGCGGTAAGTGATAGGTTTGCTCTTGTGTCTCCGCCCAGCCAGTACGACGTTACGTTAAAGTTACACAAAATATCTTGTACAAAGGAAACTCAACTTTTTTAACAGGAGATTATGAACGCGGAGCTGAACACACTGAAGTACAGTTATTTTCATCGACTGGCACGCCGGTTGGCTGGTTGGCTGGCTGGTTGGCTGGCTGGTCGTCGATCCGTTGGCAGACACTGCGCAGACGCCTTTTATACGACGAGGAAAAGAGCACGTGCTCGATAGACGGCGGGCCACTTGTCGTTTCAATTGGATCCCTTCGCGTGATGACAAATGAACTTCTTTTATCCAAAAAATGGGGGAAGAACAACATAGATCAAATTTTATCTTCATTACTTCGGTGTAATCCTCACGTAGGTTCGAAAAGTATTAATTTGAACAACCTGTGCAAGGTCTGAAAATTGTGTTAAAATGTCGAATAAAAAGAAAGACAATTGTTACAGATCACAATTGATGACCGCATAGATCTGAAGTTTGAATATTTGATTCACTTTTATTAGGGTTGATAAAAAAATGATACCGCGATTTTCATATAAATAATTGATTGGACCACCTTCCTTGAGTCTTACTGCAGTTTATATACTTATGATTGAACTGAATTGTAATTTGTCCCTGATAACAACCCATAACATCCCCGTAAAGATCTAACGGAGTTGGACTGAGTTTTTGTATCGACGAAGCTGGACTGAGAAGGTTTTAAATTCAGAACGAGATCATTGAATGCGGTAAAATCTCGACTAGATTGATTATTATGAGAAAATGAGATTATAAATAGATCTGATTTTTACAGTTCAAAGAACAAATAACTCCATCGGTACTGTTGCGAGCCAGCGATTAAACTTGACATAGGTGTGTGTTCGCAGGTTAGTGATAAGTGCCCATGCGTTATAAGAGCTCCGATGACGCGAGGCTCGCATGCGTTAAAAAGTTAGAGAAACTGAGTTGCGCCATTGACCTCGATAGGGCCGTGACAAACGGCGTCTGATGCAACCGGACAGCCTACGAACAGTCCCTAAATTACTTACAAGCCTTCCTACGTCCCTGTGACTGAGGCCCTTCAACCGACATCCCTGAGGACAACCACGGAACGAACAGTGGCCAAAAGTGTCCATCAATCAATCGAACCGAACGACCGGCCGGGTACTGAACGTCCGTGAAAGATTAAGGATCGAATGTTTTGTAAAAGGGAAATGGCGCGGTGACGGGGACTAGGAGATTATGCCGAGTCGCTGGTTGTAGCCGAAGCCAGTAGGCCGGTAACTAAATTACGGACAAGGGACCTTCACCCGATTTCCGGCGTGGAGAGAAAAAAAAAAAACCGTCAAAGTAGGTGAACCAACGGGGAAGTAGAATGGTCGAAGAGGGCAGTGAACGCGATCGCCTAACCCACACCTAACATAAACGACACCGAAACCCCAAAAGGTTCAAGACGATGGAGCGATATGTTTCAGCAAAGGAACAATCATCCATCCTCGAAATCATCGGCCAACGAAAATCAGAACGTGGCACGTCTCTGATCACCTCCTCTATCGATGCTGCTGCTGCTGCTGCTCATTTTTTGTTCACGTAACACTTTTCTTCTTTAAAATTAAGAAGCTATTGGAAACTGTAACATTTTACGACTTGCATCCGCTGTATCGTACCGCTTACGAAATACTTTGGAAGCGTCTTTTGAACAGTTTCCCGGTTGTCTGAATACCTTCCAAAAAAGGGCCGAGGGTGAGGATTATAGCAATGCTTGTGTCCGGCAAAGACGGGCAACACTTTTCGAGAAAACGACACCCTGTCCATATCAACGATGGTGTTACAACGATGTCGTGAAAAATGATCAAGACCGGTCGAGTTCATAATTTCCTGTTGAAATTTGTCACTGGCTTCGCTTTCACTTTCTGAGTGCCTTCGCAGAGTCGAGACTTTTTTAGCAGGACTTCGGTCGGCCTCGGAGTGTTTGCTGAGATTAACGAGCGGTCTTTGGAAGGCCTGTTTTCCTCCTCGAAACAAAGGTCAAGTTGCTTTCGGTATATTGGCCATAAATCTACACTGTAATCCGATGGTCATTGACCCCAGATGAGCCGCGTGGAACACGTGCACATTAGAGAGAGAGAGTCCCTTGAAGGGCCCGGTTGGCGGTGAACTGCTTCTGCCACCTCATGGTTTCCTGGTGAAAGTGCGTAGGCGTACGCCCTGAAGGGTTAACCATTCCCAATTCTACAATCAAAACTCGAGGGACCCCGTTATTGCCGTGTATGGATAAGAGCCCGTCGGTGTGCGTCCACCGTCCGCATTTGTGCTTGAGCCGCGCTGGTATGGTGAGCACTGCTCCCTCGTAGTTCATGGATTCCTGTTTTGGTTGTTTATCTTTAACTCGCGGTCGCGGTCGTCGTGTTTACCGATTTATTTTATGCAAAAGTAATTAGACACTTTCACGAGCCACTATGCGTGCTTTAATATCGCGCTACAACGGACTTTATGAATATTAATTAACATCGGGCTGCCGTCCACTAGGCGATCATCAAGCGGGAGAGTTTTCGGTTCACCTTTGGTGTGCAGGAAGCTTGGCATCATCCGGCGGTGAACGCGAGAAAAGTCTCATTGCGATATCGATTTCCCGGATCGTGCCTCTCGTCTATTCAACTCGGAAGCCTGCGGAGTCTGACCCTCGCCTTCCTAACTTCCTGAGAACTCCGAGTCTCTTCAATCGAATAATACAAAGAGGCGTAACCCGAATGGCATATTTATCATTCGCATGCTTCGTTGAGCGCCAAGAGTTTTCCTCTTCCTTTTTTTTTTCTAAATCTACCGACTTGTCTGACCAGGGACTCATGGCTGGGCGAAGTTCGGTTCAAAGAAAACCCGCAGAAAGTACTTAACAATGATAAACGGTCGTTACAGGGGTGGAGTTTACGCACAGTCGGAGAGGTTGAGTGCCAACGGGAAGTGGGGCAGACTATAATCAGTGAATAAATTCAATTTGTCCTGCTTCAAGAAAGATAAATAGCGCAGATGTCAACAATACTAGGATAGTATGCGGCGGCAGAAACCATCCGGCTATAGTGTCTCATCGGATACAACATGGCGTATCCCAGGTATAAAAACAATCGTAAAATTCTCCAGCTGCCGGCGTTCTCGTTCAAACTCCTCGAATGCTCTTCCACCAGAGATGCTTTCTCAGGTATCGATCGCGACGGTTGGTCCACGCACATGCATGCTCTGAGAAATCGGCACTACTTAACCTGTTACGTAATCCACCGTGGCCTGAATTAGCGATTGGGATGTCATAAGGGAGAAGTAATTTGCGGATACTAAGTGCAAGGATCGAATGACAGCGGTGGAGTTGGTGAACCCGGGTTCCGAAGGGAAAAGATGCTCGCTATTGGATAGTCGGATCGTGACTGAAGGCCCGTCACACCGTTCGCGAACGAGACTGACTGCCAGTCAATTTCCATTTCCGCTGGATATCCTTTATTCGGTAGACGCATTTGAGGCAGGTACGGACCCGATTAGGGCGTAGTATCAGCCCACGAAGAACGAGGCAAAGACCTAAGTGACGGAGCATCTTAAGGCCAAGAGTAGTCCCAAGAAAGTGGAGGACAATGGAGTAACTCCTCCGCGTCACAGGGAAATATGAGCGTTACGAAACTCTCGAGGAAAATTCACCCCTTCCCTTTCCGCGGCCGAAGAGGAGACGAGACGTACTTATGTCTTATACCTGCAGAGCCCCCCCAGTGAATGAAAGGAGATCGACTAACAATGCGGCGTTTCGTGGTGGGACGACGAGTGGGCGTATCTCTGGGGTTATTGGGCCTAATTTACTTGGAACAAAAGAATCGTGGGGTGCCGTAACAGGGTACTACGTTGTTCTCCTTCTTCGCTTACGATCACCACATTCCTTGGTCGACGAACAAAGCGGAAGAGCAAGTAACGCGGTTTGGGAAAAGAGAACTGGGATACAATAAATACCTTTCCAAATATTTATACCCACAGGATGGTAATGAGCAAATGACACTCGATTGATGAAGTGAATAGGTCAGGGAATACCAGTGATTCTTGAACAAGAATAATCAAGCTACTCGACATCTAATTATCGTTCAATGATCGATTGTACTAACCACGATTCATACGATAGTTTGCTAATATCGACTTCTCAGTTCCTTTTCAGCATTGCTCGTGGAATAGTAACCGGTATCAGTAACACGTGAATGGTTCCGGATAAAAGGAACGCGGTGACAGTAATCAGGAAGTTATGAGAAGGTGGAGCAATTTGAGCTTGAAGGTTCACCACCCTCGGTAATTCCATATCTTACCGTTCTTACTCGTCTGGGTCGTTGGTGTGGAATTGAATGGAGCAGGTATTAAATCCGACGACCGGCGGGACAGAGCAGGGAACGAAATAACAGAGGATCGTGACCAGTGGCGATGGTTAACGAATTGGACTTGGACCCAGAGCAAGAAAGGGTTGTGGGCGGTAACAGAACATTCATAGAAACTCTACCAGGGATTCAGCGTCACGAGGAAGTCAATCGGCATTCACTCCCTCGATGCGACTGCTTATCCGACTCCACTGCTGGTGGACGGTATCGACCATAAAGCAACCCTCCGTGGGACCTGACAGCCTGTCTACCCTCTTCACGTTATTCCAAAGGAATTCGAGAGCACGAGTCTTTCGACAAGAGCAGACGTCTTCACCGCGGTGAAGATCAATATTATGCGATTCGTGCCGGGCTTACGTGAAACAACACGAAATCATCAATTGTCGTGGGATAGGTACTGTAATGATAATGTACGGTCACGAGACAATTTTGCATTGAAGAATTTCGTGTTAATAAGACTAGTTAAGGGGAGATATACACCTAGAAGCCGTAAAAAAAGGTTCTATTTTAAAAATGTTTCAAAGAAAAGTAATCATTTATTTTAGATCAGAGTTTTCATTATCTAAAAGTACATACATTCAAATATATGTCAAATTTTTTTTATGTACAAATATCAAAAAGATACAAGGATATCGTAGGATTCTTGGAGGTCCTTGAAAAAATCGGCGCACACGGTACCCACTGGCGTATCTTCAAAAATCATCTAAAAAAAAAAAAAAAGATTATTAAATAAGATACTATAATCTAGTACTTGTCATAGCCGATTTCAAAATTATTGGTTTTTAACAAAATGGCGGCCATTTGAATATAGGTAACGATTTTCGGGCCTTAAACGTGTAATTACTTTGGCTATAAAATGAAGAGTAAGTAACGAAAAAAAAAAATCCTATGACAAATACTAGGTAATATTATATAGAATGACCACAAAAAATTTCAAAGCAATCGGTACATTGGTTTTTGAGAAATTTTGGGTACCGCTTTGAAAAACGTAGTTTTGAGGAAAACACGTTTGAAATTTTAGGAATTAAAAAATCATGAAATTTTAAACTTACATGGAATCATCAATACCAGGCCCATAGTGTAGGTCTTCTACAGTCGACGGAATTCCCATTGCATCTAAAGCTTGTTGCCGACGACGAATTCGACCTTCTTAGGGGGGGAGCACTGTACAATTCTATCACAAAAGAAATCTAACGTTTCCAGTTCTCGGTTATAACTGCCTTATTTTTCGAAGAATTAATTTGCGATTTTCACCAAATATTCTAAGGACCTTAAACTTTCAGAAAATGTAAAAAAAAAAAAATCGATTTTTTCAATTTTCTAGGTGTATATCTCCCCTTAAGTTGAGATTTAACAAAGATTACCCACGGTAGGTATAGCATTGGCATTCGGAATACAAGCCTGGAGTCTTCGACTTCTATTGTTTGCAGCCCGCCATCGAGTGCTGGACAAATTCGACCACTTCGTCCCTATGCAATCCTAGCGTCTTTCTGACATTTCCTTTGTTTCCACGGGTTGCCACGTGTTTGGTTGCGTGTAAGAAGATTCTCTAGTTTGTTTTTCCTGTTTCTTCATTGCGCATAGATGAAGGAAAGTCTGTCTAGAGAGTATACAAACGTTAGGAGAGCAGGACAAAGCGGGTGGAAACGCGCCGCGCAACACCCATTGAAACAGCATCAACACTACGGAGGTATCCTACGTACGTACCTCTGGTACGTGTGCAGTTGGTGAATGAACGAACGTGCCCGAACCACTTGCGCGATACTACAATGGCGTTCGTAAGTTATTCTGTATGGTTGACGGTTGTCGCATTCAACCCCTATGGTTTCATGTTCACTTGGTCAAAATGCGTGGGCGTTTATCCAAAGCTGTTCCTCACGTATGTCGGAATGAATGTGAGATATCCACTTCAATGCGACCTACGTGTTATACGCTTTTGGATGTAAGATGCAAGGCTGATTGTGAGACAGAGACGGCTTTCAGCGAAGGAATAACTTATACCTTATTGACATTGCGAAATTCTTGTGTCAATAAGTAGTGTTGGGGGGGGGGGGGATATGAATTAGTTTAATTGGCTTGTTAACATGGTGATTATTTATTGTCGATTAAAAGGTTGGCCGCGAAGATTTAACGTAAGCTAATTTTAATATCCAGGTAGGTTCCTGATATTCGGAAAGGCTCCTGCGACCTCAGAGTGACCTTTTTGTTACCAGGAAATCATGGCCCCACTTTCCGTGAAATTATATGGCGCTTCGGAAATTTAATCCCCGTTACCGATGACGCGAAATTCTTGTTGGCCGTTTCCAATCAATCGGCTCCTTCCGCTTATACCAGAGCAGCAGAAATGGCATGGGAAAACCGAACTCCTCTGTCGCGTTCCCGGGTATTTTTGGAAAACCGATACTCAACGATTACATCGCCGGCGCGCTGCGCTAGACCAGGTGGTTCAATGTATTTGCCGCGGTTGCAGGGTGAAATGAAAACGGAGTTCGGTAGACAGAGAGAGTATTGATTCCAAAGCTCTCGCTCCCGTCGCTGGAGCATCACCGTACAACACACGACGAGTTACACGTATGTCGTATCGCACACGTGTAATACCTAACGCGTGACGCAGCCAAGACCATCGGCCATGGGACACCGTCGATTCCGATTTAACGGAAGCATTTCGGGGCACTTGCTTCCACGTATGACGATCAGGGTGCGCGGTGCGTGCCGGACGTGTGACGCCTAAGGAAAGGGTTATGCGCTCAAGTGCTCCGGGCCACACATTGCTACCAGAGGAGTATAAGGCGGTAAGAGCCGTTTTGATATCTGGTTATATGGATATATTCGCGGGCAACCGCGTGATAATACTTCTCGAAGGTATAATCCGACTCGCGGTCGGCGGCGAGTGATTCCGCGAAAAGCTTGAAAAAACAATAAGGACAAAAGTCGTTTTAGAAAGCTTGCGGCGGCTCGTGAGACGGACCGCGGAGGCTAATTTGAATTGCGCATAGTTGTCAGCTGTCTAGCCACATGTCAGATTGACGGCGTCATAACACGGCTGCGGACCAGGATAGCAACAGAGCGTGGAGGTTGCCCGCGGCACGGAGAGCTTCAAATTCCAATCGCCCGATAATTGGGAGGGCTATCGGCAGTCTATCGGTTTGATCCCTCGCTCCCAGGCGCGCAGAAGAGGCCAACTGGTAGCCGAAATTCGTACCTTTCCCTGTGTTGGTGGGTAAAGCTGCCACCTTGGGAAGTTTCGGTTTGATTACGTTTTCGAAATGCACTATACGCGTATACCGTGCGACGTTCGCGAGGACGGCGACGTTGAACCGTGGGCCAAAATTCCTCGCGGTATTCTCGTGCTCCTCGGTGTTTCGTTTTAAAATAGAGCCGGTTGTTTCAATGGGGCCAACGCCGCTAACGTGTCTACAATACAACGGACGTCTGACTGACGAGCTATTGACGAATACGTATACTCATAAATATGCACCCCGTTTCTCGAATTATTTAATCCTCCGACTCCTCGGAAGGGTTGAATAAAATATATTCACATATTCGAAGCAGGAAAGTATTACTATAAAGAAGGTATTTTTCTCCGGGCATCGGCACCGTGCTCACGGACAGACTTACGACGGCTACGCGGCTGCAGCCGCGACTCGGGGTTTCGCGGGTTCCTATTGCCCCAGCGTTTCTTTGTCGTTTCGAAAACCAGCACAGCTCTGTCTGACTCTCTACCGCTTTCTAAACACTCGGACTTCTCCGCTTTCAAACACAGCCGGCGTTTATAGCAGACTTTTACCAGAGTCGAATTTTTCAAGCTAAGTAAAGGGTTGAGAGAAAGGGTTCACTCGACGGGAATCCACCCACGCTTTTTTAACAGGGAAACATCCTGCCGAGGAACGGCTTCCCGACGTTTCCAGAGCCTCCAGTCAACGAGTAAGCGGTGCAGACGCGCGGTTATTACGGTTCCGAAGTCGTTGACCGCTCGGGAATTTCGGTTGGGTATAAGCGGAATTTGAGAGAGTAGTGAATTGTTAGATACATTTCTTTTCTTTTTCAAATCGTTTACCAGTAATCAGTCAATCATCACATGCGGCTCATATTCTCAACATGAGCGTGTTGTAAATGGGAGAAACATTGCATGTTTTGTTAGAGTTTTCGTTATCTCATCTCAGCCTGATGATACAAAACAATTCTTATTACTTTTACACCACTCTCGTATTTTCATGACTGTTTTTTTTTTTTTTTTATCTCGTATAAATCGTATTTTAAGCAATTAATATTATCACAAGCCGAGTAAACATTTGAAATTCAAAGTGTAATTAAACAAATGAACAACCAAGCAGATAATGTAATAACTGTAGTGATAGTAAAAATTATGAAAGCTATTTACTTGTTGCGTTGGACGTACGTCAAACGTTTGCAATGTCTAATTTGTCTCGAGTACACCAACGTAATAAAAAAATTCAATCGTTCATTGTTCCTTTCGATTTTACACAATAATGTTGAAAGTTATACAGGCAGTTTTATCGTATCAACGTCGTTAAATACGATTTTGCGTAACCCGGACGAGTATTGCAGACTAGAAATAGAATAAAGGAACTTTTTCCATCGGTAAAACGAAACATTCTTCGCCCCGTGTAACTGGGAGGCACCGATCGAACATAGAGGGTCGGGTATATTAGAGGCGGCGGTAAGAAGGAGGTAAGGGATTAAGGGCACTTACTTATTCATGCCGAGCCTGTGAACCTCCTTGGCGTTGATGCATCCCTGAGCGTTGTCACCCACCGAGTAATTAATATTCATATATGCGTATGATCTACCAGGGTGCAGGGCATGTACTTGTGAACGTAGAGAGACAAGTGTGTCACTTTCGAGCCGCGTGTAAATTTAAGTTAATTCAAGCCGCGTCTAATAAACCTAAAAAAATTTACGACAGTCTAGCGTAAGTATAAGGTTAGCAAGAGGTTGCACGGGGAAAGTCGAAAATGAGGTCAGACCGTGAGTCGGGCTCTCTTTTGAACCCTTTCAACCCAGATAGGGCACGAAGGTACCAGGAGTGCAGGAGCAGGACGAGGAAGATTATTGGGTGACACACAAAAGTGGTAGGGAAGCATAAATCTGTCAAGGATGCGGGAAGCCATCCCCCTGGGGGAAAGGCAAGCGCCTCACGGCGGAACAGAGCCGGGCGGTGACGAGCGGCGAAACGCCCTCCAGATTTGCCGAAATGCCGCGCTAATCGGAGCGCGATTGAGCCGACAACGGGGTGTGATGAGACGGTCGTCCGACACCTCCCCCCTTCGTCCTCGCAGACCTCGTCTCGCAATCAGTCACACACGGCTCTGCGGTCTCTCGTACAATACAATAGTAAACAATGATAGCAGGAGGGCATGAGGCTCTCGGAGCTTGGGCCTCGGGCTGCACGGGGGGGCGAAAATGCAGCCTCGCGAAAATAGGGGTGGACCAAAGCTTCCGGACCACCCGGGAACCGAATGGAGTCAGTCCAGGGGGCGTTAGGGCGTTTCGCTCACGTTACACCGGCAGTTTGAAATTGGGAGGTTGTCCGTCTTCCTTCCGCCTACCACTCCCCTTCACTTCTTCGTACAACCCGCCGGCGCTAGCCTCCGCGTGTTAATTAGAACCCCGGGTGTCTCGGACCCATGCGCGATCCCTCCTCTCCGACGGTACTCGAGCCATTCGTCATCCTCCACCGCTGCGGTTGTCGCACACGGTGCAGGCGTTTAAAGCCACGCTGCTAAACGAGGCTGACAATGAGTTGCAACCGATGTGCGACATCGCGCACTCAGGTGGGCTGGATAGATTATACGTGACCGGAGCGGATAAGGCTTTGAACGTCACACGCGATGCACACTGGTCGGATTTTATTATCCGCCCGTAAACTCGCGTATTGTCTAGGCTCGGCTTCCAGCATTCCGTGCGGAGTGCAGCCTAGGCTATGTCTCCTGTCTTTTACGTAAGAACTGAAAGTGAAAACGACTTCCAGCACCTAGCCTGCCTGGTCCACCGACCGCGGTCGCAGACTGCACCGCCTCCTGGTTCCGCCCCGCGGGTTTGACGGCCTGCCCTCCGCGGGAGCCGCCCCCGCTCTTCGAACAGGAACACAGGAAGTTGGAGAAACTTCCAGCGGCCTTCCCGCCGTTAGCTACACGTGGTGCATCCTGTCTGCAACTCTTTGTTCGACTTTTACTTGTAGTCTTCGACGCGCACCGCGTGTTCCGTCGACCAGGTTGCACCACCCTTCCCGATCACGCTTACGCGAGGTGCCTCTCTGCATCGCAGGGGAATACACTTGAAACGTGATGTTAAAATTGCCCACGGCTGGGTTTTTATGAAGCAATTTTTTCAACGATTAATTTAGAAACTTAGCAGATTATAATTTGATAACTTGACATCGGATACGTAGTAGTGTTATATTGTCTAAAATTTGTAGTTTATGAAAATCTATACCGACATTTTTCCTGTAACAATGAACGGAGTGGACGTTACTAGAATTTTTTACGGGACTTTGGGGTTTTTCTTTTCGTTTAAAGGGCTTCTGCAGGTAATCGTATTGCTCAGGATTTTGAACTCGTGTCATTCCATCGGTTAATCGAGACCATGATGTCTGTTTGCTGTTTGCATTAAATAATTCAAGAATGATTTAGGATATTATTTACTCTATTATGAATCAAAGTTTGGTGAATTTTCACTTTGGCGAAAAGAAAATCGGTCTCAGGTTGACAAATTACTCAGTCCTCGTTATACAATCATAAACAATGCTTAATCGTTTTTTAGCAGCGTTCAAGTATCATCCGATTATTATATGGGCTGTTAGGATCTAACATAAGTCTGATTAATTTATAAGGCAATGCATTCATAGGACTAGTTTGATATCACGTTAAATATGCAGAAATAGAACGCTCATCTAGCTTATGAGTGAGTTATGGTAAAAGCTGCGGTTCAAATGCGGGCAGGAACTCAAAGCCCGTATAATAAACAGTCAGACGGGGACAGCGGTATTCGACACTGACTCAAGCTTAGGTATTATATTTCAACAAAATTCCTCGTCGGACATTTAGTAATTTTGTCCAAACCTTACATATAATTTTACCTATGATAATTTTAAAATGACGATGAAAATGTTGGCGATGTAAAAAAAATGTGTGACACATACATACCTAAGTTGGCTAATTATGGAATTCCACAGAGGTTAGTTCATTATTTCCCCTCGATGCAACAGCAAATATCCTTTCATTCCCAGATCTGCGGGTTGTTTAATTTCAACTATTCTGTCCGATTGTATAATGTTATAATTATTCGAATTATCTTAATCACAGAGAAATTGTACGGTTATATCTAATTCTAATTCTCCCTTTTTTGCAAAAAAAAAAACCTTTAACCGAAACTTGAAAAAAGCAAATCCGCTGCAGCAGCCGTTTTAATCGGAGATGATGCGTTGAACTTAAGGTTGTCCCTGCGCTTCTTTGCGGCATGCGATCCTGGGGGACAAAGAGAGCGAGCGTAGAAATTCAATCGACCGTGACTGACGATCAGGCTGCAGTTCTATCGCGTTCCGACGATTCGCGGCTTCGCGAGGTGCGTCGTCTCCGACGGTTCCCACCCAATTCCTGCTGCTCCACCCCGTGCTCCACCCCCTGATATCTTTGGAAGAGAGCAGGCAAGCGCTTCGAGCATTCGCGAGCCTCGTCGCGATAGGATAAAGCGGTTCGAACCTCGCCCAGCTAAACTACACCCGGTAACGATTGCCGCCGAGACAGAGAGCGGAGGTAGAGCTTCAAGGGCTGTCCTCTCCTGCACGGGGGGCGTGGAGCAGCGTAATACGAGAGGACGCGTCAAATTGCGATGACGATTCATATCTTGGCCGCGCTGCGCAGCAGGAGTTGAGAATCAGGAGGAGCTCGAGAGAAACACTTCCGTTATGACGGATATTTCATCTCTTCGCGACCCGGCAACCCCCGACCCGCGTCCCGGTCCCTTTCGCCAATAATCCGTCTTCCCGATTTTTACGCGCCAAAATTTCGACAACGGTAATCGCGCCACTTTGCGCTGACTCCTCGTTTTCCTCGATGGCTTACTTGATGTACGGAAGGGTGGTCTTCGCGAAGATTCAACTATCGATACCAGGCACGGCTGAGAGGAATGAATTTTAGAGAATTTACTTCTGTTTTCTCCGTAGTTCTTTGCCTTGTGAATTTTATTCTCTTCGTATTAGCTATGTTCGAAGTCTAAAATTAATGCAAACCGTGGTGTTTACTTTCAATTATTATTTCGTATCGATAGTACGTGTTAAATCGTATAGTAAACACGCGACGCACGTAGGTAGGTACTTCACGATGTGCAAATGTTGTTTGCATCGGGAAGCCATTATGTTCAGTTTTAAGTACAATATGTAAAAAATTTGCGATTCCTTTTCAAGTTTACGTTATATCCAGCATAACAGTATGCACAGCTATAACTACGTACAAACACGAGTGACGTGTTCGGCTCTCGAAATCTTATACGTATAATGTACGTGGATAAATATTGTTGAAATTACTATATTGAACAAATTATCATTTGTTAGGCGAGTGAAAATCTCGATAAATAATTTGTGGAAGCACAAGTTATATCGACTTTGCCGACAAAATTGTTACCGCAAACGAGGGACGCGATCAGTCACATACATTATATTTTTTGAAATACCTACAGTTTTGTCTCGTCGATTATAATACTGGTTGGATTCCAAACGAGCAATAATGGTTTCATAGACGAATTAATGGATTTGCTATTATATCATCAGGCCATCTTGAGCTTTACGTATAATGTTAGTTAATGTTCTAACAAACCTATCGTGAAAATTTATCACAGAGCTAAGCGTAATTCTTCGCAAACACAAAATCGCTCCTCACGAAAAACGCCTGACGTCAGGCAAAAACTACACAAACCGTTTCTGTTATCCTGATAGAATTTCGCCCAGATACATTGAAAAAAATGTTTCGACACGACGGATATCCTGGTACAGAAATAGATCCCGTCACTAAACGGTGGCTCAAAATTCCTGGCTGATGGTTAAACTGTAACAGTGTGTGTGTG